>NC_137888.1:6707635-7409979 GCF_963455335.1 Martes martes | reverse complement strand
AGGTCCCTCTGGGTGAACACAAAGGAATCATGGTGGAAAGTCTCAGGGAGGTGTTTGGAAATCTTTCTTGCCCGTTATTGGACCTTGCGGATTCTTAAAACCTTCTGCAAGAATTATGGACCAGCATCATTTTTGTTCCCCTAAAGTTTAACAATCTTTTCAACTTTGGAGAAACAGACAATATAGAAAACCAAGTATTTGAAACAAATAAAGTACTAATATTCACTGCTACTTTAGCTCTCCATGTTGTACTAAACATACTTAATTTGGGGCCATTGTGAACAGGGCATTGATTCTCTTTAGACTCAGCCTTTAACTTTGTCTCCTCGGTGCTCGCATTGTGGATTCTTCTCTAATGTCATCACCCATCATCCCCTCTTCAACTATTGGCTTTCACAGATTCCTATTAATATTCACCCTATTTAAAGTATGCTTGAGAAAGTGTAAACCGAAATGTATTTACTTAGCAAAAGTGTAATTAAAATCTAAGGATGATCTCAATGACTAGAGAAAAATTATCATCATCATCAAACCCCAAAAAGAGTCTTGTTGGACATTTTGCAATGAAATAGAAGCCCCAACAGGGTTTAATTAGGCTAGTCAAAGTCCAGACATTTTTATTTTTGTACTTTCTGGCAGGGAATTCAGAGTCAAAATTGATTCTTCCCTTCCAGTATTAAACTTTATCTTTTTCTTCCCTAAGGGTTTATGAGCTGGCTGTTTGATTGCACTTTGGGTTATACTTGGCATGGCATCAGGTTGTTTTGGTTGGGGTTGGCCCAGAGCATCAACTGGCATGGTCACCTGATAACACTGAATTGGGCAGAATCTGGAGTATGAGCCAGTGGGTGTCTTTTCAGGAGATACAGTGCCAAACATTAGGCAAGAGCAGATTTCCCCACTTTTTATGGTCAGGTGAGGTGAGCCTGATGGGCAAGCCAAGGCCACTAATCAGAAAAGAATATATCATTGAGCCATAATTGCCAGTGCACTGATGAACCTGAATCAATAACCATCCCTTTAAATGTGACTGTGTGTACCATGCCGCCTCCTGAGAGACATGGGTCAGACAGACTGGGGAGGTGGGCAGCTCTGAGATTGAATCCTGGCTTTATCCCTTCAGTGGCTGGGTATCCTTGGAAAAGTTACTCTGTAACTCCCCACTCAAGAGTCAGCTCCTCATTTGTTAAATGAGGATGATACCTACCTTCCCAAATTGTTTTGAGGATTGAAAATAATCTTTGTGCATACCATGTACTAAAGTAATTGGTATCTGATAGACACTATAAGAATGATGGATGAGAATAGCATGATTCACAGAATTACAGATTCACTCTCTAAATTTACTGAGCACTTCACTATGCACTAGGTCCCATTGTAAGTGACTTACATATATTATCTCATGGAATTTTCTTGTAGATATAAGTATCATTCTCACTTTACAGAATGGAAAAGAAAGTTTGGTGAGATGAAGGAATCTGATGTGCCAATTTCACTGATACTCAGGAGTAGAGACAGAATTTGAAGTCAACCTGTCTGATCTGAAAGGCATAGCCTGTGAAGGGAGAACTTAAAGTGGGGAGGGGACGTTCTGCAAAGTAACTAACTACAGATTCAATTCATGGCTAATCTAGAGCTATTAGCAATGTACAACAGCCAAATTGTCAAAATATTAGTGTGATATTTTGTGTCAGAGAAGATAGGCTAGATTTCACCATGGTAATAACCCAAATTTCAGTGGCTTAACCCAGTATTAACCAATAGCATGAGGTTATTTCTCAGTCGTGCTACATGATCCAAGTGACTTGATAGGGGTCTGCTTTTCAAAGCCAGTCAACAGTCCACGATGACAGAAGCTCCACTGTGACATGTACTTTGAGTACCGTAGAAGTGGAACGGAACATTACACATTGGCTTGTGAATTTTCCACCAGAGTGATATGCGGGGCTTATGTGTATACATCTGGAAGAATGCACATCACATGTTCAACAGGAACAGGAAAATGTGGATCCAAATGTGTCTAGAAGGATGAAGCTGGACATATTTGGTGCACAACACTAATGACTGTCCATTTTAAGCCTTAACTCACAAAAAGTTTTTAACTCAGTCTCCTGGTTTTCAAAACCACTTGGTTATCTGTGGTAGATTGTATTATTGTGTTCTCAATTGTTTATTCCACATCCTATGAGGCAATTACATATGGCAATCACTGCCATATGGCTTGCTATGACTAATAAATGATGAGCTACAGTGGTGAGGCGTCCTGCCATTTTCTCTTTTTTCTCCCTGCCATGAGAATGGCAAGTCCTACATAGGACTGCTTGCTCCTTTGATCTGCATCCTGGAGTAAACAGGATGTGAACAGAGATGTAGCTCACATGTAATGTGACTGAAAAATAAGCCTTTGTGTTTTAAGCCTTTATGGTTGTTTGTTACTGAAGCATAACTTATAGAAACCTGACTGCTACAGTATCTTTATCTTCTTAGTCAATAAAGAACAATGGAGTTGGCTACACAGAAAATACTATTTACGTTTGACTCTTGAACAACACAGGTTTGAACTATGTGGGTACACTTATGTGTGGATTTTTTACAGTATAGTATTGTAAATGTATTTTCTCTTTCTTATGCTTTCCTTAACATTTTCTTTTTTCTAGCTTACTTTATAAGAATATAGTATATATTCCATGTGACATACAAAAGTATGTGTTAATCAACTATGTTATTGGTAGGCTTCTGTTCAATAGCAGGCTATCAATAGTTAAGTTTTGGGGAGTCAAAATTATACATGGATTTTTAAAAAAGATTTTATTTATTTATTTGACAGAGAGAGACACAGTGAGAGAGGGAACACAAGCAGGGGGAGTTGGAGAGGGAGAAGTAGGCTTCCTGCTGGCTGGGCAGGGAGCCCGATGCGGGGTTCAATCCCAGGACCCTGAGATCATGATCCGAGCCAGAGGCAGACTCTTAACGATTGAGCCACCCAGGTGCCTATACATGGATTTTTAACTGCATGGGGGGGGGGGTCAGTGCCCCTAACCCCTATATCTTTGAGGGTGACTATCCATTTTGTTGAAGTATATCCATAGTTTAAAGCAGAAGTATCTCTAAGGAATTATTATGTAAGTCAATATTATTTAGTTGAGTTCAGTTCAAAGCACAAAACTATACTCTCCAAATTGGGACATCACCCAATACCTTAGAGTTCTTATGAGAAACCTAGGAGGAGAACTGGGAACATGGAAATACCATTTTCAAATGCAGACTATTGGCCTTGTCCTCACTGAGCCGTTGCCTTAGAAGACCCGAGAATAATCTATATTCATGCCCACTTTGGGCAGAAATTATAATGATGAAATGTTACTATCTATAGGAATGCAAAGTCTTTTCTGAGTCCAGTGATCCTCATTAATTCACATCCCATCGATTTGTAATTCATGGTAAGTAACTGGGGCAGAGGCCAGGCTGGCATTTACTCTCAGTTGTGAGTATGCATTTCTTGAACTGGCTATCACAAGTTAACATTTGCCGTTTTGACTATTCAGAGGGCCTTCAGAGGGTCATTTGTTATTCTGTCGAGACTTCAGCTGCAAGGTCCCTGAAAACAATGGAACCACTCTGTGATTGGCCCTTTGGACTGCCAGACTTCCCATCCTCTGCAAGTTTTGTTCTCTGTGGCCTTTCACCTGTGCAGTCTATGGGGGAAGAAATGATATGTTCTCACAAAATCAGGAAGTCAAAGATTACCTGTGAGGTAGGTACCATTATTGCTCCAATTTTAGTGTGGAGATCTCGAGGCATTGAGAGATTAAGGTAGCCATTGAATGGAGCAACTGTGGTTTGAACCCAGGATGGTCTGGCATTATAAACAACACCAAAAAACACTCAAGCTTAGCTGTAGCTGAGAGAGATTATTTTTAAAAAAGAGGCATACTAGACAATTAATATAACAAATAGAATTTGCAAGTGGTTGGTGTAAGAGAAGAGAAGGGACACGCTTAACTGGAGAAGAAGCACTCTGGCTGTTTAGCTCAGTAGGTAGTGTGTATGTATGTGTATGAATAATTTACATGGTTTCCCCCCATGATTCTCTCCTGGTCATTAGAAATTGTCCAGTAGAACTGTTTCACTGGCAACGTGCTGTCCCCACTCAATTCCATATTGTGGAATGTCCTAAGAAAGAACAAAGCTCCATTGATTTAAGGATATGTTAATTAGAAACTTCACACTATTTGACACTCATCTCTTAATTTTCATAGAGCTATTTCTTCCCAACATGAGTATTGACTTTAGAGTTTGGGCCAGAGGTAACTTCTAGATGCTAATTCAATTTTTTTTCCTTGGGTTTTAATCTAAATTGTATGTATTATGTTTCCATCATTGACTTCCATGGGACATCTATTTCAGTAGTTCCTCATGGCCTATTTAGAAAAGGAAGAACAATGGATTGTCGGGTATGGGCATTTAAATAATAAAATTTTTTGGGTCAATTTTGTCAATTTTTTTATTTTGTTAATCACAAACACAATAATATATGGTCATTTTGATGTACTACCTTCTAAATTATGGGACCCTACATGCCTCTTAAATTAGGGGAAATATTTAACAGAGTTATAGCACTTAACAGAGTTACAGTAGTCTTCCCTTTAGAGCGGTTGTGGAAAAGCTTAAAACCTTGTGCATGCTCTGTAGCATCCCACCTCAGATTGTTGGGACATTTGGTGAACCAGTACACAGTGTTCTCAAACTACTGAGGATCACAAAAAGTTTACTCTATTTGGGAAGTAATTACCATTAGTTTTTATCCAGCCAATGACACTACTGGGATATTGAGGTAGACATTTTGGAAAGAAGCCCTGAATAAATCACTTGAACCTAATGCTCCAGGGAGAAAGGATAGTTGGATTTCTTGATGTTGATGAATGGTAGATTTCTACCTAGGAAAAATAAATTCATGTGTCCTTGAAGTTTTTTTTTTTTTAATTCCTTTTTATACAGATTTACCAGGAGGTTTTCACCCAAGTTCTTAACACTTCAGATCCCATCAATTAATTCTTTTCCTAGGTTAGGTAGTTGGGGTTATAACTCTTAAGACAAAGATGGTAAATCCCAAGATAACAACTTGTCAATGGAGAGATTAGCCCTAACTTATCAAAAGGAGAAAATAAGATTTGAAAAATGTAATGGGTATGAAATATCATTACTAGAAATAGCTTAAGAGTACTGTAATGCTCACACTCAATCATCTTATCTGTGAAGTGCCACCTTTTCAAAATCTGTGATCTCATATTCTCCTCTATTATAATGAAGTGGCATTTTGATCACAGCAAAGAAAAATGGCACTTGGAAATCGGATCTGACAGAACCTCGCACTCTTCCGGGGTATTTGTGTAGACCTCGCTTACATGATTTGCATTACAGTGCTGTTTTGCGGCACGTTCTCATTTTAATATGTGGCTGTTAAAAATCCACGCGAATGCATGAAGAGTTTTAAAAGGAACTGGTAACACTGGAGACCAACAGAGACGCCTTAGAGATACACAGGAGCCCATGGTACAGGAAAAGGGAGGACAGACTGCACACTGTGCAAACAGAAGCGCCCCGTTTGCTTCGGGTGCGCTTCTCTGTTGAACCCTCATGAGCCAGCAGCATTCAACATGCAGAAAGCACTGGGCTTGGAGGCTGTAAACGTCACCGAGCTTAGGTTTCAAGTTCCTGCTCTCACAGCGACCCTTTGGCTTTAGCCAAGTACTAGTCTTGTGAGCGACTCATCTTACTTGGGTCTCCATTTCCTCATCTTACTGTAAAGTAAGAGCTGGGAGAAGATTCCTTCCAGCTCGGAACTCCTGGGACGGGCAGTGTGATTTTTTGATTACAAAACCCTCTCCACAAGCACGTTTCTCTGGAGACAGAAACTCCTTCCGATTTGGCGCCCCCCCCACTTCCGGTTTCCGACTTCTGGTCTGCGGGACACCCACTTCCGGTTTGCCTTCTCCGGCTTCCTCTCTTCCTCAGTAACCCCAGAGGCAGGCTGCTGCGCTGTCAGCCCTGTTTCCTCATCTGTAGTGTTCACAGACCTGCCCTGCCTTGGCTGCCTCCCACCCTCCATTCCCCCCCCCCCCCCCAGTTTTCTGGGCAGTATTTAAGTCTTAATACTTAATAATTTAATTCGATTACTCAATTTACTATTTATTTATGTGTTTATTAAAATTTAATGATTTTTTAAATAATTTCATAATTTAAGTATTGAGTTCTCTTCTTTGTGAAGAGGACTTCTTGGAGAACAAGTTGAGGGAGAAACCCCCCTCGGAGACGGCGGTGGAGCTCAGAGACTCCGAGGCTTGACCGGGATCCCAACCAGTCACAGCGCCTGAGCCTCGCCCGGATCCCGGTTCCAACAAGCGCATGGGAAAGCCGTAAGAGAAGGCGTTTGTGAGACGGTTGGAACTCGGACACTAGGTAGTGGATCTTAAGGAAAGATCTAGTTATTTTAGATATTTTAGGGGCCACAACAGTGCTCTGGTTATTTTAGAAGCCTCGTCTTTTGGAAACACGCGCAGAAAGGTGTGTCGACCAAACGGTCTGATGCCCGGGTTCGTTGGCGAGCGGGGGTACAGATGGAGCGGGTTTGACGGCGAACCGACTGCTCCAGAAGTTGAAGGATGGGTCCGTGGGAGTTAGTTCTACTGTCTGGTCTACTCTTGTATAAGTTTTATGATCTCCATAATAAAACGTGTCCGAGAAAAGCTTAATGGGGATTCATCTTAACTAACAGGCACATTTGCTGAGGTGTTGGAAAGGACTGCTTGTCATAGTTGCATAATCGGGGGTAAATATGGAAGTTCATCAATCAGAAAGGCTATAGTGAGGAGCTGGCTGGCAGTGGGCCCAGCTCTGTGTAGCTGTCATCTAGCCTCCAGGCCAATTTGCCCTCTATAAATAACAGTCTATATGAATGCTTTACTATTTTAAAGCGCATTTGCCACAGCTGCTGAGCATGTTTGTTTACGTAGCTGTGAACCCTTCTGTAAACATCACTATCTCAAAATTGCCCATGTGTCAGGAACATAAAGGGCCCCCTTTAAAAATATATTTGCAGGATGAGATACGGCCAGTTCCCAGATGTCTGGGTGGTTGGTGTCAGAATTTTCCAGGGTTTGATTCGTTTTCAAAAATAGAATCACATGACTGGAAGGTTCTTGAGAGGTCACCATGCACATCCCTCTGACTCGGGGCTGGACCAGACCGAAGCCATCCACCAAGGATGTGGGTCTGTCTTATCTGTATCTTATCTGTGTCTTTTGTGAGTCTGTCTTTTATGAGGCTAGAGGACTTATCAGGTGGAGGACTGGGGCCAGATGGGCAGGACATTAAAGTTGGGCAAGACTCATGCCCTGCCTTCAAGGAGCTTGCTCTCATTTGCTAAAAACATGCCTGTCTCTAAGTGATAGAACACAGCGGGCTTGCTGCAGTACAGCTGCCATGAGAATATAATACGGCAACGGAACACCAACTGACCTATACTAGGCCAGGACGCTCAGCAGACTGAAGGACCCCAGTGGATACCCAGCTTACTGCAGCATAGCTCAGATTTCCATATTGGGATCGCTGTGTAACCACAACATGCGTGCCAGGAAGAGAGTGCTGTGGTGAGGTTGTGGCCTGGGGCTCATCCTTGGAAGAGGCCTGCTAATTGGGATCAGTGATAGTGGTTTAAGGCCAACTAAGACATTTTGGAAAGGAATGAATAAAACGGAAGTTGTTTTGTGTCCGCTTGCTGTTTTCAAGGCTTCTGATTTCCCATCTAGCCCTACAATGAATAATTAGATCCTTGCGAATTTGTTTTCCTTGGTGTGCGTTTGGTCCACATTTCTTTCTTTCCTGTGGCTTTGACTCCTTGAAGCATTCCCTCTGTCATCCCTCAAAAGCCTGTTTGGTACCCATAAATGCCATTTGGGCTTCTCATTCACAAAGGAAAAGCATCTCACTGAAGTCTAAGAGATCAGATATTCTGGGAGTACTGAACTGTATGAATTCCATCAGGAAAATATAAAGACATATCCAGCTTCCAGACAAACCTGGAACTTTCTAGAACACTCTTCCCTCCACTTAACAGAAATTGGAAAATTATTTACTTATTTTTTTAAAAGAAAATTAACAGTAGTTGCCTTTCCCCAGACACGGGATAAGTATTTTGATTCTTTTTGCTGGCAACTACCAAGTTTTCTCTAAGAAAGCAATAAGAAAGACTTCTGAATGCTCAGACACAAGTATCACTGTTAATTACCAAGAGAACAGTGTTCCTCCTTTTAAAAAGCCTCACTCATAACAAGCTGTCATCAGAAAGACAGGGTCTGCCTCAGGGAGAATTCCAACTCAGGGACATTACAAAGATAATTTGCTTATTCTGGATTCATTTATTTTTCGAGACGGGGCTTTGGTTTGAGAGAGCATGATGCTTAGCTCCTGCGATGGGAAGCTCAGATTAACACCAATAACCGGAGGGTACATTTCCAGGAGCTTTTGCTTTTTGAACTCAGAGATACAATGGTAAGAAGGCTTGTCCACTTCCCTCCCTCATGTCCTACTGGGAGAGTTTATAGTGAGAAATCTTTTTTGAAAATTTAAATTTAATTAGTCAACATATAGTACATCACTAATAGAAATTTAATATTAAAACCACATCATGAGTGGTCAGTTAATGCTGCCGGCAGCTGTACCACACTGGCTACCACTAGGGGGATCCAGAGTCCCTGTGCTCAGCAGAGGTGGGAGAAGTTTCTGGTCTGTGAGAAAATGACAGAGATCCCCATTTGGATTGTTTCCTCCCCTCTCTCCTCACGTTCCTTCTCATCTCTTTTCTTCTTCCTCCCCCCACACAATCATTGTCTCAGGAGTACATGGGACAGTCAGGCTCAAGGTACAGATAGCCCCGTTCACATGAGCAGCTCTTAGTATTTCACATGAATTATTTTGTTATTCTCTATAGCCATTTCAAATTAGGTCCATGTTCCTTTTGTTTTATGGAAAGGAGCACATGCCAACCATTGAGCTCCATACAAAGATTTTACTCACATTTTCATTGTTTGCTGCACTTAAAAAAAACCTAGCACAAATGTTTCCGCCACTCTAAGAGAAGTTAGTTAGAGGTTATGACTTTGCCTTTTGGGTACTGGGAAGTGGAAATAGGGGATCAATGACTTTCAAGGGATGACCAAGATCAGGTTATGGGCTGAAGAAGACTCTGGGGCCAGGTTGTTGGCTGGGCATTTTTGGATTTTAGAGATGAACCATGAGCCTCAGGTTGCAGACTTCAAAGCACAGAAGGGCAGACTTCAAAGCACAGATCTTGCATATCTAAAGAAGATTTTAAGTCTAATATTGATAACTCCAAAGAACAGGAAAGAAAATAATGAATTTGGGTTTCAGTTAATACTTTTCCTGTGGGGGGCACTGTTCTTAGCTTAAGTCAGGATGTAAGGATCTATTTTGTGGAATGTTACTGATGAATATGGGCAGAACGTGCTTTGCTGTTGGGATATATAACACGTATAAAGTTCAGATATGAGTGAAGACATCAATAAAACAGACTGTTTCTCTATTTTGAGGACAGGTCATTTTCCGGAGAACACACAAATGATCAGCCATTAACAGCAGAGGGGTCAATAGGATTGCGATGAATGGATCCTCAATTTTTTTCCTTTCCTGGTAGAATTATTCACTGGATCCACAATGTTACGTCAGTTGGGGGTTCAGCAGGTAGAATATGTGGAAAGACACCTCACCTGCACTTGATGTAAAAGAAAAGCCAGTGCTATGGGTCGTGAAAATGGCTTCCAAAGAAGAGGTGAAATTACATTTTTATTAAAGCAATTTGTCAGGCTTCCTTTGAAAGGCTTAACTTTTCCCTCCAGGCTTGACAATAAATAACCTCAAGTATTTAAATTAACCAATGTTTTAGAGCCACTTAAAAATGGCCTTGGAGATGGATAAGATTTTAATTTAAGGAAATACTTGGAAATTTAAAATATAGTAAGTGGTGCTTTCAAAAAATTATTTATTGATTTATTTTCCAAAGGTTCTTAAAAAGTTAAATTATTAGACTTCTTGGTGGATACACCAAGGTTAAATGGCACATAGGCATATTATTTCATGAAACAAGGGGATGGAGTGAAGAGTGAGTGAAATTCAATTTTCATATTTTATCATAAGTAAATATGTCAGGTCCAGCTTAAAATGAACATTGATCCCACAGAAAACCGAGGAGGGAGCATGGCTTACCTGTAGCTTCCACCATTCCTTCAAGGATGACCACAATTTCTAGTTCCTCTTTGGGCAGCTGGGCTTTGGAGATCTCCCAGAAAGGACTCTGTTGGTTAATTTCATGGCTGATGATGAGTGGTGATACCAGAAACAGACGGTCATCCCCGGTGTAATACCCTACATTGATATCTGTTTGGTTCAAGGGGATGAACTCACCCTCTGATGTCTGTTTGGACTTGATCAACTTGGCTCGGATGGAAGCCTCAACGATGTGGGAATTCCTGAGATCCCCTACTCGGAACATCAGGCACAGTTTCCCATCCCTCATGGAGATCACCGCATGGGTGGAAAAAACCAGGGTCTCTGCCCTCTTCTTGGGTTGCGATATTTTTACAAACATGCATCCCACCATGAATGCATTGACAATGGACCCCAGCACAGACTGGATTAAGAGGAGAATAATTCCCTCTGGGCACTTGTCCGTGATGACTCGGTAGCCATAACCGATGGTGGTTTCTGTCTCTATTGAGAATAAAAAAGCAGAGACGAACCCGTTGAGGTTGGTGACACAGGGAGTCCATGAAGGGTCCTCTATGTGGTCCATATCTCCTCGGATGTATGCGATTAGCCACCAGATCATCCCAAAAAAGAGCCAAGTCACTGTGTAAACCATGACAAAAATCAACAGGTTGAATCTCCACTTGAGATCTACTAAGGTGGTGAAGATATCCGTCAGGTAGCGGTAGGTCTCCCTCACATTGCCATGGTGGACGTTGCATTTCCCATCTTTCCGCACGTACCTCTGGATTTTCCTTTTGGTCCGGTCTCTGCTGATGTGTCTTGGCAGGTCATCCCTGGCCTGCTTAGGCAACTTTGGCTGGTGAATGGCCACAGGGCTCTCAACATCCTGATCCATGGAGTCGCCCTCCAGGACATTAGCTGGTTAGTTTGGAAGAAAAAAAAGAAAAATGGAATGAAATGCTGGTTCTTTTGCGATCATGGAAACCACTGTGTATGGTGTATGGTAGTGAAACCAAATAGCATTTGGGTAGCTTTTAACAGAATAGATGAAGCCATTTTCATTTGGCATCTCTGGACAGGCCTTTAGTTGACATGGACTCCTGTGGCTTGTAATCTAGCTCATGTGAATACTTCCTCACCCCTCCCACCAGGACAGAGCTTATGCTGTGAAACTGTCTCCCTCCAGCAAGTTCTAAGAGTCAGCCCCTACATGGGACATTCCATCTGAGATGTCATCACATGGGAGAGGCAACACACCCCGGATAAAGAAATGTTTCAAGTCAAACAGCCTTGGTTCTGCCACTTAGCAGTTGTGGACTCTTGGACATGCTATCTCTTATGGGCTGAATTGTGCCCTTCCCCCCATCTGTGTTGAAGACCTAGCCCCCAAAGTGATTGCATTTGGAGATAGGGTCTTTAAGGAGATAACTAACAATAAGGTTGGAGTCCCAATAGAATAGGTACCCTTAGAAGAAGAGGGAGAGACACCAGGGGTATGCACCAGGGTAGGCGCACACAGGTGCTCATGTAAGGACACAGCGAGAAGGTAGCCATCTGCAAACTAGGAAGAGAGGTCTTCCAAACCAAGCAAGGTGGACAGAAAGGAATCCTGCCAGCTTCTTAATCTTAAACCTCCAGCCCCACCTCCCACTCTGATATTCTGTTACGGCAGGCAGCCCAAGTAGACTAACACACCATGCGAATTCCTTGTGCCCGAGTTTCCACATTTACAAAATCGTGATCAAGACACCAGATTTATTGGGTTGTTATAAAGTTGAATGAAACCATGTATGTGCTATTGTGCTTGCATGGAACAGACTATAATAAATATTCCTTTGTCTTAAATTGTGCCGTGCTAGTAGTCCCCTTATATAGGGCAAGAATTTTGAGTGAGCTCTTCAAACTGTGACCCGAATTTCAGAGCTGAAAAATAAAAATTCTGGTTTATATTGGTAAGCATGCATGCTTTATACTCTAATGGTTGATTTCATGCCAAGGTTAGGAAAAAAAAAGGTGTGGGGGAAAAGTTCTCTCTCTTTCTATGTGTTACACGTTTTATTTAGTTTCTGCCTCAACATGTAACATCTGCAATTTTGGCTCATGGTTATTTCCTTTCTGACAGCCTTCATGACTCATGCATTGGTACAGTCTTTAGCTAACAGTGCATTAGGAAAACTCTTCTAGAATCTGAGTGCAAGGGAAATTTGGAAATGATACTGCTAGTAAACACATAAGCCACTGTATGAAACTACTTGTTCAGTCAATAATTTTAAAGCTTCCTAAAGGTTTTATAAGCTGTTTCTTACCCCAGGCTTTCAACCTGAGTCTTTGACTCTGCCATGCATTTTCTCTGTGGTAACTACTTGTTCCCCTGGGTTAAAGGAGAAACACAGTCTGCTGAGAAAACATTTACCTGAATAAGAAAATAGTTGCAGAGAGGACCTGAGTGGTACCAACTTCACTTATAGATTAACCTTGTTCATGGTTGGTTAGTTTCCTTAAAAATCAATCCCATAGATCTGTTTTTATATTTCAGCACAAGGAAGAGACAACACCTCGTCTGCAGAACCTGCTGTTTGGTTTGACAACCTTGACTTTGAGATCACTGCCCCCAGTAGCCTTCATTTGTAAAAGAGAAACTTTGCTTGTCCATTTCCTTCTTCCAACAAAGAGACCGGGACAGGAGTCAAAGGGAAGCAGCTGGGCTCAGGACTCAGGATGGGATGGAGGTGGTTGGGGCATCTGAATGGAAGCAGAGGCCCGCACTCCTACAAGGTGGGGATGTGTGTGGCCCAGAGTGGTCATGCCTGAGCTCGAGCTACCAATTTTGCCCTGGTTGGGAGTCTCTAAATACGACTTCATGTGGGATGAACTCTGGGCTGAAGCCCACCATGGTGGGGAGGCTTTGTTTGCAGGACACAAGGGCCCAGGTGGACCTGGTGTATGGTTTTGCTGTGACCCAGGTGGTAAGCTCTCAGACTATACGGAGCCACCTGAGTCTTGTGTCCTCAAGTCCTTCAGTCCTTCCAACCCAAAGAAGAGGACTTGCCAGATTAGATGACTCTTAACAGTCTTCAGTGATATTTCACACTTTAAAATGTCACAGAGGAAATATACAACCCTCCCTTCCCCCCTCCCCCCCATGTCCCCTTGAAGCTGTTTCCTTGCTTTTCCTGGCTGGGCCATAACCTTCAAATTCAGGCATTTAACCTGACATAGAGGAACCTGTCTGAATGGTTAATGAGTGAGTAGAGACAAGTGCTCTGGTTACTCCTGGGAGCCTGCCAGTTGATCCACCAAATTCTTTTTTGTTGTTGTTTTTTCCTCTTTTTCTAGCTCAGGACTGGGCCACATTTCCCAGGTTCTTTTGCATTGAGTTCTGGCCTGTCTGGAGTTGGTATGTCTTGCTAATTCAAGGCCTTAAATAGAGAATGTGTCCCCTCCTACGCTCCTGCCCCTTCTATGGAAGAGTCAGAAGGTGGTAGAGGGGCCTGGGTCCCTAGTCAGTGGCAAAGAGCTGCCATATGACTAGAAACAAGAAAGAAAAAGATCATGTTTGAGCCATTATGTATTTTGTGTCTATTATCAAATCCAGCCTTATCTCTCATTTTATGGGCAGCCTACTGACTCGGAGAAGCAGAAAGAAGTGTCCTCTGGGGGACTGACATGGGAAAGAGGAGGGAGAGAAGAGGGACTGTTTGAGTATGGCCTGTACAATGAACTAGCATGTGGTTAACCGAGGGCTTGGGTTTGGTGTTAGGGAAAATGTAAATGCATATGCTGCTTAAGTGCCCTTTTAAAACAGTTAGAAATGGAATCAAACAAAGAAAGCCAAACCTCCTGGGGAGGGGGGTGGGAAGGTGGCCTTTACGGGGGTCCCTGTAGATGAGGCAGTGGCTGCAGGCAAGTTGCATCCATGGGAAGGTGGGGATGGGGTTCAGAATATGTCACCCCCCCAAACATGCCACTTTGGCACACTGATTATTTTGAATTAAAGCTACTTACAAAAAAGCTAGTGCAAAGCCCCCGACCCCCCTGTTCTCCCGAAAGCAGAGATTAATCTCCCCCATGACAGAGGCGTTTCCATAAGAAGAGGGCGGAAGACACTCTCACCACAAGAGACGGGGAATTGGGGGCTGAGAAGGCTGTGTAGACAAACCTTGTTAAACCAACACGCATCTTCCTCATGTCTTCTTCACCACTTATGACCCACGGCCCAGACTCCTTTGAATTGCTGATTCGTCACACATTGTCTCTCTGTCTGAATAGACAGCTTCCTGCTCTGTCGCCCGTCCTGTCTGTGCTCTTTGGTCAGGCTCCCACGGACACGTGTGTGCTTTTCTCCTGTGATCTGGTGATTCTTAGGCCCAGCCAGAGAGCCAAGGAGGAGAGAGGAGAGTGTTGGCTTTGGGCAGTGGGAGGTAAGGTGGGGCCTCTTTCTTCACAGGGGCCCAGGGCAAAGGCAGGCAAGGGGTTGAGAGAAACCACAAAGCCCATGACATGTGAAAGGACTTGGGGAGCAGAAGACGCCGGTGGAGGAGTCCCGAGGAGCAGAAAGGGTGAGGTCAATGGGGAGGAGGGTGTGCAGTGTGCAGAAGGAAGGCCGAGCCTCCAGGCTGTGTGCCAAGTAATTGCGGGAAGCCCTGGATGAGGGAAAGCGGGGCATCCCAGGTCTGAGCAGGGAGCGAGGCTCAGCAACCCTCAGCAGGAATGCAAATGCGTGTAAGGGAGATACAGAAGGGAACTTCAATGATGGTTCTTAACGTTCCTTTCGTGCCTGGAATTCCAGGTGTGGATTTGAGGGGGAATGTGAAGTGCATTTGCAAGAGTTTCTGAGCTGCTCAGAGCAGCACTTGGAAAGGGGACCTGTTGCCCCGGGATCCTGCGCAGCCTTTGACGCTAACGACTTCTCGCCCCTCTGGCCCCAGGCTGTGCCTGCCGCCAGCCGTATGCTCAGACCCACCCTCCGCACCTGCTGGTCCTTGCGCGTGCTTTTGCCGGTGGCTTGACCAGAGAGGATGTAGAGGGGCTCTCTGCTGCCTGTGCAGTGTTGGACCGCGGGAAGGAGGGCTGCGGCGGCAACGCCAAACATCCCGATGCTTTCCTTCATGCGCTTTTTACGGGATTTTGGCTTAAAGTAAATGTGGGTCTGTATGTTAAAGCCAGCTGTTTCTTATCCCTCTCTCTCTCTTTTAGAAAGGTGAGCAACTGATGGGAAACAAGCCAAGGTGCAAAATAGCCTCGTGTTGAAATTTAACCTAAGAGAAATAATAGCAGGGGACTGAGCCGCAAGCTGGAGGGGCTCAACCCCTGAACCGCTGGGATCCGGTTGTGGAATCTGCAGGGCCGCGCTCCTCCAGGCAAGGCTGCTGGGGTGCCCTGGTCAGTATAAATGTTCTCCTGATGGGAAGTTGTTACATTTCAAGTTACATCGGAAATCTTCAGGTGATGCTTCCACTGACTAGGGGGACATTCGAAAAGTACCTCAAGAATCTTTAACGCCTTTCAGAAAACCCAATAGGAAAGCAGGAGAGCTCTCAAACCCTTGTGCAAAAATCAGACGTTGGACGGACATGCACACTGATGTTAACAGGGTAACTCTGAGTGGGTGGTTTATGGGTGATTTAAAAATTAAAAGAAAAAACTCTGTTTTTTCCGGATTTTCTAGAATGAGTTTATATCACTTATATAATAAAAAAGAAAAAGAAAATTTCAAGCAAAACATTGAGACCCTTTTAGTGCATGATTTAAGGAATCTGAGAAAATCATAACTAAACCCCCACTGTTGGGGTTTGAAATGAAAACATTATGTTAGGTGAAAAAAGTCAGATACGAAAGAGCAAATATAGTATGATTCCACTTATATGAGTACCTAGGAGAGACAGATGTATAGAGACAGAAAGTAGAATACAGGTTACCAGGGGCTAAGGGGAGAGAGGAATGGGGAATTGTTTGTCATGATAAAAAAAAAAATTCTGGAAATGGATAGTGGTCACCATTGTACAACATTATGAATATACTTAATGCTACTGAACTGTACACTTAAAAGTGTTTAAAATGGTAAATTTTACGTTACATATGTTTTACCAAAACTTAAAAAAATTACCTGCTCAAATAGTTCATGTGTTACCTTGAGTCCTTAGATGGTCTATCAGATGTGGCTCACTTTTATTTTACCTTACTTTCTTTTTTTCTCCCCTGAATCAAAATGATGTGGTCAATGTGTTTCAGCATTCTTGATTAGAGGCAACTTAAAATGCAGGGAATCTTGCCATGTGAGGTCTACTACGTAGCTCTAAAAAGACCTTACTGGGAAGGAATTTCTCCGGTCAGAAGTAAGCAGCAAATTAAAATACGATGTGAAACCAGACAAAGGAAAGGGGCACTGGGAAGAGATCAGCAAGCTCAAACTTAAATCTGTCTTGGGTGGAGTGCAGAAGGGGTTTGCTCAAGGAGGTGATGAGTGTGTGTTTGCTTCCTGGTAGACAAAAGCTGGGATGGTGGGACATTTGAAAAGCAGGAATAGCATGTGTGAAAGTCTTGAAGGGATGAAGCAGTTTTGTTTGGGAATGACAGAGGCTTCGGAATAGAGAGCATGTGTGGGGGAAATGGAGGGAGCTAGGAGAGCAGTGAATGGGAGCCAGGCTGGACCCCGGAGTCTTCTATACCAGGCTGTGGAGATTGTTCTTAAAATGGGGAGTGATATGATTGAATATTTTATGTATTTTAGAAAGACCCCTCTGGAGGGTAGTCATGCAGAGTAGAGATTAGAGGGAAGTGTAGGCAAACTTCTTCTATAAAGGGCCAATAGTAGATAGTTTAGTCTTTGTAGGCAACGTAAGTGTCTGTTGCATACTCTTCTTTGTTTTTTCAAAAAACGTCTTATAACCCTTAAAAAATGTAAAACTAATCCCAGCTCATGAGCAGTACAAAACGAGGTCACAGGCTGGAATTGCTGAATTCTGGAGATAGGGTACCAGCAAGGAGGAGGAAGAGCTGGGTGCTGGATGACGGGAGCAGTCACGAGGATGAAGAGGTGGCAATGGATTTAGGGCTGAATAGGAAGCAGGATTAAGATCATTTGGAGATTAGCGACTGTGGAGGGGTGTGGACAGGGAATCATCTGGGGGATGATGCCGGAGGTGCCGGAGGCATAGGGGTAGAAGATAATGCTGGTTTGGGTTTGTTCGGTTGAGAATGTCTGCAGACACTCAGGTGGGCGCTTCTGTGGGAAATCAAGTGTGAAGTTTAGTGGTGATGGACTGGGCTCCAGGTGTGGAAGGTTATCGATGCACACAAGGGGAAGCTGCCATTGTGGGTGTGGGTAGAAGTTCCCGAGGGGACTGTGCAGGGTGAGAAGAGGATATAGAAGAGAGGATCCTGGAAACTGATTATATGAAGAAGTCAGAAGTAGAGGAGCAGCAAGAGGAGGGGCGGAGGAAGGGATAAGAGGTGTGAGGGGCAGGAGGAGAGAGCAGGGCAGGAAGCCAGGTGGGACTCCAGCCCAGGGGTCAGAAAAAGGGGACATTATTTGGCACACACTGTGGGGACAACTGCAAGCCCACTTGGAAGAAAAGTCATGAGTTCCTTTCCTTATTTCTTATATCAGAATAAATTCCAAGTGGATTAAGGATTTAAATGCCAAGAAAAAAAAAAAAACCACAGAAGGCGTAGAGGATATATTTTTGTAATTGTAAGAGTTGAGAAAGCCTTTCTACCCATGATAGGAATCCAGAAACTATTTTCAAGGACTGGTATTTTTGTCAGTACAAAGATTTCAAGTGTTTGTTAAAAAAGTAAGACGACAAACCAGGAAAAATATTTGCAACACATAACATATATATTCCCAATTTACAAAAGCAATAAATACCTCTGTAGAAAAAAAAATCATAGGAAATGAATAAGGATTTTATAAGAGAAGAAATATACAGAGCTAAAAAGCATATGGAAAGACTGTTCAACCAAGTAAAAGCAATGCAAATATAATAACTTTTTTTTTTTACTCTAAACTTGGTGCAATTATAAAGGAATGGCAAATACAGTACGTGGAGTGCGTGTGTTGGAAAGGCAGTGAAATTGTCAATGTGCGTGTTTTGGGGCAGTGTAACTGACCAGGTCTTCCTGGAGGTCAGGGGACAGGAGGTCTCATATTTTAGGAGTGATTAGATGCCTTGGATCAGCAATTCAGGGTCTAGACATTTATTCTAAGGGAACAATGCCACAAATGTCCATCAGTTGTATGCAGGGGATATATTTCAGCCTCTCTCATAATAGTGAAAAATTAGAAACAACCTAAATGTCTGACCACAAGCACTGGCTAAACATACTGTTGCAGATATCATCAGTGGAATGCTAAGTGGCCATTAAAAATGATTTTCCAGTATTTTTGGGTCTTCAACTCTTTGTGCCAAGATCAGCTTCTTACTGAGGACTAAATTTACCCCCCTTTTAAAATTGCAGTCATTCCCGCCCAGAATTCACCTTAGTCTTCCTTGTGCTACTGTTTGCTTTTCCTGTATCAATTCTCACTCTCAAAGTCAAAGGGATTAGTTATTATGTGTTGGTGATTTTGTTGGGGGTGGTGTCATCTGAGCGATGGGGTTTAAGGTCAGACTGTAGTGGGTTCAGGAGTGATTGTTCAGGGGAGGGGTGAGAAAAAAGAAGTATACACAATGTGTTTAAAGTGAGGGGGCTGGAGGGAGCTGACGGAGTGGGGACCTTGTGTGTATGTGTGTGTGTGTGTGTGTGTGTGGTGTGTGGTGTGTGTGTATGTGTGTGTGTTGGGTGTCTATGTGCTGAGAAGAAGCCAAAGGGGAGAGGTTGCCCTTCTAAGGAAGGGGGCAGTGGTGGAGTGAGGTGTTTCATGGACTGGAGATCAATCCAAGGTGCTGTAGGGGGAGGGCTGGGTAAATACAGAAAAAGGGACAAAACTGCATCCCAGAGAGGTGGGGATGATAAGGGGATGGAGAAGTGGAGGGAAATATGGGAAGAGGGTGTTGGAGACGTCTCTCATAGGTTTTCTGTGGTAAAAGAGATTCAAACTGGTTCCTTTTCCAGTGTGAATTTCAAACCGTACTTCAGCAGACACATTGAATTAAATCGACATCTAGCAATGCAAATAACTGAACTTGGCGTCATCACAGACCAGGCAAAATTACCCTGTGCTTACCAGTCAGGAAAATCATATGAACACAGTTATCTGTACACAGCAGGCAAAAGGTGGGAGCAACTCAAGTGTCCACCAAGATAAATGGAGAGGCAAAATGCGGTACACACATACGAAGGGATATTATTTGGCCTTAAAAAGGGAGGACATTCTGCTACACTGTGAATGAACCTTGAGGACATTATGCTGAGTGCAACAAGCCAGACACAAAAGGACAGATACTGTCTGATTGCACTTATATGAGGTCCCTAGAGCAGTCAGATCCTTGGGGACAGAAAGTAGAGTGGTGGTTACTAGGGCTTGGGGTGGGGGGAGGGGGTTAGTGTTGCATAGGTATGGGGGTTTAGTTCAGAGAGACATACCAATGTGAATGTGCTCAGTGAGATACAAGTATTCACCTAAAAATGGTTAGAATGGTAAATTGCATGTTTTGTATATTTTACCACAATAAAAAAGTAAACTTTGTAAAAAAAAGAAAAGCACATATATTGGCTAAATGAGAGGAGAAGATTAGCTTTTCTAAAATGCTACAGCCTGAGGATGGGGTGGGATTTTCTTGCCTTACTCACTCCTGCATTGTTCGATTACTGTTCCCATTTAGGACCGAGACACATGTGACAGATAACCTAGAGGTGTGGTTCTAAGTGGTGCCTAAAGTTCAGAATCAGTTTCCCTTGCCCCAGTGCTCATCTTCTTGAATAAGTCCCTGTCTGAAGCTTGTGCCTTATTGGGGACTGGTGATGCTGGGCATTTATGTCTGATATGTCATGAGAAGGTGAGGCAGGTTTTATGTGTCTGGTACTTTGAGCTATTGTGACTTTGGGAGGCAATTGTAGTCAGAAATCCAGAGAGACTGGAGAGTTTAGTGTCATTGTGTGGAAGAATATCTCCTGTATCCCGCTGGCAACATGTGACAGCTACCAAAGGGCAAAGGCTCTTATTAAAATTTTAGCTTGGGGGCTCCACAACATGAACCTAAATTTAGAATGTCTAGTACCCACTGCAAGGTCAGAGGACTAATGTTGGCTGCTCGGTGCATGGATATGGCTTTGTAAAATGTGCAGTTTCAATGCTCTGAGGAGAGGAGTGACAGGTTACTTTGGTCTGGATGAAGGAGACCGACATCCAAAAAACTGATTTCTCCTCTCAAAGGATTTCAAGAATCAGAACCTCAGACAGAACCACTGGGAACCTCTTAGGACCGCCTCATACAGTTGTGTGGGTTGTCCATTGCACAAGGGTACCCACAGAAGGGGAACAGAAGGGCTCTAAATCCAGTCTGTGCCTTGCCTGCCAACCCATGTGCTCCTTTTCAGGCCTGAGTCTGTTCAGAGGAAAGGGCGCCTTGGCATTTGCTCTAAAGCATTTATAGGTGAGCAGCAGTCCTGGAGCCCTGGGCATCATTTATTTCATCCTCTTCCTGTTTTGGATATACATGAAAAAGTTAAGGCCCCAGGAAGCCTGCTGACACCAGGAGGCAGAGCCAGAGTGAGCTCTGAGATCTTGGATTCTAGCCTGGGCTCCCCTTATATATCTATGTGTCTTCCCTGTTCTCTGAAGTGGTGGCTACTTCAGGCTTTCCCTCCCTCAGGGACCTTGACTTGCTTGTTTCCTTCTGGAGCATGAATCCTTTATTACTCCCGTGTGTAGGCTCAGAGTTAGCCAGACCTGGGAAATCCCTGCCAGGAGACCCGTTCTTTGCAAAACAGATTCTTTGTTTGCAAAACAGGTGCAATGCCACCGTGCTGGGTTGATGTGAGAATTAGATCACGTAATGCATGTGGGGCAGTGTAGCCTGGTGACAGGCGATGGGGTTTGGCCCAGGCAGACCAGGGTTGGAACCTGCTCTCCCACCTCCAATCTGTGTGCATTTGTTCAGGCCATTTCTGTCTCTGAGTTTCATTTTCTCCAGTTAGAAAATGAGAATTGTAAGACCTATCTTGCAGGGTTACTGTAAGAAAAAAATAAATCAAGCAAACATAGCACCTGGTGCATAGAAGACATTGAACAAATGGTAGCAATTATGACAGGGTCTGGGTCGAAGAAGGTACATAACTTGCAGCTATAATAATCACTAGTTTTATAAGCTCAACATTGTCCTGGAAACTGTGGGAAATTCAGAAGCAATCTGAGACACAGATGGGTAGACCCATCTGGATGTTAAGAGCCGCCTGGTAACATCAGACCTACACACTGTCCTGTATAATGTGCAATTACATTCTACACTGTGGACAAGAGATTATGAATGTTCCAGCATGCCAGAGACAGAGGTCAGCAGGGGCTGGACTAATGGACAAGGCATCATGAGGGTTGTGAGAAATGACTGTGACCCTTCAGTATGAGAAGAAGACAGCCAACCCTCACTGGACATCTACTGTGTGCCAAGTACTGGACTGGACACAAGAGCCACACAGGAACTGTTGACCCATCTTACAGATGAGGCAATGGAGGTCTATTGGGTTGAGCTGCTTGCTGAAACGTACACATCTAAACTATGGTAGGTGTTGGCTTCTTAGGTTGGTATGATTGTTTCTCTTCTGCTGTTGCAGACAGATGAGAAGAAGGGTGTGTGCATGTGTGTGGTGTGTGTGCATGTGTGTGTGCATGGGTAGGCTCCTATGCATGTTGGGTGTGTGTGTGAAGGAAAGAATGGCAGAGAGAAGGGCCCCCCACCCCGCACTCATGTGTCATGGCAGCAGATGGCCCTGGTGGGTAGAGGAAGGCAACCAGAGGGGTGGCCGATTTCTGGGGTTGTTCCTGGGGTAAGGTCCAACTCCAGAGAGGGGAAGGTGGAGCTGGAGAAGGGATAGGGTTCCAAAAAGCCTTTCTAGGACCTATTGTGTCAGCTAACTGTCTGGTAGTTTGGAATATTCTGGTGTCTTTCGGGACTGACAGGGTAGAACGAATGTTTATTGACTCCCTACTCTGTGCCTGCACTGAGCTCTCTAGCTCTCCATGTTTTTCTCTGTCTTCTCATCCTCTATACAGCTGTGTGGATCACTAATTTGAGAGAGGCTGAACTGTCTACAGCTATACCACCCTGAACGCTCCCGATCTTGTCTGAGAGACGCTGAACCCTTTGCCCAAGGTTACAGTCAGAATTGTGTTTGATCCGGGGTGTTTGACCTCAACTTGAGGGCTCTTTCCGTTCACCAAACACCACAGAAATGGGAAATAACCCAGCCAGTGGCACTGGGTGGATGGGTGAGCTAGCCCGGAGGATGAGAGTGCAGAGGGACCACCAAGGAATCAAGACCACAAGTACCCAAGGAATGTTCACAGATGGCAGTCGGGAGGAGTGGAGGGTGGAGGAGGTTGAGAGGAGCAGCGAGTAGTGGAAGTAAGAAGCAGGAGTCCAGACTGGGGGGGCCATGGCAGCGCATTTGGCAGAGGAGAGGCCCTTGGGTTTGGCAGCAAGGATAGCACGGGCAGCTCTGAGTAGGTGGTCGGAATGAAAGTCAGGCTGCCAGGGAGGTGGTAATGATGGGCTGAAGCTGCTAGAGGCATTCTGTTTGCAGGTAAAGGAGGGAGGTGGCAGAGTGGCTGGGAGCAATGAGTGTGCAGCCTGGTTTTCCAAATGATGGGGAGGCGGGGAGGGAGCCATGGGAAATTCAGGAAGGGATGCAAACGGGATCTCCTGGGGGTTGGGAAGGAATGGGAGGCAAGGCCAAGCATTGCCCTCAGAGGGAAGAACAGCCCCATCCTATCTGCTGAAGACACCATGCCAGGCCCAGAGGGGCTGACAAGGCTGTGCCCAGCTCAGAATGGTGACACGTGTTCCAGTCCTTTCTTCTTCCTGCCAATGGATTTGGTCATTCCTCTAGGAGAACTCACAGAATAATCTGATTTTCTAGTTTTGAGGAGGCATGAAGAGTGACAGGGAGAGGTGAACAAGTGGTTTCTTACTTCCCCAGTAGAGCCGAAAAATGAGACCCCCTCCCTCAGAATCTAAAATTGTGGAAAATCAAATCTTCTACCATGAGGAGAGGGGATGCTCTTTCAGAACAACGGGCCCCGTGACTGGTGGGTGTGATGTGTCCTGGTAAATTCTCTGTGGCCAGACCAGTGGAGGCTTGCTTCTACCACACCACACTATGGGCTTTCGCAGCGGAGGAAAGAACACTCTCCAGTGCTCACATTAGGCAGAGTTACAATTTTAGACAAATGTCTCAGTCCACTTCCCACAAATCCCTTTCTGTTAAGAATTCCAGCCAGTGGAAAATTGAATTTCATTTCCTTTGCTGTCCCTGTCCTGGGGGTGACAATCACTGGGTTTCAGAAGGAGAAGAAGGGGGGCACCTGGGTGGCTCAGTGGGTTAAAGCCTCTGCCTTCGGCTCAGGTCATGATCCCAGGGTTCTGGAATCGAGTCCCACATCAGGCTCTCTGCTCAGCAGGGAGCCTGCTTCCTCCTTTCTCTCTGCCTGCCTCTCTGCCTACTTGCGATCTCTATCTGTTAAATAAATAAAAATAAAATCTTAAAAAAAAAAAAGAAGAAGGAGAAGAAGGGTCCTGGGTTATACACTGAGAGCAGTCACCACATAATTGAGGTTTTGACATGAAGAGTGCCCATCGAAACACCTGTTGGGAGACTCCACCTGCTACTGGCAAAAAAGGAGAGGGCGCAGGGAACAGGCAACTGAGGGTGTTTATCTGTTCTAACAAGGTATGTTTCATTTTACAAGAAAAGTGTTATTTCCTTGAATTATGCCCCCCTTGACTTCACATTTAATGCACAAACTATAGGCACCATGTTGTTTAACTTTGCACTTGAAATTTATGTGTTTTGAACCGATTAATGCCGATTCTTCTCTTCCTACAAAGGCTTGTCCTCTGAATGTATTTCAGTGATTACACTAATTCCTGCATCAATAAAAGAGAATTACTTTTACTAAGATGTGGTTTGAATTCCTAGTGAAACTCAATCAGAATGCAAAAGGCCTACATTTTGCACCTCATAAAATTTGTGCTGTTCTGGAGAAAAGTGCTGTTGGTATTTCAGAGTCTTTTGAAGAGAAGCAGGTTCCCTTCAGTCATTGTTTTAGCACTCAGATAAACCCCTTAGCTGGGGTCTGTGGGGGGAAATGCACTGGATTTGGTGTCCCAAGATCCAAGTCGTCACATAACCACTTAGTCCCTTATCTTGAGCCGCTGACCTAACTTTCCTGCCATCTTGGTGTCCTTAGACGGTTGCTAGATACCTTACCCCACCACCTTCCATCCTAAACAATATTACTATCCACATTTTTTTTTCCTAGGGAGAAATAAGAAATTTCTTTGAAAAAGGAAGCTTGGTGTGTTTTGTTCAACTAAGTAAATTGCACTTGATTTACTCTGGAAAGTAAAAGACATACGATTTTAGCCATAAGTTCTCACAGACTTTGGCAAAGTTCCAGCTGAAGTGAGAGCCTTGTCTCACCATTGGCTTACATGTATGATTCGGTTCCATGAGGCTTGCAGCTCCCTCAGGTGCCAGGGAAGAAAATGCCTCCCCCTTCCTGCATCAGGCACTCAGGTCCATTACCTACACCTTCATTTCTTGGATAACTCGGTTTTCCGTAAGGGTGTGTCAGCACTTTGGGTTGTCTTCAACATGGGACTTGACTGATGGCAGGCTGCCAGCTGCCTGAGAGGGCATTCAGCCTCACCGGCTTCCCCTGTAGCTGTCTCTTGTGTTTTAAGTGTTTTTCTCATTTGTATCAATCCCTGTGTGTTGTGCACCAATGGCTCTGAGACGCTGATAAGCAGGGGCCTGAATCCTTAGGCTGGATGTGTTGCCAGGTTCCAAGGATGTAATTTTTCTTCTGAAAACTGTTTCCCTGGATGGGGATACTTTGTGAACAGCATGTGGTGGGTTTGCTTGCATTAGGGCTGAGCGTGGGGGCATGGTTTTGAAGTGTTCCCACTGGGGCGGCATTGCGTGGGATGTGGCTGCCTGCACGTGTCTCTCCCTTTTAGTCTGTGCAAACAAGAAGGGGCTGAGGCCTCCAAAGGCTCTGAAAAGGGGGCCAAGTGCAAGGTCTGCATGGGGGAGGGAGCAAGATGGGAGGAGTCCTCAGCCTCCAAGCCTCCTCCAAGTTCAGGAGATTCTATAAATTAGGCTAAGTCTACTGGTGTGCTACTAAGGTGTCTGAACGGGGCGAAAAACAAACCCACAAAAGAGCCCTGATCTGAGCATTTGCCAGTATCCGTGGTATTAAAAACTCTCATCATCGCTGATTTCAAATCATCAACTATTGACTAGCTCTCAAAATTCCTGAATATTGAACAATCAGTTCTCAGGAGCTGGAATGAGTTTACTTAACACCCTAATGGATCAAATCCTACATCCCAGCAGTGAGGGCAACACGATCCTATTTTGCCTGAGAGCTGGTGGGGAGAGAGGGTGAAGGGGAAGGGAAATGATAAAATAATGGGTTTAGGAAATGTTGCCTCCTCTGCCTCCCTCTTGGAGAGTTCTAGAACAGGTTAGCGTAGCGATGGTTCTGAGACATCCTTTTATATGTATAGATTTTGTCATTATAGGTAATAATACACATAAAATTGCTTATATTTGTTTCTCCCAGAGTTCTTTCAGCTCACTGAACCTCGGGATGACCATATCAGCCAGGTTCTGTAAATACGTTTTTGAAATATGTATGGTTTGCAGGTTTGTGGAATACACATGGAATTGGAGAGTCAGACCTACACTTTGCTGTCCTCACAACCTGCTCAGGGCCAGTGCCTTGCTCTCCCCTTGCCTCCAGCAGAACCCCATGCTGCTGCCAACATGACTCTCAGCACCCCTACTGTTCCCCGAGCACACGCACGCACCTGCGTCCTCCTCTGCCTCCTTTGTATAAAGAGACGTGACTCAGTCACCCAGCCAGGAGTAAAGATGAGAGTGACATATTATCCAAATAGAGGCAGAGTCTCCGACACAAATGGGAGGTTAGCTTAGACTCTGTTGCTAGACTCGGAGAGGAGGATGAAAGTAAAGATTCTAAAATAGAATCATAGAACCAGAAATGGGAACAGCCCAAGGCTGGGAACTACCTACAGACTCTTGGTGGTGCTTTTCCACTTTTGCCCAACCCATCTCTCTTATCATCACCCATGAGTGTGGTGACCCCTCTCAGGATGGCAGGGAGCCCCCGGACCTCTGCACCCAGTTATGATTTGGCAATTGGGGAGGTGATGCCAGTATCCTGGTGTAATATCCAGATCAGACTCCATTCCAAGGATCCATGCAAGTCCCTGACCCTTCCCAGAGAGCACAGTGTGAGGCCACAGGAAGGAAGGGGTACTGGAAGCCTGCATTAATTGACAGTCCTTGAGGTGACTTGTTTGGTGGAAACCCAGAGCTGGAGGCAGAAGACAAAGGGACATCGCTCTAAACGAGGCCCAGTGCAACTGCGCTGGTGGAGGCTGAGGGCAAAGAGCTCATCTCCAGAGCAGCAGCTGTTGCTGTTGGAACTGGATGGAATTCCTAGGGGAAAAACATGCCACAGTCAAGTGCCCTTCCCTGAAAAATGCTTGCTATCTCTGCTGTGATGGTACTGCCCATCACAGTGTCCCATGGGCCATGTATGGCTGGGCTTTTGAGGGGAGGTGGCCTGGCGTCAAGGACCTCAGTGATGGGATGCACCATTAGGGATGCACCTGGGGCTCAGGATTCCATAAAGGAAGGAGTCTTCTCTCCTCCTGCCTCTCACTGGCTTCCTAGGCAGCAAGGCCATGGGTGAACTTCATGTAGAGCCTATGTGAGGAAGCAGAATGCAGTTCAGAGCTCGCTTTAAAGCAGATGAGCTGAAATATGTTTTCCCGACGTCCCAGTGTAGGCTTAGTGCTCTATCTCAGCCATTTTGGTCTCCCTACTTCAGCTGCATGCCCACCATATGCCAACCACTGTACTAGGCCCTGGGGACAATAAGATAAATAAAACATAAATCTCTACCAGGGGAGCTCCAAGTTCTTTTGTGGCTGAAAACTGGTCTGAGGTCAGAGTAGGAGGTGGGGGAGGGAAGACACTTTTTGGAATTAAATAAGATGTTCTTTTAAAAGTTGTTTTGGCATAGAGGTGACAACCTAATGGGCATGGGGTCTTTTTGGGGTGATAAGAATGTTTGAGAACAGGGGTTGTCTGACATTGTCAATATACTAAATGCTATTGAAGTGCACTATAAAATGAATCATTTTAATGTTATGTGAATTTCACCTAAAAAAGAATTTGCTTTAGAGGGTAAAAACCCAGAACTCTGATCTCTTGAGAAGGTCATGACCCCTCCACTTGCCTAAACCTGAGAACCACATGCGTAGCTGGGAGATAGAGCATGTTGGGACATCTGCCCAGGGCCACCACTCTCATGAGGAGATGGAGAGGGACGAGGGCACCGGGCAGGTGAACCCCGCATCACCGACCTGGAGAAGGTTCTCCCTGGACACCTATTGCTGTTCATCTTTATGGGCTGGAGCATCAGTAGTGGTGCCCAGAGCCAGGCTAGAACATCGGGCAAGTCAGACGTTCTAATAACCAGTGGGTGTGATGAATGCCTCTGAGCTTCAACCGACTTTAGCATTTCATGGTCACTGGACTGGAGGTACCACCCTTAAAGATGTTCTTATGCAACTTGCGCACAAGTTGTCACCTTAGGTTGTTATAGTGGACAGGATGACACCAAGCTTTTCTGTTGAGGTCAACTTTCCAACAAATTACTTGGGTGCATCACATTTTCCCTTTTGAGATATTGGACTTTTACTTCTATTGCTCAACACTTTCTTCCCAGGTGGGCATTGGAATGTCAGGGACGGAATTAAAAAGTTCTTTAGGAAACATTTGCTTGTTCTTTCCTTGGGGCTCCCACTCGATGTCAGAGCCTGATGCTGAGAGAAGGTCCCTTTTCGTTTGCCTCTGGGTAGGCTTGCTGGATGAGGAAGTCACATTTGGGGTTAGAATGACCAGAAGTCACCTGGATTTGTGCCTATCATTCATTCACTCCTTGAGGCAGTACCTCACTTGAACCTTCAATACTTTGTGGGTGTTCGACAGGCAATGGAAATATTTGCATTTTCCTTCTCCTAGGGCAGGTGGCAGGTTTCTCTTAGAAAGCAAAGTGCATTTATAAAGTGAAGCAGAGGGAAAATCAAGAGGGTGCTTTCTCTTCGGTTCTTTGCTGGTTGGTTAGTTTGTTTCTGGTGTCACTTTGCTAAAAGAAGGAAAATTTCCCTAGCGATAGCGTTGTCTGACCACAGCTGATCTCGAATTGAGTCTCCAGTCCTGGAAGGGAAAGAGGTCTGGAAAGGTCTGTTGATTCCCTCCTACCCTTTCATAGCCTCATGAGCGTGAGTCTGAGTGGGCTCTGGAACAAGGTCTGAGCACCAGCAAAGGCTCTGACTAGTTCTCTGTCCCTCAAACTCAGTGCTCTGGGATGGGACTGTTTCTGTACAGAAAGGGACAAATTACGGCACAATGAACCTCTGTAGCGCTCTGGTGGCCCTTTCCGGGGTATCAAGGCCATTCTGGTCCCAGGGTCTTCAAGTCTCCATTTTAAGCTGGTGGTGAATGAGCTCGGCTTGAGGTTGGAATGATCTGCGACTGAGATGTGCTTCTTATGGAAGATGCCTCCAGCAGAAAGGCAGAAAACTCTCAGCTCAGCCTGTACAACTTCACCCCAGCCTCTGCATCTGATGAGCTCTCCAGGAGGCCTAGCTGGGAAGATGGGTTCAGGCCAGGGGCTTCCAGGCCTTTCTAGTGCTGTATTTGTTCAGTGTTTACATGGTGCTCTTCGAGCGAGACTGTGAGTTTTCTGATTCTCTGCTCACACAGACAACTGGTGTGGGCTACGGTGACAGGCAGCCTGGGGGAGGGGAGGTAACTATGATGTCGTGTTTGAGATTCTGTATCTCCTGGAGCTGACTTATTAATAGCCCATAGATTACAAATGGCCTCGTGCTCCCTGCCCCTGTGGTCTGTGGGCTGCAATGCTGTTTGGGTTTCCTGCAGTTGGGATCTAGTCCTTTTAAAATTACATTTTCTCTTGCTTCTGTGCTCCTCCCCTGAGGCCCGCTGACACTGTTGTGTACTTTGGTCAGCCTGCACTGAATCAGTCTTGCCTTTCAGTTTTCTCACAAAGATTTATTTGATTTCTTTAAAGCCACTTGATTGAATTCTCAACGCAAGTACATACACTGAAGTAATTACATCTGCTCTTTTTTAAAAAGGAAAAATAGAAATTTGTGCACTTCTCTGGACATTGCCTTGCCTGTGAAACTCAACATTTGTAAATGGTGTGTCCTTGAAAAGTCATGTTTTATCCAGTTTGCAAACTTTTGACTTATATCATAAATTCACAGATGTTGGTATTCCTAACCTTAAATCTAATACAGTTGACCTGTAAACGACAGAGTTTTGAATCAAGTGTGTCTATTTAACATATTTTTAAAAAAATTTATTCGATTTTTTCAGTGTTCCAAGATTCATTGTTTATGCACCACACCCAGTGCTCCATGCAATACGTGCCCTCCTTAATACCCACCACCAGGCTCACCCATTCCCTCACCCCCCCCTCCTCCAAAACCCTCAGTTTGTTTCTCAGAGTCCACAGTCTTTCATGGTTCATCTCCCCCTCCGATTTCCCCCAACTCACTTCTCTCCTTCACCCAATGTCTTCCGTGTTATTCCTTACACTCCACAAGTAAGTGAAACCATATGATAATTGACTCTCTCTGCTTGGCTTATTTCACTCAGCATAATCGCTTCTAGTCCCTCCATGTTGATACAAAAATTGGGTATTCATCCTTTCTGATGGAGGCATAATACTCCACAGTGTATATGGACCATATCTTCTTTATCCATTCATCTGTTGAAGGACATCTTGGCTCTTTCTACAGTTTGGCGACTGTGTTCATTTCTGCTATTAACATTGGGGTACAGATGGCCCTTCTTTTCACTATGTCTGTATCTTTGGGGTAAATACCCAGTAGTGCAATTGCAGGGTCATAGGGAAGCTCTATTTTTAATTTCTTAAGGAATCTCCACACTGTTTTCCAAAGTGGCTGCACCAACTTGCATTCTCACCAACAGTGTAAGAGGGTTCCCCTTTCTCCACATCCTCTCCAACACTTGTTGTTTACTACATAAGCCAACTGTTAATCAAAACAAAGAGTCATATCAATATGAATACATTAATAGTAGGGGATCTTAACATGCCACTCTCAGTAATAGACAGATCATCCAAGCAGACAATCAATAAAGAAAGAAGAGCTTTGAATGACACATTGGACCAGATGGACCTCATAGATATATACAGAACATTTCACCCTAAAACAACAGAATACTCATTCTTCTCAAGCATACATGGAACTTTCTCCAGAATAGGCCACATACTGGGTCACAAATCAGGGCTCAACTGACACCAAAAGACTGTGATTATTCCCTGCATATTCTCAGACCACAATGCTTTGAAACTGGAGCTCAACTACAAGAAAAAGTTTGGAAGGAATTCAAACAATTGGAAGCTAAAGACCACCCTGCTTAAGAATGTTTGGATCCACCAGGAAATCAAAGAAGAACTTAAAAAGTTCATGGAAACCAATGAGAATGAAGACACATTGGTCCAAAACCTATGGGATATGGCAAAGGCGGTCCTAAGGGGGAAATACATAGTCATCCAAGCCTCACTCAAAAAAAAAAAATTTTTTTTTTATAGTACAAGACTGTAAATGTAGTTTCTCTTCCTTATGATTTTCTTGATAACATTTTCTTTTCTCTAGCTTACTTTATTGTAAGAACACAGTATATACTACATACACCATAACAAAATATATTAATTGACTTCCATGTTTATATTTTTGGTAAGGCTTCCAGTCAACATTAGACTATAAGTAGTTACATTTTTGGAGAGTCAAAAGTTATATGTGGATTTTTGACTACAGAGGAATCAATGCCCCTAATTCCTGTGTTGCTCAAGGGCCCACTATATTCCTATTTATATCTTTTTCCTGAGCCCCAAGAAATATTCTCCAAACAAAGTCTCAGGTGGACCAGGCAAAATTTTGTGTGTTTGTTTCAAATGGACCCTCCATTGACTTGGATAATGCTGATAATGTTGAAAACACAGGAAGGCATGTGGATTACATGCCGCTAACCCTCTTCCAAGCCCAGCACTCTTTGATAACTTCTTGATCCACACAAAACAAAGAGATCCTCATTAGCCTGGTTGGCCTGATGGGCTTGTTTTACCTGGAAAAAATGAGTGACTGTTGCTGGAGAGAACCCTGTGTTGGTCACCAGAGGAGGGCACAGGAAGCTTCTTGGTCTCTTCTGACCTCATAGATTTGTGCTGGCTACTGTGGCAGTCACCAGCCATGAGTAGCCATTGAGCACTTGAAATAAGTAAGTGTGTAAGTGAATGGTGTAAGTGTGAACTCAATGGGATTTTGAAGTTAGAATGTGAAAAGTATGGAAAACATCACACCAATGATTTTCATATTGATTACATGTTCAAATGACAATATTCTGTACATATTGGGTTAATCAAATATTACCTTATATGCAAGCTGGTGCAACCACTCTGGAAAACAGTGTGGAAGTTCCTCAAAAAACTGAAAATAGAGCTACCCTACGACCCAGCAATTGCACTACTGGGTATATATCCTAAAGATACAAACGTGGTGCTCCGAAGGGGCACGTGCACCTGAATGTTTATAGCAGCAATGTCCACAATAGCCAAACTGTGAAAAGAGCCTAGATGTCCATCAACAGATGAATGGATAAAGAAGATGTGGTATATATACACAATGGAATACTATGCAGCCATCAAAAGACATGAAATCTTGCCATTTGCGATGACATGGATGGAACTAGAGGGTATCATGCTTAGCGAAATAAGTCAATCGGAGAAAGACAACTATCATATGATCTCTTTGATATGAGGAAGTGGAGATGCAAGGTGTGGGGGGGGGTTGGGGGGAGGTAGGAAAAGAAAAAATGAAAAGATGGGATTGGGAGGGAGACAAACCATAAAAGACTCAATCTCAAGAAACAGACTGAGGGTTGCTGGGTGGAGAGGGGACGGGAGAGGGTGGTGGGGAAATGGACATTGGGGAGGGTATGTGCTATGATGAGTGCTGTGAAATGTGTAAACCTGGCGATTCACAGACCTGTACCCCTGGGGATAAAAATACATTATATGTTTATTAAAATAAAAAAATTAAAAAAAAAGAAAAGAAAGGATAAGCTTGATAATATTCCCTTTAAAAAAAATATAACCTTATGTTAACTTCACTTTTTTTTTTTAAACTTTTAAATTTGCATACTAGAGAATGTAAGAGAATATATGTGGCTGGCATGATATTTCCACTGGCAGGGCTGTTTAGAGTACATCCAGTCTCAGCCCTGCCCATTCCTTCCAGCATGTTGGAAATGGAATTAATGCCAAGGAGCAGCCGATTTGTTGTCCCAAGTCAGGAAAAAAAAAAAGGACTGCCTATGGAAGGGGCTAACTTGAGGACTCTGTAATTGGGAAAAAAATTAATAAGGGTTTGGAACAGAACACAACTAATTGGAAAAGGTTTGGGAGATTGCTGACCTATGAGTGTAAACAATTTTCTTTCTTAGTTTGGAAGCTGTGGCCATTTAACCAGCTTGTTCCAGAGTGTGCTGGCTCTCTGCACACCAACCATAACCTAATTTATGCCCGGCGGGAGAAACTAGATACAGATTATACTTTATGCTGGTGCTGTGCACAGCAAGGTGGGGAAGGCAGCTCTTGGGAAAACAAATACTTTCAAACAGAAAAAGTGATCTGAAAGAAGGTAGTAAGCCTTTTATTTGGAAAATATACCTTTGTCTATTTATTTTTAATTTCTTGTTCTTTAAGATTATTTATTTTATTTTGTTTTATTTTATTTTATTTACTTGACAGACAGAGATCACAAGTAGGCAGAGAGACAGGCAGAGAGATAGGAGGAAGCAGGCTCCCCGCTGAGCAGAAAGCCCCATGCGGGGCTTGATCCCAGGACCCTGAGATCATGAGATCATGAGCCAAAGACAGAGGCTTACCCCACTGAGCCACCCAGGTGCCCCCTTTTAAGATTTTTTAAAAGGGTTTTTTAATAAAAGTTTTTTTTTTTTTGTTTCTCTTCTTCTTTCTCTTCATCTTTCTTCTTCTTCCTCTCCTGCTCCTCTTTCTCCTCCTCCTTCTTCCTCTCCTCCTTCTCTGTCACCAGCATCTTCTTCTTCTTCCCCTTCCACTCCTTTTCCTCCTTCTCCTCATCCTCTTTCTCCTCCTCCTCTTCCTCCTCCTCCTCCATAACAATAATTACCAGCAATTGGAATCTATTGCTGAAGGAATGAGTCGTGGTCCCAGCCTCAAAGCACCGGTGACACCACCTGTGTTGATAGTCACAGTCTGTCACCCTGCTATCTCCCACAAGTCAATTATTCTAGGTTGGCTTGTAAAGGATCCTTGCTGGGATTACTTTAAAAAGTATGTTCAAGAATGTGCAGACCCTGCGATTACCAGTAACCCCTCATTGCCCTTCCCCTGGAGCCCCCAAAGATCACGAACTTCAAGTGTTATTTATGTTTGGTATGATTCTATACCTTTGTTTAGATCTTTGCCTAATCTACTGGTAGACCTCACTCCTGAAAAATATGGCTGAAAATATGATAGACATTCTTGTTTGTTCCTCTAGGTCTCTGATTGGTTCTTCCTCTTAGTAAGTTTTCCTGTCTTCCCACTTCAGTGTGGGAGACCTGGAGTTTGTCCTCAGCCTGCTTCTCTTCTCATTTTCACTCTCTCTTAGGGAGAGGTCACCTGTTCTGAAATTCTCCTTGTATTTAGATGACTTTCACAACTAGCTCTGCAACTCAAATTTTTCTTTTAATTTCTACACTGTCATGTTGACTTGCTTGCAAGATATCTCCACCTGGATTTCCCATAGGATCCTCAAAATGAACATTTTCAAGATGGAACTCATCATCCTCATGCTGTCTGGGCTAACAATTTTCCACGTGCTCCCAGGGAGGTTCCCTGTACCCCTTTGATGCTCTATATACCAGGAGAATGGCTCTTATAGATGCATTAGGTTTCTCATGTCTTCTGGCTTCCTGGTGGGTTTGGCTCACAGGAGGCACTGACAGGAGATCAAAGGGCAGGTGGAAAATGAAATCTCCTCTAGGCCCCAGGCTGAGCTGAAATGGACTGAGCTCCTACCCTTACCATCATACTCTTATTCAGTAGTTCTAATTTCCTCTCTTTGCACCTTTTGGCTCAGTGTGATGATAGCTCCAGCTGTTCCCAGCTCGGGGTGCCTTTCCATCCCTGGCTGGTTTCCCATAGCCTATCCCATACCTCCAGAGTCTTCTAAGCCTCCTTTGTCTCCCTGCCACCATGTGAGCTTCCTGTCTCCTAAAGACTCTGACATGTACCTCTCCCATGTATTCCTTCCCTTTATAGGACCCCAGAGATGGCACCAGCATGTGCTCAGAACCCTAAGCCAGAAGCTAGAGGCATCCTTGCCTCTCTCTTTCACCCCTATGGCCAGTAGATCCTAAGTCCCACGACTTCTTTCGAATAGATTTTCCTCATAGTCCTTCTTTGCTATCCCCGCTATAACAGAACTGTTCAGGTTGAGGAATTAAGTGAAGCACAATCAACGAGAAAACAAGACTAGAATGTATTTAGAGTTTGCTCCAGCAAGGTACTCAGCCACGGCTCCAGCAAGGCACTCAGCCACGGCACTTGCATTTTGGCAGAGACCCAAAGGCAAGCAGGGGAGTGGGAAAGCCTCATGGTGGAGACAAGGAAGGACTTCAGGCAGGTGCTAATGGAGGCTGTAGGTCTGGTGTCGCTGTAGGCAGCCAGCTAGCAGTGGGACATCCTATGTGATTAATTAGGGTGCATATTTGGCTTTCTCTAGTTGGTGCTAACGTAGAAGAAGAAACAAATATTAGGGAAGCTCTCGGTTATTAATCAAGTCCTAGCTATTTGGGGCCAATTGTTATGGAACTCATTGTTTAGCTTCTGGGATTGTTACTAGAGACGCATCTGACTTACAGTGGGTTGGCTTCCTGGGTTGCTTACTGTCCATGAGGAGCTGGTTTCCCGGGCATGTTGCTGCAGGCTGTGGGTCAGAGCTCTATTTTTATGTGGTCTGGCCATCACCCACTTGTATAGTCAGTCTCTCAGGGTCATTGCCAGTTTTTACTAAATAACAGCAACAAAGCTTTTTTGTTCTTGATTATAAAGATAATATATCCTCATGGAGAAAATTCTGAGCAACCCAGAAAAGTGTTAAGTATGAAGAAGAGAGCAAAAACCTCACTCTGGGCACTGCCAGCAGAAGTAGCCACTGTTAACATTTTAGTGAACATCTCTCCGGCTATCTCTGTACATCAACACACATTCATGTGCAAACTGTTAACATTTTAGTGAACATCTCTGGCTATCTCTGTACATCAACACACATTCATGTGCAAACCATCAGCCCATTCAGGTATTTTATGACTCCCTCATTAGTTTCTGTCTGGATTAGTGCAGTTGCATCCAAGACTGGGCCACAGTTTTAGGCTCTCCTCCTTTCACGTGCTTTTCCACAGAGCTCTCTCCCATTCAGACATGACCATGTGCCTGCCCTGCCATAACCCGTTCAGTGGTCCCATTGATAAAATTCATAGGCCTCATCTGGGGCTTCTGTCTCACCAAGCATGTCCTCTTGGGAAGGGGGCAGGGGGAAAAAGTGGCACGACCCCCATTCCAATGCCTTTCTTGAAAGAAGAAATGCCCCATTCCAATGCCTTACCAGTTCATTTATAGTAAGGGAGATTAAATGGTTCCTGAAGTAAGGACAGCAAGAAATAGCGTGGGCATCACAGGATTAGCAACTTCTCTCCTAGGCAATGTTTCTCAGAAAGAGCCCCAAGACACCCAAGACTAGAGACCAGGCTTATGGTGGTGGTGGTGGTGGGGGAGGTATGTGTTGGAGGTGTGGCAGCAGGAGAGGGTTTTGGGATTCCCCTGGGTAGTGGTCATCACAAATGAGGATTCAAACAAAGTATGGAATTTTGAGAAAGTCACTTCCCTCTTTCTGCCCAGCAGGTTGGTGATCTGTAAAGTCCACTAACTTGCCCAGGTATCCAAGTTCCTGACTGAGGTCAAAGCCCTTATATTCCACAACACTCACTTTGTTCTGAGTAATTCCCCTCTGATTAAACTGTGGGTGTTGGGGGAGAGGGTATGAGGTCTCTTGTGACCTTAAACTCGGAACTTAAAAGTGGGCCTGGCACATAAGAAGAGCTCAATAAATGTTTCTTGAATAAATGAATGAATGACGTCATTTCCTTCAAGACCAAACTTTTGGAGTGGTAGTCTACAAGTTTTTCATGTTTCCTAAATTATCCTTTATTCTCTTTGATGGCTCTATAGCTTTTTGTTTTTTTTAATGTTCTAACACTGTGTCCAAATAGAACCCAAGCAACAGTTTTAAGCTTTCCAGTGATAGGATTTTGTTGGCTATTGGAATTGGTGGCAAAGCTCTATATTCTTTTATATTTTCTATGACTTTTGGAGACTTGCCCAGATAAAGCCTCCACTGTTGCATGTCTTGGTGTGAAATCAATGGAACATTTGAACATATGCACAGAGCACTGTGTGAGCCCTGGTGGATGGTTCCAGGGCTATAGGATGTGGTTCCAGACCCAAACAAGCACAAGGGGAGGAAGAGGCATGCTGAAGGAGTTCAGACACAAGAAGGCGATTGCAGGAAAGACAACCGAGAAATTGGCTGACCTTTCTCCTTCTCTGAAAGGGGCAGGTATTTGTCCCCTCTGGAGAGGTCCAGAAAGGATTTGTGTCTTGCCTTAAAGAAGTACTTTAACATTTTAATTTCCAAAGCCTTGGCTGCGGGAGGCAAAGAGCTGGGTTGTTCCCCAAGGGAACAAAGGGGTGAAGGTTTGGGGTTTAGTCAGGAAAAGCTGGCAGAGGCCTTGCTTAGGGGGAGAGACAACATGGCCTGGAGAAGGTGGCTGGGTTTGCAAATGTGGGGACCTGAGTGTCTGAACATTACACAGGGAAGTGGCAGGCTCTCTGCAGGAGTGTGTGGCAGGCAGAGTAATGGCCTCCTAAGATATTCATGTCTTAATCTCTGGAACCTGTGACAATGGTTTGTTTGTTTTGTTTTGTTTGTTTGTTTGTTTGTTTGAGTACTTTTCTCAGAGCTTGGCTTTATGCTGATGCAAATACTGCAGCACTGGATCCTGGTAATAGATAAGGGCACTTTTCAGAATCACAAGGTCAGGTCTCAGCCAAAGGTTTCAGAGGTGATTTCTTTCACTATGACAAGGGGGAATAAGATTGCAGATGGAATTAAGGTAACTAAGCAGATGACTTTAAGATAGGGTGATTATCCTGGATTATCTCAGTGGGCCAGATAGCATCGCAAGGGTCCTTGAAGGCAGAAGAGGGACAACAGGAAATTGTAACACAGGAAAGATTCAGCCCCATGTTGCTGGTCATGTGGGCCATCTCTAGAAGGCAGAGAAGCCATGGAAATGGATTCTACCCTAGAACCTACTGAAGGGAGGCAGTCCTGTTGAAAACTTGATTGTAGCCCAGTGAGACCCGCATCAAACTTCTAATCAACATCGTTGTAAGATAGTAAATTTGTGTTGTTTAATACATCAAGTTTGAAGTCTTTTGCTAGAGCAGGATGAGGAAACTAACACAAGAGAACATGGGCATGCCGGGGGACTAAGTCATAGTGCTGAGACATGGGAGACACAGTGAAGGTCTTGGTGGTTTCGCTGGATGTGGAGGAGTGAATCTCATGCTCACACAGTCTCACACCTTCCAATGCACTGTGTAGAGCAGAAGGTCCTTCACACATTTTGTGAACCATGTGAGCCTCGTGGGCCATTTGTACAACCTGTCCATAATGCCTGATACAGGATGGCTCCCTGGCCCTGGACAGCAGGCACTCAGTGCCAATTGAGTGCCATGGAGGGAAATCTAGGTGATGAGTCTTGCACCTGAGAGCTGTGAGCCGATCCACAGCTGCTGGGCTAATTGAAGTTTTTCTAAAAGAATATGTGAATTATTACAGAACTGTACTTGTCAGAGCCAACCTGTAAAAGAGACGGGTTTTCAGTTGTGTTTTGGACAGGTTGGAGTGGTGGGCAAGGAGGTGGGACCGGGCTCAATAACTTTAGGGACAGGAGGAAACAAGACTTTCAGAGACTGACATCAGGAGTCCAACCCTAGAAATTGCAGAAATGGTTTTCGTTTTGTTTTGTTTGTTTGTTTGTTTGTTTTGAGTACTTTTCTCAGAGCTTGGCTTTATGTTGATGCAAATACTGCAGCACTGGATCCTGGTAATAGATAACGGCACTGTTCAGAATCACAAGGTCAGGTCTCAGCCAAAGGTTTCAGAGGTGATTTCTTTCAGTATTAGTCTGGGGCTTCTGCTGCAGCCACTGGCTATCAATTCCCAACATGCTCTGCTGAACCTGCTCTAGGAACTCGCAGTTTAATTTAATTCTTGCCCACTTCACTCAAATTTGTACTCAGCTTTGTAGTACAAAGGACAAACTCAGTGGGTCTGAGTGCCCCCATTGGGGTTTTATTGATCTAAACTTGGACGCCACGGAGCTTCAATGACAAGGGGAAGGTCCAGGGCTAAAGCTGTGGGAGGGACCTAAGTGTTATGTATTTCAAGGTAATCTTTGCATTGTGCTGTTTTACTAGGTAAGGAGCAATCCATCAATCCTGAGTAGGCAATGATATTTAACCCTCACATCCATCTCTCTCTCTCACACACATGCACACACACACTTTTTGATAGGAGGCATTAATTTTAGAAATGTGTGGATCAATCCTTTTAATTTCTAGTTTTCGAGGTGGGACATGGACAGTTTAGCTGACAAGTAGGTGTCACGTTGGGTAGCACAGCAGCATGTAGCTGGTTACAGGGCATATTTGCCCAGGGAGAGAGGGCAGGGGCAGGCACTGGAATTCTTTCGAGAAAGCTGCATTTGTGCATGTAGCCAGTAGGAGAGCCAGGAGCAACTCTGTTTGGGAAATAGCTGGGCAGAGATGTGTATGTGGGTGAGGCTGGGCAAATAGCAACATAACTGGAAGAAACATCTTCTAGCAGTGGATGGAATGTGGCACCCTGCCAGGAACCCTGCAGGAGCTGCCTAATAAACACAGATGGACTTGGTTTGTCACTAGGTTGGGTGAGATGGAACTTTTACTTCACCCATGCCCGGAACCTGGCCATAACTCTCTGTGCTGTGAGACAAAGTAGAGATGTCAGGCCTGTCCTGGCCACCTTCCAAGAGGATTTAGAGGCCAGTGTAAAGGGAGTCCTCATGTTTAAGCTCATTGTATTGCAAGGAACTAGGAAAGTCATGTTTGTGGGTCACGGTCCTAAGTGACTTCTAGTCTCTTAGCTTAAATATTGAATCTAAAAGATGGTGGAAGTTGAAAAATGGTCTTAAGCAAGTCCTCTGTCTTGCTGCAAAGTTATAACAGATTGAGACAGCGTGGGAAACAGGACAAACTGCTGCCTTTGGAGCCAGTGTGCCAGAGAATGAGTGACATTTGTCAAAGGGCAATAATCTTACTGCCCGCTCTGCCTTATCTTGTCACCAAAGGAGCTCCAACCAGTGCGAACTATTAGTAGGATGTTATCTTAGGAGAGGTAAGGGCTGGGCTAAAAAGTCATGGCTCTGAACTTTTATCAGTGGGATAACACATTTGGATTTATATATTTAAAACTATTTGCTGCTTTATTGGTAGCAAAACATAGACGCCTACATTTTGGTAATAGTTTTATTAGAAACTAAAACTTGGTAAGAACTGGTTGTTTAAAGCTGTGGTCTTGTTACACACTCAAAGAAGTCCTTGGTATGGGTATGGGGTTAGTAAAATCAATGAAACTAACTACAAACCCTCTGAAATGAGAGACCCCTGTTTTCACTTGGGTTTCCATGATGTCCTTTTGAAGAAACGTGTGAACAATTGAGAGAACATCTTTGAGAGCCAGGAAGGAATACTGTGATTTGGACAGGACAGCTTGAGCAAATCCAAGCATCAGAGAGAGAGAGCTGCACACGCAGAGAGAACACCATGGCATTTGTCTTCGATCTCACGAACATTGGCTAATTGTCTAATTTCTCACTGGAATTCTTCAGGCCAGAAATAATTCATGATGTGGCTGTCCTGCGAGCCTTCCTGGACTGCTGGGCATTCTATTAGCAAAATGTGGATAGTGTGACCTGCTGAACTGCTGACGAGCGCAGGCTTGGTGTGCCCCTGTGCTAGCACAGGGTCCAGGGAGTGGAGGTGGGAAGTGGGCACTTACACTGGTACAGGATGTGCCTGTTTCCACACTCACGCATGAGAGTGCTCCGGGACTGACGTGCAGGTTTGGCTGCTCCCGTGTTTGCTGAGTCTGCACTTGGTGAGTGCAGTGAGAAGTGCCTCTTCGCTCGGCCCACCCAGGGAACTGGACCTTTGTGGGGAACCCAGCTGTCCCTGGGCGCTCCACCTCCGAGGATAGGCTTCCCTTTAAATGTGATGTTTATGGTGCCGCAGAAGGGTTGTGACTAAAAGCGGTTCAGTTCCTGTGTACTGAGTTTAAAAGTGTGACTGCGGCACCTTTTAAAACACTTCCTCCCAAATCCTCACCAGAAGGGAGAATGATGCAGAACGCGAACATGGCACAAGCCAGCGTACTGTACTGTGAGCTCCCTACGGTCATGAGGTCTCTGAAGACAGGAACCGTGTCTTCTTGACTTCTGTACTCTCAGGCCCCAGCACAATGACATATGGCAAGTCCTCAGTGTGTTCTCGGTGGAGGAAGGAAGGTAGGAAAGAAGGAGGGAAGGAAGGCAGGCGTTTTCACTGCGCGAACAGAATGCATCCCGTTCAGAAGAGCGTGTTCGCCTAAAGAATGGGCGGCCAGGGGACGCTCTCTATCCACAGTGCACGGGACTCTCGCTACTTCGCAAATTCAGTTCAGCATTCAATGGCGACTGAAGGTGAGACACCCGAAGAAGAGCCCTCCTGGCCTCTGAGCGTTGCACTCAGGCTGCTCTGCGTCCTCACGAGACTTCGGACATCAGAGCCTGCCATGCCCTCCGCCCCCTTTAGGGGGTTTTTCCAGGACAAGCTTTCCTTCCCAGGCAGCCTTGCTACTCTGCTCACAGCTGATTGGAGCAGAGATGGACACCTGACTGAGAAAATAGCTGTTATAGGCTGATCGTCAGGCCTATGAGGAGGCCTGAAATGGAGCTCTGTCCAATAGGAGATGACTATACTGGATGGTGGCCGATCACCCCGTGTCTTCCCTTGGGGAAGTCAGTGTGAGCTAGTTGGAGAGGTAGTAGGTGGCGCGGAAGCCGGGAGGGACAGAGAGAGGGCAGTAAGCAGAAGCTTTGAGGTAGGAGAGGGGGGCGGATGAGAGCGGAGCAGGGCAAGGAGCAGACACGGGCAGGCGGAATTGTAGAGGTGGAGAGGCTGGGTCGCAGACATGGCCGACCCACTGGTCTTGCGTCACTGGAGCCCCCGGGCCCCATTGGAGCTGGTAAATCCTGATGACAGATGAGGCTTCATTTCCTAGGAAGCCTGGCCTGGTGGCCACGGGCGACCAGACCGGCTTCCTGCAACCTCAGGGAACCCGACGCCCACATTTCACTTCCCCGGGCCTTGGCGTTTATGCAACGGGCCAACCTGGTCTAGGAGCTGCGCTGAGGTGTGACTTCATAGTTCTGCAAGCTGTGGGGGACAAGAGACTCTGAAGGACTGTAAGACTTTTCTCTGCCTGGGAAGGAATTGATACTCAAGTTCGGGAGACAGCCTAAGGTGGTATATATTAAATTGTCAGGCAGGGAGCACGGGCAGGGCCTCCGAGAAGGCAGCCCCAGAGGCCAGGCTGCGTGTTGAATATGGCTGAGATGGCAACACAGAAATTGCCTTGCAAACACATGCTCACTGGTGGCATAGGTCTGTACCATGCTGAGGAAGGCAGCCTGGGTGTCTGCAAATCTGGGGGGGCTTCCTGATGCCCAGAGGTGGAAGAAGGGCACTCCGAACTTTTGAAACAACCAGAGTGCACAGTAGGGGCCCCAGATAGCATTTCCTGGTTTGGATGACGGCTGTGATCCTGGATGTTCCCTGGTGCCCCGTAATCAGAGCGCTGAGGGTACCTGTGTGTTTCTTCTTGGGACCCCCAGATTTCTGATGGAAGACGGACTACGATGTAAGAAGCTTCACTAGTTGTAAATGGCAAAGGCGCAGAGTTCACGGTGAGGCTGTGTCCCAGCCTCATAAACAAAATAGAAGCAGAGGGCCGAGTCTGGAGAGATGGACAGCAGTCTGCCTGGTAATCAGGTAGGACCACAAAGTTCTCGCCAGGTTCAGCAACTGGTGCTAAAAGAGAAATCTGGAGAGAAAGTAGGTGGAGGCCTACTTGGATGATGTTAAGAAAGAATGAATTTCTGAGGGCTCTCTGTTCTACTTTCTTCTACTTCTTTCCATCATTTGAGGTACCTGTTACTTGCAGAACAAAGAAACACTGCCACAGTAATGTGTTTTATAGGTGAGCTTCGCAAAATAAGAGACTACACTCAAAAGAATCACTGGGGCTCTCCGATTGTCAGAGCAGGGCCTGGCCTCAGTCCTCACCCACCTCGGCCTCTGAGCCATCTGATATCATCACCCTCACTCCTCATCTCATCTTCCCTGGCTGGTTTTTATTCCACTGGGAATAGGGTTGGATACTTGAGTGTGTGCTAAATGACTCTAGAGCATAAGGCTGCTTTTTCAGGTCTGAGATCAAAGATGGCATGCCTGTAGCTAGTTTTCATGAATGTTTTAAAAAATCTGGGGACTGGGAAATAGATAAGGTACTGCAGCCAACAGTATGAAAGAGGCAGTTGTGGAGGAAGAGAATCTCCAGGGCAAGGAGGGTCCATGCCAGGCCGCCACTGAGAACGTGTTCCTGTTCGTTTGTCTTTCCTCCTGTTTGTTTTAGGATAGTGATGCTTCCCCAGAAAGAGCTTCTGGAATCCCAACGAGACAAAACTTTGTAACTCTACAGTATTGTTTGCTTGAGCTAAATGAAACGGGCTTTTTGTGAAACAGTGAGGCAGCTAAATAAGCAGGAGGCTTTTTATGGGCTTTCCCCCCTAATTCCACAGTTTGTTAGCAGAACACCAGACTGGTCACAATAGCTCAAAGCTTCTGGTATGAACTGATGTATCTTTCCAGAGCCTGGCACTTAGTGGGCACCCAACATGTGTCACTTTGTTGAATATATAAGTAAAAGTTTAAAACAAAGGAAGAAACACACTTTGTCCTTATCTCCAGTGGTTCTGGCTTATCAGGTTTAAGACTGTGCTGTACCACAGGACACTGGATTTGGTATTATTTCATGACTCAGTTTCCTCATCCATACAGTGGGTTGAGTGAGATTCCAGTGGGGATGCACGTGAAGGGGCTGTGCACACTAGGAATCACAGCACAGACACGAGTCAGTGTGTTGCTGCTGCAGGGTGAGAAGCCGTGGCTGGGTTTGCCTCATCCCTCATTTTGATACATTTCTTGCCTAAGATGTTTGTGATGGTGGAGGAAAGGCCTGGAATTCATCCCTGAGAATTAGGGAAGACTTGTTTTCCCTTCTGGGGGTTGTCCCCAAGACTTCAGCCGCAGCTTAGGATCACAGGGTTGCCTGGTCATAGGGTGGGTATGTGTGAGCACCTCTGGGCAGTGGTACAACTTCCAAAGTTTCATGAAGGATTTCTAGCTTCCCCGGGTAGCAAAGTGACAAACTCCAGCCAATTCTAATGTGTTCAGTAATAAAACACATAGACTGCAATTCTGCCTGAGAAACAAATTTTAATTCTTCAAAGACCCACATGAGACCCCCTCGTAATTCTAAGAAAAGAAGCAACTGGCTTAGTTGATCAAAAGTCAAACAGAATTATCTAATGTTATGGAAGGAACAGAAATGACAATCAAGGAGTAGAATCAAAAGGCTCTTGGCTAACTTTTATAGTCTCTGGTTGTCTATTTCTGGAATGTCTATGCTCAGTGGCATAATGAAAATTAAAAAAAAATACACAAACACACAAACAAAGATTCTCAGGGAAGGCAAGGAAAAGCTGGCCCCAGGGAGGGAAGATGCTTTTCTGAGACTTTTTATTTCTAAGTCCTGCAAATCTTCAAATGCCACCTGAGCGCTTTTCATCTGTAGTTGAAAGTCTTTTTTTTTTTTTTTTTTTTTAAGCAAAGCCAAAAATAAAGTAGGGAGGGGCCAGGTTTTCTTTAAAACAACATACTGGCTTTGGATTTGGAGAAGCAAATCTGTGAGCACTTTGTCATGAGCGGCAATTAAAGGGGTGGAGGACCTGCACCATCCGTGGTTTAGATGTTCATAACTGGGAGAACAGCAAAGGTGTCCTCTCTCTGCCTTGGACCAGAAAGAAAGCACAGCTACCTTGAGTCCCTGATCAGCTCACCAGAGCCATGTTGGGCAGGGGTGCTACCAAGGGTCTAGCCTTGGAGTGAGAGGGATGGAGAGAAGGAAAGTGGTATAGGCACACAGAGCTCAGTGTTGGTTGAGAGAAGGCTGCTGGTTTGTCCAGGCACTTCTCACACAGCACCTGTTGGCCGGTGGCAGAGCCATCAACTTTTGGAGACCTCTGTGTTGGGTGAATACTTCATGCAGGACACACAGGCTGTCTGAAGTCTTTACTCAGTGTCTGTATGTGGTCACTTGGTAGACATTGAGAGGGAAAATAAATGTCCAGCAGGCTTAATTTCTTTGAGATTATTTTGATTTAAAGCTCTTTTGGGTTCTGTGGATGGATGGATGGCAGTGCAGCTCCCTTGTTTGGAAACAGGAATGGTGGCATGCATCTGGAGACTCTGTGGGGATTTAGTGAGATCTGTTTGTGAAACTCCTAATCCTTGATGCAGTACCTGCTGGCCTCAGTTATGACCTGGGCAGAACAGTCATTAAAAATGAACAAAAGCATAAAATTGACTCAAAGAAAATAAGCTATACCAGAGACAATTGTCCATTCATTCCATCAGAAATGAAAGCCTGAACACTGTTTTATAATAAACAATGGGGAGTGGGAGACCATTCCTTAATGGACTGTGTAGGCCACAGACGCCAGTGTTAGAGCTATGTCCTTGGAATATGGCTGGCTTGCTGCCCCAGGAAGAAGACCACGCATGTGTGTGGAAATGGAGGCCTATTGGGGGAGGAGGGGTCCAGCCCCTCGGAGTGTACCCACAGCTCTCTGCCTACCCCTCGGGAGGTCAGCCTGCCTGGCAGAGGCCATGCCTGCCTTGCTTTGGAGCTATGCACCATGTAATGCACTGGCGGGGGATGGGGTGGGTGTGTGTAGCCCCTAGTGAGTGCTCAGGACAGGGATAATCTCATTTATTGTCAAAGCAATCATTCCATATTACAAACTTGTATGAAGTCACACATCTAGTAACTGGCTGGCTTGAGCCCATGTTGTCAGACCCAAAATCCAATTCTACCACAAAATGCTTCCCTTAGCGAATGATTCCTTAATTAAAACAGCCACAGTCATTAAAAAGAATGAAATCTTGCCATTTGCAACAACACGGATGGAACTAGAGGGTATTATGCTAAGCGAAATAAGTCAGTTATATAAAAACAAATACCATATGATTTCACTTATATGTGGAATTTAAGAAACAAAACAGATGAACATAGGGGAAGGGAAGGGAAGATAAAATGAGATGAAAACAGAGAGGGAGGAAACCCATAAGAGACTCTTAACTCTAGGAAACACTGAAGGTTGCTGGAGGGGAGAGGGGTGCAGAGATGGCATAACTGGATGATGGGCGTTAAGGCGGGCATGTGGTGTATTGAGCACTGGGTCTTGTATGAAACTGTTGAATCAGTGAGTTCTACCCCTGAAACTAATTATACAGTATGTGTTAACTAAATTGAAATTAAATTAAAAAAAAGAAAAAACAAAAAGAAACATCACCATCACCACCTCCATGGCCTCAGAGTCTTAGATCTTGGTGTTTGATTCCTTTACATGTCTGCATTTGCTCACCTCCTGTGAATGACAGTCTAGCATCATATAGAGAAGTGGCAGTTTCCAGGTCCTAAATGGGCAGGTGGAGGGTGTGTAGGGTGGTAAGGAAAGAGTCCTCAGGCCTGCTTTGGAGGCATGCTTCACCTGGCCACCGTGGAGGGAGTTTCAAGGAAGTAGGATCTCTCTCTCTCTCTCTCAGGCTCCTTGGCATGAAGTCCTTAATGGAGTAGGATCATGAGGGTGTGGAGCGGGGCTCACCATGAAGGTGGCTGTGTGCAGATGTCTGCAGGGCTGATACAGTGTGACTTCTCTGAGGTCTTCGACCCAAAGGGTGTGCTGAGGTCATGTTTGCATTGGTGGGAGTGTAGAGATTAATAGGAGCTGTTTGGGGATACATTGTGTCAGGTGCTGTAAATACGATCCCTGCCTTCAGTTCTTAAAATAAAGGTATACACAGAGGCAGGCTGGTAAACCAGCTCCGTGGAGGGGGTGTGGAGTTGGGGGTGTGGGGTTCGGGGTGGGGAGGAGGGTGTGTGTGGGAAGCCCTGATTTGTACTGTTTGCCGATTTCCATTGTATAAATGTTCCTACTGCTGCTGATTGCAAGCTTAGCAGTTTAGCCAGTTCACAAAATCCCTGAATATTTACCAGGCAGCTCTCATGAGCCAGAGGATAATTAAGAATCATTTGCTAAGTATTAGAGATTTTGTAGGCGAGGAAATTGAGGTGTAGAACTCATGTGGTAAGAATAGAACCCTAGTCTAAGCCTTCTTCTTTGCGGCCTCCTGGCCACCGTGTGGCCCTCAGCCCAGTGATGAACTGGTCTGAGTTCAAGCCTGGGAGGAGGTAATCCCCCAGTCTAGCTTCCCACTTCTGCGGGTCAGGCAGGGTCAGTGGCTGTAGAGTGATGACTGGCTCTAGGCACATCACTGTCCTCGGCTCACTCTCGCCTTCCTCTTCTCTGCTGGTTCTGAATTGGCTTGCTGCCATGCCTCTGTCTCACCCTCAATGTCCTTGACGTATCCTGTTGCCCTCCTCCTCCCCCACACTGTTCTGGAGTGTGCCACTCTGGGGCAAGCCAGGACCCTGCACCCAGTGGCAGATTATTTGAGAACTTGGAGATGGAGTCCAAGGGAAGGATGCCACCAGGGAGGGAGGTGGAATGCTGTCTCTCTGTCCTGGGTCTGGCAACACTCACCTGGACCCAGCCTCAGGAAGTTCTGGTACCGCCTTACAGATGTTCCAGAAGCCTCGAAGGTCTTTCTCTCCTTGGGCCCTTGAGCTGCAGTTCTGTCCACCTGGAATGCTCTTGCCTTGGTTATCCCCATCATGGGCTTCTCCTGGTTCTTCAGAAAGCCTTCCCAGATCAAGCCATATAAGCAGGTCTGCTGGTCTTTCCTATATAGCATCCTATTTTTTTCCTTCCTGGCTTTTATATGGTCCCACAACCGTTTTATCTATGTATTCACTATGTGTTCATCTGACCAAACACATTGTGGTGGTTTCAAACTATGTCCTTAATTCTTTGACAGCCTTCCCTTCCTAAGGTGGATCTTAATTCCCCTCCTTTTGGATGTGGGCTGGACTTAGTGACCCTTATAAGAGAATGTGGCAGGGGTTATGTTGTCAGAACTTTTGAGGCTGGGTCATGAAAGGGCAGCTGCTGCCTGGCTCTTTCTCTTTCATGTTGCTCTTTCTGGGGGAAACCAGACGTTGTGGTGTGAGGACGCTCAAGGAGGCCTACAGGGAGGTTCATGTCAGAAGGAACTCATGATTCCACCAACAGCCAAAACCCACTGGCCCCCTCTGTGCCCGAGCCCCCTGGGAAGCAGAACCCCCGTCAATCGAGACTTCCGATGACTGTAGCCGCAGCCAACATCAGCTGGAATCTAAAGCTGTCCTGAACCTGACCTTCCCAGCCAAGCCTGCCCCAAATCTGTGGCCCATAGAAACTGCTAGAGATGATGCTTCCTGCTATTCAAGTCACTAACTTTGGGAGCATTTGCAGAACGAGGGCTGTCATTGGCCTTGTTCTGTGAGTAAGGAGACAGAGATACAGAGAGGTGAAAAAACTCACCTAAGATCACAGAGAGGCAGAATTCAGACAGAGGCAGTTGAACTGTGTAACCCACGCCCCTAACCATACACCATGCTGCCCCTAAACCTTCTGTACTTGTGGACCATGTACCCCAAACAAGGGACTGACTGGGTGGTGGGGAAGCCTAGGGCGCTCCTCTCCGTAGCCAGTTGCAAATCTGGGCCCTGCCAATGGGAGACAGCCTTCTGACTCATTTGAGCACTCCACCTGCAGGGACTCAGAGCCCTACCTCATGGTTGCTGGCTGTCCCAATGTCATGTGCTGGGGTCCTCACTTGAATTTCCAGTGAGCTCACCACCTGTCTTCTCCTTTTATTCCTGTCTGCAGCCTTTTGGACACAGGAACCTCCTCTCAGACTTGGCGAGGTCAGCCCTCTGCCTTTCACCAGAGCCTGCCTGGTCCTGTTGTCCCAAACCAGGGGCCCAGAATGGAGAGGGCTTGGTTCCCTCTCTTCCTTATCTGTGCCAGGAGTGAGTCTTCTTTTCCTTCCAGCATGCCTTTCTGGAGTTGGCATGGGGGCACTGCTAGGCCTGAGTTGAGAAGGGGATGGCCAGAGGTCTTTGCGTGGAGTGTTTGGGCTCAAAGAGTCACACTTGGCTCAGACAAAGCCAGGGGGTGAAGAAGGAGTCAGAAGAAAGGCATGCGCCATGGGTCCTGGGGATCTGGGTTCAGGCTCATGAAACTGGGCAAGCAAATGTTGCTATTCTATATGGTATGTGTGTGGCATGTGCATGTATGTGAATATGCATGTGTGTGTGTACACTTTTGCGTGTACACACAGGCTCACCGTGTTGAACTTTTGATACGTTTTACCCCAGAGTCTGATAAAGTCCAGGGAGGAGGGTGGCAAGGTGTGCCTGACCTGGGTTCACTAGGCACAGAAGAGGAGAAGCTAAGAGGGATTTCGGATAGCCAGGAAACTTACAGCTTCATGAGGGCAGCGATGTTTATCTGCCATCTGCTAGTTTTTCTCAAATGTGTGGAAAAGATTTGACCTGGAATCTGAGAAACTGAATGTTGAGATCTCCTCCTGGTAAGAACATTGCACACCCTCCTTCTTTTTCACCAGGAGACCTGTGACGTCCATCTGAAATCTCTTTTCTGTTCCTCCCTGTGAGCAGGACAGTTGCCCAGAGGATATAATGACCCCGTAGCTGCCATAAAACATGGCCTGGCAGTGTCCCCATGCCAGGAATGCTCAGGACCCACTCCTCAGTCTGACTCTGTCAAGGAGACTCCCCTTTTTTCTGGAAAAACATCTGTCCACCGTTGGTAAACGGTGGACAGCAAGAAGCCTACAACCTCTTTCCCTCCGTGTCCCTGCCCCTCACCCAGAGGCCCCAAGGAAAGAGCTTAGAGTTCCAGGGAATCTTAAGTGAGAGTAAAAGCCCATCCAGAGTGGCCTCCCTGCTTTCCTGGAGCCCTGCTCAGCTTTGTGGCCCTGGGTGTCCCTGCCTGCACTGCCTAACCAGAGCCACGCTTCTAGTGCCTTCTGGGGGTGGGGGGCAGACACCTGGACTATGAAAGGCAACTCATAAAAGGAAAAGGGTGCAAGGCTTCCTGCCCAAGTTACTAGAAATTAAGAAAATATAAAGACCAAGATTTCCAGTCCTGGCTTGACAGGCTGGCTGGGCCCAAGCCTCAGGGACAAATGGGCTCCTCTTCCTCTGGGTGCTGACCATGCAGGACTGCTGGGCCCTCTCATTAGTGCTCCAAAAAAGAGGCCCCCAAGGACCCTAGTGAGAGCAACACTTGGAAACTGACAATGCCCACACCTTGTGCACCTGCTGACAAGAGCTGAGAGGGCTTGCCACCAAGATGTGGGGTGGGCCCCCAAGGAAGCCAGCTGACAACACCATGGCCATGGGCACTCTGTCTAGAAAAGAGTCACACACCCTTGGGTCTTTGGGCACGCATGTAGCTACATTTCATGATTAGTGCTGGTGAGCCGGCATCCCAGCCTGCGTACCTTTGGATCCCAGAAGATTAAAAAAAAACTGTGTCATCTAAGCCCCACCCGAAAGCAATGAAACCCATCTCTGGGGTGGGGACCGGCAGGGCCTATCTCTAGAAATCCCCAGCTCTTTCTCACGGGCAGTGGCTGAGAAGATGTTCAAATCTCATTCCAGCAGGGGACTCTTTCTCCCCCAGAATCTGTTCAGAGGAATGAACATGACAGATGAGGACAGGCTTCTGTGAATGATGTACTCCTCCCTGTGGTTCCCCAGGCTTCTGAGAAGCCCCGAGTCATCGAAAACCACCGATCTGCAGGATCCGCTGACAGAATGGAATCACAATAGAGGAATTTTCCAAAGTGTCTGGAGAGCACATGGACTGGCGTCATCCATCCTGAGGGTCAGAGCCTGTTGGCCCCACCTGGCCTGCACTGATCCCTGTAGGAGGGGCCCTGCAGACCCCTTCTCCCACCCCCAGGACTTGAAGGCAGGGGTGGAGCAATGGAACTGTCGTTATGTGGTAAGATGATTCTCATTTGAACAGCTACCCCTCTTATATCCTCCTGTCCTGCTTTCCACTCCTCATCCCAGGAGGGCTGTGGAGCCCATCCTGGCTCCGCTGGCTCTCTGTGTGGCTAGGGTGTGCCAGCAGGGTGGATGGCTCTGTGTGACATGAGGTCCTTGCCAGGCCCACTTCTGGGTCCTTCTCTGTCTTCCTCACTTCACTGCATCTTGGTCCCAACTGAGGGGATGGTGGAGCCCGAGGTATTGGGCAGCCCCTTGGACTAAGCCTTAGTGCAGGGAGGCTGCTTGAGCCCCCTGATCCAGCCCCTGGGGCCCTCTGCTGCAGGAGGAAGTGGCCCCTGGGCATGGGGGCTGGGCACTGGTGTGAGCTGCCACCTGCCGCCCTCAGTTTCCGTGTTACCTGTTGTCTTGTAGAAATGAGTAGAAAAGCAGTTGGCTTGAAGGAACTTTCCCCTCCCGAAGTAATAGGGTGAGAACACGGATCTGTGTAAGCCATTAGCAGAGTATCTGGGAAACACAGCAGATGAGGGAGGAAGCAGAGGAGCAGGGATCTGTTAGCCTGGCATGTTCTAAAGAAAATATTGAAGGAATGTGTTACTTTTTGATGGGACTCCCCCAAATGAATTTCCAAGTAGTCTGCTGGCTGGTTGTGTTTTTAAGGGGGGGAGTGTGTGCTTGGTCACTGAGTGGTCTCAACCTTTGAAAGAGTTTTCAGAACATGCCTTAACTGAGGCAGATCATGCAAACAAACCCAAAACTCCACTCCAAAGTGTAGGTCTAGAGGCACCACAAATATCTCACTCCCAAACTGTACCTTCTCACAGGAAGAAGCAGTCCTGGCTATCCTGGCTTGGAGGGCTGATATAAATATTCAGGAATTTCTATGAGCTTGCTGTCAACCATATCATCGTTAAAGATTAAATTATGTGAGCTTACAATTAAATTAATTAAATTAAAGGCATAGGTAATCAACCCTAAAAACTCATCACCTTCCTACTTCTTTCCCATGTCTGTGTTCTTGAGGTTATTTACCTCTCTGGCATCTGCATGGTAGAAACACTGCATGATGGCGTGCCACTGCACATCTCTTTCCAAGGGTGACGTCACTTTGATGGCTGGAAACTGGTCAGAGCGGGAGTATTTATTTATAACATGGAATTTGTCAAACATGATCACTCAAGATTTGATTAATTGTTTTGTTGATTGTCAAGATAAGTGATTTTGAAGTAGGGGCAGTTTTAGCCCTAGGGGACATTTGACAATGTCTGGAGATACTTCAGATGGTCACGAATGGGTTTGGTGGCAGTGGGACTGGCATCTAGTGAGTGGAGGCCAGGGGTGCCATGAAACATCCCATATGCTCAGGACAAGCCCACAGTAAAGAACAATCCAATTCTCTTGTCTGAAATTTCAAGTGTGAAGTTGAGAAATCCTGGTCTGCATTTAAGGCAACAATTAGTAATGTGGATTATACTTAAAAGTATGACATGTCCTTACCCATTCCACTGTGAATACCACAAAGAAACTGAGGAAATGCTCTTTCAGTACAGAAAACTACGCCTCGATTCAGCAAAGAAGTTGCTCAAGATGTTGATGAATGAGTGGCAGGTTGACATGCATCGTCAGCTTCTTCGTTTCACTAAATGAAGATCTCAACCAATATTCATGTTGGAGCTATATGTGTTTGTCAATTGCAGCCCTAGGTTGGCTGCAGAAGCAGGAGTCCAGCAAAAATTTAAAAAAAATTCTGTAAGAATCAGTTGGCTATGGGGCATTTATGATAAAAAATTACTATGTATATTATTAATAAATTATGTCTATACCTCTTTTAGATCAGCAAGATTTCTAATAAACATGTGCATGTGTGTGTATGCGTGTACATTCTTTTTCCTGAAGAGCCTGTTGATAAACATTTACCAACACACCATTGTTTAGAAGCTGCAAAGTTATCTGATGTTAAATGTAACACCCTCATTCTGTGTCCTACACAGTATGTTCAAGAATCTTATCTCTAGAGATAGCACAGCATAGTTCTGGGAAGCTATTTTCTGAGAGGGATTAGGATAGAGATGAATGCAAATGTGTGCATGGCTGGTCTCATGGGTGGGTGGAGTGGGTTGCCTCTCTTGCAGTGTGGTTTGGCCACACTGGAAGCCAGCCTGCCTCTCCTTAAATATCTCCAGGGGCCTGTCTCCAGTGTTTTACACAGGACTTTTTGGAGACAGGTGGGTTGTCACTAGGCACAGGGGCAGAAGGCATGGGGGTGGGTAACAGAGTACCTGTCTGGAGTTTTGACAGGATTTTGTTCATGTATTTAACCTATTAGATCCCATTGTAGTCCATGTGGAGTAAAAGCCAGAGGAAAAACAAGCAGGAATAGTTAAGCTTTGGTAGCAGAAACAGGATGGGAAGCCCTGGGTAGGAAGGGGTGCTGTGACGAGACCCCAGGCAGTGGAAACATCCAAAGGGCACATAGCTCTGAGAGAATTTGAGGAGGGCTCCCAACTAAGGGAAGGGGCACGCTTTACTTGCTTGTCAGTTGCATGAAAGGAAATGAAGATAGAATCTAGAAAAACAGGACTCAAGTCTTTTGAGGTCAACTTCACTATTCTGAGGGTCTCCCTGCCCCCTATATACCATATCTTAGTGCTGGGCATTCTGTGTACGGGATCGGAATAATTCTGAACGTCATATCTGGTAGCTTTCAGAATTGTGCACACATCTTTTTGTTCAGGTGGGTAAGAAAGCGATACAGGTGGCCTCATCCTCACCCTAGAGAAATCCTAGGTATGTGTCCTCATTTGTTTCCAGATTGGCTTTCAAATCTACTAATGACAACACATATTGGGGTAGAAGTGTCAAACAGAGAGTAGGATTGTGGTATGCAAGATTCGCAAGGGACCCTTGAACCCTCTAGCTAAAATTCCACTGTTCCATGGGAGAGGCTTCCCACACTTGAGTCATGGCTGCCAACCCGCCTCTCACCACCACTTCCTGGCCAGGAGGGGAGGATGGGAAGAGGGCAGGGAAGCTAGAAACACAGACAAAAGAGATGGTAGGCTAAAAGATTTTTTTCCTCTCCCTCCCCAAATCCTGAAGTTGCCTTTAAAAATACTCTGACAAGAATTTGAATTTAAGTTTCCCGTTTCCACTGAAAGTAGTGGATCGATTAGATTTCAAAACCGGTGTTCGTATTTTATACACCAAAGCTTGGAAAATGATCTGTACTTAGAAGGAGACACAGAAGTCTGGAGGTCTGGGAAATCATATGTGAGAACTGAAAACCTTTTTAGAAATGTGGGTTTTCATGCAAATTATATTTCCAAAGGACTTGGGTAAAATTTTTAAATTAAAATATTGTAGGTGGCTGTGTATGGATTTTTTATTTTCAAGCATCTGTATGAGTCATTGCAAGTTGTCTGACTTTTTTGTCTCAGCCATATGTCAGCCTCTTCATCCTTCTTGAGCTGGTTGGTTAGTAAAGTTGATTTTCTGAGGCCACCCATACAGGTCACTGTGACACAGCAGTCAGGGACAAGGACTGTGTGACATATCAGTCAGGGATGTCTGCCATGTGACTTGGTGGGGACATCACTGTGATGTGACGTGATACTCAGGGCTGTCTACCGTGTGACACAGCAGTCAGGGACATCTGGGACATTTGGGGAACCCTCTGAGGGATCATGTGCTTTTATTTTGGTTTCTGAATCTTCACAATAATAATAACACTACAGGAAAATGTCTAAGCTAGTTAAGGAGTTATTATACTTGTATCTCTAAAACTTCTGGCAGTTCCTTATTCTTACCAAATTATCAAGTTAAAGAAAGAAGGAAGAAGAGAAATGAAAAACTGAGCAATCAAAATAAAGCAGTTGAATTTAAAAGATGGAAGGTGACGTTGGAGTTACATAATACACAGAATCTCGAGGCTTCTCATTTTCTTGCTGTTTTGTAAAAGGTTAAGAACTGATCTTGATGATGTGCTACAGGCACTGTATTATGGATTTGTTACACTTGATTTATTTAATATATATGTGCTTCTTGATGCAGGTATATCTCCAAGAAGCACATGGAATGACAGGCTCAGAGCAGAATGGTCCCAGTGCTTCTAGTATGAAGTTGGCTTGGAATTCACACTCAGAACTTTCAGCAATAATCGCGCCTTGGATAAACCTCACTGGCTACGATACTGCCACTGTGCAAAGCTACACACTCAGGACTTTTCTCTATGCTTTGTAGTTCCCACTGCCTCTTAGTACAAGGTGGATGATGTGGGGAGATAGTAAAACAACTGTATGGAAAGGTCACTTATCTTCTGAGTTGGTGTGGAAACATGTTTTGGGGAAGCCCAGCTATTTGAAGGTGGAGGTTTACCTGAGCACAGGTAAACAGCAATCATGAAGAATCAGCCTGGATTACATCCCAGGAAGTGACTGTGAGTGTTGCACAGATGGGAACAGATTTAACTCCATCCAGGTGAAGGGCACTGTTCGGCTCTTCATCTTCTACCTGGATCCTGGTTAGTGCACTTAGAGTTGTGACCTCCTTTGTGGGAACCTGGGGTTCATTAGGCTCCAACACAGTGTATGGTTGGCTTGTTCCAAAGTCAGACCAATGCTGACCAGCTTGACCAACAGGTGGGGGATGGGGTTCCAAAGGGCATGGGGCAGTATGGGGTGGAGTGTGGGCATTAGGCTGAGGCTAAGCTGCACTGGTGTTATGTCAGTTTGGACAGCACTGCATGTAAAAGTTGTTTACCCCAAGGGCTCATCCATGTTACAGCTGAAAATTAATTGTCTACTCTTCCTGAAAATACGTGGTTGGGGCAAAAGGTGCTAATGTGTCTATGCCAGCCTGTAGACTTTCCTAGCTGACGACCTGACTTGGTCTTTTTTCCAAATACAATTTTACATAGAAACTCGATGTTTATAACAGGTAAAATTCAAGCATCTCTGGATGAGATAGTAGTAAGACCCAGAGCTCTACCACTCCTTTCCCCTGAGAAATTCCAGAACTCCAGAGAAAAGAGTTTGAAAATTGCTGCAAGTAGGAAATTGATTGTGAAGGACTGAGTCCCGAGAACTGGAATGGGGACATATGAGCAGATCCTTAGGAAACTGGGAATATCCAACCCTTAAATTCTGCCCAGTCTTCTTTGCTAGTAGAAGAGCCCTCCTGCCACTGTCTGAGGAGGTTTGCCCTGCTTTGCCTCTATACTGTGGCTGCCTCAAGACACTGCTGAATGTCTTCAAGACATACCCTGTCATTGATCTAGTCCTAGGCAGAAATTTTGAATTCAGTATTTTATCCTGAGAGCTGGAAAAGACTCCAAAGCCTTGCTGATTTGTTCAGTTGAAACACAGACTCAAAAGTGGCTTAAACCAAATGAAGTTAAAATGTTATACCTGCCTCAGTATAATGTAGAGGAGGGAAACCGAATGCTTGGGTAGATAGGAATGTTCAAGAGGAATTATCACATAAGATCTGCTTATTCAGTCAGGGAGGGTCCACAGGACATTCCCTTCACCATGAGAATGAGAAATCAATTGGTCTGGGGAAGCACAACATACTGGAGGAGTTGTGTTCTCACTCTTCTCTGCAGGACAGAAATTACAGTGGTAACTGCTACTACTGAACTGAAATCCTTAAGTGCAATGAGGATAATTGGATCCCAGGGTGGCAGGGGCCAAGTATGGGTACTTAATTGCAAAATACAAGATGGTCATGGTTACTGTAATGGGTCGGGGAGTCAAAGCAGTAATCATCATATAGTCTGACTCACAGAGACCTATGGCACTGTCTGATTGATCATGATGTCTCTAGAAAAGAAATAGATGGATAGTCTATCAAATTCTTATTTGATCTGTATGAGTGGAAGAGTTTTAGATCAGTGAACAGAAATCTAACTGGACTTACCAAAACAGAATCATGGCCTCTGCTCAATTCCCAGATTTGGGCCAGTTTATAGACCCAGAACATATGTGTGTGTGTGTGTGTGTGTGAGAGAGAGAGAGAGAGAGAGAGAGAGAGAGCAGTGGGAGAGGGACAGAAAGAGAGGGAGATAGAATCTTAAGCAGGTTCCATGACCAGTGTGGGGCTAGATCTCATGACCCTGAAGTCATGACCTGAGCCAAAATCAAGAGCTGGATGTTTAACTGAGTGAGCCACCCAGGCTCCCCTAGATCTAGAACCTCTTACATGAAGGGGAGCCAGATCGCCTTAAGGAAGGATCTTAGCATATTGCCAAAGTTTGATACTGTTAATCTTTCTCCCAGTCTTCCCCAGTAAATGAAAGTAAATGAAGCCATTTACTGAGGTTATTGTGCATTGGGGAAAGGAAATAAACAGACATTTTAGAGTTTATTTGACATGGGGTCTGAACCAACACTGATGCCAGGAGACTCAAAACATCAGCATGGTCCATCAGAGTAGTCTAGTCAGAGTAGGGGCTTATGAAGGTCAGGTGATCAATGTCAGGTCCATCTCACAGTGGGCTCAGTGGCTCCTCAAAACCAACCTGTGGTTATTTCTCCAGTTCTGGAATGCATATAAATAGGTATCACCAGCATCTGGTAGAATCTCCACTTTGGTTCCTTGACCTATGGAGTGAAGGCTATTATGGTAGTCAAGGTCAAATGAAAGTCACTAGAATTGCCTCTACCTACAAAAATAGTAAACAAAAAAAAAATTATTGCATTTCTGAAGGGTTTGCAAAGATAAGTGCCACCATTAAGGACTTGAAAGATGCGGGGTTGTTGATTCTCACCACTGCCATTTAACTTGCTTATTTGTACAAAAGACAGATGTGTCTTGGGAAATGACAGCAGATCATCACAAGCTCAATCAGATGGCCATTCCAACTGCAGTGGCTGGTCCAGACGTGGTTTTGTTGCTTGAGCAAATTAACATATCCCTTGGTAGCTACTTGTACACTAGTATACAGTTACTGATTTGGAAAATGCTTTTTACTTTATAGTTGTTAATAGAGACCACCAGAGACAGTTTGCTTTCAACTAGGCTAGCTGTACACCTTCACTGTCCTACCTCTGGGCTATCTCAACTTTGCAGTCTAATGTTATAACATAGTCTTCAGAGACCTTGATTACCCCTCCCTTTATAGGACATCACTCTGGTTCCTTAAATTGATGATGTTGTGCTGATTGGACCTAGTGAGCAAGAAGTAGCAATGATTCTAAACTTGTTGGTAGGACACTTGAATGCCAGAGGTCGGGAAATAAATTCCACAAAAAGTTTAGAGGATTTATACCTTGATGAAATACCTAGGGGTTCAGTGGCACAGGGCCTGTTGAGATATCTGTTTCTAAGGTGAAAAATGGATAATTGTATCAGGGCCCTCCAACAACAAAAATTAGGCACAATGCTTAGTGGGCCTCTTTAGATTTTGAAAGCAAATAATCCTTATTTGAGGATGCTACTCTGGTCAATTAGTTGAGTGACCTGAAAAGCTGCTAGTTTTGAGTGGGACCCAGAACAAGAGAAGGCTCTGCAACAGGTCCAGCCTGCTGTTCAAGCTGCTCTGCCACTTGGGCCATATGATCCAGCAGATCCCATCATGCTTGAAGTGTCAGTGGCAGATAGAGATGCTGTTTGAAACTATTGGCAGTCTTCTATAGTTGAATCACAGTTGAATTCTTACCGTTTTGTAACAAGCCATACCATCCTCTGGGATAACTGTTTTCCTTCTGAAAAAAGCCTTTTGGCTTACTACTTAGCAGAGACTGAACACTTAACCGTGGGACACCAAGTTACTGTGTTAAGTCACCTACACATCATGAATTGGTTATTGTCCAATCTACCAAACCATAAAGTTGGGCACGCACAGTAACATTCATTCTATTATTAAGTGAAGTGATAAATATGAGATGGGCATATATGAGAGTGGTATAAACTCCAATCAGTACACCTGATTGTTGTCCTGGAAGGAGAAGTGGCCAGAGGTATGAGGTTATACAGATTGAGGAACTGTGACAAATAGTGTGGCTGTATAGTCAGGGACTTGGAAAGAACATGATTAGAAAATTGGTGACAGGGAGGTCTGGGAAGAGGTATGTGATAGATCTCTTTGAATGAGCAAAGAATGTGAAGTTGTTTGTATTCCATGCAAATATTCACCAAATGTGGCCTCAGCAGAGGAAGATCCTAATAATCAAGTAGGTAGGATGATCTGTTCTGTGGATGTCAGGCAGCTTCTTTCCCCAGTTCTCCTGTCATTGCCTAAAGGACTCACGAACAAAGTGGCCATGGAGGTAGGGATGGAAGTTATGCATGAGTCAGAAAGTCACCAGGCCAACCTGCCTATGGCCACTGCTGAATGTCCAATCTTTGAGAAGCAGATTGCAATATGGTACCATTTCATGGGGGTGATCAGTCTTCTCTCTGGTGGCAGATTGATTACATTAGATGGAAGGGGCAGGCAGCACTTGGCCTTTACATGAATAGATATTTAGTCTGGATTTGCCTTCCCTATGCGCGATGCTTCTGCCAAAGCTGGAACTCACGGATTTAGAGAACGGCTCTCCCGCTGTCACGGTATTCCACACAGCATTGTGTGTGATCAAGGAATTCACTTCACAGCAAATGAAAAATGGTAATGGGCCCATGCTCATGGAATTCACTAATTTTACCATTTTCCCCTATCATCCCAAAGTATCTGGCCTGACAAAATGGTAGAATGGTCTTTTCTTAAAAATATTAAATTTAAAATAAAAAAAATTTTTTTAGAATGACCTTCTAAAGATTCAGTTAAAACACTAGCTAGATACCTTGTCCTCTAAGATGCAGTACATGCTCTAAATCAGTGTCTTTAATGTGATTAAAGTCAATAAACTACAAAACCCAATACTTGCAGTACTGATAATGATCTAGACTCTTTATGAATGAAGATTTGGGTCACCCCACTCAGCAAAGATGGTGGTCTCTTAGCTATATCAACATGACTAAATGATGGTCCCCAGTTTTCATTCAAACCCTTATCTCAAAGTTGCTGTGAAGGTATTTTGTAGATATGATTACAGTTCATAATCAGCTAACTTTAAGTAAAGACCATCCTAGATATTCTGGTTGTGTGACCAACTGCAGAAATGAGGACTTGTAATAGTTAAGGGTATTTCTTCCTAATATTTTAATGACTATATGTGTGTATATACAAAACAAATATTTTCCCTTTTTTTCCTCCTCTTATCCTCTAACATAAGATGTATTAATTGTGGTTAACTTTCTATCTCAGCATTTAAGGCACAGAATATCAAAAAACACTGAACATTACGCAGGGCTTTGCACCCTTTTCTGGGGAAAAGGTGAGTATGTTTTTGGTTGTATGCAGGATATGTGTGTCCAATGAAGTGGAAATAAGATTGTTGTGTCTTTAGAAATCAAGTATGGTTGAAGGAGACATGTATGACTGCCAAGTTGACAAGGAGTGGACAGTGGGATCTTTGAGGTTTATCAACATGGCTGAGCCATGTTGATATGAGCCATATTAATCTAGATGTTGTTGTGAAGGTATTTTCTTTAGATATTATTCAATTTCATAATTACTTGACTTTAAGTAAAGGATTATGTGGGACTGACTCAGTCAGTTGTAAATCCTTTTTTAAATTATTTTTTATTATGTTATGTTAGTCACCATACAATACATTTTTAGTTTTTGATGTAGAGTTCCAAGATTCATTGTTTATGTATAACACCCAGTGCTCCATGCAATATGTGCCCTCCTTAATACCCATCCCCCCACCACCCTCCCCTCTAAAACCCTCAGTTTGTTTCTCAGAGTCCACAGTCTCTCGTGTAAATCCTTAAAAGCAGGGCTGCAATTTCCCTCAGAGAAGAAGACTCTGCCTGTGCTCAAGTTCTACCTTGCTTATTCATTTGTTCCTCCCTCCCTTCCTCTCTCCCTCCCACCTTCCTCCCTCTCTTCCCTCCCTCTATCCCTCCTTCTTTCTTCTGTTCATTCGTTAATTCATCCGTTCATTCATTTGTTCATTCTTTCCTTCCTTCCTTCTTTCCAGTGTAGCTGACACACAATGTTACGTTAATTTCAGGTTTACACCATAGTGATTCCACCACTCTATATTTTATGCTCTGTTCACCACAAGTGCTACCTTGCTGTTACCAAGAGCTTGCCCTACCCATTTCAGATTTGCCTCAACAATTACACAAACCAATTCTTTGTAGTGCGCTTTAATATATGTTTTCTACTCATTCTGCTTCTCTGGCAAACTTGACTGATACACTTGCTCTAACCTTCTCGTAGGAGTGTGGATGGGTATTTGCTCATCAGTTTCAGAAGTGGGAACAGAAGCATTGCTAGATCCAAGGAGATTTTGCAGATGGTTAGTTCTTACATACAGTAAATAATGTAATGATTACCTCATTTATAGTGAATGCTTTTTGGTTGAGGTAGGTATAGTTCTATGCGCATCACCTTAAACTTTCCAAATTATGCTTTTTGGGGGAAAAAAGGCAGGGGTTTCTCCGGGCAGGTACGTTTATGAAATGATTTTAGAGAGCTGTGTCTGTTTCAGGATTTCTCATAGCCTTTACAATGCTTCTGGGCACGAAGGTCCAAAAGGGACATAATACGAGGTGTTTACTAATTTTATTTGAATATGCAACATTTTCCCCCTCCAGGTATTGTAACACTAGAATTTCATGAGAGATATATTAAGAAACATTTATTCATATGTCTATGGTCCATAAATAACACTCTGAATGGGAAGAATCTTGTCATATTAGATTGCCTTTTACTTGACTCATGGTAAATAAATGTCCCTACTTTGAAAGACATTTTATCATTAAAAAAAAGAATCAAAAATGAAAGAGTGTTTTAAAATTATAGGTGAGAGGAGTTTTCGTATGCTAATCTCGAAATGATGCCCAGTGGAAACACAGTGTTATGAGAGAATTTATCATTAGTTGCACATATTACTATGTTTATGCCTAGTTGGTGAAGTGGAAATCTTCTGGTTTGTATTCTTAGGATTTCTTGATGGAAACACGCACATGTGCACATGACTTACACGTGTGTTTACATACATTTTTTACTGTAGAAATTCAACCAATTTATAGGTTACAACAGATGGAAGTCACCTGTTGTTTTGCTTTTCAGGCACTTAATATTTATTTTAAAATCATCATACTCATAAACTGTACTCTATGATTTTTCCAACAGTGAAAAAAAGAGAAAGTAAAGCCATGTTGCAGAATTAAATATTCTAAATGGGTTTAATTTTAAAAGACAAAATTCTAAAGCTTGGGTAGAGTATCTCATGATTATGCTGCCACCTTAGTATTTTCCAGTTTTTATCTGTTTAGCATATGTTTCTTTTGCTCTTTACTATCTTCCAGCCAAAAATTTGGGGAAGTTTATTTGGCTTTCTTATCTTTACTTTTTACATCTTTTACTTTACATTCAAAAAATTTTATTTTTCACTAAATCTGATAAAGTACATTTAAAACAGTATAAATATATAATTTACATATTTTGGTAGTATGAAGATCTCTGCCGCCATTTCCTTATGTTATACTATATATGCCATAACCCAGCATTAACTCAATAAGGATACTGTGAAATGATTGCATGTTGTTGGGGAAAAATGATGAGTTTGCTGGAAAGATCTTTTTCATCCATAATACATTAGCAAATTCATAATCAGCAAGAAAACCCATCTTTTTCTGTGCCCAACTATTGCTCTAACAAATGTTGTAGCCCCTCTAGGGCAGTCTCGGGGCCTTACGGATTTCTGTATCCCTGGGATGTTGTAACGACTGTATGCAGTAGGAGCCAAGTAACTGCCTGTGTGTGATGATCCCTGTTTGTTGTTTTCCTTCAGCTCAGGTTGGGTAGGTGGGTTGGCTTCCTGGGATGGACCGAGAGAGTTTGGGAGGTGACAGGTGGGCCAGAGAAAGCTGCCCAGGATATCTGGAGCTTGCTGGGGCCCAGCCAGGGCATGTCCTGGGCAGTCACTCCCCCAGGCCCTATTTATCTTGGTCTCCCTGATACCGGTGTAGCTCCTGGCAAGGAAAACACAGCTGCTATTTTCTCCTCCCTGTGAGCGGGGTAGAGGCAGGTGTGAAAGCACTAAGGCTGCCCAGGCTGTCCTTTATCCTACCCCCTTCACGTACCCCCTCCATGCCCAGGTGACACGGGACAGCACACCCACGTGGAGGTGAGTTCTTCGGAGGGGAGGATGGACTCTCCACTTTCCTCTGGAATTGTGTTCCTGGCGTGGGAGCTGGGATCTAACACGTTGCGCACCGACACCCTACCTCTAGTTCTCTCCAGCCACCCTATGTGGGCACCAAACAGGCCTCCTGCCCGACTCCTGCATCAGGGCTAACAGCTCTGGGAATACCAGTCCCTCATCATTCTTGGGCTACTTTCTGTAGTTCCAGTCTGAGGCATCCCCTCCAGCTGTGCTGCCTTTTCCCCTGGGCCGTGCCCTCTTTATTTCGTGCCAGACTCCTTACTTTCCCATACCCTCTGGACACCTCTGGGTCATTCTCTCATTTTCCTAAAAACTGTTTTTTACCACAACATACCCTGCTTATCAAACCGAACGTATCACGGTGGTGATGACAATGTGACTTATTCATGTCTTATCATTTTTTTATCAGATACCAGGTAAGAACAGGGATTCTGGAATCAGAAGACTGGGTCTGAAACCCAGCTCTGCCCCTGATAAATGTGTGACCCCAAGCAGCTTTCTTAATCCCTCTGGGTCTCAGTTTTCTCATCCGTAAAATGACAATAGAGCTTTTACATTATAGGATTGTTTAAGATGTTAAGTAACTGTCTGTGGTGAGTGTTTCAGGAAATAAAAGTAGCTCATGGTTTTATAGGGTTATGTTCTTATTCCCCTAGCAAATGAAGGTCATTGCTGTCTGCCCCTGTCCCTCCCTCCCCTTCCCCGACTCCCCCTCCCCCCCCCCCCCCCCCCCCCGCTCCCGCTCCCCATCTGCTCAGTCTGCTGTCCTTTTCCCAGTGAATAGTTCCCTTTCCCCATGTCCTCTGGCTGATGTTGCTCAGCGTGGACCCAGCGCTCCCATGTTCACCCTTAGGACCGATGTCTGATCTGTACTACTTTATCTGTGGATTGTTAGACTTTTTACTTGCATTTCGTCTTCTCCAAGACATGGTCGGTGCTGCAGTCCCGCATTTAGAGTTAAGCTCATGGTTAGTATCTTTATTGAGAACTAAATACTAAGTATTACACTCAGCTAATTAAAGTGAAGAATTGGCATCTTTTTCTATAAGTTGAATTGCATTTTTAAGGATTACTCTCAAGTAGGGTTAATGGCCACATACCTGCTGTCACTTTTGGGACTCATAAAACCCAAATCTAGCCTATTCACTCAAAGGAAAACGAGCCATCTGGTGCAGACTTCTCAGTCTGACTCTTTTGTCAGGGGTCCTGGAATCCGCTGATAGAAAGAGATGGTTTATGTGTGCTTGGGAAGGAATCTTCACCTTCACAGAAGAAAGGAAAACAAAGGGTCGCCCTGGGTGGGACTGGAACGCCAGCCTAGTGGTACAGAGCTGTACTCTGTCAGGAGCCCAGCGTGTGTCTACTCTTTGCCAGGCAGAGACCCAGGAATGACTTCCTGTTGTGGAGCACAGGAAAATGTTCCTGATGTCCTTAACCATCAGTTTGGTGGCAGCTGTTTGAAAAGAAGAGGGGGAAACCTGCCCCAAAGCCTCAAGGCCACTCACCTTTTTCCATGCTAGAAAAGAACAGAGTTTCATGTGTAACAAGGTTGTATTTGAGCGGAAGCTTCCTGGGGGCATCTGGTGACACCTGATACTGGGGTATGATCTTGTCTTCAGTCAGGGCTTGCTTGAGTGAGGATCCCCAAAGAAAGGACCTGTTCCTCTCACCTATCACTATTTTGTTTCTTCAAAGTCTGAGTTTCCATATACCTGACCTTTCAGTCTCCTCTGTTTCTGGGACTGTTGCACACACCCGCCTAACCGAACTACCTCTTCCTGGAGAACAGTCTCTTCTAGAGAATAGGGAAAGACAGTGTATCACAATTCTGAATGTGTTTCTCTCTTTCTTTTTGTATTTTTCCCATTTTATAGAATGAGCTTGTGTTAGTTTTATGGGGGAGCAGTACGTTATATACGTAAAAGGCAGTAACACCGTTGCTTCCGCTCATTAGTTCTTGCTTTTGAACCAATGTTAGAACTCTGTGCTCATGAAACTACTCTTCCAATTAAATCCTTCCCAAACTATTTGGTGACTCTTTTAGGCCTCTGGACTCTGGCCCCTTCCAGTTCCCATCTTTCTTTTTATTCTTCACACCTTCTGTTTGAATCACGACAGTATCTATCTACTGTATTCTGCTGCCTCCTGGTATACGTGCAGTGAGTGTTCTTCTGCTCGGCCCTGCCTGTTTCTGGCTCCCTTGCTGGCCCAGGCCTATCCTCCCCTCGGCTTCTGTAAACCCGACCTGCCTGCCAAAGTTCATCTCCGACTCACAACACTTTCTTGAACCACCCGGGTCCATCCAGACACAGCTGTCTCTTCTCCGAATTGTCACTGACCTTATTATCTACAATAATTATATGCTCGTAGTAATAGTGCTTGCATGTGGACAGCTCTTTGCAGTTTTCAAAGCATGTTCACACCCATTATTTCATCCTAGGGCTGGAATTAGGGTGAGGACAGTGAGGCGCGGATTTTCAGGGTCATGCGAGTGCTGGGTTGGAGTCTGCCTTTATTTAAAATGTTGATACTTTGTTCACTGTGAATTTTTGGGGGGCGTTCATTTTCATTTTTAAACCTATTGTCTCAAGATGGTATTTGTCTTGATTTCTGAGTTTTTTGGTGCCCTCTTGAACTTTACCCTCGAGGCAAACGCCTCACCTGCTAGGGTGCTGGTCCCACCCCCAGTCACTGAGTCTTTTAACAGCTTTGTGAAGGGTGTCTAGGGTACCATGGGCCCGTTTCACATAGAACCAACTCCTCTCTCACACGTGAGTCCTAGCTTTGTGGGTGCAGCTTTGTGGGGGGCAACTGATACTCTTCCAGCCCTTTTGGGTCAGCATCGTGAGGTATCTGTTGACAAGTTTAGTTCAAGGTGCAGCAGTAGGATTGGGAGAAACTGGTTGTTCAGCCATGTGGGGACCATGAACTTGTGCAAAGCCCAGTCCTTGCCCTTGTGCCTGCCTGTAGATCCCACTGCACACACAGGGAGGGAATTTTCTCTGCTTCAAAGGTTTAGCGCTCATTTGACAGAACGGTCATGGAAGATGTCTGGGAGAGAAGGATTTGACTCAAGAAAACACAGTCAAGGGTCCCGAGGGAGCTCAGAGATTGTTTGGGTCCCTGGAGCTTCTGTGTCAAGCAAGCAGGAACAAGCTCCTTAAAAAGAGGCTAATATTTCCATAAAAGAACATAAACTATTGATTCTGGAACAGCTTTAACCTTTGAAGGTTTGCCTGCACAGTCATGTGGCACTGAGATGAACTTTCTAGAGCCACAAATAAAAGTGTATATACTTAAAAGCATCAACTCTTTTCTTTTTTAAAGGTTTATTCACTTACTTGGGAGAGGGACTGAACACAAGTGGGCGGTGGGGAGGAACAGAGGGAAAGGGACAAGGGACGCTCAACCACCTCCACCTAGGTGCCCCCAAAGCATCTATTTATTTATTTTTAACTTTTAATTTTTAAAAATTTGAACTCCATTAGCCAACATATAGTACATTGTTAGTTTTTGGTGTAGTGTTGAATAATTCATTAGTTGCACAAAGCACCCAGTGCTCATCACATTATGTGTCCTCCTTAATGCCCATCCCCCAGTCACCCCATCTCCCACCCCCTCCCTTCTGTAACCCTCAGTTTGCTTCCCAGAGTCCAGAGTCTCTCCTGGTTTGTCTCTCTCTCTGATTTCTTCCCATTCAGCTTTCCCTCCCTTTCTCTCTGGTCCTCTGTGCTATTCCTTATGTTCCACGTATGAGTGAAACCGTATGATAATTGTCTTTCTCTGACTGACTTATTTCACTCAGCATATGCCCCTTCAGTTCCATCCACGTCGATGCAAATGGCGGGTATTCATTCTTCCTGATGCCTGAGTAATATGCCATTGTATATATGAACCACATCTTCTTTATCCATCAAAGCATCTGCTCTTGAAATACAAATGTAACAGTGTGTGGTATGTGACTTTAGAATGTGGTTCTGTTGGATTTGGTGTGATTCAGGTTAGCTGATGGCTGGGCTCTTATCCTACCAGGTTGTGTCATCTCATTGCACGTGTGTGTGTGTGTGTGTGTGTGTGTGTGTGTGTGTTGGGGGAGCTAGGGAGAGGGTGAGCGGGTCCCTGACTGTTGGCTCTTCCTTTGTTAGTGGTGTCATTCTTTTTTTTTTTTTTTTTAAAGATTTTATTTATTTATTTGACAGACAGAGATCACAAGTAGGCAGAGAGGCAGAGAGAGAGAGGAGGAAGCAGGCTCCCTGCTGAGCAGAGAGCTCGATGCGGGGCTCGATCCCAGGACCCTGAGATCATGACCTGAGCCGAAGGCAGAGGCTTTAACCCACTGAGCCACCCAGGCGCCCCTGTTAGTGGTGTCATTCTGCCTGTTTTAGGATTAGAGACAGAGCATGGGTCAGGATTATTACCTTGAGAGAATAAGATAAAGAAGGCATGTGAGCATTATTCAGCAATAAAAAGAAATGAGCCATCAAGCCATGAAGAGACATGGGGAACCTAAACTGCATATTACTAAGTGAAAGAAGCTGGTTTGAAAAGGCTACATACTGTGTGATTCCAACTCTGTGACATGCTGGAAAAGGCAAATCTATGGAGACAATGAAAAGATCAGTCGTTGCCAGGGGCTAAAGGGGAGGGAGAGAGGAACAGGCGGAGCCCAGAGGATTTTTAGGGCAGTGAGAATACTCTGTGTGATATGGTGGTGGTGGGCACGTCATTACACATTTGTCTAACCTCATAGGATGTACAGCACAAAGGGGGAATCCTGATGTAAACTGTGGACTTCAGTTGATAATAATGTACCAATACTGGCTCATCAACAGTGTTACAATTTTTTAAAAAAAGATTTTATTTACTTATTTGACAGACAGAGATCACAAGCAGGTGGAGAGGCAGGCAGAGAGAGAGAGGGGAGATGCAGGCTCCCTGCTGAGCAGAGAGCCCAATGTGGTGCTCGATCCCAGGACCCTGGGATCATGACCCGAGCTGAAGGCAGAGACTTTAACCCACTGAGCCACCCAGGCACCCCACAATTTTTTCTTTTTTAAGAGAGGAAGGGAATGAGGCAGAGGGAGAGGGAAAGAGAATCATTAAGCAGACTCCCTGCTAAGCAGGGAGCCTGACATGGGGCTTGATCCCAGGACCCTGAGATCATGACTTGAGCTGAAATCAAGAGTGGAAAGCTTAACTGACTGAGCCACCCAGGTGCCCCATTGTTAAAACTGTTAACAAAATATGCGACACCGAGGCAAGGTGTTAGCAGGGAAACTGTGGTAGGGAACAAGGTGGTAAAAAGGAATTCTGTACTTTTTGCTCAGTTTTTCTGTGGATCTAAAACTGCTAAAAAAATAAGGTATATTGATTGATTAAAAAGAACGAGAGAGACCGAAAGGAAGTAAGAGAGGATGAAAGAGGTAAGTCTGTCTCACCTTCCAACAAAGGCCTTAGTTCTAAGAAGTAACTTAGGGAGGGACAGTCACTTGGGGGCTGGTTGGGGCATGGTTCCTTCATGCACTGGTCTGTCACACAAGACAACCAGGCTCAGAACAGCCCGATTTTTTCCAACCCAGCAACCCTGCATTTAGTCAAATGGAGTGTCCGAGATTGTGGATGGTGATGGAAGCTTCTTGACATGGCAGATGTTCTCCTGGGGATGTCAAGTTTGAGCCCTCTCTTTTGCAGAGTATCTGAGCTGTCTTGATTATGTGACAAATATTTTCACGCACAAGCATCATCCAAACCTTGGCAGAGGCTGGGTGCGGAGGCAGACAGGGAAGTGTTCTCAGAGCCTGGAAGTGTTAGGTTTAGAAACAAGGAAAGTGTTTTTACATTCTTGACACAGGAGCCCTGAGAGGTCAGAGCAGGAATTTACTCACGAGAAGGGGATAACTCATACTTATGGAGGGGCCAATGACGTGCTAATGACGACTGTGGGATGGAACATGATCAGAGTGCCGTCCACCAAAGTTTTCCATGACCCAGGCATCAGTCTAAGCCCTTTATAAGCACAAACTTACTTAATTACGGTAGCAACAGGGGTGAAGTCTGCCGTTACCCCAATGTACAGATTGGAAAACTGATACTAGAAAGATTAGTCATTTACATGTGATTGAATAGTCAGTAAGAAGCAAAACAGAATTCAAATCCAGTCTTCCAGCTCAAGACTGTGGACTTTGCCCAACCACGTGGCCTGTGATTAGGCCCTGCTAACAGGTGACAATTGTGAGCCGAGCCATGCCTAGCCGGCAACAGCAGAAAGCAGATGGTCTCTGTCTGGAAACACCCACCTACACAATACCTAATGCAAACAGTCACCCTGCTGTAATCGGAATAGGGCCTCCTAAAGATGTGTATGTCTTTTTTTTTTTTTTAAAGATTTTATTTATTTATTTGTCAGAGAGAGTGAGCACAGGCAGACAGAGTGGCAGGCAGAGGCAGAGGGAGAAGCAGGCTCTCTGCTGAGCAAGGAGCCTGATGCGGGACTCGATCCCAGTACCCTGGGATCATGACCTGAGCCGAAGGCAGCCGCTTAACCAACTTAGCCACCCAGGCGTCCCAAGATGTGTATGTTTTAACCCCCAGAACCGTGAGTACCTGATCTTGCTTGGCAAAAGGGACTTTGCCTTTAATTAAGTTAAGGACCTTGAGATGGGGAGATTATCTTGAATTATCTGGGTGGGCCTAGTGTAATCAGAAAGGTCAGTGAGGAAGAGGGTCAAAGTCAGAGAGGCCATAGGCCGTGGAATGTGGATAGCCTCTACAAACCAGAAGAGGTGAGGAGAAGGATTTTCCCTGAGAGCCCCCAGAAGGAACCAGCCCTGTTGACACCTTGATTTGAGGACTTCTGACCTTCAGAACTGTAAGAGACTAAATCTGTGTTGCTTCAAGCCACAGATAATTTGTCACAGCAGTGATAGGAAGCTAATATACATACATAATACAGAAGTCCCCCTTTATCTGCAGGGGGTATCTTCCAAGACCTCCTGTGAATGTCTGAAATCATGAATAGCTCTGAACCCTATACATACTATGTTTTTTTTTTTCTATACCTAAGTGCCTATGATAAAATTTAAGTTATATATTTGGCATAGTAAGAGATTAACAACAACTAATAACAAAATAGAACAATTATAATTACTGTACAAAAAGTTATATAAATGTGGTCTCTTTCTCAAAATATCTTATTTTTAAAAAGATTTTATTTATTTGAGAGAGCGAGAGTGAGTGAGAGAGAGAGTGAGAGAAGGAACGGGTAGGGCAGAAGCTCACTCCCTGCTGAGCAGGCTCAAAATATCTTATGGCATCATACTTGCCCTTCTTGTGATGATAGATGATAAAATGCCTGTGTGATGCAATGAAGTGAGGTGAATGACGTAAACATGTAACCTAATGTCAGGCTACTATTGACCTCCTGATGACACATCAGAGGGAGGATCGTCTACTTCTAGACTGAGACTGACTGTGGACAACGGAAAGCTCAGAAAGTGATCCTGGATGGGACTGGAGGAGATTATGCTGAGTGAAATAAGTCAAGCAGAGAAAGTCAGTTACCATATGGTTTCACTTATTTGTGGAGCCTAAGGAATAACATGGAGGACATTAGGAGAAGGAAAGGAAAAATGAAGGGGGGGCGGGAAATCAGAGGGGGAGATGAACCATGAGAGACTGTGGACTCTGAGAAACAAACAGAGGGTTTCAGAGGGAAGCGGGGTGGGGAGAAGGGTAAGTCCCATAATGGGTATCAAGGAGGGCACATATTGCATGGAGCACTGGGTGTGGTGTATAGACAATGAATTTTGGAACACTGCATCAAAAACTAATGATGTATTTTACGGTGACTAACATAACACAGTAAAAAAATAAATAAATGAAAGTGAAACTGTGGACAAGAGAGGGACTATGGTGCACACGCATGCGCACGCGCACACACACACACACACACACACACACACACACACATAGGGCTGTACTTGCTGACTGACTCTCAGCCCTTTTGCCTTCCTCTCAAGCACTGGATCCCCCGAGTGGCTGGCATCCATCATGCCCACGACTCTCCCCTCTGCTTCCCTGAGGGCCCTAATCTGGACCTGGTTTGGGTGATAAATGATATGGTTGTCCCACCTCAACCCACCTTTTGGTTGCCTGCCTGTGACTTATGCCCTGAACATTTTAAATTCTAGGTAGCCTCCTCCTGTCACCCAGCAAATCCCAGATACCACCTCTTTGAAACATGGGATCATCAAAAAAAAAAAACAAAAAAAAAAACCAAAACTGTCAAGCCCAACATCTTAATTTTATAGAGGAAGACACTGGGTTCTACAGAAGGACACGGAGGACATGGGGAGATGGAGAGGAGAAGGGAGTTGGGGGAAATTGGAGGGGGAGATGAACCATGGGAGACTGTGGACTCTGAGAAACAAACTGAGGGTTTTGGAGGGGCGGGAGGTGGAAGGTTGGGTGAGCCTGGTGGTGGATATGATGGAGAATATGTATTGCATGGAGCACTGGGTGTGTTGAACAAACAATGAATTCTGGACACTGAAAAGAAATTAAAAAAATAAATAAAAATTAAAAAAAGAAGAGGAAAAAAAAGAGGAATTTGCTCAAAGTCACATGAAGTCAGTGCCAAAGCTGTGCCTTGAGCTCAAGAATCCTGCAGTGATGTTTCTAGGAGAGGAATCTTCCCCAGTGATTGACAGAGCTCAGTGCACACTGAGTGGTTGTTGACCCAACAAGACCCAACAGGGAAGGAGCTTATGCACCAGACAACTATGTAACCTGCCAGGCCTGACACCTGAGCACTTGGAGTACTTGGTCTCCTGACTGAAGGTATCTTTTCCCTGATCAATAATTTTTGCTATTGTCATGGACTGAACGCTTTTGTCTTCCTCCCTCACCCCCCAATCCATATGTTAAAGCCCTAACCTCCAGTGTGACTGTATTTGGAGCCTCTGTATTTGAGGCCTCTGAGGAAATAATTAACGTTAAAAGAGGTCATAAAGGTGGGACCTTGATCCTGTAGGGTGACCGTCTTTATAAGAAGAGATACAGAGAGCTCTCTCTCTCCTGACTCACATGTACCGAGGAGAGCAGGTAGCAAGAAGGCAGCTGTCTGCAAACCAGGACGACAGATTGCGTCAGAAATGGAATCAGCTAGCACCTTGATCTTGGACTTGAAACCTCTAGAACTCTGAGAAAGAAATGCAGTTGTTTAAGCCCCCTGCTGTGGATTTTTGTTACAGTAGTGTGAGCAAACTGCTACAGCAGCCTCCCTTGGAGTCTGCCTCTACCCAACCTTTATGCCCCCATTAGTTCCTCCTTCCTTTCCAGCTTTCTCTTATCATCCCACTCACAACTCTGCTTCCAAACATAACTCCTCACCACTGACAAACAGGGCACTGATGTGTCCAAAATGTGGCCTGGCCTGCACTGCTCGTGCTGACTGTCGGTGGTTTCCCAGCCCAGAGCCACTGCTCCCAGCTCCACATGTTAAAATCCCACTCCGCTGTGGGGACCTGCTGGAAGTCTGTTTTGTCCATGGCCCTTCCCATCCTCAGCCAGAACCATTCCCCTGCCTCTGATGCTAGAGAAGTTTGGGCTTCCCAACTGCCATGTGCAGAGGGATGAAGAGGGTCCCCCACATTCATGTCTGCCTAGAACCCTGGAATGTGATCTTATGGAACTAGGGTCTTTGCAGATATAATTAAGTTAAAGATCTTGAGATGAGGTCATTCTGGATTTAGGGTGAATCCTGAATTGTCCTTGTAAGAAGAGGAAGGAACACAGAGACAGAGGGAAGAAGCCGAGTGAGGACAGAAGCAGAGATTGGAGTGACGTGGTCACAAGCCAAGAACACTGGGAGCCACCAGAGACTGGAAGAGGCAGGAAAGATTGTCCACTAGAGACTTCAGAGAGAGTATGACCCTGTTAACAACTTTATTTTAGACTTCTGGCTTCCAGAGTTGGGAGAGGATACATTTCTGTTGTTTTTAGCCCCTAAGATTGTGGCAATTTGTTGCAGCAGCTCCAGGAAGCTAATACCTCACGCGTCACAGGTATGTGATTTCACACCTGCCGGTCAGGCTAGGTGCCCCGTTCTAGTTAGCACAGGGCTTGCAAACTTACACTGTGTTGCATCACAGTAGATGTCCTCTGGTTGCTGTCACTGGCTCTGCTCCTCAGAGGTCCAGTGGCTGAGTCTGTGTTTCTCAGCACAGAGCATGCCTGCTCGGCTCCAGGGACGTGGGAATTGCTGGCAGAGCCGGATGTTAAGATTCTCAACCAGTACCCCAGTTTCTCCATCTGCTTGTTATGACTTGTCTCTTAGAAATGTTCTCAGGATTCTCATAAAATGGTTCTTTTTGGTGAATTTAATATTTTCCTCCAGAAACTCACTGTAGGTTTATATGGTCTTCTAAGCCTCAACCATCAAGGCGATGTGTGATTCTGAGCTTCATTTGGGACTATCCAATGGATATACCTCCTCAGGTATAAGAACCCTCAGACTCATGTCTGGCCCCTTTCAAGGGCAGGTCTTTCTGTAAAGAGGAGCAAAGGAGGCACTTCCTTAGATCACAGAGCCCCAGGGACAGAGCTGCCCCTGCGATTGTTGATTGTCTCCTGGAGACCTTAAGGGGCACTGGTAGAGGCTGAGACCCAGCATGGGGCGCTGCAGTAGGAACCAGTAGAATCAGGTTATCATTGTTAGTGTGACTCTGTATGCACCCAAGAGTGAGGAGGACCAGGAAAACAGGTTACAAGGGAGTTCTGAGCATTATAGAGAATGTTCAAAACTCACTAAAAAGGACATTTTAGACTAGCAGTATAAGCCAAGGAAAATTTACATTGGTTGACGTAAATAAATCCCATGGCAGTTTCCAGAAACCCACTGTTGTACTCCCATAACTAGTAGGCATCCATATCTTAACATCAGGGAATGACAGTGAGGGGGAATTGCTTTATCTCAGTGGAGTGGTTTTCGCCATTGTTTCTGTGTTGCTGACACAGGAAAACACGTGCATTAGCCTGGATGCACTATTAACAAATAGAAACAATATCTATCATTGTTGAGTGCTTACACTAGAGAGTAGAAAGGCAATGTGCAAAGTGCATTATGTTTGTCCTAGTCGGCTCGGGCTGCTCTAACAAAATACCATATCGTGGGACTTAAACAACAGACATTTATTTCTTACTGTTCTGGAAGCTGGGAAATCTAAGGTCAAGGGCTGGCAGATTTGGTTCTTGGTGAGGACTCTGTTCCTGTAGACCGCTGCCTTCTTTCTATGTCCTCACTGGTGTCTCTTCCTCTTCCAGTAGGAGCACTAATCCCATCCTGGAGGCTCTACCGTCATGACCCCATCTAAAACTAATCACCTCTGAAAGGCTCTCAATACCATCACACTGGGGACTAGGGTCAGGCATAGGCCAGGCATGAGTGCAGCTGTCCCAGCTGTGGGAGCCTTCAAGGCCACATGCACAACCTGGACCCGTTTCTCTATCATCACTTCCACTTGGCTAATGCCACCTGTTTCTAGTGTGGAGGAAAGCTAGAGTGAACTCGAGCAGAGTTGGATTCTTGGATCTGCCTCTTATTAGCACTAAGGCCCTGGGCATCTTACCTAATTTCTTTGTGGTATGATCTCCTGATTTTAGAATCAGCTGTTGGGAGGGCTAGCCACTGTGAAATGGACAAAGTGCCCACCATGGATCCTGGCAGATGAGAGGATCTTAGTAAATGATGGGTGAACCTTTTAGCTATGGTTGTTAAGCATTACTTTTTGTTTAGATTTTATTTCTCTGAATAGACAGTAAGATTCTTAAACGCAGAGCTTCCCTCAGAGCACCTTCCAGGGATTGCTTTGCATATAGTAGGACCTAATAAGCATATTCTCTGAGTCATGGTTGAGGTGCTTTTAAAAAAATTTTGTTGTCTGTTGACCTGGCTTCTGTTTTTTGTCTTCAACCTTGAATCCAGGCCAGCATCTTGGAAAAGAGTTTATAAAACAACAAATGAAAAGGAGTTTAGATCTTAAATATCTCCCATTGTCTGTGTATGAAACTAAATACCTAAAGCTGTATAAAAACTTGCCCAAAACCTCTCTGGGAAGAGCTGAGGCTGGAAGGAGTTTGGGGTGGAGGGTGGTTGATGAGCAAACAGCTTCGTGTTCTGCATGGATCTCTGCCTCCCTCCATGCACCATTCCCACAGCATACTTGTTGGGAGGCAGAATCAGGGCCTGCTTATCCTTCCCGTAATGGGGATTCGTGAACAGTATGCTGGCTGTTTTCACATCAGGGAATACCAAAGAATGTCAAGAAACTTCACTTTCTTCTGAAATAAGGACATGGTCTCTGACAGTATTCTCTGTTCTGAGCCACATACGTGGAGCTTTTTTTCTGCGGCATATCTGAAAGGATAGATACGCTGGTTTGTCTTGGAATCCCCAAATACATGGACATATTTGTTTGGGAACTTGCAGTGAATTTTAATGAACACAGTCATGCTGGGAATAAAATAGACAAGGTGATGCCTGATGCCCATGGGAATCTAATACTGATTATTTTTGAAAGCATAAGGGAATTGGCCTACAAAAAAAAAAAAAATCAGCATACTACTCTGCAATAAAATTAGAAAGAACTGGCAGAAGAACTATGAGGAATATTAATTAAAGTTATAGGTTTGAGCCTAGTCATGGAAAGGTCAGAAATGTTTTCCTTAAGGTCACAGGTCCATCAGCAGTGCCTTTAATTAAGAATAATGGGGTTGGATCCTCTCTACCTTATCTCCATGTCTTTACCATCCCGGGTGGAGAGATTTCTTTCTGCAGGTCATGAACAGAAAGCTAATGGGATTGTGGTCTGCCTTTCACATTTCTCAAGTACTAATCATGTGCAGACATGAGGAGAAAGATCTGTTATTGCTCAAGGCATTTGTTCATGCAGTTTTAATACCATTCAGTGCTTATTGATCGCTTAATGAAGCTGCTCATGGATTTCCAGTTTTCCTCCAGAGCCCTGCATTAATTTTAGACAAATAATATTCATCAAAGTGCTTGTCATTTTTGCTTTGATGGAAGGTGAATACATGAAGATTTAACAGACTTGGGGCCCAATTCCCATAGCTAGTTATGGAATTTGGAATCCTTCCTCCTTCCTTCCTTCCTTTCCTTCCTTCCTTCCTTCCTTCCTTCCTTCCTTTCTTTCTTTCTTTCTCTCTCTCTCTCTCTCTCTCTCTTACTTTCTTTCTTTCTTCATTTATTTTGATATAGTGTAGAATGTTCACTTAAATTTGCTTTGGCCGTGATTACTAACATACTTCAACAAAACACTGATTTGCAGCATCCTTCTTTCTCTTACTCCACATTTGTTCAGCATTCTTCTTCTTCTTCTTCTTCTTCTTTTCCAAGGAGTAGGCTCCATGCTGGGCATGGAGCCTAGTGTGGGGTTTGAACTTGAAACTCTGAAATCAAGAACTGAACTGAGATCAAGAGTTGGACGCTTAACCGACTGAGCCACCCAGGCACCCAGCAGCATACTTCTAACATGACCTGTGATAGATTGTAAAATGGCCACAGTTCTCCCCCTGCCTTCCTCATGATTTTTGCAATGTGACTGGCAGCTTTGTCCAGTAGCAAGTAGTGTCTGCTCTTCTACCCCACGAATCTGGGATGACCAGGTGATTTGCTTGGGCTAGTCGAATGTGACAGAAGTGAAGGTGTGCCAGCTCCCTTCCTCTGCAGACACCTGCCCAGGTGCCTTGTGAATAAGCCCAGGCTAGCCTCCTGGAAGAAGGGAGACCATGTGGAGCAGAGACGAGCCATCTCAGCTAGCCTCAGCCAACTTTATAGCAGGCCTAGATACACGTTCGAGTCCTTCCAAGACTAGAAGAATCATCTAGAGGAGCCCAACTCAAATTGCCAAGCCATGGAACTATCAACTTCTGGGAATTTTTTTTTTTTTTTTTTTGGATGTACTAAAAGCTAACTAATATAGTGTGTAGCAAGGATTCTTCTGTTAATCTATCAAGAACTCCTTAAAGACAAAAATGACTCTTACCGTAGACTCATCATCAAAAAGACTGAAACTCTTCTGGAAGACTAACTGTTTCACAATCTCAAGAAAGTCATGGTAAACAGTTATATCAAACTTGGTGTGCTGCATACACAGTCAATACCAGCCAGTTCTCCAACAGTCCCTCTCTTAATTCTAAGACTTCCTTCAGCTGGGGATGACCCTGGGACAAAATGGAAGCCTGTCAAAGAGTTGTTTCCTGAAAAAGGGACATATTTTTTATACTCCTTTCCTCCTTCCTATCTGAGATACAATGCCTAGACGATGGCAGACTCCCCCCGCCGCACCCCTACCCCAGCTAGGGATTGAACTGTGTTCTCCTCATAATTCATATGTCCCATTCTTAATCCCCAATGTGACTGTATCTGGAGATAGGGCTTTTAGGAGGTAATTAAGGTGAAATGAGGTCACAGGATGGGGTCCTAATCTGATAGGATTATAAGGAGAGGAAGAGAGAGACATCTCTGCCTTTCTCTGCATGAACATGCACTGAAAAAAGGCCTTGAAAAGAAGGCAGCAGTCTACAAGTCAGGAAGAGAGCCCTTCCCAGAGCCCAACCGTGCTCATTTTGGACTTGCAGCCTCCAGAAAAGAAATTCCTGTTGCTTAAGCCACCAGACTATGGTATTTTGTTAGGGCACCTGAAGCAGACCAAGACACCCCCTGAGACGAAAAACTTGAGGATGTAAGTTTAGATTTCTAAGGTTGGCAAAGATGAAAGGAAGGCCTAAATCCAGGACTTGGATGGCATCTTTGGATGACTGGGTCAATAATCACTCCCACCACCAATTTCATATTATGTGAGAAAAGCATACTGCCCACGGGCTTCTCTGTTATTTGCAGCCCAAAGCAATTCCTAAATGATGCAGGTAGATATAATTCTCCTCTGGTTCGGATCTTTGAATGTATTGGGCCCCTTTGGGCACATATCCATTGGTTTGTGGTCAGAGTGGAGACTAACAGCTCTAGAGAGTGGTACAGCTCTCATGAACTCAAAGGCCACTGCAGATCTGAATGTGTGGTGACGGGGTGGGGGAAGGGCTAGAGGTCAGTTCAGGGTGGGGAAGACCATCCTGAGATCCTGGTGAGCCTGGGATAGACAAAAGTCTAGTCTCCAATGTGTCCAGTCTCATCTTCCCAACTTGGATTACCGCATCTGGGATCAGTATATCTCTCTGTGGCTTTTTGGGTCATGTGTTGTGACTTCTTAAAATGTGACTAACAGACATGCCCTCTTCAGCTTTGACTGCATCAGGGAGAAGACGTCAACTCCCAGGATGCTCTCATCGTAGGAAGATGAAGGGACGTGGGGGAAGCAGCAAGGAAGGAGTGGGGGCCTTTTGTCACTTAATGCTGCACAAGGCTGAAAAACAATCCTAAGCACCTATAGGTGCCCTCCTTCTGCCGGGCAGGGTCACTGAATATTTTATATGTTTCTCTTATTGAGTTTTCAAAGTAGCCTCATGCTCCTGCAAGTTACGATCCCCACTTCATAAATGAGAAGCCTGAAGCTTAAAGGGATTACATTCCTTGCCCAAGGTTAGGTGTCCTCAGGTGGCAGAGTCAGGATTAAAACGTCTAGCATCGTCATACCACATAGGTTGTATGATGAAACCAAGCGACTTGGAACCCACGTGGAATTCTGATACCTGTGGGTGACCTACATATGACAGAAAGGATTGTGGCAAGAATAAATTTTGCCAGATAACTTCTTCATTTCCTCCCCTTGTGTGAGCATTTGGAGAAAACATTGTAAACAGGACTGGACCAGTAAGGCTAATCAAATCTAAACACCCTCCCCCCTTCAGAGGATCATACTGGAGTTTGCTAATGTGAATCCTTTCTGTTCAAAGTTTAATGCCTCATCCAAGGGCTCCACAATTACATTTCCATTACTTCCCACTGTTTATCACAGTTGGATTGCAAAAGCCAATTTGTGTTGTGATTTCTCCTTTGCTGGATCTTTGCTGTCTATTTTTAAATTTGTCTCACAATCCGATTGGGTGCCTCATCAGGAAGTGTTGGCTCCATGATGCTGTTGGAACGCCAGCCCTGAGAGGCACCTTGTCCTCCAGCCACACAGCGTCCTCTGTCTCGAGGACAGGGGAGGACCCGTCTCGAGGTCAGGGGAGGACTCTGTCTTTGAATACAGTGCCAGCTCTTACCCACTCCTCCAGGGCAGTTTCTGATTAACCTTACATTAAAAGACCAAAAAAAAAAAAAAAAAAGAGCTTTCCTTATGCATTCTAAAATGAAGAAAAATGATAGCATTACTCCCAAATGCCTCTGATCTGGGGTCTTGAACCTAGACTTGCCCCAAGGAAAAACAAGTGCTTGCATCATCATCTGACTACCCTCCATCACGGCTCTCACAGCCCATGCTGGGGTGACTGGGGCATTGAGCAAGTGCCTGGGCTTGCTAGGGTTCTGGCAGGGATGGACATGTTGTCCTCTGAGAAGAAGAAAGGTTTCAAGAACAGCTTTAGAGATGGACCAGTGGTCAGGACCAAGGTTATTTTTATTGGCATAAATTACTTCTAATAAAAGCAGGTACCTGGGTATATAAAAGAACATGTAATTCTAGAATGGTTTTGACCATGACTGTCTAATACTTGAAGAAGTTTTTCTTGATGGGAGATTTTATTGCCCACCTGTCTTTGCTTTTACAGTTCTCCAGGTGACAAGTAGCCTTGCTTTCCTAATCTATTGGCAAAGATTGAAGTGTTGGTTTTTGTTTTTGTTTTGACCTGCTTTAAAAATGTCCTTATCTTTTGCACCTGATTTTCTTTGTACAAACGGAACAGGAGTTTTTATTGATATCAGAGAAATGTGACTTTATTCTTCAGTGGTTGAGTCATGTGATGCGCACCCTCCTGGACCAGCAGGTTCATCGGAAGATGAAACAAGGGAAGGCAGGTGGAGAAATACCCCCATCCATAGGCGCAAACACTGGTGCGTCCACGACCACTGTCTTATTCACTGCTCTGTGGCTGGTAAATCATCCTCTGACATAAACCCTGGGTCTCCAGCAAACCCCGCCCCACCCAACTCTAGGTGGTGCTGGTTCTGTGGTCTCGGTTCCACACTGGCAGAGCCACCACCTCCCCAGATCAATCACCAAGTTAATGACTTTTGTTTGCTTTGAACTCTGTTGTCCTCTCTGTAGCCATCCCTGACGCCTACTGTGAAAAAGACAACAGCGTCTGTCTTTGCCCATCTCTTAAAAGAGCACAGTGCTTAACATTTGCAAGCAACAAATCAACCCTCATACAACACTGTGGGAAGCACATAGATTCTGGAGTCCAGTATGGTAGGAAGAGGAAGTGAGAGGGAATCAGTGGGTGAGATGTATTGAGAACCTACCATATGCTAAGGGTTGTCCCACTTAACCTCACACTGGGTTCAGTCATTACTGAATTTTGTGGATGAGAATGTGAGTTCTGGTGAGGGTAGGTAATTTCCCGCATATCTCACCAGGACACCAAAGCCAGGCTCCTCTTACTCTTCCTGCACCCTTTTATCTTCTTGACAGTGACAATGTCTATCCACTTTAATAGGGGGCACTTTCAGGTACAGTTACATGAAACAAAATACACATGAGGCATCTTCCTAAACTCTGGAGCTCTCTACTAAAGCTAGTGACTATTGTCTCTGCCTGGAAATCCTCTGGTTCCTAGCCACTTGGCCACTTCTGCAAAGTAGGCTGACCAGGGTCCTGTGATGTGTGAGGCCTGGCCAAAATGCAAGGTCACAAAGCCACGAGCTGCTGCTCTGGTGGTGCTATCAGCACTGGGTAAGGGTGTCCCATGGGGAACTTTGCTTGTCCCTTTCAGGGTTACTGGAAGTCTTATTAGGGATTAAGAACTGTCAACCCCATTAATGCCTGGGAAAAGTCATTCTTTCCGTTTATTAGGATTGAGTAGAATGGCTAATCCTGAGGAAGCCGGAAGGGATTTAGGGTTGGAAAATCTTCATGGTTTAGATGCTATTTCTAGAATGTTCCCTATCTGTTAAGGAACAGCTCCTTTTTGAGGGGTTGGTTTCTCATGGCTTGTCAAGCAAAGTAGGTTATTTCAATTATACACACAGGAATAATGTAGGCTATAATGGCTGTTGATATAACCAGAAGGGCCGCCCCATGAAGAAGACCACATCTGTGACACTAGGAGTCACCTTCTTCTCCCCTCCACCTCCCCTCACCCCCACTGTGGGCTGGGAGGCCTTGAGCTCCATGGGCACATCTGCTCTGGAGTGAAAGGTGTGGTTAAGGCAGCAAGAGTTGCTGCAATGCAAAGGCTTCCTAAGTGCCGAGCTTGCTGAGAAACCTGTGATGTGCATTATCACCTTTAGCTCTGGCCAGAACGACACAAGGGAGCTTTGGTTCCAAGGGAACCTAATGCTAGAGAGGTTAGGTAGTGTGCCCAAAGTATGCAAGTGAGAAGTTCAAGAGCCAGGTTTTTTTTTTTTTTTTTTTTAAAGATTATTTATTTATTTCTTTATTTATTACTTTAGAGAGAGAGAAAGCTTGCAAGTGGGGGAAAGGGCAGAAGGAGAGAGAGAGAGAGAGAAAATATCAAACAGACTCCCCTTGACCCAGGGCTTGATTTCACCACCCTGAGATCATAACCTGAGCTGAAATCAAGAGTCGGACGTTGACCACCTGAGCCACTCAGGGACAGAATCTGGGGTTTAGACTGTTTGATCCCAGAGCCTGGGGTCTTAAACACATTGTCACACAGCTTAGACAGGGCTGGCATGTAACTTGCCATTTGAAGTGGGAATTTACTGGAAGTAAATTAATATCACTGTTTTTTATCATAAACAGAAGGCGGGAAATCACACACACACACACCACGTAAATAAAGGTGTTAAAAAAGGAGAGGAGAAGTGAGTTGGGGGAAATTGGAGGGGGAGATGAACCATGAGAGACCGTGGACTCTGAAAAACAATCTGAGGGTTTTGAAGGGGTGGGGGGTGGAGGGTTGGGTGAGCCTGGTGGGGGATATTAAGGAGGGCACGTTTGCAAGGAGCATTGGGTGTGGTGTATAAACAACGAGTCTTGGAACACTGAAAAAATAAAATAAAAAAAAAAGTTGTAGTTTAGCATTGTTCTTCAGCTTTTTTGATGTTATCTCACAGTAGAAATAAATTTTTTTCGTGACTCAGTGGACATACGTGTGTTTGCACGTGTGTGTGTGTGTGTGTATCGACTTAACCCAAAATTTCCATGGAATAATTCTTCTTTAACATGTACTCTATGCTGAAAGACTTTCTGTTCCTTTTTTTCTATTTCAATTTTTTTACAGTGCTGATTAAATCCATTTCATCAAACTGGTTACTGTCACAGACCTGGTTAGTGGGACTGCATGTCTGGAACAAACTGAGCTGGAACTGTAGATTTTTTACCTCTTAACTGCTTGACCTTGGGAACATTCCTTATCTTCTTATGCTTCAGTTTCCTCATCTGTAAACTGGACATAATAAAATAACCCTCCCCCCCTAAAAATGTTAAAACCAATAGGCAAAATAATGCAGATGATGACGTGCTTACACCAGAGACTGGTAAAAAAAAAATCCGATTAATGTTAATTATTATTTCCTAATTATTACACATGATTTTTCAACAACATATTTATTTTGGTAAGTTGGCTTCCATATATGCTGTTGAACAACCTTTTAAAAAATTAAGGCAGTGGGTGTCTGTTAGGAGCCATATAATTCTGTCCACAAGTGAGAGGTCTGGTAATGATCATGTCAAACCCCATTTTTCTAGGACGTAAAGGCAGATATGACTGATATAAAGTAGGAAACAGAAGAACTAAAGTTCAAACATAACTATGTCTTGGATCCAAGTATTTTCATAATACAGACACAAAGTCATAGACAGAAGGTTCTAAATTACACCTAGTCTAAATTCTACATAAAGAAGGTGGGGGAAAAATGTAACACTTCCTACAAGAATTTCTATGAAGATAATAAAATGAAACCAAAGTGTTGGCATTGTTGGGAGCAAACGTCTGTTATGTGGAAGACTATTTGTAAGGAGACATTTTCCCCACAATACCCATGAGTAAGTGAAACGTTGTTTTATGGAATCTTTCCCATTTATGATTTATAGTTTCTATAGCATGAGGTGCTGGGATGATGGAAGTTAGGACAAAGAGAGGTCGGGTCTCTCTTCTTAAGAAGGACAAGGGAATTTCCTTGAGTTAGTCCCTTGACAAAGTGAGATCACCACACAGAGTTCACTCAGAATTTTCTGGGATTTAAAAAGGAAAAGAAAAAATAATTATATAATTCCTTTGGATCCTAAATAATTTCTTGGGGTAGGTATTATTTTATTATGCCCATTTTATAGATGAGAAAACTGAGGCACACACAGTTAAGGAATTTTCCTTAGACATTAAGGCACATCTTAGGCATTCTGGGATTTGCCCCCATTTTACGTAGTCTGACAAAGTCTCATCCTGCCCCTTGCATTTACAAAAAATTATACATTCTATGGGAGACTGAGGTGAAGAGATGACTTTTTAAGAACAACATGGAAAAGACAGGGAATCTGCCATGGGAGAACATTATGACTGGCCACCATTTTGCCTTGGGCCAGAAAATGCAGTTTATGTTCTCCTTAAACCAAGATTTCTTCTAGATGTTTCTTCATGTCTTTTTTTGTGGACACTGCATGGAGGTGAAAAGACTACAATGCTGCCAAGACAATTAAGCAAACTTTTCTTAGGAGCTTGGTGTACTGGAAACTAAGCAAAATTGAAGGGATATTAAAATGGATTAATCCTGTGAATGCAAGGAAAGGTTGACTTCAGTGTCAAGGAGCAAGGCAGCTGGCTATTTTGGAAGTGTAAGATGGCAAGTTCAAGGCCAGCAGCCTGACTTGAGTGGCCAGAGACAGGACCAAGCTTCATGTAATTCAGAATTATGTGGGTCTTAATTCATTTTCTAGCTTCAGTTGTTTCCTATACAAAGTGAAGTGCTTGGATGAGATGGTCTCTGAGATCCCTCCTTGTTCTAAAACTGAGACTTAAGGTAGTCAACATAGGACTTTCCACACTCCCCAACCCCTAACCCTGACCCCAATCAGGTCTTCTTGGAGACCGTTTGCCCACATGTGGCTTTCCTTACCATATAACCTAAGTTTCAGTCCTTATGGTTGCTGTTGGCAGTAAGTGGCCTCTCTGGATTCTCCTTTGTGCCTTTTGTAGTTACCATACAGAAGGATTTGGGTGTGGACTATAAAGAGTGAAACAAAAGGGATTCTTTCTGTAATCATGACAATTTGTAGAAACCCCCATCTGGAGTGAATTGACAATAGAATATTGAGTTTCAGAGTCAATAATTTGTGTGGTTGTATTTCCATGACATAGTTATAACAGCTGTAAAAAACAAGGTGGCAACACTATTGACTCCCTACTAATGGGCATTCTCTGTTTTTGTTTTTGTTTTTTAAAAACCCGTCTACCATCCACAACAGAGATTGCAAGCACCAGATACCTGCATTTCCAGCCTCCCTTACAACTAGGGGGTTGGCTGTGTTTTCTGATCCTGAAAAGTCAGCAGATGACATGAGGGGAGGCAAAATGAAAGGGAAGAAGATCCTTTCTGCTCTGTTCTGCCTTTGAACCTAGTTGAGGCAGGATTTGACATGTGGAGCTGTGGCAGCCTTCTTATCTCCAAGGGGTTTGAGCTAGTGGCATAGCAAGGTGGCCACTTATTCCACACTGGTTCATGGACAGGGAAGACAGAGTGCAGCCCTTATTAGGCTGGGGAGAGTCTACAAGGGAACCTACTTACATAAAAGGGGGACTTTCACGTTGAATAGTGAAAAACAAAAACAAAAGAAAGGTGTAGTTGTTGGGACTTTATCTTGAAAACTGAGGAAAAAACTAGGAAAATAAGCTTGTATTATCGTCTTTTGGATGTGGTTTTGGTTGTAATTACAACTGTGCACGAGTTCTTTGGAAAAAAAGTAAGAATTAAGTGTTGTTTTTCTTCTGGGAGATTTTTCTGGAAACACTAATCAGACAGCCTTCTTCTTACACACTGAGCTTATTAGGATGGTCGTAAAGAAGGTCAGTTCTATGAAAATGTGCAGGGGCTCTATTTCCCCAAGGGCATCTGCTGTCATTCTCTTTGAAGGCACTTCCTGTTTACTGCATTCCCCATCATTTCCTCCTCCTTGGTTGTCAGGGGCCCACCTCTGGGTGGTCATCATACATCAGTGACTTCCCCTGAGATCAGAGGAGACCCCAACCTGATCACTGTCAGTGACTTCATGAAACCCTGCATCTGTTACAAGACTTCAGATTTGTGACTCCCTTGCAGTGGATTACTACACCTGTCTGTGACCCAGAGATAGAACCTATAGAGGATTTAGTGCCATGGCTTGGGGGTCCATGAGGGATAGAGAAGAGAGATGGTGGTGGTAAAGGGAGAGCTGTGTGTAAGGAAGAATCAGTTGCTAAAAGCAGCCAGTTCCTTGGAAAGTGTTCTAGTTTACTACAACAACTATTTCCTGACTCAACCTTTCAACTTCTCAGACTCAGATAACAAGGATCTCTTTGATAGTATCTGGCCTCAGTTTCCTAGATATTTTGTATCAAAAGGTCCCTATTTTCTTTGAGTTATCTTGCAAACAGTCTCAAATTTCTGCTTCATTTATTGTTTGTGGTTTGATACTAAGTGACCATTTTCTGAGCATCCACTGCATACAAAGCTCTAAGACCACTAGAATTCGAAGCAAGCCTCGCCCATGCGTTTTCTCCTGGAGAGTGTCTGGAGAGCTCCATCGCACTCAAAATCAAAGCAGCACTCTGGGAAGCTTTGTTGCGGGCTCACCCACAGCACTCTTCACAGAATGCACCTCTTTCTTACAACTGCAGCTACCTATGTGCCAATGTGCCCTCACCCCGCAACTGCCCTGCTGCGGGAGGCCGAGTGCCTGGACAGCTGATCTCCACCCTGGTTCTCTGACTTTTTCTCCACACCACTGAAGGGGAGACACATATCTTTTCCCTAACCCACAGGGGTGTGGTCAGGACAAAGGAAATAACTGTGAACAACCCACATTTACTTGGCATTTCTCTCTAAAATTATTTTGGAATTCACATAAATTATTTCAAAATTATTCCTCCCAGCCACCTTTTGTAGTATGAAAGATACTGTCGCCCCAGTGGGTTAATAAAATAATACCATGACTATTCTCAGAGAAGGTGTGATTTGCCCAAAGTTATATGGCCTGTGAATGGGTACAGCTGGAGCTGACACCAAAGCCTCAGAGCTATTCATGGGCACAAAGCATGCTGAGGGCTTTGAGTGGGTTTTAAGGCTAACTACTGCCCCTAGTGAGAAAGGTCATCCAAGATAAGGATGAGGTATCTAAGCACCTTTTCCTTATTTACTCATCAGATGGTCTTTTTCAGTCTCCTTCCTAAGCAAGAAGCAAACTTTTTTCAGGGGAAAAGTCCCTAAATCCCCTGGTGTTCAGGTCTGGGAGACTGGCAGGCTGAACAGAGGACCTTCCCAAGATGTCCATGTCTGACTCCTGCAATGCATGAATAGGTTACCTTACAGGACAAAAGAGACTTTGCAGATAGGATTAAGTTAAGAATCTTGAGATGGGGAGGTTACCCCAGATTATCTGGATGGGGCCATTGTAATCACATAGGTTCTTAAAAGGGAAAGTCAATATCACCAGAAAAAGAAAGAGGTGATGTGTTGATAGAGGAGATGAGGGAGAGAGATTCAAAGATGCTACACTGCTGGCTTTGAAGATGCAGAATATTGTCATAAGCCAAGGAGTACAGGGTGACTCTAGAAGCTGGAAAACACAAGAAAACAGATTCTTCTCTAGAATCTGCACAAGAAATTCAGTTGGCCAACCATGTTAGATTTCTGGCCACAGCGACCATAAGAGAATAAATCTATATTAATTTCCCATTACTTCTATAACAAATTACCACAAACTTAGTGGCTGAAAACAATACAAATTTAGGTATTTTATAACCATCCCACTAGAAAAATAAAGATTTAATAATTTAGAGATTCATAGGAAACCACGGCCAGAAAGAGCTGCTCAGAAATGAAAGCCCGGGAGGAAGAGACGATGTGTCTGCAGCAGCTCGGGCCGCAGTGTGACAGGGCAACAATGACTTGCGTGTGTAGAGATTGGACTTTCCCACCCACAGGCCAGTGGGCTCCTTTGTCCTGTGCCCGCCCACTCAGACCCTTCACTCCTGACGTATTTTACCCAGGAGTGCCCACAGGACTTTCAACTCTATCAGACACAGAAAGAATTTCAAAAACCTTTTGAAGGTGGTCGAGTTTCAAGTAGGTGACTTTTTCTGCTCACTGTTGTCCCAGCATTGGGAGGTAGTTAAGCTTTAAGCCTTTGACAATGATTTTGAAAATTACATTTCTCTCTCCAGGGCCAGTTGGAAGACCAGGAATGTGATGGGGAACAACAAATCAACCCATCACCCTGCCAGGGACTGTCCTTCTTCCTTAGTGGCCACAGAACAGCTGAGTAGACAGTGGGGCTTATTTCTTCCTTTTAGTGCTTTCCTTCGGGCGACAGTTCTGGCTGAGACTCCATGACTGCAAATCCACACGTCTCATAACGCAGCATTGGAGCTATCTCAAAATGTACTTAATAGGACAAGACATCCCTCCACCACAGAAATAAGTCGGTGGGACGCCGGGGCCAGAGTGGGCAGAAGATTCATGGGCTATAGTCAGTCTGCCTGGGCCATAGTCACAAAATCTGTCAGCATTCCTGCCACTCTAATCGGCTGAGGTCTCTACTTAGCACAGTGCTGGACAGAATTTCATCGAGGGAATTTGTTTTTGGAGTGATTTATAACAGAAAATCACCACTGCAGCTGATGACTGCTCCTTCAAATTGACGGAGAAGCATTGCCCTGCCCATGGCAGACAGCAAACCAGAGGCAGAGCGACAAGATGGTGGTATCCTGCAGCAAATTGAAATGAACACATGACACCTACTCTCCACTGGAAGAAATAACAATATTCTCTCCACTTCTGTTTCCTTCACAGCATTTGCATTGGGCTCACCTTTTGGCTGTGTCCTCTCCATTTTAACCCCTGACCTGAAATCATGGGGGCCAGTATGGAGGGAGGAGGTGAGGCGTTCGTTAGTGAGTGAAGATGCTTCCGGAGAAAACTCTACCTAATGTTGTCTGCCCTGCACTTCATTCCAAATCTCCCTTTCTGAATTTTATTTCTGGGCTCAAAATTTGTGTGAACAAAAATGTTCTGCACCTGATTAAAAAGCTGAGAAAGGATTTGAATAGATATTTCTCCAAAGAAGATATAAAAATTGCCCATAAGCACATGAAAAGATGCTCAACCTCATTAGTCACTAGGGAAATGCAAATCAAAACATTAGGGAGTAGCACATCATACCCACCAGGGTGCCTATCACCAAAAAACGAGATGGACAATAGCAAGGATTGGTGAGGATGTGGGGGAATTGGAACCTCCATTCATTGCTTGTAGGATTGAAAGATGATGCAGCTGCATGAGTAGTTCCTCAAAAAGTTACAATATAAAGTTAGCAAATGACCCAGCATTTTCACTCCTAGGTCCATATTGAAGGGAGCAGAAGACAAATGTACACACAAAAATTACTACATGAATGTCCATAGCACCATTACTCATAATAGCCAAAGGATAGACACAACTAAATGTCCATCAAGTGACGAATGGATAAATACACATCCATACAGTGGGATATTATCCAGCTATAGAAAGGTATGAACATGAATGAACCTTGAAAACATTATACTAAGTAAAAGAAGGCAGACACAGAAGGTCATATATTGTACAATATGTTTTATATGAAATACTCATAACAGGAAATCTACAGATTTCCAGAAAAGAGCTTAGTGATTGCCTGGGGAGGGGAACGTGGGATGACTGCTAACAGACACAGGGTTTCTTTTTAGGGTGATAGAATGTCCTGGAACTGGGTAGTGGTGATGATTCTGCAACTTTGGAATATATTAAAAAAAAACTCACAACATTGTACACTTTGGAAGTGTAAATTTTATGGCATATTTCAATAAAAAATTATATGACAAAAAAGTCACCTCTGAGGAGTGATACCAGGGTTCCAAGGCGGTCCTATTCTTCTGCTTGAATTTTAAAAACTGTGCTATTTTAACGAAGATCTGATATTTGTAGGAAGAAAATATACGTTGCCAATCTCAGGTGTTGCCTCCTTCCCCTGTTGGTGTTCAATACCAAGGCAGGGGGCTCGGCCATCTGACTGTGATGTTTGTTCTCTGAGCCTGGCTCTTTAATGGTGAGCCCCCCCAGGGCCTTTGTCACCACTGTATTCCCCCTTTTGTTTGAGGGTTAAATTGGGTCTCTTAAAAAGATATATATTCAAGTCCTAATTCCTAGGATCTGTGAACGTGACCTTAGTTGCAAACAGGGTCTTTGCAGAAGTGATCAAGGTAAAATGAGGTCACCCAGGGTTAGGATGGGCCCTCATCCATTGACCGGTGTCCTCAGAAGAGGTACAATTTGGACCCGTAAATACACATGGAGGGAAGACAATGTGCAGACACCTGGGGAGAACATCACGTGATGTGTGATGCAGAGATGGAATGCTGTAGTTGTGAGCCAAAGTTTGCCCAGAATTGCTGGTGGCTACCAGAAGCTGCAACAGGCAAGAAGGGATGCTCCCTTACAGGTTTCAGGGAAGCACGGCCCCGCCAGCATCTTCATTTTGAACTTCTACCCTCCTGAACTATGAGAAAACTGTTCATTTTAAGCCACTCATTTTGTGATAATTTGTTATGATCACCCTAGGAAACTGATATACAACCCTAGTGGAGAACCTCACACACAGAGACCTAGGCATGTCCGCCCCACAAACGAGTCTTCTGCTTCCACATGAACTGTCATGGCTGAAAGGCCCCAGCAACTGGCTGATAAAAAATGGAAATGTTGTTACAAATGAGGGATCCAGAGAGCGATGAAGTGGTTTCTCCCTTGTAGGGAGCAGAGAGGAGGATCTAAAATTCTGTTTAGCTCTGTCAACCCTTAGTCACCTAAGGAAGATGGGAAACAGAAATGAGCTAGTCAAGTCTGCTATGAGTCAGGCACTGGGGATATGGTCCAGTTTAATTCTCTACACAGCCTGTGCCACAAGTGTTCTTACCTGCACTTCTGAGAATTAGGTAATTACCATGAAAACACAGATTAGGACTCATACCCAAGATCACTTAGTAAATGGCAAGCCCAAAGCAGCACCCAGATCTTTAGGATTTCAAGGTTTTGCTTCCCCCATCTTGCTAAGGGTATCTATTGATCAGACAACTTTCAAACTTCAGGGGGACCTTTCAAGTTGATTTGGAAAATGACCAGGATCTTCTTACCTTATAAAATCAAGTTTGGGAAGAAAAGAATCAATTTCCCTATTTTATAGTCACTGATTGTAATGATTATAAATTCACAAATATAAACATTTTCTGTCATCAGTAGAACAAAAGTAATATTTTCATATATATAGTGTACTTTAGCTCTTTTGAGAATAATAAATTGCTAAGAAAAATTCTATGACCAGTCAGTGAAACCTTAAACTTAACTAAGGAGATTTTGTATTTAATATTTATAGGTGAAGTGGCTGACAAACATTTTGGTAAAGGCATAAAATTATCTGTAGACTATATTGTTTTATTATTTTGGGAGTAGTAAATGGAAATGACTTTTTTAAAAAGATTTGTTCATTTGAGAGACAGAGAGTGTGGGTGGGGGAGGGGCATTTAGTGAAGGAGGGAATCTTCAATCAGACTCCTTGCTGAGCACGGAACCTGATGCAGGGCTTGACCCTGGGACACTGATATCACGGCCTGAGCTGAATTCAAAAGTCAGATGCTCAACTGACTGAGCCGCCCAGACACCCCTGGAAATAACTTCAAATAGAATATGCAAGATGTTTTCTTTTTGGCATAATTTCTTAAAAAATAAAAATCTTTTTGGGTGCTTGGGTGGCTCAGTCATTTGGGCATTTGCCTTCAGCTCAGGATATGATCCCAGTGTCCTGGGATCAAGCCCCACATCGTACTCCCTGCTTGGTGGGGAGCCTGCTTCTCCCTGTCCCCTGCTTGTGCTCACTCTCTCTCTCTAAAAAACAAATAAAATCTTAAAAAAATAAAAATATTTTGTTACAATTTAGAAAGATTATTTTTCTATTTCTTTTTTCATTTTCCCACTAAATCTTTATGAGGTTTGGCTTATTTTGAACTTGCTAACAATCTGTGCAACTGGGAACAGCTTTTAAGATCTAATGACCTATGCTTACCCCTCGTGTCAGGAGCATTGAGTGTAGTTGAACTAATGTTTTATAATCTTTGAAAAAATTACTTTTATTAGAGCAATTGCTAATGTAGTTGAGGATGATTTAGTCCATTTTCCTACAGCTTTCAGAGAAATGAACATAAAACTACATGCCATAATTAAATTAAGCCAATGAAAAGAAATGCAACAGTTTAGCCCTGGAATGAGTTTCTCAAGCTTAAAAGTCGCAAATATGTGATTTCGGTGGTCAAGGATTGTAGGACTTTCAATGGAAGCTGTCACATTTAAGAAGATGCTCATTGGACTCTCCCTTTTGCAAAAATCTTTCTCTGTAGATTTCAAGGTAGGCAAATCTTTGCTTTTTGATAAGATTAGCATGAGTTGCATGAATTCTTTCATGAATTAAATAATAAACAATACCTGCCAGTGAGATGACTTTTGAGTATATTTTAATTGTCTAATGAAATTTGTGGAATTCATCTTATCATAGGGCATGGGAACGTTATGTTAAAAGTATTCATTGTAATACCATGCATGACCCATAAAAGCTAAGTATTTTGGTGATGGGTTATCAAGTTAGCTTCACCATGTAATTCGGAAGATGGGGCCAATGGATCCCAGTCCGCATTACACAAAAGTCATGAGTATGATGAACCATGAGAGACTATGGACTCTGAGGAACTAACTGAGGGTTTCAGAGGGGAGGGTGGTGGGAGGTTGGGTGAGCCTGGTGGTGGGTATTGTGGAGGGCATGTATTGCATGGAGCACTGGGTGTGGTGCATAAACAATGAATTCTGGAACACTGAAAAGAAATTAAAAAAATAAAAATTAAAAAAAAAGTCATGAGTAAGAATAATAACTAAAAGATGGACTGTTGGAAACTTCAATGGAAGTCTTAGTAAGCTTTCCCATGCTCCATTCCAGAAATACATGAATCATTCACTTTTATGAGATTGTGCCTGGACTTCTGTGCACTTTAAAAAAGATAGTGGCTAATCCATTAATGATGCAGTTGATTTTTCACTGTGTCATAGATCAAATTCAATAATTATCATCCTCCTTCCTGCCCTAGAGATCTAAGATATCGAAACAGAAAGACGAGTGTTTGAAGGCTGAGCTCATTCCATTCTCCAAGCGCTTGTTGACTGAGGTTGGAGGCAGGAGCACCCAGGAAGAGAAGCCACCTGACCCCTGGAATAAGAGCCAGATACGCAGCTACATTGGCTCTGCATGACTCATAGCCCCTGCATTCTCTTGGGCTGGCTCTCCCAAACTGTCTCGACTTGTCTCCCTTTCTCTCTCCCTTCTATCATTCTTTCTCTTAAAAGAAGATGATATGACTCTATGAAAAAGAAATGTGCTCCAATCTTTTCTGCATATAAAGGTAATGCAAGCTCATTTGGAAAATTCAAGCAATTCAGAAAAAATATAAAAAGTGAAAATCTTGGTATATCTTAGACATGGGGTATTCATTCAACACATTTCCTCTTCCCTGTGGGGACACAGCTGTGCTGACATGTCAGTCCCTCTTGTAGTTAGCGAGGCTGTGAAAGTGGGATGAGTGGTCCTCCTGAGGCTGACTCATTCAAGAGCCTTCCTTGCACTGTTGCATAGTCTTTCTTTCCTCTTCAGCCTGACTGGAATGGAGAGTTCCACCAAAGTGACCGTGGGCTCCACACACTGGAGGTGGCAAAGCATAGAATGACAGGAGCCTGAATTCCCTCCACGAGCAGCTAGCCCTATCATTTGGACTTTAAATGAATGGAAAATAAGGTTCCATTGTTTTGGATCATTACATACTAGGGTTTATTTCTTAATGCAGCTTAGCCTATCCTACCCTGACTAGCACAATATCTTACTAGCAGAGATAACAATGTAACATTTCAGTAAATATAATTCCAGATATCTTTTTATGAGTCATACCAATGGGGGTGCGTGAATATGCACATGCACACACACACACACACACACACACACAGATTCATGCATACAAACACATTTTTTTCCTAGTAGGATCACACTATACATGATACCGTTTCCACTCGTGTATCTGGTGTGGATATTTCTCTATATTGTGATCATTAATATGTGCCACCCTTATAAAGGGCTTCATGTTATTCCATTGAATGATTATATCACATTAAAGAAATTAACTTTTCATTAATGGAAATTTAGTCTGTTTCCAAATTTCATTATTATAAACAACCTTGAGATGAGTAACCTTGTATATACCTCTTGGTGCACTTGTCCAATTATAACTTCAGGATAAAGTGTGGGAAGGTAATCCACTTGTCATCTAATAGGCAGTGAAAATATTCCCCATTTCCAACCACTGGGATTGTTAACTTAAGAATCTTGGCCCATTTGTACTATGCTAAGTGAAATCAGTCAGTCAGAGAAAGACAAATATCATACATATGATTTCACTTATATGTGGAATTTAAGAAACAAAACAGATGAACATAGGGAAAGGGAAGAAAAAATAAAATATGATAAAAACCGAGAGGGAGGCAAACCATAAGAGACTTTTAACTCTAGGAAACAAACTGAGGGTTGCTGGAGGGGCTGTGGGTGGGGGGTGGCATAACCAGGTGATGGGGATTAAGGGCGGCATGGGGGAGGCATTGATGGAATGAGCACTGGGTATTGTTTGCAACTGATGAATCACTGAATTCTATCCCTGAAACTAAGAATACACTCTATGTTAACTAAATTGAATTTAAATAAAAATAAAAAAAAAAAAGAATCTTGGTCCTTTTAACAGGCAAGGAGAGACCACAGTGGAGATGCTGGCCTTCTGTTCACGTGTCCATTGATCATGGACAACTTGAGTTTCTTCTTTTGTGCATAACCTGTTTGATTTTGTCCAGTTTTTGTATGGGAAGTTTATCTTGTTCATATACATTAGCAAGAGCTTGTCCTAATTAATCCATTTTTTTTTCTTTGCCAGTGTAATATGCTTTGGAACTAATAACTACCAAGTGCTGGAACTTAAGTGATCTTTGGGGGTTTAGCAGAGCCTCCTCCCAACGTCAGACATGCCAGGAAGCAGCGAATTCCTTGTGGTTTCATGGCTCATAAGGCAGTGCTCACCTGGGGAAGTCTGGAAGGCGACTCTGCAGAGGGGAGACAGCAGACCAGCCAAGAGACACAACACTGGTAAAACATTTTGCAAATAGAAAGGCATCTCAGAAGGATAAATGGCACCTCTGCCAATTTGGCAAGGCAATTAAATGGCAAGGCTATTTGTACCGCTCAGGTGGAGAGAGAGGAATGGTTTTCTGCTTTGGAAGAGCTGAGGTACTGGGGGAAATTGGCCATCGTGGGGTCCCTCCTTCCTCATGAAATTGGAAAGAAAGTAACATTACTTTCTGAATTATAAAGCAATGCTTCTCTCTAGCCTTTGGGGAATCCTCCTGACTACACTTACTCTGTCAGCCCCATTAGCCCCTTGGTCACACTGGAGAGTCACAGCCGGTGTTCCGCTTAGAGATGAGTGTTAAGCAGAGTAAGCATTATTTAGTCTCAGAGACTCTATATTTTCTTTGCAAATGGTTAGCTGGAAGAAAAAAAAGAAAGGGGTCCATCTAATTTGGCATTGAGCTGGGAATTCAACGGAAGGGTCACCTCACTCTGTCATTACAACGTGGATGTGATGCGGGGAGGGGCTGGGACCATGTGATATGACCTCTGGATCTTGCCTCCACCAGCCCCCAAAGCTCCCTAGGTCAGGTATTGGGGTTAAGTATCCAGAATGGGGTTCTGGAGAGTCCTCCAGGGACGTCATGGGAAGTTGGTGCTCTGGGGAGATCATCTAACTCCATCTTCTCTGCCTAGGACAATGCCCGTCTATAAAACAGCCGCAGAAGGTTAAGAAACACAGATGGTGAGTCTGCGGTCAGCTCCCCATAAATCGGGATGGATGGTAAGGAAACGATGACAAGGGCTGTGGGCTCCACATAGCCAATAGCTTAGCATAGGCATGGGTGAAGTTGGGGTGGTCTCTGGTGGAGCAGTCAGCACCCCTTTGACTCTGTCAGGTAAGTACTTTGAAGAGTACTCAGAGCCCAGACTTTAGGGAATAGGGGTCTTAGTTTTCTGGAACTGTTCTCCTTGGGATGGGGTCTGATAAAAGCTTTGAGCCCTTCCTTGGCTTCAGCCTTCACCATGTAAAAAACTCAAGCACACACAATGTTTCAGAATAGTTCAAGTGTTTCACAGGGGCCAGATGGACCCCTTACATATGGCACTAGGAGGTGGTGATGAGTCCCCAGCAGGAGCAAAGGCAAAGCGAGGAGGGGGCTGGGCATCTTGGGGAACTTGGGCTCTGGTTCCTGCATGCCCACCTCCAGTCCTCGTCCCCTGCTTCCTCATTTGAGGTGACCACAGAAAAAGGTGGTGGCCATGCTGGCCTCTGAAGGGGACAAAGCCAGATGCAGAGGCCAAGCCCAGAGCAGCACTGACTTCCCCACCTGGACTTCTGGAGGGTCTCCAGGGAGTACCCAGGGGCTGGAAGCCCAGTACCAGCCCTTCCCAGAATACCTTCAGACCCTTGCTCTGGGCTGGGCACTGCCTCAGGGACCAAAGAGAGATGAGGCTCCCGATGTTTTAGGAGGCTGCCCTAAATTTGTGACAGTCAACTCTAAAATACCTCCTGGAGAGTGGGGGAGAAGTTATGCCACGGGTTTGAGGATACTTCTGTGTACTAAGTCCTGGAGATAAAATAACTGGTTTTCCAGTCCGTGTCTGTGTTGTTCTTATTCAGTGTGAATGTATGCTGTGGTGGTCACAAATGAGACGTTTAGGGATCAAGCTGGTTTAACTGTTTGTCATAATGCATTCCCCTAACTCTCTTGTGGGAATCCTTGAACTGTCTGAGATTACAAAGTACTCTCGATGCTGGAAACAGGTAGCTCTGGCCTGGATCTTGGGGGTGGGGGACAGGGTGGTGCTGGTTGGCAGAGGGGGCTCCTTGGTGGCTCTTGCAGTGAAATCTGCTGACGATGGATCCCCCAACAGGAAGGGACACAGAAGGTGCCATTTATGCTTAGGGTGGAGAGTGGGGAGGTGCGGGGTGGAGGCCTTCTCACCCTGTTCAGTGCTGGCCCAGAACTTCGGTCCAGAGAGAGGCAAGCTGCCCATCTCCCCAGGCTAACTCACACAAATGTGCTGAACCCAAGAGATGTGTCTCGGACCCGGCCACTGGCCACATATGTTTCTAAAAGGTTTCTTCTGCCACTCTTGGGGGTTTTTGGTTCTGGTAGCTCTGCAGCCTGAATGCGTGAGCTCAAATCCCAGTGCCCTCGATTTCTAGCTGTATAGCTTTGGGCAAGTTATGTTACTTCTTTGTATCTCCATTTCCTCATCTGAAAGTCTGTTAGCACCAACTTCATAGTACTGTTGAGATGAAATACATGAATGCACGTGAGACACTTAGAGTAAAAATGATTCAGTACTCTTAGCATTACACAAGGTGCTATGGTGTGGAGGCTAAACAGCTGGGGTTACAGCTTGGGTTTGAATCCTGACTTTTCCTTCCTAGCTGTGTGATCTGGAGCAAGTTTCTTAACTGCTCTGTGCTTTTGTATTGTCATCCATAGTACAAAGATAACACCATATTCATCCCAGAGGATTGTTGTGATGAATTAATGGGAAAATAAAGTACTTGGCAAAGCCCCTGACACATGCTAAGTGCCATACACATACTAATTCATTAATTTTGTTTTCCGGATGGTGAAACAGAGAGGTCAAGTAACTTCTCTAAAGTCACACAGCTAATTCACTGTGGTGCTGAGGCCATGGGACACCAGAATCCTAAATAAACGGGGAAATGTTCTTTCATTTCCCTAAAGCATTTTCTCCATGAAGAAAGCGAGGGTGTTTCTACCACAGGCCAGAAATTCCCTTCAGGCTGTGCACAGCTCTTTCCAAATCTGTTGACAATAAGCCCCCAGAAGGCCCTGAGAGGGATTGTTGGCCACCGCTGTTGTTCTGGTCCAATATGGATATGTTGATGCACACAATTGCTCTGGGAAGTGATCCTGTTGTCTCCCTGCCTCCCTGCATGGTGGGGTAATGGGGTTGGGCTTTAACTCCTCACCAGGCCAGACCCTCCAGCCCTCAGAGAAATCTTGCCCACTCGGGTACAGCGATCTTTGTAGAAGGCCCATCTGCCTGAGCCCAGGATGCAGACAAAATGGCAACCTCCTTTCATCCTTAGCTAAACACATAATCAAAAGCTTACAGAAGCTTAAAAAAAAAAAGGAAAAAAGTCTGTTTCTTGCAAAACATCCCCCAATCGTGTCCTTATTTCTCAAACTCCAGTTGCCCCTTTCAATTACCTTATATTTCTTGCTATATATAGCCAGTTTGTGTAGCTGAGAAGAGTGTGTGTGCGGGCGTGTTTGTATGTGTGCACATGCTGAGCACTGGGGCAGTTTCTTTCCCTTCTGTAGGGAATACCAGCAAAGCTGCAGAACATCTCCATGGAAACCAGCCTCTCAATCCATCGGCCTCTGCTGTGTGGAATGCATCATCTGAAAGGTGGGCGGGAGCTGATGAGGCCCTTCATAGAACACACAACATGCCATTTTTGAAGGCAGTGCCCCTTCCTCGGTACTCCTAATTAGCCAGAGGCACCTGAATGATGAGGGAATCCCATGTTTTTACTCCATGGAAGCTTCAGTATGCACAAGTTCCGACCGTCATGTAACTCCAAATGGGTTCACTACCCCCCATCATGCCACTAAATGCAGGTTTCTGTGGTGACCTACAATACAGCCAATTTCAAATAATAATTTCTCCATAGTGCTAAGACCCCTACCCCTTACCCCATTGCTTTTTGGGTCTCCTGTGTGGTCCTAATGGGTTTTCCCTTGTTCTTTTGTCACAATATTTTTCAATTCACTGAAAAACGGGAGGTGATTTCGAGAGAAATATTTCCGATTTTTTTTTTAACCTTTCTCTCACCTCCTCCTAAGTTTTACCCATTAGAGGATGGGTATTAAGGCTCTAAACAATATATATTCAATCTGATAGGGATATTCAAACTGTTTCTGACAGGGATAAAAATCGTCATGCATCCCACTGATAAGAGAGCTAAATTGTTGGGTATCAGACTTCCGAGGTCTGTTTGAAACTTATAAGTATTAAGAGATGGGATAAAAAAGATATTTGATGAGGTAAAGAAATTAAATCCACAGGCATTATTCACAGGTCTGTTTTACCTCTCTGTTAATATTAAAGCTTTTTTTGTATTGTTATCATTGTCTGAATATTTGAACAGTTTTTCAAATAACGTGATCTTATCCACCCTGGGCCAACCGGATATTTGCCTTCAGTGGTTATGGCTAAGTGTTTGTTTATAGTTCCTTCTGTTGTTCTGGATCCCTTTGGCAGCAACTAGTGAAAGATTCCAACTTTTTTTCAACTTGACCTTTTAATTTGACATTTTGCCTGGACCATTTCTCTGGGAAAACAATGGAGGATGAGATCATTTGAGAAGCAAATTGTGCTAAGTTGTCTGTGATTTTAGAACTGACCTCAGAATGTCATTGCCTCAAAATGGAAGGTTGTTCTTTTGTTTGCTTCTTAGATTCATTTACTCCTGGCATTTAAACACCATTGTTAACACCAATGGTGTTAACATTGGCATGTTAAACACCATTGGAGACACCCGTCTCCAACATATAATAGGGTTACACCCCAAGAAAGCCATTAGGAGGGGCACCTGAGTGGCTCAGTGGGTTGGTCCTCTACCTTCGGCTCAGGTCATGATCTCAGGGTCCTGGGATCAAGGCCTGCGTTGGGCTCTCTGCTCAGGAGGGAGCCTGCTTCCCCCTCTCTCTCTGCCTGCCTCTCTGCCTGCTTGTGGTCTCTCTCTTTCTGTAAAATAAATAAATAAAACCTTAAAAAAAAAAGAAAAAATAGAAAGCTATCAGGAGTTGAAAATCTCATAAGTTGAAAATGCACTTAATACGCCTAACCTACTGAACACCACAGCTTAGCCCAGCCCACCCTAACTGTGCACAGAACATGCGTATTAGTCTGCAGTTCACAAAATAATCTAACACAAAGCCTCTTTGATAATAAACGTTGAACATTTCATGGAATTGATTGAATATTGCACTGAAAGTGAAGAACAGAATGTTTGCTTGGGTAGAGAATGGTTGCTGGTGCACGAGTGGTTACTGTGCTGAGGGCGGGCTGACTGGGAGCCGCTGCGGCTGGGGCTGCCTGGCATTATGAGGTAGGGTGGTATCTCCTATTGGCACGAAGAACAAAATTCAAAACTCAAAGTCTGGTTTCTATTGAATGCACATTGTGTTTGCACCATTGTAAAGTAGGAAAATTGTAAGCCGAACCATTGTAAGTGCTTATTAAAGTGGTCATGGCAAGAGATTGCAGTTTGAGAATGTTTGTAGATTGAAATTCTATGTGACAAATTTGAAAGGAAATGTGTATTTATGGAGAAAATCTTGTCTGAAGCCATATTCCCTATTAAATAATGTATTCCAGTTGACCCTTGGACACTACGTGTTTCGATTGCGTGGGTCCACTCATGCACAGATATTTCTCAATAAGTACAGTACAGTGCTCTGAATGTACTTTCTCTTCCTTATGGTTTTCTTAGTAACATTTTTGTCTCTCTAGCTGACTTTATTGTAGGAATGCATTATACTATACAACACATACAACATACAAAATATGTGTTAATTGTGTTATTGGCAAGTCTTCTGGTCAACAGCAGGCTATTCATAAGGTTTTGGAGGAGTCAATAGTTATATGTGAATTTTCAACTGTGTATGGTCAAGGGGTGGGGGTTGATGACCCTAACGCATGTGTAGTTCAAGGGTCAGCCCTTAACAAGGGTCAATTTGTATAATTATAAAATTATATTGTTATGCTTTTTCATAAATCTATGGGACTTCTTAAGTGTGGCCTTTCATTTCATCAGAATGCTACTCATTCTGATATAAGTAAAGGATCCTAAAAGAATGAGGGTATGCCTTTTAAAATTGCTGAAAGTTGATTCATTTATCTTTTATATTCGGCTGTCAAGAAAGTCAGGTCACCAAGAAGGCATTAATTAAATTCTAAGTAATTTTCCTACCAGAAAAATCTGGAATAAATGATGAGAGGAAAAATAGGTTAAAAAAACCCACCTACCTTCCTAATTTCATGTGAATAGGAGTAATATTTCTTCTGCTTGACAAAAAAAAAAGAGCCAAAAATTGCATTAGGAGTCTATCAGAATTCATAATTCTGAATGAAAATAAAGTACTTTAATTCTGAAGTAGGTTTTTTTGTTTTGGCTCCCAAAGTTAAACTGTCAGAATTTTATCTGTTTAAGTGTGCTTTTCACCTTGTTTGGTGAGGGGCAAATTGAAATATGACATATAAAATAAGGATTATATAATAAGCACAAAATAGATAAATATAAAACTTATAACATAACATTGGCCACAGCAACTTCTTTCAAGATGTGTCTCCAAAGGCAAAGGAAACAAAAGCAAAAATGAACTTTTGGGACTTCATCAAGATCAAAAGCTTCTGCACAGCAAAGGAAACAGTCAATAAAACAAAGAGGCAGCCCACAGAATGGGAGAAGATATTTGCAAAGATACTACAGACAAAGGGCTGATATCCATGCTCTATAAAGAACTCCTCAAACTCAACACATACAGAACAGATAATCATGTCAAAAAATGGGCAGAAGACATGAACAGGCAATTCTCCAAAGAAGACATGCAAATGACTAACAACACATGAAAAAATGTTCATTATCATTAGCCATCAGGGAGAGATTCAAATCAAAACCACATTGAGATACCATCTTACACCAGTTAAAATGGCCAAAATTAACAAGACAGTAAACAACAAGTGCTTGAGAGGTTGTGGAGAAAGGGGAACCCTCTTACACTGTTGGTAGGAATGCAAGTTGGTGCAGCCACTTTCGAAAACAGTGTGGAGATTCCTTAAGAAACTAAAAATAGAGCTACCCTATGACCCTGCAGTTGCACTACTAGATATTTACCCCAAAGATACAGATGTAGTGAGAAGAAGGGCCATCTGTACTTCAGTGTTCATAGCAGCAATGGCCACAGTCTCCCAGCTGTGAAAGAGCAAAGATGCCTTCAACAGATGAATGGATAAAGAAGATATGGTGCATATATACAATGAAATATTATGCCTCCATCAGAGAGGATGAATACCCAAATTTTGTATCAACATGCATGGGACTGGAGGAGATTATGCTGAGTGAAATAAGTCAAGCAGAGAGAGTCAATTATCATACGGTCTCACTTACTTGTGGAGCATAAGGAATAACATGGAGGACATTAGGAGAAGGAAAGGAAAAGTGAATTGGGGGAAATTGGAGGGGGAGATGAACCATGAGAGACTGTGGACTCTGAGAAATAGACAGGGTTTTGATGGGTGAGGTGGGGGGGGGGTTAGGTGAGCCTGGTGGTGGGTGCTAAGGAGGGTATGCATTGCATGGAGCACTGAGTGTGGTGCATAAACAATGAATCTTGGAACACTAACAAAATAAAATTAAATAAAAAAAAATAACACAATAAAAAAAGACCTAAAAGGCAACTTACGGAATGGGATGAGATATTTGCAGATACTGGTAAAGTGTTAGATACTGCAGATCTGGTAAAGGGTTAGTATCCAAAATATATAAATAACTGATACAACTTAACATCCATGAAACAAATAATCTAATTAAAAATGGGCAGAAGTCATGAACAGGCACTTAGACATACAAATAGCCAACAGGCACAGAAAAAGATCTTCAACATCACTTATCATCAGAGAAATGCAAATGATAACTGCAATGAGATATCACCTCACGCCTGTCAGAATGGCTAAAATCAACAATAAAAGAAACAACAGATGTTGGCCAGGATGTGGAGAAAGAGCAACACTCTTGCACTGTTGGTGGGAATGCAAACTGGTACAGCCGCTCTGGAAAATAGTATGGAGCTTCCTCAAAGTTAAAATTAGAACTACACTATGATCCAGCAATTACACTACTAGTTACCTCCCTAAAGAATACAAAAATAAGGGAGCCTGGTGGTTCAGTCAGTTAAGCCTCTGTCTTCTTCTCAGGTTGCGGTCCTGGAGTCCTGGGATGGAGCCCTGTGTCGGGCTTCCTGCTTGGTAGGAAGTCCACTTCTCTCTCTCTCTCTGTCCCTCCCCCAGCTCATGTTCTCTCTCTCACACTCACCCTCTCTTTCAAATAAAAATAATTAAGATCTTAAAAAAATACAAAAATACTCGTTCAAAGGGATACATGCATATCACAATAGTTAAATTATGGAAATAGCCCAAGTGTCCATCAACTGACGAATGGATAAAGATGTGTGTGTGTGTGTGTGTGTGTGTGTGTGTGTGTGTGTGTATAATGGAATATTAGCCATAAAGAAATATGAAATCTTGCCATTTGCAACAAAATGGATGGAGCTAGAGAGTATAATGCTAAGCAAAATAAGTCAATCAGAGAGAGACAAATGCCATATGATTTCACTCATATGTGGAATTTAAGAAACAAAACAAATAAACAGAGTGAAAAAAAGGAGGGCGTGTGTGAGAGAAACCAAGAAACACACTCTTAACTATGGAGAACAAACTGTGTGTTACCGGAGGGGTGGTGGGGTGGGGGATGGGTTAAATAGGTGATGGGGATTAAAGAGTGCACTTGTGATGAGCACTGGGGGATGTATGGAAGTATTGAATCACTATACTGTACACCTGAAACCAATATTACACTGTAAGTTAACTAAATGGAATTTAAATAAAAACTTAAAAAAAATATCTGAAGATTCCCAGAAAAAAAACAAAACAAAACTAAAACCTGTTTCTACTCTAACTGGGGGTACTGCAATTCAATTCTTCCACTAACCAACCGCCTGGCTATGCCATTGGACCCCACAAGTTAAGCACTCAGTTGTCTATAGTATTGCCCTTTTTCTGAGGCCAGCCACATTTTGGGGGCCCCCAGACCACCTGCACTTTTGATCTATATTTATGACCACACTAGTAGCTATAAATTCTGGGGTTCCCATGACCCCTCCAGAGTCAATGATTTACTAGAATGAGTCACAGAACTCAGGAAAGCACTATATTTGCTATTTCAGTTTTATTATAAAGGAAATACATAGGCAGGGTCTGGGAGAGCTGAGCTTCCATGCCCCCTCTTTGGAAAGTCAGGGCACATCACCATCCTGGGATGTCAAGGTCTTTATCCACCAGGAAGCTCCACTGAGCTTATGAAATCCTTGACTACATGACGAATTCAATCTCTAGCCCCATCTCTCCACTCAGGTCAGGGCTGGTATTTTAGGGGAGCAGCTCCCATCCAGAAGCTACCTAGGGGCTCATCAAGAGTCACCTCATTGTCAGAGCAAAGATATTCATTACTCAGGAAACTCTGGGCCAGGACCCAGGGACAAAGACCAGATTCATAACAACATAGCTATGCATAATTGACAGGACAAGTCACTCCTGATGTTTGCTCTTATTTCTCCAGCATCAAGCACAGGCTGCTTTGTGTTGTCATTGACAAGTTTGTCACTCTCCCTCTAGCATTGTTGTTAAGTACCTAATCCTTTATCTGATGATTTTTCCTGATTCCTGCCAAAATACATCAAAATATCATGACGCATGAGTTCTGCCCATTTTCAAAATGGCAGTCTTAATTATTTTTATCCTTTGATTCTGAGTGTCCTAACTTGGAGTTTTATGTAAAAAATGTTTCCCTCAACATAGAAATTTGGAGTCTTCTGGTTCAGGTTTGCTTTTTCTGTCCACCCCTGCTTGCCCTCCTGCGCCTCCAACCTCAACAATAAACTATCCAGTAGTTTATTTACCTCAGTGTCTTCATGAATTACATGACATTTTTACCTTATGGAAAGAACTATGGTCCCTAGGGAATTGAAGGATCTAATCTTTGCATTTTGAGGGCTTCATATTTAAGGGAAAGGCTTCAAGCAGTCCAGACTCAGAAATGGATACTCTGAGAAGGTCATAAACTGATGGGACATATGAATTTTCTGGAAATACTTTTGTTTTATCAACGGGTATGGCCACCTAGAGGATTCTCTCACACAGTGATTTGTTGGCTTATGGACTGTTCTGTTGCACAGTTTTATGAAGACATGGCTAAATTTATTTTGTCCCCAGTACACCAGAACTTAATATGGAAAGTAACTTAATGTTGAAAAATTGAAGTGAAAGTCACATAACATAAAATGAACCATTTGAAAGTGAACAATACAGTGACATTTAATATATTTGTAATGTGTGACCATCTCCACTATTAGTTCTAAAACAGTTTCATCACCCCAAAAAGAAACCCTGTGCTTAACCAGGAAGTTACTCCTCACCAAAGGGTAATTATTTTATTATTTTTAAACAAACTTTCTGTTTTCAGGATTCACTTAAGAAATATTTATGCCCACACTGCTAGGGGTACATGCTGATTACTTTTTTCTTTGTCATTTTCTTATTTTCCCCAAATGTATCGTATACAGGTACGGGAATATTCTAGTCAGTTGGATTTGGTTAATCAGCTAGTAAATTCTACTCCATAGATAGAGTCCATGTCGTCCAGCAAAAGGGCAGACACAACAAATACACAGGAAATGCTGAATGACAGAGTTTTACTGTAATCACATTGGATTAGAATTATATTATCATACAGCCATATCATTTCATGAGACTGACGTGCTACCTACTGCGCTAAGGAGGCACCGGCCATTATCATTTTAAAGACCTCTTTAGGCTAGCGTAAGTCAGGAGCAACCAGAGATAAGATTACATATCTGAGTCAGTACTAGGATTCAGACTGAGGGGAGAACTGATTCACAAGAAACGGTCACACCTATTTGTTAAAAATGTGCATCACTCACAGTATTTCGGATGAGACCTTTTGAACTAACTGCGACCTGCTGCTACTATACCTGGGTGAACCAGGTGCCCTGAATTTGCCTTCTGAGAGGCGTTTGTGAGAACAATCCAGGTGCACGTGGAGGATGACAAGTCTCTCATTAGGGAAGGTGTGGGAGTTGGGGAGTGGCCCTTCGACTTCTTTCACAATGAAGAGTTTGTCAGAATGTAGCAGTCACCCCACTCCTTATGGGTGGGAAGGCAGGGTGCAGCCAGGTGCCTGGTTCCCTCTGCCAGGCCTCACTTGGTAGCCAGCATCCCTGGACCAGTTCTGGGGCCTCTACAACCCGGGAGCTCTCACTTCTGAAAGCCTGCAGGGTCTTCTGCTTCATAGCCTCTAAAGCACGATTGTTTTTGTCTGTCCAAAGAAAGTCCTTAAACTGTCTTTTCCTCCCCAGTATCGAGAAGCAGGCTTTTGCTGAGAGGATGCTTCTCACAAGAAAATGTCTTTCTTTCCTTTAGACGTAGGAGTCCACAGCGTTGCCAGAGTGGGCTCTCAAAGACCATGGGAGACTTCTCAAAGAACAAGTCTCCACGGATTAATTTCTGTTTTAGAATAAAACCCTCTACTGGTCTTAGGTTCCCTGAGGGAAGGCCACTCTGCCTAGGGGCCACAGAGTCAAAGCCATTTCTAAATGAACATTTTGGCTATGTCTGATATAACAGTGCAAGTTACTCCATTGGAATTGACATCAAAATGAGGCTCTTGTACAAAATAGTGAATATTTTGGTTCTGGTCAACTTAGAGGGTCAGTGAGTGTCAGGAAAATTCAAAGTTCCCAATTGATACATTTACTGCATTTCCTACTAGCCAAATCTTTTCTTAATGTCATGTTTGACACCTTTATAATCTTTATGATGATACAGCTGTTAGACAAATGTAATTCAGAAACAGAACAGTCCTTCAACTAATATCTCTCTTGTGTTCATTTCCTGGGGCTGCTGTAACAATTTACCCAAACTTGAGTAGCACGAACCAACAGTGATGCCTTCTCCACAGTTCTGGAGCTGAGAGATCTTGAGAGCAAGGCATCAGCATTGCCACACTCCCTGTGGACTGTCCTCCTTGCCTCTTCCAGCCTTTAGGGGCTACTTGGACTGTGGCTGTATTACCCCAGTCTTGAAGGCAAGCACCTCCCAATATCTCTGTTCTGTCTTCACACTACCAGCTCTGCTGTGTGACGTCAACTCTCCCCCAGCCTTCTTCTCAGGAGTGTACATGTCATTGCCCATCTGGGTAATGCAGGATAATCTACCCAAGTCAAGAATCTTAAATTCATTACATTTGCCAAGATTCCCTTGCACTTTTTCTCCATACAAGATAACATTCACAGGTTCAGGGATTACGATGTGGATCTCTTCTGGAGGTCCGTTTTTCACCCTACTGCAGAAGTTAGGCAGATTTCTTTACTACGGGCACCTTAGAGCTTTTTTAATATTGGTAGGCATTGGGAATCTCAAGCGGAGGGACACGTTCTTCCTGAAATAATTGCCTCACCAACACCCTGCATCAACTCTACTTTTTAAAAATTGATTTTGAGCACGTCATGGGACTAATGTCCTGAGGAATATACTTCAGAAAATATTGGTCTGTCAGATAATTTACAAACTTCTTATCCAACATTCAATGCCTCACTGACCCCATCCATTGTTCCTAGACTTTAACTATCTCCCTACTTAAAATATCCAGCTTTTGTCAAAATATCCTTGTTTTATATATATATGTGTGTGTGTGTGTGTGTGTGTGTGTGTGTATTTAATTTCTCTTCAGCACAACAGAATTCATTGTTTTTGCACCACACCCAGTGCTCCATGCGATACGTGCCCTCCTCAATACCCACCACCTGGCTCCCCCAACCTCCCACCCCCCGCCCCTTCAAAACCCTCAGATCGTTTTTCAGAGTCCACAGTCTCTCATGGTTTACCTCCCCCTCCAATTTCCCCCAACTCCCTTCTCTTCTCCATCTCCCCATGTCCTCCCTGTTATTCCTTATGCTCCACAAATAAGTGAAACCATATGATAATTGACTCTCTCTGCTTGACTTATTTCACTCAGCATAATCTCTTCCAGTCCCATCCATGTTGCTACAAAAGTTGGGTATTCATCTTTTCTGATGGAGGCATAATACTCCATAGTGTATATGGACCACATCTTCCTTATCCATTTGTCCATTGAAGGACATCTTGGTTCTTTCCACAGTTTAGTGAACTGTGGAAAAAATCAATACATCCTGATCATTGTTCTCCATATACCCCTGGCTCTTCTGCCTCCATTGTGCTCTCCAAGAGAATGACCACCCACCCCATGTCCACCTTCTTTGCTCTCCACACCCCCTTAACCTACAGCACTGTAACCCTTTCTTCTCTCCTTAAGAAAGCCTGCCCATTCTCCAAGGCCCAGATTTCCTGAAGCCTTCTTAGACCCCCACAAATGAGTCTCTCCTTTTTCACATCTCAGCTTCTGTGTTGAGAAATTCTGGGTTCAATAATACTCAAGCCCAGAAATGAGCAAATGGTTACCATTTTGTTTGACAGTGAGTAGATTCAAGGTTATCCTTGTGGATGATCTTGTCTTTGGTAAATCACAATGTATACTTGGTTCCTCCAACTAGTGTGCAGTTGAGTTGTACTTCATCTGATGTGTTATGGTTTAAAAAAAATCAAAGGTGGGGTCTGCTGGTGTACCCCACTCACTTGGAATTTTGTCACTTACTTTCTTATGACAAGACAAAAGATCTTATAGCTTGCGTCACCCCCCACGTACACTCATGGTGCCTACTGGTAAGCCCTTCGCTATTACTTGGTTAATTGTTTGTGATGGACTCGCTCCTAATTTACATTAAAAAATCAGATTATTTTTTTAAGAGGATGCAGAGAAAGATCATGCAAAGTAATTGAGGAATACAACTCAATTTGTCCAAGAAATTATTTCCTCTTTCCTCAGTGGCCACAGAGTAATATTTATAAGTTTGACAAGAAAGGATGATAAAAAAACCTTCTCCATGGGAGAGTCTTGGAGATATGTCTGACACCTTTCCTTTCATTAAAGCCAAGGAAAGAGAATTTGGAACATATACAAGAGGAGAGCAATCTGAATTAAAAAAAAAAAAAATCCAGACCAGCATCCTGGATTTTAGGAGAAAAATCCAGACTTGTTTCTTCCTAGTCATTATCTTATTGAGAACATTCTTGTTGAGAATGTGTGCTAGAAAACAGAAAAGGCCTGTCCCTGCAGGCTAGGGCTTAGCAACTTGGAGGAGAAAATTATCTAGGGAAGGGGATTATTTAGCACTCAGGGCACACAGATCATTGGGTTCTTTTCTTTGATTTCACTGGACATGTAGTTCTAGGTAAGAACTAGAACCATGATCTGAGTTAAAAACATATTTAGTGAAAAACATCCCTAGTGACCCAGAAGGGAGTGACGTTTGACTTCAGAAAATCAAAAGTGAGTTTTCTCTCTCTTAAATTTGAGAGCTGAACTGTATGAGTCCAGGGAGTGGACACCATCAATATCACATATGTCCCAGATGATAATGGGAGGGAAGGGTCCATAGATTGAGTTGAAAAGAGTACTGATGTATAGCAATGAAGCCCATAAGGAGACTCTCATAAGGTCACGTGTTGGGCACAGATGTAACACAGGTAACAAACACCACATATTAAAACCCTCCAAGTAGTCCAAATCATTCAACAAGAAATTTTTAGTACCTAATGCCAATTTATAAAATCATAGAGCCATGTCATGGATATAGTACAAGGTGATGAAAATGGACAATATAAATATACTTATAACAGCTAGAGAAGAGTAAAATGAGGTGCGGTGATAATAGTACCTTTTGTGGGACAACTGCTGTGTTAAATGCTTTTAGGTTAGCTTTCAGTATAAGAACATATATACTTCATATATATAAACTTTCAATGTACTTATTAACTTACACATGTGGATTCGTATTTAAATGCCATTATTTATAGACATTACATAATATATTATGTACATAAATATACATATTAGTTTGTGTGTGTGTATGCACACACACACACACACACACACGTAGTTTTAATTCTATGCACATTATTAAAACAGTGCCGGGTAGTTGCTATGCTCAGTTGCGGAGAAGAATGGGTAATATGCCAGTGGGTTCATGGCTAGGATGTGGTGCAGTCAGACTCAGCAGTGCCAGGGATCACTGGCTGACAGACCTCTCTTTGGGACCCCGCATGCATGTCAGGGATGTTTGCTAATTGTGTAGAAACCTTTATAAATGCAGTTCTGGGCTGCAAAGCAATTCTCTGAGTCAATATTTAAAATCAAGATGCCTCCCTCCTTTTAAAGCCTTTGAGTCTGAAATTTAATATCTTGTGAGGGAGATTAAATCAAAGCAGAAAAGCGCACACGAAATGTAGGCAGCAATGTTTTTACTGCTGACTCCCTTAGCTCTTTCCTCTTGGTGAAGCCAAGACTTGGTGAGGTCTCGGAAGTGACTTTCTCCCACTAGGTGCCACCCACCTTCACCTGATTTTAGTCTTCCCCAGTGCCAGAATCCAGGTGCTTCCCTTGCCTGCCTCCCCTCCCCAGACAAATTCAGGGAGGCAGCGGGAAGTGGTGAACCTGTCACAGCTTGTCATCAGGAGGGAGAGCAGGGCTGAGAGTGGGAGGGACAGTAGACCTGCAGAGGAGACCAGCGGATTCCCTTCCCTGGGAATATCAATGAAGCGAAGAGGGCTGCACAAGGTAAAAAGCAAATTCCTTTGCCCAAGAGATCACATCGATCTGGGTGTGAGAAAACACTGGGCACTTGTCATGGGCAGGGTCCCCTCCCCAGTCCTGGTGCTCTGTTTTCAAGCTGGAACCTTTAGAATTCACTATTTTCCACTGCTCCCTCCTATTATCTGCTCACTCACATCTCCAGTGCCTTATCTCAGGCTACCTAAAACATGCACAGATCTCACACACACACACACACACACACACACACACACACACACAGAGACACACACACACACACTCACATTCTCCTACTCTGGGTTGCCCATAATTGCTTATCCTGTTGGGCATCTGTCTCTTACATTCCAGCCTTCCTCGTGGCCACATCTCTGGGCAGGCGACCCTTTGCTCTGCAGCCTGAGAGAAAAGCTTGGGACCCTAACTTCCAACCCCACAGCCTGCCTTGGAGTGACCCAGCCCTGGGGAGGCACATCCTTTCATTCCCCCTCTGTCGTCCTTGATGAGACCTGTTGTTAGCAGAGCAGTTGATGTGGGGCGGGGGGAGAATGGGGAGTGGTGGGAGGGGGGAGGGAAGGATCATGAGCTGGTGGCAGGTGGTGGGAGGCTGGAGCAGGCTTTTGGAGCCAGGTGGCAGCATGTGGGAGGAGGGAGGGGAAGGACAGTGAGACGGGGTGGCATTTGGTGGGAGACAGGGAGGCGAGGGAGGAAGTGTGAGGGAAGAGAGTTTAAAAATGTATTTGTTTACTTTTTTACTTTGGGCTGGAGCAAAGGCAAGTGGGGGTGGGTGTGTTTCCCATCCCCTATGAGATCTGGGTCCCCATCTTGGACCAGTAGCTCAGCCCTTGGGCCTTGAGTGGGAGCCATGGTTCTTCCATAGCTCTGGGATGTCATCTGAGCATCGGCTGGGCAAAGACGGCCCGAGGAGCACAGCCTGTTGCTGCGGTATGCGTGAATCGGAAGAGAAGACGGAGGTAAAGAGTTTTGGTTGCTTGTGGCTGCAGTGGATGGGGATAGCAGCCTGGCTCGGGCAGCTGACTCCAAGTTGCCATGGTGACTCATGCCTTCAACATCTGTCTTGTGTGTGATTACCTTCTGAAAAAGGAACAAAGTCCCCGTGATTCTAAACAAGGGAGGAAGCCACTCCAGTGAAAGGCCAATGACACTGGTGCCCGCTGAGATGGGGACAAATGGAAACCAGTGAAGAAGGCCAGAGAGGAAGTGGCTGCCCCAGAGCTGGGCTTTCCACCACCAATGGCTTGGAAGGACAACGTGAGGGAGACAAATTATTATTAAGAGAGTCCAGGGGGAGGTCCTAAAAACTGCTGTTTGGAAAGAAGGACACCCCTGGTAGTCTCCAGAAGAGCTCTGGTCTCCACCTCCTCCCCTGCCCACTTTCCACCCCTCTAGTTTCTGCCAGTCCCAAGAGCTGTGGTATCTCCTGCTCTCCTCTTGAACACTAGTGGAGAAATCACTCCATCTTTCTGAGACTCAATTGCATCATCAATAGAATAGAAATACAAATGGCTTGGTTGTCCCCAAAGTCAGGCAGCCAAGGCAGGCAGACTCTCTTGGTCGCCTCCAGGAGTGGCTCAGGTTGACCATTCCTGCATTAACCAAGTAGTGGTGGGAAGCTGGGAGGTGGACGGGCACTGGAGACCCAAGTTCAGGAGGATCTGCAGTCCACTAGCAAATCGCACCATTGCTGCGGAAGAAAAGTAATGAGTGTCTGTTTCACCTTCCTCCTGCTTTTACCTAGAACAGTGATTCCCAACCTCTCCGCAGGCCAAATCAGGGAATGTCTGAAGACACTGGTTGTCACAACCGGGGGAAGGTGCTACTGGCGTCGGGTGAGTTGAGGTAAAGGTGCTCTTAGACACCCCACCATGCACAAAACCTCACAACAAAGAATTACCCAGCTCCTAATGTGAATGGTGCCTAAGTTGAGAAACCCCAGCCACAGTGTTTCTGGTGCCAGAGAGGAGGCACAGGGGTCAGAGAAGAGTTGCTTGGTGACCAAGTCTGACATGCATCAGAAGACGGGGGTCAAAGTGACCTCTGAGATCTTAGATGGAAATAAGCTTGAGAAAACAGGTGTAGCCCCATTTCCACTGGCACCAAGACCAGTAATAACTTATACAAATGTCGGGCACCCTATGCTGAAATTTACTCACTTTGCCATTTTGAACATTGCTGTGTGTTTCCACCAGTGAAATCCTTTAAATTACAGGCTGTTTCAGGACAGGGTGTTCCGGGGATGGCAAGGGAGGATCTGATTGTTGGAGGCAGGCTCTGCAGTGAGAGGCAGATGGAGATCACAGGAGCAAGAAGTCCCACCTTAGGGGACAGGGAGGGGCAGGAGGGGTGGCCGAGAACCCACCCCCATGGAGAAGAGACTCAGGCCGCTAAGCAGAACGAGGATTAGAGTCTGTTCCTGGCCCTCCGGCCTCGGAGCTAGGAGCTCTGATTCCACTGAACACGCCCCTGATCTCAGCTAGAGAGCAATTATCCTTGAATTTGAAAGATGCTTTCCAGTAAGGACAAGCACGTGCCTCATAGTGGAAAAAAAAATAACAGCTTCTCCGAGGAACACAGACAGGGAAACGCCTGCTGACTGTCTTCTGCTTTGGATCAAAGGATGCTTTTCTGCCTAGCGGTGAGACTGAGATGGTATATTGCCTGGAGACCGAATGTGCAACCGAAACTTCCGCATAGATCTACATTCTGCTCCCCTCGGAGCTGGGCCCTCTTGGCGTCCACCCTTGTGGCTCCCTCCCCTTGTGCTATAGGTCAGCCTAGATCAGTCCGAGTTACTAGTCGAGATGACAAAGCCAATCTGGCGAGTGTGACTGGGTGAGTTGTTTAGGGATATGATACAGCTCCCAGGGTTAAGGGAGAATGAGAGAACCGGCTTCTAGGCTGAGCTTCCAGAACCTACTCCCAGAAGCACATGGTTGAGTGGCTTAGTACGGCAAGGGCTGCCGCGGTCAGTGTGAGTGCCGGCCCACACCCAGCCCTGCAGCTCATCAGCATCCGAGCACCCGCAGAAGGGCTGAGGCTGGCTTCCTACCCACCCAGGAGGCTGGGAGATATGAACGGAGGGGAGCTGGGGAACTACCGGAGGAGAGTCTAGAGCAGACGCTAGATGGGCACAGTGACACACACCCTCTGTCACAGAGGAAGGCAGATGGGAAGAGGGGGAAGGGCAGGGCAGCCAGGAAGGGCTGAAGGCACCGTGCTAGAGAGGGTTGATGGAGGCAGAGTGCTGGGGGCTTCACAAACACCCGAAACTTCCCCGTTAGAAAGACCCTTTGCCTTGGTATGAGAGGCAGCCATGCTTGCCTCGCTGGCTTTCACTGAGGAGCTCATTTAGAGAATGAAGTAACGAAGCATGGTATAATGTAATGGCAGGACTGAGGAGTCAGGACCAATGAGCTGGACTTTAAGTTGGTCCCTTGTGAGATGATGCTGTGACTTCCTGTGTGAGTGTGAGCTTCGGGGACAGATCTCGAAGTGTCTGAGTTTTATTGGAAAGGAGAAGGTATGCCTTAAAAAGCATTATCTGGTGGGTCCCGTGCAGCTTTAGCCTCTGAGGATAAAGTGGCATTTAGCACCCTAGCGACTTCATACAAGAACAGGTCTGCCCCACCTGAACTCTCCTCCATGGCCCCTGACTCCCAGTCCTGCTGGGCCGGCCATGAGTGGAGGCCAAGCCTGTGTGCTATGTCTGCCTGGACCTGTAACTTTGGTCCCTTCCCATGGGGTAGGGGGTTGCAGAAGTGTGCTACATTGTGCTAAAATCCTACACCCTGCCCAAGAGGGTCTAGCCTGGGGCTCTGGAAACGACGTGTCTGAGAGGGTGGGTGGGCACCTTCTCCACCGTGATAAGTGGCTCATGATATCCCAGCAAGCAGGACAGGCCACATGGGCTGAACATGAAAGGGGATCATGCTTCCCTTCTCCCTCTCTTTGGAACCCTGGAACCAAGGGACAAAGAGACTCTCAAGGAAAATTCCGATACCTGCTTTCCTGAATTCTCTGTCTTGGCTGTTCCCATCCGCATTTCCTTTTCCAAGATACTTCTTCAGGATATTTCTATTTCTCTTCTAGGCCCCAGGAGGAAGGAACCTCTGGCAGCAATCCCATCTCCTGTGTAGCTCCCAGATGCCACGTCCTTCCATCCCCATGACCCAGGGTGATGGTGGTCCCCTGCCTTGGCTTGGTAGTGAGTTGTCTCCCTGCCTCTCATTCTGGCTTCTCAACACTTCCACCATACAGTTCATTCAGCCCCTCCGTCTTCGGTTAGAGCTGGCCGTACATCTTCCCTCCAAGCACCCCTTCCACCTTGGAGGTTGGGTGTGGTGTTGGCTTGTGGCTAATGCAACAAGAGTAGAAGTGACACGTGTCACTTCTGGGTGGAATTCTAAGGTGTAGTGTTGATATGTCATGTTCTCACCATCATAGCGGTGAATCTGAAGCCACAAGAGGAGATAGAACCTCTGGGTGATCCTGAAGTGCCCGGTGCATGCCTGACCAGTGTGGACATGTGGCACGAAGGAGCAATAAATACACATGTGTGCACATTTGGGTGTGTGTATGTGTGTGCAGGTGTGTGTGTTAGGTGGAAGAAATCCTGGTCACTCCCAACATGTTCACAGCTGCCCATTTGTACCCCTGAGAGAGGGGACACCTTTCCTACAGGCACATTGGCCATGTTGACAAAGAAACTCCAAACAGCTGGAGCCTGTGCCCTACTAGGGTACATCTCCTCAGCTCAGTACCTTCAAATTTGAACCCATTGCATCATCGACACCTCAAATCACTCCTTCTCCTGTGGGCATTTCCAGCAGCAGGGGCTCCTGGAAGCCCTGTTCCCTTCCCAAAGCTCAAAGCCTGTGCTGCAACCCCACATCCCTCCTTCTCCTCTCTGTCACATCTGATCACCGCCTCTTTCACACATTCTGGTCTGCCCTCGTCTGCGGTCCCAGTTCCTGGCTGCCTCTATCTGCCTTTGCCCAGATCAGAAGTGCACGCAGTGAGGTCTTTGGCAATCTTTCCAAAAGGTTGATCTGCTTAAAAATCTTAAGTGCTGCCCCTTCCCCATAGGAGAAACCCAAGCTGCACCCTTGTTCACCGTCCGACTGGCTCATGTGCTCGGCTATCTGCTGTGTCCTTGCCCCAGCTCCTTGCTGAGGCCACATCGACACTTTGCTCTTCCCCCCACTGGCCACATCCTCACACCTCTGTCCTTCCCTGTGCTGGGTGCAGGTCCTGGCACTCACATGCCCACCGGCTGCCTGGTAGCATCTGCACACCCTTTGGGCACCTTTATGGAAGTCCTTGGAGGGAGATCTTTGCTGGGCATCTGCCTCCAAACGGCGATGTTCGTCCAGCAGCCTCTGCCAGGACGTGCTGCTCTGCATGGTGGCTGTGAGTTTCCCGCCTCCCCAAAACACTGCACATGGTGTAGGCAGGGACCCTGTTTTTTGGTCTTTCCACACGTTAACACAATGCCAGGGTTATGATAGCATCTCCATAAGGAGGGAATAAATGATTGAAAAAACACTGCGCTTGAATGGAGCTAATTTCATGTGCAGTGATTGTAGCTGGTTCTCACTCTTCATTTCTTTTGACACTAAACAATTTCAAATCTGGGCTAAATTTGAGCTGTTTCTTTCATCACGGGAGGAATTCCCTCTGCATTAATGCAGACAGCTAAGACCTTTAAGCACCTACAAAACAGGTCCCTGGCTCTGGTTATGAGCAGTGGGAGGAGCCACAGCCCACTTGTCTCTGCCCAGGCTGGGAGGGACCTCCCTGGAGCTACTCAGGGCATAGTTGGCACTCGGCTGTGTATCTGAGAATGAAAATGAGCAGCTCTTGTCTTTCCTGTTCAGGTGTGTGATGGTTGTGACAACCACAGAGACAACGGGGCAGGGAGGGTGGGTGCAGCCTGGTGGGATGGCTCCTGGGGAAGACTGGAAGGGATCCTACGGCTGGCAGAGGAAATGCTTAGGGAACATGTGCTGAGAGAGGTGGGCAGGTGGCAACAGGAAGCCGAGGAACTCAACCCATGTTAGCATTTGGAGTGAGACACAGCTGGCCCTGGGCACCATTTGCTACTGCATTGACATGCTGTTGCTTCCAGGAAGGAGGTGGGAGTGGGGTGCCAGCAGAGTGCCAGATGGGGGGCCCTGGGAAGGGCCCTGCAGCCTGGAAGGCAACAGGGCCAGCGTCCCTACCTGTTCCATCCTTGTAACCCCATCACCATGCACAAGATGGATACTTGGTTATAATCCACATTATGAATGGACCCATGTGGTGAGACTCCCCATGCTGGATTTGACATGTTTACTGGAGCTCGAGGTGTGGGGATGATACATGAGCATGCACTGACCATGATGTGAATTATCTACAGAAACTTATATAAGCACAACCTACAGAGGTACCTCATACAGACCAAGATTCTGGAGCCCCCAGGCCATGTGCACGCCTTTGGACATTTCCAGACCGTCACTGTCTGACCTAGATCCCAGTGACCAGGACAGACCCTGGCCTCCCCAATGACACCTCTATCGACAGCACAGTGCAGGGTGTGGTTTCCTTGTTTGGGTCACCAGATGCTGACTTATAGACAAGGTTGGCAGTCTCCACTGGTCAGGCTCAGCTAGGTTTCAATTAGTGCCTGGGGTAGTAAAGTGCTGGTCACTGATGGGTAAGCTCAGAGTAATTTCTTCCAAAGTGGGTTTTGTTTGCACCATTTGGAACGGGGCTTCTGGTGGCGTAAGTATGAATATATCCATTTCCAAGATGCAGACAGAGCCTAAAATGTCAACTGGCAGTGACAAAAAATTAATAGCTTTGAAAGGTTGAAAGCCCACCACTGGTTAATGCGAGTGTGCAGTCCACTAATTTCAGACCCTACTAAGCCCCTCTCTGTTAATATCTCTCCTCACCTGCTCTCCTTTCTGCTTACTTGTCTCCTTTTGCTCCTTGTGATTTGGTGCCTTTCCTTTTTAACAGCTCCTTCTCTGGGTCTTTCTCATAGATATTTTTCCCCTTGTATTTTTCTCAGGTCTACTTTTACTGTCTACCTCTTCCTACACATCCATTTTTCTTCCTTTCTGTTTTTTTTTTTTCTTCCTTTTCATGCCCCCTCCTCATCTTAACAATGTGGAATAAAACTATTTTGAAGAGTTATCTTGCTTTGATGAAATCAAGTTTCCTTTTATTAAGCATTTAAAAATCTGCTAACATTTTTGTGTCTTCTGTTTGCCCTTTTAAAGAATTGGTAGATGAACACAGATTTTTTTTTTTTTTTTTGAGGTGGTGATTAATGGCACATAGAAAAAAATACTCCTTAACCCTGGTCTAGAAGATGGAGAAGATACCATATCCCCATCATGGTACTTGCATACCCATTGATCGCATTTGGCCCCCTATGGTGATAGGAGAAGAATCTCCATCTGATTCTGGTTAAACATAGAGATGTTCTAGTAACCAGATGGCTTTTGCTTGGCAGATTAACAAGCAAAGTGTTTACTGACTCTGGAAAACCATTCAGAGCATTGTGTCCTGGGCATTTGTGGTTCTGTTTATGTCTCTTTTCCCCAGTGGCCATGGATTTGATGTTCCCATCAAACTTACTGTGTCGTAACTGTATGCAAATTCTTTGCTTAGCCTACTGATAGAATCTCCCTACTTGTAATTATGTATTTACTTCCTTGTAGATTTCCTATGTACCATCAACGTATAGCTGTTTGTAACATTATTCATGAGTTTAGTTTTGATGAAATGCTTATTAGTGGTGACTGCATGATTACCTTTCGTAGCAGGTGCCTACAAGAATTAGGTATTTTTTATAATAGTGTTCTTTACCTTTGTAAGGGTCAGTAAACTGGAATGTTGAGTAGGATTCTAAGATCTGTTTTTACTCTCTAAATTTCCTTGTGCATTGAACATACCCATGTAATCTTTTTCATAAAGACAAAGCAAATTAGAAGAATGGCTCCACTGTTTCACCTACCCAAGGGTTTGGAATTCAATTTTTACACAATTCTCTTAAGCCAATAGATTCATGGGTCAAAGTCATTAAAATTATTGCAGAGGTAAACCTGAAACTGGAACTCAACAAATCAGTAGTCCAGTGGTGGTGGTGGTGGTGATTCTAACTTAAATGCATCAGGATCCCATAGAGATAGAAAAATTAACACACCTTTATCAGAAATACTGACCGTGTAGAAAATGTTGACTCTTATAGTGCTCTTAATGTGTTACAATTCAGTTAGAAGAGTTGAAAAGTTCACTGAACTAGAATATCAATTTCTAACATGGACCTCATTGGAAAAACTGTTAGCATCCCAACTCACATGCAATACCATGCAGTTCAATCTTCTCCCACACTCAAGACTCCATTCATTGGCAGTGATGCTGCGTTTCAGGCCACTCATCCTTCTAGCGTTCGGAGAATCTGTGTGGGTCTTTTGTTCTGGTGACTTTAGACTTAGAGATTAGACCTAAATCTGAGAATGTGCCATGGATTGTGAATAAGTTGGTGTTGTCCACAGTCCCACTGCATAGTTTGGTAGCACAGGTTTGTCAGTTTTGTGCTGGTACTGGTGACCAGTCTGAGAAGAGCACATTCCATGACTTAAGGTCCTTTTCCTTACAGGGAACCAGTTTAGGGTCCTTCAAACCAAGTCACAAATGCTTTGAAATGTTGCAGTCTGCAAGTATTGAGGTAGGAAGGAGTGGGGGCAGAGATAGGGCTGGATTGATACAGAAACAATTGGAAGAAAGGCGTGTACATTGTGGGGCGGTTGTGCAGCCCCTGGAATCATCATTTGTATGGTTAAAATTAGCGCTCAAGATAAATGAAACCATGCACCGTTTTGGGCCAGGAATTAAAGATATGCAACGTAAGATCTTTTTAACATTAATTTTTTCTTGAAGGGGGCAGATTTTGGGGGGATTCATTCAGTATGCTACAGAAGAACACTTCTATTTTAATAGTCTCATGATTTGAGGAATAGCAGAAGGAGGAAGCAGGGGCCCAGTTAAATGTGGGCAAGGTTAATGGTTAACTATGCAGGTCAAATTTAATAAGGTGTTCATGGACTGAATGATGACGGAGAAGTGTCTGCAAGCTTCGCTTGTAACTTCAGATATGAATTGTATCACCAGGAAAATGTATACTTCCAAAGGGAAGAAACTGCATTGTCTGTGTATTTCACATCCACCTGGTCTTTAATATTCAAACTTCAATGCATGGAACTATATTTCTCATTTTTCAGGAGGATTTATTATAATTAATTCTTCTTTCCTCTTAAAAATGCTTTGTGTATCCTGTTTATTTAACTGAAGAGCTTAGAGCCTTACGCCACTGATCCATTCCAAACCTGAATCATTACCAGCTACTTCCACATCAAACACTCCATTTTTAAATTGTTGTATCCTAAAATTCTGAAGTACACCTGAAAGGTTTAACAGTGACAAACCTTTATTTCTTCTCTTTAGGTTACCCAGCCTATGAAATATCTGCTTTAACTAAGCCTCTTAAGAGTCAGATTGGAATTATTGTGGGTCCCAATCCTCAACACAGACCTACAAATAAAACCCCATACTTTGAGTAACAATTTCAGCACAGAGTTCAACTCCAGACAAGGCGAATTTCAAGTAATGCATATTGTAACATCAACACAATATAATATATGTAAAATAGGCCTTGGTGATCACAAGAATAGATGAGAGAGAGAGAGAATCACGAAGAAAGGGAATTTTTTTTTTGCATGATTTTATGGTTTCCCATTAAAAACCAAAAATAAAGAATACATTTCAAGTTAAAAAAATAAATTTCAAGTTACTCACTCATGGATTCTGTCAACCTGGCCATTGCTGTGGCTTCTTCTTTGTGCTTTTTCTGGAGATGAGAAGAAAAGACATTTATGTGTAAGATACCTCTGAGATGGGAATAGACACAGTGGCTTTAATACAACTTAATCGCTTTCCTTTCTTTTTCCGACATTAGAATTTGGTCACCAATCATGGACTGAATTTAAAAACCTCATATTATGGCTACACGATCAGTCAGTCACTGCAAAGAGATTTTTAGGGCATTAAAAAAAAAAGTTGCCATTGCTCTTGGAAGGGAGTATCTGTCACACTGATCTTGGATATATATAATTGGTGACGCACGACCAATTTTCAAAACCTCTCTGACACTAGAATCTTGACATCCATATGCCAATCTTTGCTTTCTATTTTCTCCTGTTGAAGCTTTTTTGGTATTTTTGGAGCTGATATTTTTGTCATCATTTGATTTCTTTTTTTTCCTAAAAGCTAAGTAGATTTTATACATTTTCCTTTGTCTTACTTTTTTTGAATTCCTGGTGTCTTTTGAAAGTTATCACTTTTGATGGGTTTATAACCTTATCTATTTTGGGCTGAAAACATTTTGTTTCAACTGGGATATAGGTTATTACCCACTGAGTTTGAGAGCCAGAGTGATACATATATAAATTAGAACTGTCCTAATTAAAAAATTACTTTGGAGCTGTTAAGAAAATGGTCACTTCTACTGAAAAGTTCTCTTCAGTTTCTTCATGTTTCTTTGATTTCCTTGGGTTCTTAACATGTTCAGTAACCAAAACATTGGCCACTATTATTTTACTTTTCTGTAACCTTATTCTTTTTCTGATTATGAAACTAATATATGCTCATCATTTAAAAACTCCAAAAATACTGAAAAATTATAAATCAGAACATACAGTTCTCTCCCAAAAACTGCCAGAGGAAACCCCTGTTACGTTTTGGTGAATGCTTTTCATTCCCATTTCTGTACTTGTGAACACATATGGATATGGAAACATAATTCCTTTTTTATAAGTGTATCTATACTATATGTGCAATGTTGTCAGCTACTCTCTCATTTAACATCGTGTCACACTCTTTCTATGTCAATTAAGGTAGAATACACCATCATTTTAAAGTGGCTGCATAGCATTCATCATGGGTAAATGCACCATAATTTCTTCAGCCAGTTCCATTTAATTCACTTATGATTTTCCACTATTTTATAAAAATGCGGTGATGAGCCTCCTTGAACTCATCTTGGTGCCCTTGTCTTGTTAAATACTGAGGACAAATCTTAGGGTTAAGATTGATCAAAAAGTGTGAATATTAAGAATTTTGACATGTATTACTCAATTGTTCCCCCCCCCCAAAGATCGGATCTGACAGTGTATAAAAGTGTTTATTTCCTTACATTCTTGCCAACTTGCCAGTGGCATGAGAACTTCTTCCCCTTCAATCTTGGCCAAACCGATAGGCAAAAAATAGTTTCTTGTTATCTTATACTGTCATTATTCCTCCTCTGACCTTTTGTTTATGAACAACAACCGTAGCATTCTATCCATGGAAACATGTGTCATTGACTCTTGGCTTCCTGTGGTCATGCTGTAGCTCCTCTGCCATCAATATTTAAGTTCTTAGAAGAAAGAGGTGGTGTTTCTTGTTCCCGATGGCCATGGTACAGTGCTAAGCAAGTCACAGTGGCTCAACTAGCACTAGAGAGGATGTGTCATGACTTGGGTGTTGGAGCACAGCTAACAAAATGATTATTCATCCTTCTGGCACCACTATTCCCAAACCAGAAGACTCTCTTTGAGAGTCAGCAAACAACTTTGTACATCACGAGTCCACTTGATTTTCACAAGCTCTGTATTCATTGCAATGAAATTAGTGTGATGCCTCTTACTTAAACTGGTACGTGCCCTTGAGAACAGAAAGACCTAAAGAACCATGGTCTACCATCCTACCCGCAGTAGCATCCAACCCCTCATAGTTAGCCTGCCATCTGGTTTCTATTGAGATGCACAAATAGCATGATTATGGAGAGGTTAAGAGCACCATGTAGTGGAGACAATGAAAACAGGCAAAAAGGGACTTGTCGCAGCAACACAGGTTCAAGGGAATGGGCATTAAGGCTGCTTCAAAACGGGCCCCCTCTAGCGGTTCCTGACAATTCATGCAGAGAAGCAACTCCATGATGAGAACTTAATGACACTCATCCTTGACCTTTAGGAACCTCGTTCTGTCTCTGATGGCTCTGTGTTGACTGTCCACTTCACCCCTTAGCCTAACTCTGCTGTTGGTTCAGCCCCTCTGCTTGCATGGCCTCTCCCTGTATCCTGATGCATGACCTGATTCCCCTTCATTCTCTGTCTCCGTGCTTGTAGGTCCTCACCCTGGATCACTGATCACTTCAAATTGACGGCCCTATGTGGTAAAGGTCCCCATAGTATAGGCACCCTGATTCCAGGCATTATATCCTTATAAGGCCTTGTCAGTTTTGGCCATCTTCCTACATGTGTCACCACTTTACTTTTGTGATACAAGGACCCTGCCGACTCTTGTACCCCAGTCCTGCTAGTGGGTGGACATTGCAGCTATTTTCATTCAGATGTGTTGAATATCCTAGTCCTTGAGAAATAAAATACAGCTTGTATCAGCATTTTTCTCTTCCCTATAGTTACATGGAAACTTCTGACATCAATGGGGGAGGGGTACTTAAAAACCCTAAATTTAGCTCTCTCAGTTTGACTCATCTATACCATAGCTTATTGTAGAAATCATTTCTGTTTAAGTAGTTCAGTCATTATGTGGAATGTTTTTATTTATTTTTTATTTTTTAACTTTGTACTGTGTTATGTTAGTCACCATACTAGTCCACCATACATAGTCCAAGATTCATTGTTTATGTATAACACCTAGTGCTCCATGCAATACGTGCTCCCCTTAATACCCACCACCAGGCTCCCCCATGTCCCCAACCCCTCCCCTCTAAAACCCTCAGTTTGTTTCTCAGAGTCCACAGTCTCTCATGGTTCGTCTCCTCCTCTGATTTCTCCCCCTTCACTTTTCCTTTCCTTCTCCCAACGTCCTCGTGTTATTCCTTATGCTCCACAAGTAAGTGAAACCATATGATAATTGACTTTCTCTGCTTGACTTATTTCACTCAGCATAATCTCCTCCAGTCCCATCCATGTTGATGCAAAGGTTGGGTATCCTTCCTTTCTGATGGCTGTCTTTAAATTCCTTCTGTCCTTCCCTCATTATCAGAGAGTTGAGAGTTGCAACTGCGTGGCACATATAGCGAATAAAGCATTGATATTCCACTCTCAGTCTCGGGCAAATCTTCTTCCTTTTCTAAAGGTAAGATTTTTCCTCCAGAGTAAATGTGCTGGTTACCAGATTTACAATAGTGGAGAGAGGTTTATAATTACAGCATATTAAACCTGGAAGAGATCCTTTTGAATATTGTCAAGTCCGGCCCTATGGTGATATGGTCCAGGAAATTGGAACCCCTGCCAAGAAAGTAGTTTCCACCATGCTGGGATCTTCCCTTTGTCAACAACCTCTATTCCCCTGGAAATGTTCAAGGCCACCACCTGTGGGTATATTGAGACAAGATTCCTCAAATGGCAATCCTAGTGTCATGTCAGGGTTTTCCGGATTTGCATTTTCTGTATTCCACAAAAATATCCCTGATTCCACAAATGGATGATGACTTCCTAGCTTACATACCCAGTTCTGACCTCTCCATTGAACCTTTGCTGTGAACTGGATGGCGCCACCCAGATGTTCAATGGATTCTCCTAATCAACATGCTCAAAACTACTCTGTCCCTCGCAGACTTCCACCAGCTCTCATACCTGGCGTTCTTTCTCCGTTCTCTGTCTTCAGTTTATAGGATCACCACCCACATTGTGCCTAAGCCAGAAGTCTGAGAACACATCTCCCTCTCTTCTTCCTCACTTCCAGTATTTCACGTATCTTAAATCTTACCCCCCCTTTGCTGCTGTCTCTGAAAGATTTTATTAATGTTGCTTCCATCTGCCTCTGCACCTACCACCTGTCACACCTGCAACACTGAGGATTTATCCTGAAACAGCCCTGGGGATCTATCTAAAATGCAGACTTGACCCAGGCCCTTCCAGGTTGAAATCTTCGAGTCCTTGTCTAGCAAGTAGACATGCAATCCTTGTCTTTTAGCCAAGACCACATGGCTGAATGGTTCTGTCTTACACACTCACAGTCTAGTTACAGCTCCTTTACTTCTGTGGCAATCACTATTCCCTCTGCCTGGACACTCTATTTCTTCCTTGTGCTCTCAAATTTATCCTTAAGAACTCCACTGGTTATAAAGCAACCTTTGCAGTTTTCCCCTACTCTTCTGACTACGTTTCCTGAGTTTTACTTCTACACAACTTCATGCTCAAATGCATCCTTGTATCGCATTGCATCATTTGTTATGGGGGTAAGAGATTCCAGGACCCTTGGGAAAGTCAAGCCCTGCCTCCCAGTAGAGTCCTCTGGAGGCCCCTACCAGTGCCACCATCACAGCTGGGAGGCACCGCTTGGTAGACCAGAAGTCTCTGCTACTGAAAAGCCCTGTGGTCCTGAGCAGGTCGTTTTACATTTTAGGCTAGTTTCCTGGACTTTCTCTTTCTGACCTGGTTTGATGTATGCAAAGGTGTTCCCAAGACGAGTCGTTATGTGAAGAGGATGTAAATGCTTATGAATATTGGTGATATTTTAAGATGGAAAAAAAAAAACCACCCCAGATGTGTTCACTTCAAGAATTTTCCTTAAGAAATATCTTTCCTCTGGGAGGCAAGCGTTTTGATATTTGAGATAATCAATAGGTTTACCCCTTGTAGAATTAAAAGAAAACCAGAAATACAGGAATCTTACTCTTCTGAAGCAAAGAGCTTACTGCGGCCTGAAAATTTATTGTTCTTATTTACCTTGTCCTGTTTATTGGGTCTGAGACAGTGCAAGCAAGTGGGAAGTACAGAAGATGGGGAGTCTAGGAAAGAGCCTAGGTCTAGAAAGATGTTTGATTTGGCTTTGCCATTTCTTAAGCAGTTACTGTGACGCTCTGGAAGCTGCAGTTTGCTCATCTGTGAGATGGGATAGGTCGTGTGTCTGTTTCTTCATTCCCAGGCCTGTTGTGAGGAACCAATGAGAAAGTGTGTGTTAATCCACTCAAGGGTTATATGCCTGTGTGTGTCTGTGTGTGTCATCATTCCCTTTGGCTACCATGCGAGGACCGAGGGTTGTAGCTTGTTCTTGCTATTTGAGCATGAATAGTGACCTCTGGCATGTGTGCCAAAAATAACAGTGCAATTTTCCCTGAGGCTAAGAACTTGCAAGTCTGCCTGTCTCCCAGGGACTCCTCATCATGTCAATGGCTTGTGGCAATGCACTTCACACCCCTATTTCCAGACCCCTCCACCAGAATACAAGGTTCCTCTTCGAGGAGCTGAAATCGTTTCCTTTAGAAGCTGTTCCACTTACAATTGTGTGGTCATACATTTAATAGAATAACAGAAACATTTAAAGTTTGCAGGAACCACGATGACATGTTTGAGCAAAACATGCCCACACACACCGGAAGAAATTCTACGTGTGTTGTTAAAATCGTATGGACTCCTCAGGTAGAATATAGACCCTCAGGGACAGTGGGTATTTCATTTTCTTATTGTTTGACTGTGTTCTTTCTATACTGGGAATGTAAATAAAAGCTCAACAATTTGGGTTTGTGTGTGTGTGTGTGAGAGAGAGAGAGAGAGAGAGAGAGATATTTATACCCACATTTCTGTTTCAGCTAAGAAGTGTGTGGCTTTCTACTGGGACCATGCCAGAGATATACTTCTGTCTGAAACGACAGAGAGGTTTTTAATGAGGGCAATTATAACTGAGTCTGACTGTAGCTCTAAGCTAGGACTAAGAAGTGTGTGTGTGCGCGTGTTTATGGGGGTGTGGAGAGAGGGAGAGAGAGAGTCATGAATGCAAAGCTTTTGGAGAAGGTAGAGGGGGTGCTCTTCTGCCAATGCCAAGGGCTCCCTTGCACAGAGGACAGGGCTGAGTGAGGGCTGCGTGTTAGCAACGCTCCTGCCTTGCTTTCTGCTACCCAGGGCTTTTATGGACGTTGGGAAAGCTCATCATAGTTGATATATTTCAAACCAGTCATATTTACATCTAGGATATTTTTATCTCTCTAAAATATGTCCTTATATTCGTCAGAAAACTGTGATTTTTTTCAAGTTGCAACTGTTTAAAGGAACATTTATATCAAGTGGGAAATGGTAATGTTATTTTATGAGTTTGTATCCTCAACTGGACCTCACCTCCCAGTTAAAGCCGAGGCCCTCCAATCTCACACACCGCTCTCAGGGTTCTCAATAAACGGGCCAGCTGCGGTCTCTAGTTCAACATCCCCCTTCCTCTTTCCTGACATGATGCCATTGCAGGTCACCTAAGGACTGATTTAAAAGGAAAATGCCACATCCTCAAATAGCCAATTAGATAAGTGTTCTTATAAATGGTACCATATATATTGCCTTCAGTTGCTGCTGAAAAATAAAAAGCAGAGGATTTAAGAATCACACATTAGTTTTTTGTCAGCATGCAAGTATGGTTCGGGGCAATAAAAACAGTAATCCCTAACATTTATTTCACATAACCGCAGCATGGTTAAGTGCATTACTGGACTACCAACCTCATTTATCCTCACAGTGGCCCTATGAAATAGATACCGTCATTCTCATTTTGCTGATGGAAAGATTGAGGCACGGAGAGGTTGAGCAAATTGCCCCAGGCCATACAGCTGGAAGAGGAGCAGAGTTGGGTGTCAAGCACAAGAAGTCTTCATTTAGCACCTGTGTTTTTCACCATGTGGCCTCCTGCAATCCTAAGAACTAGTGACAGGCTGGAAACGAAGGCTGCTAGAGCAGGAGGCAGTGTGTGGTAAGGACCCAGGTCCAAGATGCTTCCCAGGCTCACCCATTACTTAAACATTTATTGATTTACACAAGGTGGGAACTAATTATAACGGGAGGGAAGTCTCTCTACCTGCCTTCACGGAGCTTCCAGCGTAATCAGGGAGCTCAGATGGACACATACACAGCTGTAATACATGGTATTGAGGGGAAGCTACTAAGAGACTTCCATAGGACATCAAAGGGAAGAGGGCAGAGGAAGAGAAAGGAGTGGGATGGGAGAGAACAGAGGGGAGAGAAGGACAGAGAGAGAAGAGAGAACGAGATAGGAGAGAAGGAAGTTCTAACTCATAGAACCAGAGCAGACGTACAGAGGAAGAGCTTCAATGTGTCAAGAAGGAAGGAAGAATGATGAGGGAAAGGGAAACACAAGGCAGAGTGTTTCAGGTGGAGAAGAAGAATGAGTAAAGATGGAGAACTTTGGTGCCTGAGGAATGGAAGGTAGCAGGTAAACTGCAGCCAAGTATGAGAAGTACGGTAGGGGACTGACTCTGAAAATTAAAGTGTACACCGTGGAGGGCCATGGTGTCAGGTGCCATGGTGTGAGGCTGAGTTGCTCAGGAGGGAGACTGTGACTGGGAATGGGGTGGAGTTTGAAGCCGTGGAAGGAGGATGGGGGCCAAAGTCTGAACCTGCATGAATACCTTGGGGAAGCAGTGCGTACTCTCTCCTGGAAGCCAAGCACAGAGGGATTTGAAGAATTGAAAACTCACCCATTAGAGTGTGATACAATTTCATGTAGAAAGTTAGTATTTGTCCTTGATTTACTCAGTGGAAGGCTCCTGCAGTAATCTAAAGTTTTCTTGGTTTGGGGTGAAAAGCCTGGAACGGACTGTTTGAAGGAGGACCATGAAGGATGCCCTTGGTGATACAGCCCTCTTTGCAAAAGGTGGCGTGCCCTTGCCTTACCGAGACACCCTTTCTAAGATCTGTATAGGTTGCCCTGCTGTGTTCCTTATGAGGAAATCACTGGCCATTCTGACCAGACTAGGGAGGGCCTTAATGCAACTGAGGTATTAGGATATCTTATAGAAATAAATGAAATCAAATTCAATGCTGTGCTTATACTAAATTACTTCAATTCACCTATGCTTTTTGGATTAGCTTTTAGGTGGGAAGAAGAGGTTTAGAGCACCTCCCCTGATGCCTTCTTGGAAGTATGTTGAACACATGGACTTCCCTTGCCAAGAGGAACAGGTTTAAGGATAGCAACTGGAAAACTGCTGGGCCATACGGCTGCAGAACTCCCTCAACTCCACCTCTGTGTGTGTCCTTCCCTGCTTGAAATTCTGTAGGCTAACCTCTAGATTCCCAGCACCAACATCCCGGAAACATTTCGTGAATGCCCAGTGTGGCTGGTTTCTTTGAATAGGATGAGTGACTCATTCCTCCTTTCCTAGAGCTCCTGGAAATATCATAAAATGTAGGACAAGCATTATCACCAAAGTCATATAAAGAAATTTCTTTTAAAGAAGATACTGAGCCAGGCTGCAGAAAGGCATAGAGGATTTCTAGGCAGCTGAAGTAGGCAGAGCCTGTTCACCATCAGTGGACTTGTTCCTAGGCAGGCACTCTTGCTCCCAAGACACATCTGCACTGGGTTTGCCCCCCGTCTCCCCAGGACTCAACTGCAAAGTGCTGAATCTTGGAAGTTGCAAGGACTCCTCTGTTCATCTCATGTCACTCAATCTGTTGATTCCCTTCTGGGCCAGCAGCTCTTTGAGGGTTCATTTGGCCTCCAGGGCTATCTTGGAGGGATCTGAAACCTCACAGTGGCCAATGCCTCTCTCACCTACCTTCATCTGAGGCACAAGCTTTGCTAAACCCTCTCTGTTCACGAGAAAGGGAACAGATACAATACTGTTTCCTTTCTTTTCCCTTTACTCTTCTGGTTTGTCCACAATCCAAGTTCTGGGCATGCTAAGTCTCTAATAACTTTTTTGCACTCCCAGCTCTGCCCCATTCCATTTTAAGTCAGGACCTCAGCTTCAAGATCTGGCTTCCACCTACCTCTCCAGGCCCATTTCCCACCCCCCTCGCTTGTAAACTCTGCTCCAGCCTAACGAGCCTTTTTAGGTATGCACTGAATTCCCTCATCCCTCTTTCTGCTCTCTCTGCCTACATAATTAACTCCTACTTGTCTTAGTGGGCTCAGTTCAGATTTTTTTTTTTGACATTGTCTTGACATTTTCCCTGGCTATCCCTTTCCTAGTGACCACTCTTTGTACCTCAGCACCTGTGCATACTTCTGTCATAAGACTTCTCAATCCTGGAACCATGACTGCCAAAACAGAGCAAGTCAGAGGCAATAGTCATGACTTCAGGAACAGCAAGAAACTGAAAGAGGATTGATCCCTTTGTTTCCAAAGAAGAAAAAGCAAAATCTGCTGAGAAAACTGGAGTAGGATGAATAGGGTTTCCTTGAGTAGTCATGAGTCTCTAGACATGAATTGCTGACTGATCATTTATACAGAGCATTCTGGAAGGACTTCTGCTCCAGAAAGTGGTGCAATGTCAGATCTATAAGAGCTCTTCTAAAATTGTTTAGGAACTGTGGTCATTATTCAAGGATTAAAAAAAAAAAAACCAAAAAACCTCTCATTTTTCTTATTTTTGTTTGTATGGAGATGTTTTCTTTATTTAATCAGATAGGGATGGAAGAGGTACTGGTGGAGGCGAAGTAGAAGCTTGATTGGGACAGGCCAGTGAGATACTAGTAAATGGATAGTTACATATAAGGGATATTTAGAAAATAATCACTTGACCCAGCAGGTTGACCCTGTCTTATGGAATCATTCAAGTCAAATGGTGGGACTGACATGGTCACTAGAATACCTTATGTTTGTCTAATGATGCAACATTTTATTGAATAGTCTAGTGCAAAGGTACTGTGGCAGGCTCTTTGTTATCCAGAGAAAGAAATTGCTCAGTGCCCAAGATTTTTTTTTTTTAATTTTTATTTTGCCTTTTAATGTTTTCCTCTTGTTTCCATTAGCAGGAATGAGCCAACTTCTTCCTCTGGGGCTGTGCTGTACTGTGCTGTATGAGGCCATTTGTTATATTTCCCCTCAAGAATTGGCTGGGTTGTAATGAAAAGAAAGTGGTTCATTTCATCATTCATTCGTTCATTCATTCATGGCTCAACCTTGTGAGGCTGTGATAATGCAGAGATTTTGGGAGGGTTGTGATCGTGTTTTTTTTGGATAGGATATTAATCCAATTATGTAATTTAAAACTAAGCTGACATTGGATAAAACCCATATGGTGATCCCCCAATCATATGGTGACACGTGGAGCACAATGATAGCTCCTTCCCAAGCCAAGCAATTCGTGGACACTTTCAGCATCCAGGGAAGTGGTGTGGATGCTTGTTCTCTCAACTGTGTTACAATGGAACCCAAAAGGCAACTAAGAATCCCAGTTATTGGAATCACCCAGGAAGTCAGCCTGTTAACTTATGCACCTGAGAAAGTGTATAGGGGACATATGATTTGATTCTTCAGTCTCTATCTGTGTCAATAGTTATAACAAATACTAAGTCAGAGGAATATTTTTAAACATGTTACTTTGCAAAATTCAATTTCATAACCAAATGTGACATTTACTAGGCTGGAGAATGTGGAACATTTATTGATAGACATCATATCATTTTCTTGTGCTCTTGCCACATATTTTCAGCTTGAACTTCTGTTTGGGCAGAGGAGGGAAGAGAGAGAAAGTGACTCTTTATTCACTACCTTGAAACTGATTCTCAGTAACACAGATCTCTGAGAAGAAAAGAAAATAAGAAAACACCATCCCAATCTTCTTTTTTGTTGTTCTTTTGTTTTTTATTTCTTTCTGTCTACAATTATTTTCCTGACTTGAGCTTCTGGGAAGATGGAGTAGATGCAATTTTCCCTATGCTTCTCACTAAATACAACTAAAAATTCTTGAACACTACATTTTTTGTTTTGTAACAAACATAAGGAGACTAAAAAGGTGGAGAGAAGAAGGCAAACCAGCCAGAGATCTTGGGGTGTTAGAGACAAAATGCTGTTGAGTTTCCACGGTTTTTTTGTTTGTTTGTTTCTTATATCTCAGAGGGGATACTGGAGAAACCAGCAACTCAAAAATGTCAATGTGTAACAGACAAAAATGTCCCAAGGGAAGTCTGCCATCTCTAGTGAGAAAGGACAAAGAAAGAGGAAGCCTAGTAATAAAACTTTAAGACCTTAACTTTTCTACTCTAACCAAACTCCACAGAAAAAATTGCAACCCCTCTCCCTGCCCCTGCCTCCCTACCCTAAGAGTAGAGGATGAGTGGGGAGGCTAGACTTTCATCCTTGCCAGGCTGTAAGAAGGGATCCCAAAATGCCTTCCAGGGTGGTGTCAGAAAAGATGGAGAAAGAAGCCCAGATTTTCATCCTTGCTGAGGGGTAATGGGTCCCCCAAAGACTACATGGGAATCCTGGTCTTATCTTCAAATTCAGCAGTAATGAGGCAGCTTCCCCATTCTCACTGAGGTAGCATTAAAAGAATTCTGGTTTAGAGTCAGGATTCCCATTAGTACTCAGCAGTAACAATGCAACTCCTCCAAAGTATGGTGGAGAACACACGGGACACATAATGGACTGCCTTTTTTAATTTCAGCCAGGGTGGCATCACTGGAGGTCCAATGGGGAAGCCTGAACTCTCATTACAACCCATTAGTAACAAGGATCCTCCCCTACCCTATCAATGGAGGCTGACACCCCAATAAGCAGTTATAAGGTGGTATTCTTCTTAAGCCACCCAGAGGGTGTCAGAGGGGTCCTGCCATAATACAAGATTTAAATAAGATCCAGAGTATTATAACATAACACCTAAATGTCTAGGTTTCAATTTAAAAAATCACTTGCTACAGAATCAAAAAGAGATCAAAGTGAATGAGAAAAGACACTGATTTTGAAATTATCTGGGAAGGATTTTAAATCAGCCATCACTAAAAAGTCTCAGCAAAGAAATAACATGCACCAAATGACATATCAGATAAAGTGCTAGTACCCAACATATATAAAGAACTTATCAAACCCAATACCCAAAGAACAAATAATCCAACCAAGAAATGGGCAGAGGACATGAACAGACATTTCCACAAAGAAGACATCCAAATAGCCAACAGACACATGAAAAAATGCTCAACATGACTTGGCATCAGGAAAATAAAAATCAAAACCACAATGAGATACCACCTCACACCAGGCTAAAATTAACAAGTCAGGAAACAACAGATGTTGGAGAGGATGCTAAGAAAGGGGAACCCTCCTACACTGCTGGTGGGAATGCAAGCTGGTGCAGCCACTCTGGAAAACAGCATGGAGTTTCCTCAAAAAGTTGAAAATAGAACTATCCTATGACCCAGTAATTGCACTACTGGGTTTTTACCCTAAAGATACAAATATAGTGATCCAAAGAGGCATGGCCCCCCGAATGTTTATAGCAGCAATGTCCATAACAGCCAAACTACGGAAATAACCTAGACGTCTATCAACTGATGAATGGATAAAGAAGATGTGTATATATATACAATGGAATACTATGCAGCCATCAAAAGAAGTGAAATCTTGCCATTTGCAATGACGTGGATGGAACTAGAGAGTATTATGTTGAGCGAAATGAGTCAGAGAAAGACGACTATCATATGATCTCCCTGATATGAGGAATTTGAGAGGCAGAGTGGGGGGTTTGGGGTGTAGGGAAGGAAAAAAATGAAACAAGATGGGATTGGGAGGGACACAAACCATAAGAGACTCTTAATATCACAAAACAAACTGAGGGTTGCTGGGGGGAAGGGGGGTACAGAGAGGGTGGTTGGGTTATGGACTTTGGGGGGTATGTGAAATGGTGAGCGCTGGGAAGTGTGTAAGCCTGACTATTCACAGACCTGTACCCCTGGTGCAAATAATACATTATATGTTAATAAAAATAATTAATAAAAAAGAAGAAATGGCATGCATCAGCAAAAAAAGTTTAGAAGGTATAGAGAAGAAACAAATGGAAATTTTAGAACTAATAACTTAATAACTGAAATGAAAAACTCAATGAGTAGGCTTGGCAACTGAGTGGAGGGGACAGAGAAAAGAAACAGTGAACTTGAAGATAGAATAATAGAAGCAACCCAATCAGAAAAATAGAAGAAAATAAACTGAAAAAAAAAAAAAAGTGAACAGAGCCTTAAGAACATGTGGGTCTATAGTGAAATATGTAGTATTCATGTCATAGACTATCAGGAAGAGAAGAGAATGAGGGTGGGACTGAAAAAGTATTTAAGGGGATAATGGCTGAAATCTTCCCCAATATTACTAAAATGAAAATAACCTACAGATTCAAAAAACTGACTGGGGGTGCCTGGATGGCTCAGTGGGTTAAAGCCTCTGCCTTTGGTTCAGGTCATGATCCCAGGGTCCTGGGATCGAGTCCCGCATTGGGCTCTCTGCTCGGCGGGGAGCCTGCTTCCTCCTCTCTCTCTCTGTCTGCCTCTCTGCTTACTTGTGATTTCTGTCTGTCAAATAAATAAATAAAATCTTAAAAAAAACACAAAACTGACTGTATCCCTCATAGAGTAAATCCAAAGACACATCATAATCAAACCTCTGAGAACTAGAGAAAATCTTGAGAGCATCCAGAGATGTGTCATGTTACCTCTAGGGAAAAAAGAATTCAAATGACAGTGGATTTCCCATCTGAAACCATGGAGGCCAGAAGGTAGTGAAAAAAAAAATTTTTTTTTTTCAGTTTATTGGAAGAAAAGAGCTATCAACCTAGAATCTTACAGAAAAAAAAAATCTTTCATTAATTAAGGGGAAATTAAGGTATTCTCAGATGAAAGAGAAGACAGAACTTATCAACAGCAGAACCATCCTAAAGTAATGGTGAAAGGAACTTATCTAAACAAAAAGGAAATAATAAAATAAGGATTTTGGAATGTCATAGGGGAGAAAGGATATGGGAAGAGCAAACACATAGATAAATACAGTAGATTTTCCTTTTCCTCTAGAGTTTTCCAAATATTGATGGTTGAAACAAAAATTATAGCATAGTGCAACATGATTCTCAATGTATATAGAGGAAATATTTAAGATAATTATGTTATAAAGTGGGGAGTATAAATGGTCACAAAGGGAAGTAAGGTTTCTACACTTTCCTGGAACTGGTAAATGTTGGCCCTAGTAGATAAAAGCAATGTAGATGTAACGTGATGGTTAGAACAACCACTGAAAAAGCTAAACAAAGAGATACATCAAAAGATAAATAGATAGATAAATCTATAGATGAATCAAAGATGAATTCTAAAAAATATTCGAGTAAGGTGTAGAAATTCAAGTAAAAGTAAACAGAGACTCAAAAAACAGAAAACAAAAAATAAAATTGCAGACTTAAGCCTTAACATACTAATAATTACACTACATGTAAATGGTCTAAACGCACAAATTAAAAGACAGAGTTTATAAAGCGCAAACCTCCACAACTATATGCTGTCTAAAAGCTAATGGTATTGTCACTAGGAGACCTATACTAAATGAATGATTAAAGGAAGCAATCTAAACAAAAAGGAAATGAAAAGGAATTTTTGAATACCATAAGGAGGAAAGCCATGGAAACAGAAAATATATAGGTAAATACAACAGACTTTATATTTTCTATTATGGTATAGGTAGGTTGAAAGTGAAAGGATGGAAAAAGATTTACCACACAAATACTAATCAAAAGAAAGCAGGTGTAGCAATATTATATACAGTGGACTTCAGAACAAAAGAAATACCAGAGATGGAGAGAAGCATTACATAGTGATAAGGGATCAACCAATTAAGAATACATAACAATCCTAAATGTATATGCACCAAGCAACAGAAATGCAAAATATGTGGCACAAAAACTGACAGAACTGAAAGGATAAATAAACAAACCCATAAACAGAGTTGAAAACTTCAACACCCCTCTCTTAATGATTGCTAAGACAATTCATGAGAAAATCAGTGAGGATATGGAGGAACTCAAGCACACCACCAACCAATAAGATTGGTCAACATTCATAGGAAACTCCACCCAATGACAGCAGAATACACATTCTTTTTTGGTTATCCACAAAGTATATACCAAGATAAACTATATCCTGGGCTAAAAAAATAAACTTCAACAAACTTAAAATAATTGAAATCACACAGATTGTATTCTCTGACCACAATGGAATCAAACTAAAAAGTAAAAAACCCTTATTTTTCTGTTTCTTTTTTTCTATCCTTTTAATCTTTTCCTCTTTTTCTACTTTGTGCCACCCCCTTCCTACTCAGCCACTCTGGTCTGCCCTCATTCTAAGTGTTTCAGGGAGGATGCAGTTTTGGAGTGGAATGTGGTTTTCATACCCGAGGGCTATAAAGAAAAGGAAGGAATGGACTTTTCATTCTCATAAGCCTTTCTGCTAGAACCCTCTCTCTCCTTCCTCTTGCAGAATTCTGATGGTCCTCACCTTGTTATGTTCAGAATATCCCTAGGAACTTCCTATATAAAACCAGGGGAGGGAGGAGGATGGTTGCGATTCTGAGTCTGTGTCGGTATAAAGTGAGCTTGCATCATTTGTGCAGTTTAAGTGGTTTTGTGACAAAAAAAAATTAAATAGAGCAGAAAAAATAGCTTTCCTTATGCCTTATGAGACCTAAAAATTCAACCATAAACTTCCAATTCAAAAGGCAGAAACCGAGAGTGACTGCATCTGCTGGGGACCCTCTTTCCCTGTGGACTAGTTATTGCATAACCATGTGCTGCGTTCATATGGCTCTCTCATGCTGCTGAGCCACGAAACCCAGTTCTGCTCAAACATAGTGAATCTTTCTCAAAACCGTGTATTCCCAATAATGAGCTGCTCACTGACAAGTCAGTGGTTCCTAATTGTTTGAAATTTATCCAAAGGAAAGGGAGAATGACTCCTACCATAATAATTACAAGGTAGGCTATTGGCCAAGCATGGCCAGGAGCCTTGGTCTCTGACAGGCAGCAGCTGTTCAGGCTCCCTGTCCCAGAGGACAGCAGAAGGCAAGGGGGAGGGAGTGGAGGTAGGATTCAGAGAACTCAAGGCAAAAATTCTTTCCTAAGGCTGGATCCTTCCTGGGACTGGGCACTGGGGCAGATGGTGTTTGCTTTTTCCATCAGTCAGGGAGCCATGGCCAGAAGCTTGGGTGGTGGGGGTGTCCAAACATCATTTTTTGAAGATCTTCAGGCTCCTTGCACTTTAAAATCACATAGTTCTGCTTTCAAATATCACAGAGGCGATTCTATACAATGTTGTGGCATTCACTGGGCCATAATCCCTAGTGTGAGGGTGGGGACAAAATTACTCTGCTTAAGGCAGCAACCAGCTTAAGCATTTTTATTTTCTACTTGTGGCCTGAACTCTTTCCTCTGGAGATGCTCTAATCTTTCTTGCTCTTTCCCTACTCCCTGCTTTTACTTTCTCAACTTTCTCACAAAAAACAATTTTGTGTTTCTGGAAGCCAGATTCTCTGTTCCTGGCTTTCTATTTCTACCTAGATGAGCAAGTCAGCCTGTGCACCAGGCAGAGAGAGTCCTTGTTCTCAGGAGATACATGCTCAGTTATTGAGGAGTGAAGTACCCTGACAGCTACACCTAGTTCTCAAATGGTTCAAAAGAGAGAGACTACCCTAATAAGGAAAATGTTAACAGTTGGGGAATCTAGGTGAAGTGTACAAGCCTAGATGCTGCATTAGTCTTGTGACTTTTCTTGTTGATTTAAAATTTTCAAAATTAAAAAACAATTGTGAAAAACCAGCACAGTGAGGATAAGCCTCCTCTCTACAGCTTTACATCTCAACAGTAGTCTCCACATTGGGGAGGTATATGGCAACTTGGTATATGGTTACTTGATTTCTTTCCATTCTGAGATCCTCTTACATGGTTCATCAGTCTATACTCTGGATAGAAACAGCATTAGGTGGCACCCTAAATGCTTCCCTAAATGCACTTAAAATATTTATTGCTTGCAGGCTCTCCTTAAGCCTAGAGATCCCTATGCTCCCCTGAAGATGTACTAAACTGAAATCTGGGTGTAGAAACAAAGAATAGGCATTTATTTAAATAATTCTCTGTGGAGATAACTAATTTTAAGGTGGTAAGACAAGGACTTCTCCACCTCTTCTAGAAAATAGTAAAGAGACCAAAAAAATAGAAAAAGAAATTATTATTTTTGGTGAAACTAAGAAATGTCTATAGGGATATGCAATATATATGGTAGAAATTGGGCCAGGATGAAGGTGGTCAGTGAGGAAGGAGGACTGATGCTGGAGATTTATGGCAGTGCCCGGACAGCATTACCTTTGCCATCCTGGGGGCATATCCAAGGTATGACTGATGTTTAGAACAACAAGATAAAGTTTTATGATCGGCTTTGGGAGCCTCCTGGACAGTGTGTGACACCACAGAGGGGCTAGAAGAAGCAGAAGAAAATTAGAAAATGATTGAATCTGCAAGAAGTCATTTCTTTGTATGGCTGAATAAAGGAGAAACTGTGATTGTTAGCATTTCTGTGGCTGTCAATCTTTGCTAGTTCTAGCAATGTAATGATTAAACTGTCTGACAAAACCCACTATTAGATTTCACATGAAGCCAAAGAGACTCTCTGCTAACTTGCAGAGCTCTCTTGCCTGCTCTCAAGACCATCCTTTCAAAGATAGCTGATTCAGGAAGATCTCCCCGCATTCATTAGGAATAAGCAGAGGATCAATACAAAATATTGCCAAAAACAAACAAACAAATTAACTAACAAACTAGAAGCTATCAAAGAAACACACAAAGAAATATTTTATAACAGAGTAGATGAAAATACAACAAAATGATTCTCCATAAACTCAGATAACTAGTGAAAAACTAACCTCAATATTTCAAGAACTAAAAGCAGAGACTCAAGAGCTGGAGGAGGAAACGGTAAAATAATAGAATGAAAATAAAAATGTTCTAGAAGAGGAAAGTAAAGTGATTATGTTAATAGAAGCAACATTGGATTTGGCCAAAAGAGCAAAGATATGAGTGTGAATACAATTAAGAACATGAAGCACAGACTTGAGAAAATAAAGCAAAATGAAAAGAAAATGAACAAACAAAAAGTTATAAAAAAGATTGAATAGAACATGATGGACATGGATTACAGACAAGAATGACTCAACACATAATTTATGTCCTTGGAAAAGAAAACAGAATAAATCAGTAGAAAAATTATTGAGCATATTATTTAAGAAAAAATTCAGATAAAGCTAAATTCTTCACATTGATAGGACATACTACGCCCTGGAGGAGGAAGGATTCATTGTTGTATATAACACTGTTATATATAACAATGTTATATATTATATGCATATATAATATATAACAATGGACATTGTTATATATTCTGATACAGCTACTGGACTTTAAAGCAAAAGAAATAATTCTATAGGCATCAAAGCACACACTGAGAAGGGAGTAAAACCAGATTGTCTTGAGACTTCTGTCTGGAAACATTCAATGGTGGAAGACACAGAACATGGTCTAGAGTTCTTAGGGAAAGAAAGTGAGGCAGCTGGTGTATTCTGGATATAGAGGACAAGGGTAGATGGAGAGGAGAAGGGAGTTGAGGGAAATTGGAAGGGGAGGTGAACCATGAGAGACTATGGACTCTGAAAAACAACCTGAGGGTTTTGAAGGGGCGGGGTGGGAGGGTGGGGGAACCAGGTGGTGGGTATTAGGGAGGGCACAGATTGCATGGAGCACTGGGTGTGGTGAAAAAACAATGAATACTGTTACGCTGAAAATAAATAAAAAAATTAATTAAAAAAAAAAAAAGAAAGTGAGGCAAAACTATTTTATACCCAGCCACATTAGTGTTCAAACAAAAAGATACCCTAGAGATATCTTTTAAAGATGCAAGCACTCAAGGAATATAGCTCTCCCTGAGCCTTTTTGAACACTTCATGAAGACAAAACTCAGCTGCCTAAAAGAAAAATGGAGAAATAGTAATAAAAATTTGTAGAAAATGATGAATTCATTTACATATACATCTAAGGGCCAAGCATGGAAATTATGATTATAGAAAGGAACAGAGAAGTGAAAAGCAAGACAATAGTATAACTAATACAGTTCGGGTGGTTGAGAGAAAGAGATGATAGTAGGGAAAGAGAGTTCAGTTTTTTACCTTACAGAGACAGGAAGATTAGATACATTTAAAACTAAAAAATTCACACAGGCAACTACAAGAACGTTATTGAAGGGAATGATGGTATACCCTCGATGAACTAGAAATAACAATATCAACAATAATAACAATACTGACATCGTTGTGAAGGAAAAGGAGGCAGTGACACAGGAGGAAAGGTAGTTGAAAATCACAGAACCTGAATTTAAATTAAGTTTATGGTGGAGAGCCAATAGATTCAGTCAATAGTATATATTATAGAGAACAAAATGAGACCATTTGTCTTCTGAAATTTGTAAACTTCAGAAAAACACACACAACAAAGCAAAGCAGACACAGAACATAAAATGAAAGACAAAAAACAATAAAAATATTTGTACAATTTTAAGGCTTAATGTGAGTAAGCTCTAAGAAATTAAAAAAAATTAAAATTAAAAATTAAAAAATTAAAAAAAAATAAAGCTTTAGGTAACTGTTACAGAAAAATCTCCAAGATAATGTGGTTAAGTGAAAAAGATATTTATAAAAGAAAGTGTATGAGTAGTCTTCTACTTGTGTTTAAGACAGTATATATACTCTATATTTTTATACTGTATAAAACCAAGTACATCTAAACACACACACATACACACATATGTGTATACATATGAACAGACTATCTCTGGAAGGATACACAAGAAACTCTTAACAGGCGTTGTCTCTGGGACAGAAGGCTGGGAACTGGTGGCTACGGAAGGTTTTTCACTGTCCATGATTATATGCTTTTTAACTATGGATTTTTATTACTTTTTTCAAAATATATATAATACTTCTAAATCTCCACAGGCAACCTGCATCAGGGGCAGCCCTGGTTTTTCATTTTAGGGCTTCTGACAACCTGATGACTGTTTCATTGTATCTCAGTGGTAGGGATAAATATGATGATTGCTATCTCTGTTTCATGTGGGGTTTTGGCAGACCAACAAATGGTCTTATTGATTTAATTGTGTCTGAAATTTCCTGGTTTCAATAGATTATAGTCAACTTAGAAAAGGTAAAAACAAAAATCTCAATTATGATGTTATAATATACTGGGGCTTTGGAGTCTATGTTACTGTTTATATTTGTCTCTTAATGTTCGAGTGTCTTCATTTAAATTCCCCTGAACTAACAGAATAGACACTTAGCTTACATCCTAGGCTCTGGCCTCTGTCTTTCAATTCCCATTTTTCTCATTTTTCACCCTGCTGGTCCCTTCCACCATGGCTCCCTGTAGGCACTCCATCAAACACACTCTGCTGTCGGGCTCCGAACACCTAGGGCTCATCGCAGCAGTCCACCTGCCATGCTGTCCAGGTGGGCCATTCACCACATTCCTGATGCTTATTTCCATCTTTGTTCCTGTTGCTTCCCCAGTTGGGAATAATCCCAAAACTAGACACACATAGATTCTTTTCTTTCCTGAATCCTATTACACTCACAGTCAATAGCTCACAAGTTAGCCTTGACCTGTTTTCCCATGACCTCATCTGTGATCACTTTTCTACAAGTTTAACCCCTTCAGGGGGAAGACCATGGTGCTCTATGTTCTAAGGAAATCCCAGAACTGATCATTTCCTACCAACGTCCTAGATATGAACTTAATCGACTTTAATTGGAGCCACTAGCCCTTTTTGCCTGTTTTGCTCCTGACTTGGGTCTGCGCTGTCCTTGCGCCTCCTGTTGTTCATTCTCTCCGTGACAGCTAGAGCGATTGTTGGCTTTGAGCATAAATCAGACGGATGGTCTTACTCTCCGGCTTGAAAGCCTCTGAGGGCTTCCCAGCACGCCTGTGACAAGTTTTAAGCTTCAGGTGATTTATAAGCCCTAGTAGGATCTCCAAGCACACTCTGCATTACTCACTCCTTCATTCCCTGATTTCCTTCACATACCAACCACTGCATGCCAAACGCATTCCCTCCTGGGGCCATTGTACTTGTCAGGGAAGCTCTTCTTCTGTGTCCCTGCATGTCCCTCTCCATCACCTCCTCCAAGTCTTGACTGACACCTGACCCAGTACAGAGACCCCCTCTACCCCCATCACTTTCCGGCCTTCTTTTCCGCTTTATTTGTCTCAGCAACTTTCATCTTCACTGTGGAGGGGAACGGAAAATGTAACCTGGGGTCAGACTGCCTGGGTTTACATCTCAGCTCCACCACATGAGCTGTGTGACACTGGGCAGGTTCTTCACCTCCCTCTGCCTGACTCACTCTTCTCATCTGTAAAATGGGGGTGATATGACACCCAGCCTATGAGACCATCGTGAGGAATGAAAAACATTTAGAAGGCTGGCAGGCAGAAGATGAGGATAACATTGTGTTATTTTTATAAAATTGGTATTTATCTACTCATTGTTTTCCTGACTTGCACTTAGGACTGTCACTCTGGTGTTTTATGTTGCTAGGGATGTGGTGACAAAACACCAGAGACTAAGCAGCCTTAAGCCACAGTAACTTATTTCCTCAGAGAAAATTTCCTCCTTTCCTTCCTCCCTCTTTGGCTTGCAGATGGCTGTCTTCTCCCTGTGTCTTCACATGGTCTTCCCTCTGTGCCTGTCTGTGTCCCAATGACCTCTTCTCATAGTCACACTGGAGTGGGGCCTGCTACAATGACTTCATTTTAACTTAACTGCCTCTGTGAAGGCCCTATCTCCAAATACTGTCATAACTTGAGATGCTGGGGTTTCGGACTTCAGAATATTAATTTGGGGGGAACAAAATTCATAACATCTACAAGATAAGATTATGAGCTAGGAGCAATGGCCACGGTCACCAAACTGTGGTAAGAACCAAGATGCCCTTCAGTGGACGAATGGATAAAGACGATATGGTCTGTATTTACAATCAGTGGAACATTATGCCTCCATCAGAAAGGATGAATACCCAACTTTAGTATCAACATGGATGGGACTGGAAGAGATTATGCTGAGTGAAATAAGTCAAGCAGAGAGAGTCAATTATCATATGGTTTCACTTATTTGTGGAGCATAAGAAATAACACGGAGGACATGGGAGATAGAGAGGAGAAGGGAGTTGAGGGAAATTGGAGGGGGAGATGAACCATGAGAGACTGTAGACTCTGAAAAATAATCTGAGGGTTTTGAAGGGTCAGGGGGTGGGAAGTTGGGTAAGCCTGGTGGTGGGTATTATGGAGGGAATGTTTTACAGGGAGCACTGGGTGTGGTGCATAAACAATGAATTCTGGTACACTGAAAAGAAATTAAAAAAAAAAAAAAAGATTATGAGCTAGTGGACTCCCTATCGCAGGAGTTAGAAGTGTGGTTAACGTACTTCAGTGTCTTAGTAACTCTCTCAAACGGATAGGAGAGCCTCCTATCCCCTCCCTCTTACTACACCCAGTGTATTCAGTGTCTTACTACCTCTTGAAAGCATGACAGCACCTCCTACCCATCCTTGATCCATTCTGTATCCACAAAGTACAGAGCAGCTGAGCATTGGAGGGAGGAGACATTTGAGGAACGTGCTGAGTCCTTGAGAAGTACCAAACAGGAGAACACTTTCCATCTTGGTTTTTGTCCTCTCAAATTTAAATGATTCCCTTCACAGTCTAGAGGCAAGTAGGGGGCCACCAGCTTCACTGAGGAGCTGATGTTGAACTCTGGTTACCCAGGGATGAGAAAGGAAAGGGAGGCAGAATTCCCAGGGCTTTTGATAACAGAGCTGCAGGTCAGCACCCAGCTAAGCAGATGGTTCAAGTAAGCCTTGCCGAAGGACAGATCTCCATTCTAATCAAACGACAAGTCCTTGGCCCTGTTCCTCAACACCTTGACTGAAGTTTGGAAGACAGCCTTTCTTGGAATAGGCTTCGATCTTACATAAGGTGTCAGAATTGCCAATAGTTGGCATTTCTCCTGTGGGTGCTGTAGAAAAGGGCTGTATTTTGCTTATTTAGAATCAGATAACCTCGCTCTATACTACAGTTGAATTCTCCAAATGTTGATTGTGAACTTTAAATTCTGGTCTACCTTATAAGCACAATGGGCAGAGTGGGAGGGGTCACTATTTAAAGTAAATGGCCAGTGTGCGTCTTTTGGCAAGCAAGGAAGTCTTGTAATTTATCTTTTCTGTTTTGTAAATGTGATTTTACACACACACACACACACACACACACACACATACACACACATTATTTTGCCCTTAGCTTGGTGAGGAAGGACTAGTATCTAACTCAGATCTAACACTAAACGGGATGGTAGTGTTAAGTAGCTGAAACTGCAGAGAAAATTATGACTTCTCTTCCCACTCTAGTTTAAGCTAAAAATCATGAAAAGCTGAGACAGCATCTGTCAGCTTTGGGGACCCTGCTTTCCTCTGGGCACTAACCTGGTAAAGTCTGACTTTGCTATAGAGACAAGTGATTACCAGGTGTGGCTTGTCAGAGAAATGTGAAGAAATTGGGTTTCCTCCTCTTAAATTTGTGCTGTCTGGTAGGCTGATTTAGTTGAGCATATTTTGTTGGTTTTGTGAAAGAGTATAATGCCTTCAAAAGGTTAAGTTGCTGAGTCATCCCTCCAGACAGCCCCAGGGTTTAATTGGAAAGAGTTAGGGTGGATGTCTTGACTGGCGTGTGACACATGTGTTGCCACCGTAAAAAGAAGCAGCGTTGAGTCAAGGACGAAGGGGTCAGATTTACACAATAACCACAGCTGGGGGATTTTCAAGGAGGTAGAAAGAGTCTCTTAAAAAGGCAAAAAACATTATAAGGGGAATTCAAGACACCTAATCACAGAGCAGTATCCATAAGGAATTTAGGCTCTTGACACTAACAGCTGGGAAAAAACCATTGTGGAAGATCAATCCAGTAAAATCGAGGGGTGGGGTTAAACAGGTTTTGTGTTCTTTAAAAGTTTTGCTTTATTTTGGAGGTGCCTGGGTGGCACAGTTGGTTGAGCATCTGACTCCTGTGTCATGGTCTAGGGGTCATGAGACCCAGCCCCACGCAGAGTCTACTTGGGATTTTCTCTGCCTCTCCCTCTGTCCCTCCCGCTAGTGTGTGTGGGTGCATGTGTGTGTTTGTGTGTGTGTGCATGTGAGGGCTCTCTCTCTCAAATAAATAGTTAAAAAAATAAACAAAAACTTTGCTTTATTTTGTATTATTTTATTCATTAATATTTTAGAGGAGTAGCTCCTGATCTGTTAGTTTGTCTTTGTTCAAATTATTAAGAACATGAATTAAAAATTTTTTCGGCTCAAAGCTTTTGACATTCGGCGATTGCTAATACCTGAACTCTGCCCCCAAAAGTAAGTGTGGCAGTGACCTTTGACGATGTGAAGAAACTGAATGGCTCTTTGGCCACATGCTGTACCCTCAACGCTTACTTGTGGTGGCTACATGGCAAACTCTAACTTAGATGTTTTAGAGATCTGGTTTGGAAATCTGGTTTAGACTTGAGTGAAGCCTTGTCTATTTTATCATTGAGTCCTTGAGAATTTATTCTTCAGGAAGTACATCTTGTGTCAGACATTCATATTTTTAATCTTTTCAACTCTATTTTGCTTTATTCATAGTGTGCAGTTGACATCTAAAATCGATTTTTGTGCATAAGGAAACTGTACTATTAAAATCGGTTTTTGCGGGGTGCCTGAGTGGGCTCAGTCCCTAAACATCTGCCCTCAGCTCAGGTCATGACCCCACGGTCCAGGGATCAGCCCCACTCAGGCTCCCTGCTCAGCGGGAAGCCTGCTTCTCCCAACCACTCCCTCTGCTTGTGTTCCCTCTTCCACTGTCTCTCTCTCTGTCAAATAAATAAATAAAAATCTTTAAAAAATAAAAAATAAAATAGGTTTTTGGGGTGCCTGGGTGGCTCAGTAGGTTAAGCATCCAACTCTTGTTTTTGGCTCGGGTCATGATCTCAGGGCTGTGGGATTGAGCATCAGGCTCCATTTGTTCATTGCAGAGTCTGCTTGTCCCTCTCTCTCTGCTCCTCCCCCTACCTCCCTTGCTCGCACTTTCTCCCCCAAAAATAAACAAATAAATCTTTAAAAAAAATAAAGTAAAATAGGTACGTTGCTATGTGTGACGAAACACATAATTAGCAGGAACTAAGAGCTAGTGAATTAGAAACCCCTCTACAAAGGGCTCCCCTTCTAGAATATATTCCGCTGATACAGGCATTGCTAGGACTTGTGTAAGAAACAGATTGTTCCATGATTTATAAAAGCCTTTCTGCCTTAGTATTTTTTCTTTAAGCAATTTAAAAAATATGGAGTTTGTTATTTTTTTTTTTTTTTGGCAGGGAAGTGGGAGCTTATACAATATTGACAGTTTGGAGGTTGAACTTAAACTGTCTGAAATGTTGGGAGCCCCGGAGACACCCTCTGAGAACGTGGGCTTGTCACAGTCAGTGTGTCACCGGCAGGGCTGACCGCGTTGGAGCTCTGGGGCTGATGGAACAGCAGTCTGTAGCCACGCATCTGCCTGCACCTGATGCTTGACAGAGACGAGGGAAAGGGATGTCCAATTCATTAATTTTTTTTTGTAATTTTATTGGTATATTTTTTTAATTAAATTTTTTATTTATTTTCAGCGTAACAGTATTCATTGTTTTTTCACCACACCCAGTGCTCCATGCAATCTGTGCCCTCCCTAATACCCACCACCTGGTTCCCCCAACCTCCCACCCCTGCCCCTTCAAAACCCTCAGGTTGTTTTTCAGAGTCCATAGTCTCTCAAGGTTTACCTCCCCTTCCAATTTCCCTCAACTCCCTTCTCCTCTCCATCTACCCTTGTCCTTTATATTATTTGTTATATTTGGTATATTTTTTAAACGTCAGAAGTTGAGTGAAACAGTTTTTTGCCACTGTTTGATGCATTGCAAAACAACCCAGGGAAGAGATGTAGCCTCCAGAGAAGTAAACGACAATGTACCCAGACATGTGAGCTGTTTGTGATTATGTATCTTAAAAGACAAAGACTTGAAGAAATGACTGGGGCTCAGGTGTGACAGAGAGACCCTTCTGCTGAAGTCGCATGATTAAATTTGAACTGTTACAGGAGAGGTATCCCCAAAGGTACCTGCTTCCTGGAGATCTATGCCTTGTCAATGCCCCCCTCATAATGCAGGAGATGCCATTTTATCTGCCTTTAACCAGGAGAGCCTTGGGGTCATTAGCACCCCCATGATCCCATGCAGGATCAAGGACCCCGGTTTCTTTGCCTTCACTGCTTCGAGCTAGACCCTCAGTGAGTCCTGGATTGAGCCCCAGCCTTAACCCTAACCTGACTCATACACAGAATATCTCTATAGGAGTGCTGGAAGAGCTGGAGTAACTGTTACATATAATTTGAATATTTGAATTTGAATATACATTCAGACTGTTAGAGAGTGTGTGTTAAGTGAGAGAGAGCTGTGTTTTCAAAGTGGTACTGAAAGGCACAATCTACTTCAATTCACATGAAAACCAGAAATGACCACTGTACAGAAAAATGTGGAACAGGAAAGGCACAAACATTTTTAGGTAACTGTGGATATTCTTCTTTATGCTCAGGTGCCATCCACATCTGTGTCCAGTTCTTGGCCATTTTGTAGGGCACAAGAAGAGAAGAGGAGAGGCAGAGGCCCAGGGTGGAGGAGGAGGGATGTATCTGACCTTTCAGAACTCACTTGTTTTTCAGGTTGAAGATCTCAGCACCTCTGTTGGGAGCCAGAGGTAGAACCAACAACCCTGGCTTATGGAATTAATCACTCTAGAAATAGGGGAGCCATCTTAGAAGGAATTTGTATACCTTATTGTATAGAGAGCTTGATGCAAGCCCTTTAAAAGGGCTTTAAGAGGGGCACCTGGGTGGCTCAGATGTTTGGGCATCTGCCTTCGGCTCAGGTCATGATCCCCGGGTCCTGGGATCGAGTCCTACATTGGGCTCCCTGCTCGGTGGGGAGCCTGCTTCTCCCTCTGCCTCTCTCTCTCTCTCTGTCTCTCATGAATGAATAAATAAAAAAAAAAGAGTCTATGTTCTTGCTGACATGCTAACGTAAAAACTCAGGTTCTTGTTTCTTTGGTGTTTATGGTGTGTCTGAGAATTTAGTGGCTGAGTGAAAACCTAAGGACCTGTGTTGAAGGGAGTGATTTTTTTAATGTTGAAGATAAGTGTGTTTTATCAAACTAGGGAGTATTTCAATGGCGAATTCTCTCAGTACCTTAGAGATCAATGAATGGATATCCTCCAATATGATTAAGTTCCTGTTCGTCCTCACCACCATCAGAGGAGGTTAATAGAACTGCACACTGGAAGTGTTAGCTGTGATTTTTTTCATGATTAAAGAAATGGAAGGAAAAAACAAAACCTGTCATCCTCCCCATGTGAAAGCCAAATTTTGTAATATGCAAATTCTCCAAAGTGAGAGTCTATTATATCCCAGGACACAACCTCACAGCCTTTGAGTTTCAGAACAGGGGACCTGAGAAGTAAGCTTCTTTCTGTGTTTGGTTGGTATTTCCACAACATGGAATTGAAATGAACTTCCACATCTTGTGTTTAAACTTTTTCTCATAATCCCAGGTAACACTGTTTTCACCCTGAACATGTCAGAAGACAAAGGAGTAACACGCACCTGCTTTTGAACTTCCTATTTTTGCCTTCCCTCCCAGGGTCTTCTCTGCTAATTTACTTCCACTCTGTGACAGGCTATGGTAAAGGAATTTGTTAAAAGCTGAAGATGTTTTATTAGGAGTAACCTGGAAGACACACACCGGTTTCCAGTGAGTTGCCCATACACATATCAGTAGCAATCCCTCACAAATACAAAACAACACAATCTGACGAGTTCAGCATGTCAGGGATCTTACCCAGTCTAGAGATCTCATTTTACCAATGAAGCTCGTACATGGAAGTTGAGTGGCTACAGTGACAGTGTCAGGTCTGGAACCCAGGATTTGTGACTACTACAAATCAAGTGGTTTTTCTTTACCACTACAGCATAACCTGATTTGTGTCTTTAACTCAATTTTGTGTTTTCCAAATCTTGTGTGGATCTGGCTAGGCTACAGTGCCCAGTTATTCACTCAAATGCTAACTGAAGTATGGTGAAGGTATTTTGTAGATGTGATTAAAGTCTCTAATCAGTTGATTTTCTCCTAGATAACCTGGGTGGGTCTGATTGAATCAGGTAAAGGGCCCTAAATGTGGGGCTGAGACTTCTCTAAGAAAAATAATTTTTACCTACAGCCAGAACTTCAGCCCATGCTGGAGAATTCTGGTCTCCTCCTCTTGACAGCCTGCCCTGTGGATTTCTGACATGCCTTGTCGGCCCCTCAATCATGGAAGCCAACAGCTTGCCATAAGTTTCTTCATATATGCCTTTTATTGGTTCTGCTTCTCTGGTTGAACCTTGACTGATACCCAAGGGAGAAGTTGTAATTAATCAGGTCATATCCTGAGGTTTCCATATATGGGTGGAAAGAGAAGGTAAGGCTTTGTGTGGCCTCATGGAACCAGGACGCTAATCTTTTAAATACTTTTGTGCAGCTCTTATTGAAGGAGCAGAGCTGGTCTTAGCCGGACATTGAGGTCGGGGGCATTCTGATGTAATGGCTGATCGGATGTTGGCTCACTGCTCAGCAGCGACTGGGTGGAAGAGGGAGGATGGGTAAGTGAAGTATAGATCAGAAACACAGTATAGGAAAGAGTTGAGTAGTCGACTGGGGACTCTTGGACAAACAGAGAACCAACAGATTCACCTGCTGTCACACCGTGGCCAAGGTGGGAGGTCACAGGATGAGTGGAGATAGCTAATGGCTGCCAGAAGGAGAATGGAGGAGGGAGAATAGGCAGCCAGGCTTTGTGTGTGAACATTTAGGAATAAACAATGAAGAACACTGGATGTTTTCAATGGAAAACTATGCATTATTTAGAGCACACCCTTCTAGGCTTCCTGCTTAGCTGTTTTTTGCCACGGAGCTATTTTTATAATTTGTAAATTGTAGAGAACCAATGGCAATGCAATCATAATTACCAATGCAAAATAATTCTTTTGCATAGACCCACAAATAAATTCTGTCCACAGAGGTTTAATCGATCTTCCTCCCCACTGAAAAACCATTTCAATGCTCCTGTTCTCTGAGTAAATTTGCGGTTCTTTGACTTCTTTGAACCTGTTGTGACATCTGTACAATTTCCTTTATTAATAAATGAGTTCAATAAAATCTTTGGCACGTGTTCATTTTATGTCTGTACAAGAGTCATAATTTTACCTTTTTAAAAAAAGAAATTATCTTCTAACAACACCTGAGGTGTCCTGGGTACACACAGGGAAGAACAGTACAGGCCGCATTGTCTTCAGATCAAAGGGACAAGAATCTGCCCCGTGAGAGCAGCTAAGGGGCCACCAGCCCCTGGAAGGCCTGAGCCACGGGCTTGCAGCAGGGGTAGCATCAATACAAGTAAATTCTTTACTTTTTCTTTTTTTACTTTAGGTGACATACAGATCTCCTTTCTCGCCCTTTGAGATTTTGATATCAGAGATGCTTTTATAGTTTTTTGAAGAAGAGTTAGATGCCTTCTCTGTCTCTCACATTTCTACACACACTTGCTTATGCATGTATGTTTGTCTTACTTGCTTCCAAAAGCTACTTTTGAAGTGAATTAGACAGTAAACGGAGGGAGAATAATAGACTGAAGAGCAGGCCAGACCTTACCTTGCAAAGAGCAATGTCACTTGTAGAGCCACACGGCAGATGGTGAAAAACCATATGATAAAAATAACAGAAGGCCGCATGGTAAATATATTACGACAACAAGCAGGCAGCTAATGAGACGGAGGAACAGAGAGGAAAGCCGGGGGAGGGGGGTCATTCAAGGTCACCAGCTCTGAGATATTAATAGTATCTTGCACTTCGGATTTATGTGTCAGTGGTCTCCAAAGAGCAAAGCGGGGGTGGGGGGTCACTTTCATCATCACTTGGCCTTCCTGTGGAGGGTGGGTTGGGCAGGAAAGTGCAGGCTCCGGGCAGCAGACACTGCTAACTTTCTTGTGTGGATGTGGATGGAAAACACAGGGCAGGGGAGGGGACTGTGTCTTCCCCAGGAAGGACCTCACTGCCAGCAGGGGAAGGAAGAAGAAAGTGCAAGTCTCCCACCAGTATGGTGTCCTGGCTAAGTCGTCTCTAAAGCCGTGGTGATGGTGGAAGTGACAGTGTCAGGGGTCAGGGAGGGGGGCCCATCCTACATTTTCTTAATCTACATGGCTATGTAGAGAAAGAAATCTGCAAATCTGGGAGTGAGTTGTATGGGATCTGTGATTAGCGATTTATGCTATCCAGAACATAATTCTAAAAAATTTCCCTAAAGGTCTTTTTAAGGACAATACCACAGAATTAAATTGAATGTGTGTGTGCTGTGTTAGAAATAGCCTTCATGAAATAAATTGCATACATTATCAAGAAGAGCATTTGGGAAAGTGAGATAGAGTATTGACTCTCTTACTCTCTAGGGACTGCTGTTAAGAGAAGGTCCAGACTGAAGCTGAGCTCCAGACCAAGGAGGAACATCTGTCTGGGACGTGTGGGGGCAATACAGAACTCATACAGCCCAAGACCTGTCTAAGCAGAATGGCAGTGGGCTCCCATGATGGGCGGAGACTGGTGGGGAGGAAAGAGGAGCTGGCAGTCTTCAAATAAAGCAAAAATGTTCTTGAGAATTCACAGTACAGAAAATTCTTGGAAGTTGTTTATGAGGGTGACAGTTTTAAAACATGGTTCTCAAGCTGTGTGTTTGATGTCTCTCTCATAGTTTAGGGGAGGAAAAATGGAACAAGGGAATGATGACGGGGTGCACTTTGGATGTGCAGCTAGAAATCCACAGTGGCCCCAAAATGGGTGGAGGGAGGGGAGATGAGGTTTTGTGGGTCCCCGAGCATAGCTCTAGGCAGTGAATTATTCCTTGGGACTTTCAAACCAGCCTGTGAGTCAATAATCTGGAGGATTTGGGAGTAAATAATGAATCACATACTGTGGGGGCCTGGAAGGAACCAGAGTTCCTGCTTGTGATGAACCACTCTTGGTATAGGGTTGCTATCAACATTTCCATGGACTCTAGGTCACATTCTTCATATGGGACCCCTCTTCTGATCTTAAGAACGGCTAACATTTATTAAGCACCTATTATACGCCAGGCATTGCTTTCTGTGCTTTTCACGTATGAATTAATAGACATATTCCAAGAGAAGTTTTTATAGACTTGGGTGGAAAAACTCAACAGGTATGTAGGCTGGAGCTTGCGTTTTAAATGTATAACCATTTTCCTAAGTTGTCAGTTTCAATAATTCTTGGAGCTGGTTAAGCTGGATTCTGATAAGAATATTTGCCTTAGGCCTTTACATGTTTGTATAATTTGGGTTTAGCTCACTCTACTCATTTCAAACCCAATTAAGAGTTGGAACAATGTGTAAGTATGATGTGGTGGTTGATAACTGACCGTGGCTGGAAGGAAGTAAATAAGTTCTCTCTATGCTTTATAGCACCATTCCATCCTTCAGGTAACATGGAATCTTTGTCCTTCTTTGTGCTTTAAAACTCCCATGTCACTCATACTTCCAAACAAGGTAGCAAAGTGCTATTTCGGATCCATTAAGGAGCGAGTTTGGAAAGCCAATTCATCTTCCATTAAGAACCTGATGTTGGTTGACCAGATGGCTGTGGCCTCTTTAGTAGAGACTAAGTAGTAAAGACGGGGCTCAGGAAATGACAGTGTAGATAGGGGACTGTGTTCTCTTGAGGGCAGTCCTGAGGGATGAGGTGCTGTGGACAGTAGGAGTTGACCAACGCACCTGCACAAGCAGAGGCAAGCCAAAACAGAGAATGACATAGGTCCTGGGGAGGATGTGGGGAATTCAAAAAGGAGATCACAGGTCTCCAAAGTGGGCATCTTGCATAGCAACTTCTTATATCCTGGACGTGTGGGAGATGGAGCTTTTGCTACATGCTGAGTTAACCCCTCCCTGTAACTCATGTGTGTTGCGGTAATGAAGAGGGCACACACTTCATGAGTTTCCCTGGCCTGCTGAAAAACAGATGGACAAGGAGCTTTATGCGTCTGGTTAGATAAATTAAAGATTTGAAAGCAATAATGTCAGCAACAGCCACCATTAAACAGAGATTGCAGAAGCGGAACAGACCTTTTAAGCATTTGTTTTACTTGAAGCCCAGTATTTATCTCTTTGGCTCAAGCCCAAGTACCTAGCTGGCAGGGACCCAAACTCACCCCCGAGTTGCCTCTTGGGAATCTAACCCAGTCTGCCACGGATGAAAACTGCCTCTCTGGGTTTCCGAGCGCTGTTAGAATCATTCTGGATATTCCACATAGTGCATTAAAATAGTGAAACCATTCAGTAATATTCTGTTTTACTGTGTCTTCAAGGGCCACTCTTGGGGAGGGGTTAAAAATGGTTGTAAGCCATTTGAGGGAGAGTGTGTACATGGTACAATGTACACCAGAATGCTTTGGTTTCTTTATTATCCCATGTTTATATTTGATGAAAAAGTTTATAAATTTTGGAATGACTCTTTGAGGGTGTCATCCCACCAAAATCAAAGAGTGATCTGGCGATGCCCTCATTCATCATGGTTTTCTTGTTCCTAATATCCACCATACCTGCTGCTCAGCTGGGTCCCCGGACCCTGCAGCTTGGCCTGGATGCTTGTGTGAGCTTCATCGTAGGATCAGGGGAACTCTCCGCTGGTCTCACAGACTAAGACCAAGTCCTGGGAGATGCACTGTTAACCTCCGTCTCCTGGATTTCTTTGTTGTGCTTAGGGCTTCTTCCTACTATCTTGAATCTTCTTTCCCATTCACTACCTTCCACTTCCTATTATCATGGTCCCCTTTTGACACTGAGGGCTCCTAAGACAGTTACTGGCATGTCACTGGCATAAGAGTTGAATAACAACACAGGGGACAGTTGAGTTGATAATAACTAATGTGGGGAATGACAGACAGATGGAGTCAGGCCAGCTGTGGCTTCTAGACTAAGAATATGGCTTGGGGGGTGTCATAGCCACAGCTGACAGGGAATGGGAGTTTTGTCCACCCCCCTGACCCTGGTGTTCTCTGCCTTGCACCATATTCTCAGATGAAGGCTAGAACTTTCTGCGTGCACGGGAGTTGAGGTGTGAAGTGCAAGGCTGATGTAGACCCTGTACCCCTCCCGCCCACCTTCCCAGCAGAACTTTCAGGTGGAAGGGCTGGAAGAGAGCCAGATGAGGCCCCGAGGCCAACTCGACCCTTGGCAGGAGGACAGAAGTCTGGGCACAATAACAGCCAGGGCGCTGAGACTTATTCCTGAATAACACCTGCAGAATTTGTACTCTTGGGTATTACTTATACATGAGTCATGCTCCCTCTTCAAATCTAGAAGTCACTCAAAGAACAATGTGTTTTAGTAGACAGATGAGTAAACAGACAGACGGCTGGATCAATGGTGATGGAGAGGTGAGTCTGTAACATGAAATGTGTCCAAAGCAGCAGAAGTTTGGTGTTTGGATATATCTCCCATTCTCAAAGTATAACCACCTGTTTCTTCTTTTATTTTTTTAAGAAAAATCTTTTTAAAAACCTATTAAAAAACATCAAAATGTTTCTTGGGCATTAGGCAGCTGTAACAATGTTTTGATAGATTTAGGATAAGTGAAGTCAGAAACATATGGATTTCATTTTTCTTAAATTAAATGTGTGGATTTTTAAATAAAAGGTGAATTCCCCACAAAAATATAGTTCAGCTTCTTTTGAGGGGGGGAAGGGTGTTTAATTATTAAACAAACAAATGTTTACATGCAAATGAAAATAAATATGTATAAGGCAAGAATACCCTCATCATTGCTCTAAACAGACCTTAAGGGCAAGGCAGCTGTCTGAGGCTGTCCTTTGAGAGCGAAGCTGGTTAATTCACTCGTTACCTAACATGTGAAGTAACATCTGCAGGAAGCATCAAGAAAGAATACATCTTCCAGGTTTAGTGGCACGAACCAGGCCCAGAATCGAGTCAAAGCTGCTGGGACGTGAGAGGAGCCGTGACCAGTAATGTCCCAGACAGAATATGCGGATGAGCCGCCTGGAGTCTGGACCTGGGACGCCCAAAGGGCAAGTGTTCTGTGTCTCAGGCATTAGCTGGGGAGCATAGCAACTGGGCCACCCACAGGAGGTGTGGGTCCACCCTGGGGGCTTGCCTCATCTCCACCAGGAGTTCTAGAAATGTGCAAGCAGGGTTTGTGGAGCTCTCTCCTACGTGGTCACCCCTCCAAAGTTAACATCAGCTCTCAACGAACAGGCATTGTTTCTATAAAAGGAAGAAGAACCTAGAAGCAGAAGCCTGCTGTTCAAGAGCGGGGCTGCTGTCTGCCTTGCTCTCAGAGAGGGGTGTGGTGCAGAGCACCGTCTTTCCTGCGAGTTCCAGACGCCAAGCTCTCTTGTGCTGTTTCCTTCTCTACTTCAGCCTGTGCTTGCATCCCCCACTCACCAGAAGAGCCCAGCCTGCAGGATGGAGGGTGGAGCCTCTCCAGGACCCCTGCTTCTGCCCTGAGCTTCCTTGGGTTTAGCGGCTGGTGCGTCCATGCTTCTCAAGTTGCTGCTGGTTATATGGCAGCTCACAGTTGACTGTTTGGGTCTTCCCTTATTACCCGCCTCACACTTCAAGGCTTATGAGAGGTTAAAGCTGAGTAATTTTCTCTTTGAACCAGACTCAAAGGTAGAAGGATGACCTTGGCCGTTTGCATAGGAGCCCCTCAGGACATGCAGGCAACGTTTGTCTCATCTTGTGTGATACTTCAGCCCTAACTTATATTTTTCTATTATTGATTAATTCAGAGCCCTAATGGTGTTGCTGAGTGCATCTCCAGTCAAAAGATAAGAGTAAAGACCATAAGTTTTGACTGTGTGCTCAGCTTGGAAATAATAAAGAACCCATGGTGGTGATTGATAAAATCAGCTAATATTTACTGGGTCCTGGACCGGCTACATAATTTGAGGGGCCCAGTGCAGAATGAAAACACAGGACTCCTTGTTCAACATCGTTAAGAATTTCAACATGATGACAGCAGAGTGTTAAACCAAGTGTGGGGCCCTTCGGAGCCTGGACCTGTGTGCAGCTCTGGTCACACGCACAATCTTTCATTCCCACCAAAAACTCTTTGAGATAAGAATTCTTATTTCTATTTTACAGATGAGTAAATTGAGACTTTCAGAGGTTAAGTGGCTTGGACCAAAGTCACCCCACAAGTGCCAATATTCAAATCAAGGCAGTGACCTCAGAGTCACAGCTTTCAGAGACAAACCTATGTATTTACATGAGAACTGAACACTGGTCGCAGTTGTACATGTGTGTGGGTTGGTGAACAAGCAAGCACACACTCTGAAATGTACATGGGCAGGCTCATGTGTGCACAGCCTGGATAACCCAACAGGAAACAGGGAAGTTGGACAAGTCCAAGCTCAAAGCAATGTTTTGGATGATTTAATCCATGAAATCATATATTTTGGGAAGACTGGGCAAGAGCCCAAAGATATCAGATCTGGGGCGGCCTCGGTTCAACTACTCAAGAAACCACTTCATGCAAGGGCTGGAGGCTTGGCCCATCCACCTGTAACACCAATAGTTTCACGGTTTAATTGATCTTGTATGGTTCAAGTCAGAGCAAACTGAACATTTTTATTCTTGCAAGTTATGTTCCAAAGCGCTCAGCCCCTAAATTGATATTGAATGGTTTTATGGAAACTGTTCTGTACCTGTGTGCCATGCAGGCACTATTTGCATGTGCTACACCTTTATGGCAGGGAACTCCCAGTGGCAGGATTGAGTAAGAAGGGGAACGGACCAAAGCCTGGTTTAAAAACAAGCAACCTCTGGTTGGGTTATGATGACTAAACCATGAGACACTTCTCACTCACCGCTCCCCCCGGGTCTATCCCAATGACTGACTGTGAAAGTCTAAAGCAGGTCCACTGGCATTATCTGCAATTTCTACCAGTCAACAATCGATAGGACAACCGATCACATAAGAATATCCCTGTGATTTTTATCTTTTTTTTAAATTTTTTTATTTTAATAAACATATAATGTATTTTTATCCCCAGGGGTACAGGTCTGTGAATCGTCAGGTACCTGTGATTTTTATCTAATAGCGTCAAAATGGGTCTCTGAGGAACGTGCTTAGGAAAGACATCACTGATCTGTGAGATGCCTCTTCCCCCAAACGTGAAGACTTGAGGAACAGTATGAAATTCACGCAAACAACTTGCTTTGTAAATGAAAAGAGCTAGGACATTTTGTTAATATATTAAACCTAATGTGGAGTGAGTGGCAGTTAATTCTGCTTAGGCTGACAGGCCCCTGAGACTTAAACCTACAGGTAAGTTTGCTCTTCCTTACAGAAGGTAGAACAGAAGCATTGCGGGACTCTCCTGTGTTTCTACCCATCCAGGATCACTGACCAGAGGTGTGCTCTGAGGCTGCTTTCTTCCCTTGCCCTCCCTCTCCAGAGCCTTATTTCCTGGGACTGTGGATTTGGACACTGTTGTTTTAGTTTGAACTTAATAGAATACCAGGTTTCAGAACAAAAGTGGGTGTATATTGTCTGTCTCTTTCTCTGGAGCACACCAGAAATTCATACACTTAATTTGTTTGACATTTTGCAAGATAAAACACCAGTCAGAGAAGAGAAAATTAAAGAGCAAGAAAAAGGATTACAAGATTTTCTTAAAGAAGGCGTAAGTAAAAAAAAAAAAAAATGACAAGTCTGAATCTATTCTCGATAGGAGTACGTGGCTAAATGGTTTCTTTTAGGGACTGAGCTCTTTTTGTGATTTTCTGCCTGTCGTCAATCTGCATTGGGAGAATTTACGCATTCAGCTTTGAATAACTGAGGCTAGAGGGAGAAAACACAACAAAACGCTAGTTTCAACTTAAGTAAACTTGGAGGATAACTGAATTATTTCTGGGCATGGAGTTATAATATCACACCCCATTGTGACTATTGCTGTATTGATGAGGATTTTTTAAAAAGAATTACCTTCTTCAGAGAGGAACGGAGCTCGTGTTTCATATACACACACACACACACACATGCGCACGCACGTGCCCGCGCTCATATTCTATCTCTTTCCTTACACTGTGACTTGAAATTCCAAGCAGATAGCTTTGTGAGATTGCAGTGATTTATTTAGCAGCATTTTAAATCAGCAAGTGATGAAACAAGCTCAGGGCACAGCTCTTTAGACATCCCTGAATGGGTTGGGCTGCCTGCCAGCAGGCTTGCTGGTCAACCAACCTCCTCTTACCAAGCACGGCTCAGGCAGGAGGCCAGAACTGGCCAGGAAGGTGGAAAGTGCAGCATCAGGCCCTCCCCAGGGGCTGTGCCCAGCATCAGAAACCGGGGAACATGTTTGTCCCAATCATGTCTGTTTGTTTGCATTTTTACTCAGCTGAGATCCTATCAGGGCATTTAGCGTGTTTTGTAAACTCTACCTGCCACTGAACCACAAAAGGGCAAATAAAGGTGGGGCAGGAATGGGGGTATTGGAGGAGGGAAGAAAAGGCAGGCGGAAGTGGCAAGTGGGAGGAGGTTAAGGGCATACTGAGGACCAGCTCTGACTTCATGGTAGTTGGGGGTGGGGAGCCGTTGTCCCTCTCACATGCCCAGTCTGAAAATGGCGGTCCTCCACGACACTCCTGATACATTCACTTGTTGCTCATACCACCTAGTTTTATAACTGATTGTGTATATGCTTGAATGTAGGACTAGACTGTGGACCCTTGGAGGACATGCACTGTATAGTAATCATCTTTCTCGCTCACAGGAGGCTCTTCTGTAAGGTCTGAAGAAGGAGTGATTGAGAAAGGCAAAAGGAATCCAACCTTCAGCAACAAGGTAATTCAATAAATGCTGGTTGCCTCCTGCTAGGCACCCAGTATTGACAATCAGGACTGAGTGATGGGAGGCAAGCCAGAACAAAACACAGTCCCTTCCCTCAGGGTTCGCAATCTAGATAGGGCCATGGCAGATATATGAACAGCTCTAAAGAAAATTTACACAAGTTAGAGTGCTAGCCACAGTTTACTCTGAGGACAGGGGAGCATGAAGTTATCTCCAGAACAAAGCTGGGTTTCATTATTGGACTGAAGTGTCACTTATATTCCTAATGGCTTCCCCAGGGTGCTCGGTTTAATGCTAAGCTCTTAATTATGAGGCTTCCTTGTATTGGAACGAGGCAGCCTAGTGGGAAGTGGTGAGGGGATCAGCTATGACAAACACTGGCTGCTCCCAACTCCACACTTGGTCACTTAAGTCATGGTTTACCTGAGATTATTTCCAGGTACAAGGGAGGCCTGTGACCCTAAGGCACATCACCTTCTCCCTTTGCTACAGTGTGGACTCTGTGTTTTAGCATTACAAGCAAAGTAAAATTACAAGCTTGACACAGATGCCCGGCTGTTAGAAAAAAATCAACACCTGCCTTGCACAAAGATGTGTGTGTGTGTGTGTGTGTGTGTGTGTGTGTATGCACATGTATGCAAGCTGGATTGGGAGCAAAGACAAGCAGTAGTTCCAGCAGTAGTTCCAGTTTGAGCATCGGCTCAAAGATGAGCCCATGTTCAGAAAAAACTGGAATTCTTGCAAGCTTGGATGGTCTGGTCTTTGGAGAGCCCAAGCAGCAGCAGGAGAATGATGTTTTGACCCATTTATACAGGTTTCTTGGGATCCTAACATTTATATCTCATTTCCTATCATAAAAAGACAAAATGCAGGCATTGTCCAGGAAAAAAGAGTCATACGAGCTTTTATGAAGCACCTGTACAACCAGCTCCCACTTCTAGAGAGACTCAGTGAAAGTGCCTCTTTTTTGGGGGGCAAACCCAGACTCTCATGTACAGGCAGAGCTTGGGCCACTCCAGGGCTGTGAGCCAAGTCATTATCTTCTGCCCACTCAAGGGAGGTGGGAAGGGTGGGGAGGATGCTCCACTGGACTTGAAGTCACCCACCCAAAATTAGGTGTGTTTTGGACCTCATGGAATGTAGTCCTATCAACTGGGGGTATGCAATCGTGAGGAGGAAGAAGGAAGCAGATAGTTAAGCAAGACTAACCAGACTATCCTAGATTCCACCTTATACCAGTCCTTCAAAGGCTAATAGATTGCTCACAACAACAAAGTTCCTTGGACAAATACATTTAGAAAATTCTGGGTCCCACAAAATATGTGTTTTCACCTGGGCCTCTCCACTCGTAGTGTTTCCCAAGCTGGTTTGACCCTGAAGTTTTTTGGTGGGAAACGTATTGCTAACTCACGGACCTTTGTGCTTGGAGAAAAGCAAGAATCTGCCTCTAAGTTTTTAGAAGGCAAACTCCAAAAGATTTCCGAGAATGTATGGATAAGAACTCATGGGCAGAGATGGCTCAGGAGGAAGAGAGTTCTGACAAACAACCTTTGAATGACACCAAGGAGGACGATTTAAAGCCTAGACCGCTGGTGAAAATTTGAGTTCACCTAGAGTCTGTGGGTAAGACAGGTCATCTTCCCGCTGTAGTTCTTCTCTCATGCATGCTTTAAATATTTATTAAGTGCTTTCCCTGTAGCCTAGCACTCGAGATGCATTGGAAATAAGCACAGTTTTGTGTTTGTCTGTATTTGGATGCAAGCCTGTGTCTGCATGTGTGCTCAAGGAGCTCCTGGTTCAGTTGGGAGGACAGAGAATAAAACTACTGAAGTAGGTGTCATTTCTGGGTAGAGAAATGTGCATGCATCATGGACACGCTGGAGCACATCCAAGGGAAGGCAGCTGAGAGCTGAAAGGTCTGGGATCCCGATGTAGAGAAAGGCTGTAGAAAGTAAGTCTATTTAGTCTGTGTCTTAGCTCCAGCTGTCATCACAAAATACCACAGACTGGAGGGCTTAAACAACAGATATTTATGCCTCACAATTCTGGAGGTGGGAAATCCAAGATCAAGGTGCTGGTAGGGTTCTATTTCTGGTGGGACCTCTGTGCCCAGGCTGTGGACAGCCAACTTCTTGCTGTGCTCTCATAGGGCTTTCACTCGGTGTGTGTGCATAGTGAGATCTCTCTTTTCCTTTTGTTTTAAGCCCACTAATCCCATCAGGAAGCCCTACTGTCCTGACCTCATCCAGCCCTAATCACCAAAGACCCACCTCCAAACAGCATCACATAGGGGTTAGGGCTTTGTCATGAACTTTGGAGGGACACATCACTCCTTGCATAGTGAATGAGAAGACAGCTGGATGGTGAGACTTGCCTCATGTGCAGAGTGATAGTGCCGTGCTAAGACAAACAAGGAGGTCTCAGAAATGTGCTTTGGGGAATCTCACAAGTAAAGTTCCTTAAAAATAAGAGGGCTTCCTTGTGAGGTAGCAAGCCTCCTGTCCTTGGAAGTATCCAAATAGAGGCTGGAGGTTTTTCCTTGTGATTTTTGCAGATGGGTTTCCTACATAGACATAATTCTCTTAGAGGCTCCCAGGCCTTCCTTTCCTAAAATTTTATTTGGGCTCACTCCACAAGCTTTTTCTTCCTTTGCTATTCTCCACGGTGTGTCCAGAATGGTTCTTTACCCTGTTTCCATAGCGGAGGGGGCGGTGGGTGGACAGAGCATACTGAATAAGCAATATGTGTGCTGGTGAAATGGGGCTGTTCTGTCAAAGTCTAGTTTGATAAAACCTGTCCATGATGGGTGCCGGAAGCTACGTACCAGAAGCTAGGGCGCATGCGTTCGCGGTGTCTCAAAGCCACTGCTCTTGGCTGTACATTTTATTGCACACTTCGGTGCTTCGTTCACTGTGTTGCTGCCTGTGCCACTCACACTCAGCGAATCCCCATCCCTCTCCCTCCTGGGTCTCCTGGAAACAGGTGTCCCCAGCCTTCTCGGTTGCAAAGCCTCTCATTCATGGAAGTGCGGAGATGGTGTGGCTCTGCTTTTCCTCACTCTGGCCAGGCACCCCATAGTTTGCAGAAGACAGCAGGAGGCCATCTTATGAGGATAGACAAGCTGCTACTGATGGAGGAATCTGTCGTGGGCGGTCACTGGGGCACCTCCAGTCCATACTCCATGGCCAACACCCATCGAACTGTAGAGGTACGACTACAATAAAAACAACCTCTGCCTCGAGGCCACTTTTGTTTGCAAATGCTTTCATATTAGACTGTTCTACAGGCTCCAAAGAAAAATCAGTGTCATTAGTTCATGATCATAGGTTCTGATGCCAAGTCCTCCCAGGGTCTGTGGGACCTGTGCATGTGCATGTGCGCGTTGTGTGTATGTGTGTGATCATGTGTGTATGTGCACACGTGTGTGAATGTGTGTGCATATGTGTGAACACTCATGGGTGAGTGTGCCTGTGTTTGCATGTGTGTGTGTCTGCATGTGCCTGTGACTGTGTGTGTTCACATGATTTTACACTGTGACGCCCCTCACTCTAGATAGTAGAATAAGAGACTGGGATCCTAGTTTCCAGCTCTGTTTCCAAATAGCTGCGTGATATTCTAGAAGTCTCTTCACCTCCCCCAACCTTTGGCAATTCTTTGAAAATATAGGCTTGCCCTGGAATTCAGGGGTTGGCAAGCTTTTTCTTAAATAAAGCACTTAATAGTACTTTATTCATTGCAAACCACATGTTGTCTCTCTTGAATATTTTTTTCCCCTCAACCTTTAAAAAAATGTAAAACCATTCTTAGCTCAGGTGTTATAAAAATAGGTGGCACTGTTGTCCCGGCATATCTCCAGATCGCATAGCTCTGGTTCGGGTTCACCGAGTCACAGTTCACAGTTCACCGGGTCTCAGGCCAGTGAACCAGCTGCCACAAACATGGATAGGAAGCTTGTCACCTGATGGTCCCACCTGACCAAGCAACCAACAGAGGGGTGGTGGGGTCAGAGCTCTGATTCCAGGGCTGGGAAGCCAACACTGTCTTTGCTTCTTTTCCAAAAGGAGGAGTCTGGACCCTCCTTCTATGGCTTCCCAGTGGTGTGGCCTCAGGCACTTCTCTGGCTGCTTGGGCAACTGTGTTCAAAGCTGTTCGGATTCCTTTTAGATTTGAAATTGTATGATGTATCCTTAGCGATGCTTGATAGCAGAGAGTTTGGAGGTCCTTGTAGGTAAACATTCAGTCCCTCCAGTCGCTCTGACTTGGCAGCCTATGTGAGCCCGGTGGCTGCCTGAGCCGTGACCTCAGAGCCCCGGCCCTGGAGGAAGCTGCCTGTTTGCCGGAAGTGAAGCTGCAATCAACAGGGGTGAAGATGCTCCTTGGTTCACCTGTTCTTTGACTTTGTGCCTCATGGGCTGTCTGTGGAAGGAAGACTTTCCAGAAAGTTGTCATCTTTTTAAAATGCCTAAAGCCACATTGCCGCTTTGTTGGAGTGGAAACCTTTCGACTCTGGTAACTGTTCATCCAGGTTCTTGATCCCCAGTGGATCTGGGCAGAGCCAGATACGCCAGGCGCATCGTCAGGACTCTGTCAATGCAGGTCCACACCTCGACATCCCTCTTTCTTAGGAAAGCACTAGAAGTCAGTGATGTAAATGCCTCCCATGGCTTTGGGGCAAGTCCGACAGTCGCTCAGTACTGAGTGAACGCTCATGCCTGGGCGTGGTCCAGACGGAAGAGCCGCGGAGGAGGAGCCTCGACCGGGTCTCACCGCCTCCCCTCTGAGCTTCCCAGGGTGCCTCTACCTACCTGCATCCTCTCTGTTTCTACCTCAACTCTCTGCCCTTGCCTACTGCCTTTTCCTCTGGTCCACTGTCTGTCCTGTTGCCAGCTTCACCTTCTGAAGGTGGCGACTTGCCCACTGGTGTCACAAATTACCTTTACTCAGAAAGCGTTTGCGATTACTCAAAGCCTAAAGCAAAACCCAATCTCCACTAAACCTCAGACTTCCACACTCTTCTCTCTACTGTCCCCTTAACATATTGTCATAAGCAGACATCAGGGGCTCATCTTCAGGGACCTGGGTTCAGTTGGTCTGGGCTAGGCTGGCCCTGGGCTGAGAACCACAGCCTGCTCAACCCCTACCAGTCTACTCACCAGTCCTTGAACTTCTAAATGACAGCATGTGTCACCTCTAGTCAGGATAAAACAGTGAAGATCATCAGTTGTCAATCATCAGAACTCTGCCACGCACCGTCCTGCCTCCCAGCCTTCTGCTACACAGTCTTCTACCTGTCTCTACTCCGTTATTCTTCTGCTGGCCGAGAGTTTCTCACTGGCAGAGAAACCTTCCAGTTCTTGGTACCTGTGGACCTCACTCACTCTGCCATGCTTGTGGAGCACAGCAGATGACACCATGTGTTAGATTCTGTTGATGCTCTGTTTCCCTACCCTCCCCAGAGATCTTGGCACAGGGACGGGTGAGAATTCATGCTGAGTTGAAAACTGGTCCCTAGAGAAGGGTCCTTTAACACACAGCAGGGCTCGCTGGTCCTCTATTTGGGGTGGGATTTGAGGGGCAACAGAAAGGGGCAGGAAATTTTCAAAACAGCTGTTGTTTGATAGCTTGCTGAACCCTAGAAGACATGGGCTGAGGTGTTTATGTCTCATGGTTGGCAGAATTCCAAGGTGCTCTCCGAGATCCCTAAACCCAGTATACACACGCCTTCTCCCAGGAACCCACTCTGATGCTAAACTATATGTTTTTATAAAGGAAATCTGCAGATATAATTGGGGTTGAAAATCAGTCGACTTTAAGAGAGATTGGAGATGATGCTGGGTGGGCCTGACCCAATCAGGTGAGCACCTGAAGGCCACTGGGGTCTTTCTTGCAGGAGAGATTTGAAGCAAGAGAAGGATTCAAGTGAGAGGTAGATACATGGTAAGGGACCGTGGGCAGATTTAAGAGTGGAACTCAGTCTTGGGCTTGAAGTTAATGAAAGAATGGGAACCCCAGCCCTACAACTGCCTGGAACTGAATTCTGCCAAAAGCCACATGTGTCTGTGAGAGGACCCAGGAAGGAATGCAGCCCCACCAGCACCTTGACAGCAGTCTATTGAAACCTGAGCAGAGACCCAGCTAAGCTGAGGCTAGCTTTGACCCACAGACACCACGGGGTCATAAATGGGTGGTTTGTATACTCTGCGTAGTTTGTGGTGATGTGTCACAGAGCAGCTATAGTGAAAGGTGACTACTGCGTTCTCCCTTCTCTCCAAACTATCCTTTCTCGAGATTGTCTTCCATTTGATTTATAAATACTCTGCTCCCATCAAGCTCGTGAACCACACTGAAGAGCCCTGGCAAGGCTGTCCCTCCCAGTAGATGACAAGACACAAGGGACCATGGCTTGTGATGGGCAAGACATTCTCCCAGAGCACAGTGGGGCAGAAGAAAAGCAGATCTTAAGTACATTCTAAAGACTTTGCAACCTGCTGCCAAAATTTCTAACCTGCTGGCTATAGCCCTCCAAAAAATTGAAAAAGAAAAAAGGTTATATATATAAAAACTCCCTTTATCTTTTACTATCAAGCTCCAAGGTAACATAACTCTATATCAGAGCCTGGGCCATGCTTTTAATGGTGGACTAGGGTATGCGGCTGTCACCATCTTACTGTGAAACCTGTTGTTCCCAGCCCTGCATGGTGACATCCAGGACATGACATCATCTCTAGTGTCCCCCACTGCTAACCAGTGGCTTCTCTCTGACAGCAAGAGCGGAGCGTCAGCAACAATGTGGGCTTGGGGCTGGGTCACCTGGGTCTTTGCAAGCTTCTTTAAGAATCTCATGTAATTAGAGCTACCCTGTCCCAATTTCAAATCAAAAGGTAGCATGATTAATATCCTCTAAAAATAGTCAGCAAAAGGCACTTTTAATAAGGCATCGTGCATGTAAGCTCCTTTTAAATATAACCTATGATTAAGTCTATGAATGTGCCCACTGGAGGAAGCTGGGGCTGAGAGCCCTCCCAGCAGAGGAAGTGCTGCTTGCTTTGCCGTGCTCACCGCCACATGTCAGCTTCCTTCAAAGTCGAGCCATCACCCCAGCTTCACAGCCGTTTCTAGAACCTCTGGCTTACGCTTCTTGAGGGTGGAACCGTGACTTTTGGGTGTCCTATCCCAAGCTCCTAACACTGTGTTGGCACACAGCAAACGCTTGGGGCTATGTTGTTTTAATTAGTCAAAATTGACTCTTTTTTTTTTTTTCCCCTGCCTGGTTCAACCTTGGCATAGCCCCCAACTCACCCACAGATGGTTTCTTCCACCTCCACCTTCCCCAGTGCCCTCACGTTCTGTGGCTTGTTTAGGCTCAGCCATGGGCCCCTCATGATCAAGGTCTTCGCCAAGACCCTTGGTAAAGTAGTTCTGTTTGTGGAGAGCTCCAGGATGAAATAGCACTTGTGCCAACTCTGTAGGATTAAGGTGGCATTATTCCGTTTTACAGTCATGACTTACCCCAGAGTCAGCACAAGGTTCTGTGTTTACTAAGATACCCTCCCTGCCCAGTTATTAACCACAGGTCGGCACATTACAAAACCAAGCCCCATTCGAATCTGGATATAATTTTCAGTCGTTGCTGTCACCATTCACCCAACAAACCTTTATTAAGTGTCAACTCTATGCTAGTTACTGTTTCAGGTCCTGGGAACCCAGTGATGAACAAGGCAACGTCCTTATCCTCATGAACAGTTTACCCTTTGGTGGCAGATAAAAGCAAGAAATAGTAGCTGCATATTATAAATACAATGTAAGTTTCAGAAAATGGTATGTGTATTGTCATTAAAGGAAGGAGAAAGAGAAGATAGGCAATGATGGGGAGGTGGCTATTTTAGGGCGAGATCACTCTTTTGACAAGATGACATTTGAGAAGAAATAGAATGCACATTTCCTGGGGAGAAGAAGTGATGTGGGCAGAGGGAACAATAAGTGCAAAGGTCCTGAGGTTAGCAGTAGCAGTAGTCCTGAGGTTAGGAGTAATCACTTCACCACAATAAATGCCTTGTTGTTTTGGACACAGCTTCTCTTCTCTTTCCCCCTGGAATTGTGGAGGGAAAGTCAGTCAGACGGGGATAAAGCAAAGGAAGGCAGGGTTGGAGGATGGTTAGAGTCTACCACTTGTTTGGCCTTAAATGGCAAATCCACCTGGGCAGTAAGCATTCAGGAATTGTGTGAGGTTGAGGCAGCTGGCTGGGCCAGCCAGATCGAGTGTCATCTTGTGGCTACTGTGGCTGGATATCAGGGGACTGTGTAGCAAATCTGGGGAAGGGATTGGGGGGGGTTCCCTGGAAACTGAGGCCGTTCCAGATGGGGTTGGCTCTCCAGGCTCAGCTGGGTTAGCGGGGGAAAGGACAGTGAAGGTATTACAGGCAGCCATTTGGGGTGCTGGTGATCCTTTGTGGGCTGCCGGTGATCCTTTGTGATTCCCCTAGCCTCCATCCCCTGCCGTGCCTGATGTTTCCATGGCATTCGCAGTCTTTCCTCCTTGTTCTTTGCCTTGCCACCATTTAAACCACAGCTGGAAGCTCCTTGGCCCTGGGAAGGGTGGCACAAAAGAGCACTGTAAGAAAAAATGGCAACATTCTTGGCTTTGACATCCAAACAGTCTGGGGAGCCAGGACTCGGGAATGTGAGAGCCAGACAGATTTTTCTTTTTTCTAAGTTTTCCAAAGTTTGGCTTCAGACACCAGGCATAAATCCTGGGGGTCTCAGAGGAGCATAAAGCTTATAAATTTCAGATTTGGAAAGCAGATATGATGACAGAGCAGCTGTTTTCTCACCAGAAAAGAGATAATAGCCCCTATCTGGGGTGGGAGAGAGGTAGAGAGGCTCAATATGGAGAGAAGAAAAGACAGTTCCTTGACATCGGAAACCTGGAGTGGGTGGAAGTCAAGCCTGGGGATTGCAGGGTAGAGCAGGTTTGCATCTGGTTTGCTGAGGTTGGGCCCAGGGAAGGGGCAAACCTGCCAGAAAGCCCAACACCTTGGGAGCTGGAAGGTCAGGAGGGCTGTGGGTTGGCAGAGACCCTGAGGTTAGGACAAGGAGCCAGTCCTGCTGGGGACCAGGTGGCAGGTACAGCGGGTCGGAGATCATCACTGCGTTGGCCTCCCCTAAACCCACCTGCATCTATAAGCAAGAAGGGAGGAGCTCTCTGTGGGGTGGCCCCAAGGACACATGCAAATCATGCATGACTGGGTCTACCTTAAATTGGCAACAGTTTCTCTGCTACTTCCCAGAAATGGGGCTTGTATGGGGTTCAGGTCTAGGGAAGTGATGTCTCACCTCTGAATGCTCTCAGTTTTGTGATTCAGTGACTGAGATTCCTATCTGTGGTTCCTAACATCCATTTCACTGTGAGAAATAAGGCTCCGTGTGCGGTAAGCTCGCTAGAGCAGCACTGGGGTCCGTGGGGAAGGCTTCCCCAGGAGGAGGTGGGCTTTTGCAGAAGGGGTCATGGGGAGGGAGGCCCAGGCTTGTGTCTCATGGTTTTCCTCAGGGCAGCTGACCCTGACAAAAGGTTCCTGGATAGTGTGTCTGCTTCCTAGAGAGCTGCTGTAACAAGGTACCACAGCCTGGGTGCCTTAAAACAACAAAAATGGGTCTCTGACAGCTTGGGGGGCTTCAACAACCCCAAATCAAGAACCACCTGAAGGCTGCAAGGAAACATCTATTCTGTGCCTTTCCTTTGGTTTCTGCTGTTGCCAGCTGTCCTTGGCATTCCTTGGATTGTAGACACATCCCTCCCATCTCAGAGGTCCTCTTCCCTCCCCGTCAGCAGTCATTTTCCTCTTCTTAGAAGGACACCAGTCTCATTGGATCAGGATCCACCCTAATGGCCTCATTTTGACTTGATTACATCTACAAAAGCGCTATTCCTTTTTTTCTTTCTTAAGATTATTTATTTAAGAGAGAGAGAGCACAAGCAAGCAGAGGGGCAGAGGGAGAGGGAGAAGGGTCCCCACTGAATGGAGAGCCTGACGCCAGGCTTGATCCCAGGACCCCAGGACCATGACCTGAGCTGAAGGCAACCAAGCCAACCAAGCCACCCAAGCGCCCCTAAGAGCTCTATTTCTAAATAAGGCTACCTTCATAGGTATGGGGTTAGGATTTCTGCATATCTTTGGGGGGACCTAATTCCACTCACATCAGTGAACTAGTCTGTAGCAATTCCTTTGTCTTGCTTGCTCCCTGGCTCTGGGCGCCAGGGTCAGAGAAATCAGATTGCAGAACTTACATCTCTCTCAATATATTTTACAACCCATTCACCTTTCTAAGGTAAAGAACTTGAGCCCTATAAATCTTTTCATAATATGAAAGGACCATTTCTTCCTGAGAGTATTTAACTGACATCCAACAATCCTTCTGCCTGCCAGCCCAGCTCAGGCTCCAGAAGACACAGCTCCAGGAACTCTGACCTGGTAAGATGAGCCTGTCTGTGAGGCACACAGACTCCTGGTGGGACTCAGATCTCCTATGTGTGAAACGCACTCTGAGACTTCTGATTCCTGGGGCTGAAGGCGACCAGGCAAATGTAAATCACATACTGAGGAATAAAACTTGGCAGCTCTGGGTGTCGAAAGGTCTTTCCTTGCATGTCCCATAGACACGTGAAGCACACCATTTGGGTACAGTTCAGGAGAATGCAGACTATAATTCTATCCACCTCGCCCCCATCCCAGCAAGCAGTAGGCAAGCAGCAAACAAAATGACCCCACATGAAGCTGTAACCTACTGTGTTTTTCCCAAAAATCTTTACAAAGTCAAATATAGCAAGATGGCATTTGGGGGCACTTTGTAAGAATGTTTCCTGTAAAATAATGTGTACTTCAAGTCAGCTAATAGATTCTAGAAATGTCTCCCTGAAGTTGAACACAAGGAATTCCAAGAGTATAACCTGATCTTCTAAATCTAAGTAAGTAATGTTCGATGACCCCAGAAAGGTGAGTTATAGAGGGAATGAGCAGAACAGAAGCACAGGGCAGGAACTTTTTCTCCTTTTTGTTTTCATAGAATAGTTTCATGGGGTGGACCTCTCAGCAGAATGCTGGGGCAATTAAAAGGCAAACACTAGTTTTACAAAAGTAAGTCAGGGGAACTTAGTCTCTTTATCTCTCTCTCTCTCTCTCTCTCTCCTTCTCTCTCTCTCTCTGCCCTCTCCACTCGATACAGTATGCCATTTTAATTGTAGCAAAAATACCTTTATACATTGGTCAAATCTGGCCTACACCTGTCAAGTTTTCATACTAGCTAGAAAACCAAGAATTATTAAGCATTGCTTAGAAATGTGTACCTAAATGCTACAAAAAAAACCAAACCAACATGTATTTTAATTTTATGTAAAGGGACACTGATAGATTGATTGCTTGTAGGCTGTTTGGATAAGAGGGAATGTTTCTAGGGTTACTTATACCCAATTAGATCTAAAAATACCCTTGGGGACCTAGGTTGCAAGTGTTTTAGCTCCCAGCTTATAAAACCCCATGCCAGACCACTCCCATATGAATTTTAAAGGTTTGAATATCCAAATGAAAAAGTTGGTAATTAAAGGTAAGTGCCTTATCTCTATATTTTACCTTTTTTCCTGGTTGTTATTGTTGGTGATGGTATTGGTGGTGATGATGGTGATGATGGTGATGATGGTGATGATGATGGTGGTGGTGATGGTGGTTAGGATGGAGGTGGTGATGGTGGTGGTGATGGTGATGATAATGGTGGTGGTAGTGATGGTGGTGGTGGTTGTGATGGTGGTGGTGTTGGTGGTGGTGGTGGTGGTGGTGATGGTGGTTGTGATGGTGGTGGTGGTGATAATGGTGGTGATGGTAGTAGTGGTTATGATGGAGGTGGTAATGGTGGTGATGGTGGTGGTGGTGGTGGTGATGGTGGTGGTGGTGATGGTGGTGGTGGTGATAGTGATGGTGGTGATGGTGGTAATGGTGGTTGTGATGGTGGTGATGGTAATGGTGGTAGTGATGTTGGTGGTGGTGATTGTGGTGATGGTGGTGGTGGTGATGGTGATGGTGGTGATGGTGATAGTGACAGTGGTGGTGGTGATGATGATGTTGATGGTGGTGTTGATGGTGGTGATGATGGTGGTGGCGATAATGGTGGTGGTGGTGGTGATTATGGAGGTGTTGATGATGATGGTGGTAGTGGTGACGTGGAGGGGTGGTGGAAGCAGTGGTAGTGTGTGGGTTCAGGGCAGAAGATGTAGGATGGGGAGAGGATATAGGACAGTGAGGATGGGGATGTGTATCACATGACTTTCAAATGGTTCCTGGTAATAAGAAAAATACAAAAGATTTTCATATTGAGAGCTTAAATGCTTAAGAATTTGCAGCTACCTTTATAAAGCACCCTGATTATTATTCTTTAAACCAATGGTTCTCAAGCCTGACTGCACAGTAAGACCATGTGGAGAGCTTTTAAAACATACCAATGTAGAAGTTGCTTCCTGCTGTGGTTCTGATTTAATTAGTTTGGGGTGAGGAGCAGACGTGTATATATTTTAAAAGCTTCCTAGGAGATGCTAACGTGCAGGCAGGGTGTTGAGCCACTGCAGGTCAAACACAGCATTCTAATTAGGCGCAGGTATTGGTGAGAGACTCGGTGCCACCTCCTCTGGGAGAGCAACCTTGTCATCATCCTGGTCAATAATAAAGCCACCCACTTCATTTCTTAATAGCTACTACAAATTATTTAAAAAATACAGAAAGAGACAAAGAATACACAAGTCCTTACTTCCAGATTTAATGGATATTAGTATTAGACTATATTTATTTCTGTATCAGTCTTGAAAATGTAGCCTTTAAAAAAATATCTGATAGAGATGAATGGATTAAGAAAGGTGGAATATATTTGGGCAGTTGTATTAAGATGGAAGGTTGCTCATTTGGGTCCCCTGTAGGGACATTTACACTTTATTATAAATGAGGGAACTGGGTGGAGGCAATGATCGTGATTGGAGGCTGAGCAACGATGGGTAGATAAGTCAGGAAAAGAGGTGCAGAATGGGCATTAGGCTTAGGTTGTCTAAGGAAACCCCCACTTGTTCTCCTGGTGACCTTGGCATTGACGTTATAATATTATTATTAAGGAGTTTTTAAGAAGAAACCGCTATTCAGGAAGGTGAGCAACTCCAAGAATTTTAGCTTTCTTTGCCACTCCTCTGGTTCCTTACACAGCTTTTCATTAAGTTCCTGGATATTCCTTTTAGTGTTGTTCCCCTTTTAGCAGAAAAATGTTTATTTCTTTCGTCAGCAGCTACTACAGTATACTCTCTATAAAGGGCAACGTGTGCAGCCTTTCATTGGTGGCAAAGGGAGGTCTTTCTTTTGCTCTGGTCTGCTGACTGCCCTCCCTTGTTTAAAATCGATGCTTTTTGACATTTCTGTCTAACAAACACTTCCTTGGGTTCTGGGTTATATCCCTAGGACAGCAGCAGAAATTTTCTTGGTCCTTTCATTTGAAGATGTTTCATTTGAAGATGTTCTTTTTTTAAATTGTAAATTTAAAATTTAGAACTTAATTCTAAAATACTTCAACAAATAACCTCTTCCAAGTTCCTGTAATCCACTTTGGCAGAGAGATGTTATATACGTAACCCAGGGCAGTGTCAAAAATAGATACAAACAAGCCATGCTCACTGCTGGCCTCTTCCTCTCTCTTTTTTTTCCCCTGGGATTCTCTCTAACATCATGCCCTCTGAAATCCTAAAATATTCTGTTAAATTATGGTATAATCAAAACTCTGTCATCCCCTATCATTTCTTAACTTCCAGAAGGATTAGAATTCTTCCTTAACCGTTACAAAAAACTGAGGGTTTTGGAGGGGAGGGGGGTGGGGGGATGGGTGAGCCTGGTGTTGGGTATTAAGGAGGGCATGTATTGCATGGAGCCTGGAGCACCGGGTGTTGTACATAAACAATGAATCTTGGAACACTGAAAAAAATAAAATTAAATTTAAAAAGTAAATAAAAACAAACAAACAAAAAAACATTACAAAAGCCCAAAAAACTCAAAAAACCAGCCCCACAAAAATACAAGGGAGATGGTCTGGGAAGCTTATTCATCCTTCCCTGATGTCTGTCTAAACTCATAACAAGAACAAGGTACTCAGCAAATAGTGGAAGTTCTTAATAGACTCGTAGCATCAGCCCGACCAGGGAGACTATCAGAAATGCAATTTCAGGGCGCCTGGGTGGCTCAGTGGTTAAGCCTTCAGCTCAGGTCGTGATCTCCAGGTCCTGGGATCGAGCCCACTGTTGGGCTTCCAGCTCGGCAGAGTCTGCTTCCCCCCATCTCTCTGCCTCTCCCCCTGCTTGTGCTCTCTCTGTCTCTCTCTTTCACAAATGAATGAATAAAATCTTCAAAAAAAAAAAAAAAAAAAGAAATGCACCATCCCAGGTTCCAGCCCAGACCACGGACTCAGAATCTGTATTCTGCAGGAGCGCAGATGGTTCCTGCACATGTTAAAGTTTGAGAAACACTCATTTAGGGCACAAAGTCAATACTTGTGCACTTCAGCTCTGGAATGTTGACTTGTCTGGAAAATTTGATTTACACTTTTTTTAGATCACTCTTGGGCCCGCAAACATAAGGCAGTTTTAGGGAAGAAAATACCAATATATAAATATTTTTTCTAAATCTCTTTTGTTAACATGACAGTGATGATTATAATTTTATGTTTTTCAAAAGGACCTAGAGATTGTCGCATTACTTAGAAATTGTGTGACAGTGTCATATTTACTACTTTCTCACTAAAATTATATGTGCTAAGCAAGGAAAAGTGTCACACAACCTCCATGTTACAGAGGAACAGCTTTTTTTTTGAGTCCCCAATAACAGTCCCTGGCATTGAGAGATGAGCAAGAAGGGCTCTTGAGGTTTCAGGAGGCAACATGGTTTGTCCTCAAAGACCTGAATGCTCAAGAACCTTCTGCCCAAGTTGAGCTCTTCAGGAAACAGAAGGGTCTAGAATCAGCCGGGAAAGAGTGGGGAACAGCTAACCTTAATATAAACTCATTACCAGCCCCTTCAGGGAGACTACTCTTAGTGGGGGAATATTACCAGACTCTTGGATGGATCCAGCCTTGTTTCTGACTGATGATGGCCTCCTGGCTTTACTAACCCCTTCCTCATGACCTAGCATCTCTGTCCTCCTTTCTCTTTCTTCCCTCTGCCTCCCTCTGGTACTGATCTTCTACCCCTGGAGGTCATTCTTTGGACAGCATCTGCTGTTACAAATTCACAGCCCTTTCTACCTCCATCCCTCCTACCTTGTGAGAGGTGGACCTTCCCAGTGAGTGGTCCTGACTGTTCTCTAAGGGCAGCAGAGGTGGAGAGAAGTAGGAGGGACGGGGGGCTGGGTGGAGACAAAGGGCATCCACCCTCCTCTCAGTCCCACACCAAAGCCTGACAGTGGTGCCCTGTTCCAGTGCCTTATTGTGAAAGTTGGAAATGCGAGATAAAGCCTCAAAGTACAACCTTGTGGTTTCTCAGGTCTTCCCAGGGTGAAGTCGCTGTCCTAAAAACAGTCTGATAAGTGCCTGTTGCCCCATAACAACTGCTGATGCTTCTGAGCACGTTGTTGTGACCAGCAACTTCACATACCCTCCTTTCACCCGGAACGCTAAGGCTTCCGTGTTGTTTGAGGCTTTTCACTGACCTGACGGGGTGGTTCAGTCATGCCTCGGTGTGGGTGGGGGGTGCCTGCAGTGTCCGAGGTGGGGGGGGAGCGTGCATTTTCTTGAGTGCTGCAAAGGGGCACAGGTGACCTTTCTTGGGCTTCAGTGTGAACCTGGAGAGTGCCATAGCCTAGGAGGGCAGAGCCCTGCACGACTGACCGTGTCCTGGAGGAGACGTGGGGACAGCATGTGGGCTTGGGGGTGAGCAAACTCACCCGAAGCTTGTGGGAACACTGAGCATTTCTCTCTGGCAGGAGTTAATGTCTGTCAGGGGAACAGACAAGCCGACAGCCTTCAGAGAGAAGAGATCTGGGTCCAGAGGCAGCGGGGAACACCACGCTGGCAGACACATCCTTGCCAAAACCCGAGGTGGGCGAAGCCAGTGCCGACAGCACAGGTAAGCCTCGGAAAATGAACTTGAGCTTCAAAAAGGAAAAGACGGCGCTAGCGTCTGCTGCTGGAACCGCTGGGAATTCATCTTGGAACTGTGGCAGCCGGCTGGGGTGGATCAGAGCCAGGAGGGAATCCAGTGAGTGTGGAAACCGGAGATGTGCCTGCAGGAACCAACGTTCTGTGGCTTCATCTTGCTAAGGGATTTAAACAGAATATCTAAACGCTGGCACTGACAGTTTTCGGGACCGGGTTCTCTCCACTCCAGGAGGCTGCTCTGGCTTCCAAATCTTTGGAAGACAGCTCTGAACGGAGGGCCCTCTGTTACCCTGCAGACCCCTGGCTGGGGTGTGGACCCCCATCCTCTCTCTCTGCCAAGCAAGGAGGGAGAACAGTCAGGCATAGGAAACGTGTGAGGGCAGTAACTCTCAATGAGAGCCAAGCCTCGGCCAGGGAAGGTCCTAGCAACAGGGAGGGAGGAGCCTGAAGCCACTGCTGCTGTAGAGGTAGAAGTGAATGGCCACCCCATGTCAAGAGTGCTCCCTGGCTCAAACTTATGCCCCTCGCTCAGGGAGAAGCCCCTAAGACGCAGATTGCACAGACAAGGTCTTCAAGGTGCTCTCGGCAGGAGCGGGGCCAACTGGGAGTGCTAGGAAATGTTGGTTCTAAAAATAAGCTCTATTCCTGCCCGTCTTACTGACAAATTAAATATTGTGACTGATATCACCATTGGAAAAACACAATGATCATTTTTCTAGACACGAGCTTGTCCGTTCTACTGCCTTCCCTAAAATCTTGCTTTGGCTCCCCACTGCATCTGGGATGAAATCTAGGGTTCTGGTCCAGGAGCAGTGGGTCCCTGGGGTCTGCCCCCTCGCGCCTTCCTCACACCCACTCTCTGGGCTGCGCCTCACTGGCACAATGCTTTCTGCTTCCCCCTCCTACTGCTTTGTCCTCCCCACTGCTACCTTAGATGCCCATGTCCATCCAGTGGCATCACTGCTGTCTAACCTTTGGCTCCCCGGAGGCCTCTGCAGACCTTACAGATGCTCCATACCCAGCGCTGGAATCCCCTCAGCACCACAGACATACTCTGCTCCACCCATCCGTAAGAAAAGCTTTGTCTTCTGGTTCCCAAGCATGACACGGTGTCTAGGATCCAGCAGGACCCGATCCCTGTTTGCCAAGGAACTGAGATAAGAGAGAAGCCTCAGGGGGAGGCACTTCCTGAACCGGAGCTCGTGGAGAAGTGTAAGACAAGATGCCCATTACTGCCATGAAAGAAAACCTTGAACCTGGGCTGTATGTGCTTGCTACTGTGGGTTCTTGACCCTGGATGCCCTTGGAAATCACCTTTGCGGGGGGGGGCTCTAAAGAAGCACCCCTGTTTGTGGGGAGGTAGCACAGACCTGACAGCGCTGTGTGGCCCGAGTGGCCAGGGTTGTCTGAGAGCACTGTTTGTCTGATTCTAGCCTGGCACCCGTGCAATGTCTTGTTTTTCATTTGGCCATCAGATTGGCTCTAGAGTCTTTACTGATCATGGAAAATTCCACTCCAGATGGGCCCCTGCAAAGTGCCTTTCAAGAGTTGTTCCCAGTGGATTTCATTTCTTTTAAATTTAAAAAATGTCAATAATTGTATTACTGGCTTTTTCTTTTTTAAATTGTTCTCAAGAGGCTATGGAGGGTGGACGTAGTTACAGATCGTCATCTACAGGCATCGTGCACTGCTGCAAGATAAAAGTGATTTCCTTCCCAGTCTTAGTCTTTCCGTCTGTAAAATGTGAGTAATGCCAAAGCACTGGATACCAGGGGTACTGGGAGACAGGAATCACTACAATATTTCTGTAACCATGCTTCCTACAAATGAGAGACATAGACAGGGAGAGAGATTTCTTTTTCTATTAGTTTATGCAGAATTTATAGATGTTAACAATGATTGTCATCTTTTCACTATTTCTTCACTGAAGTCTGAATGCAGACAAAACTTTTAAATATCCTATTTTGACAAGAAAGTATTTTTCAGTGTTTTAAAATAAGACAGATAAAAATATAATTTTTTTCTTTTGCTAAGAAGTAAAAATCTCTCACCATTTAATGACTGCACTTATGTCTTGAGGGGGAAATCAGCTAATAAAGGGAGGGATGATTCTGTCTACTGAGAAAATATTATGTTGAGATGCTCTGGGTGCAGCAGGGAAGGGGGCACTGGAACCACATTGGCAAGAGTAAGAGATTTTTGTCTTTTGTGTATAATCTCAGGAGAAATCATGACATCTCTCTAATGATATTTTGTACATGCGAGACTAATAGCAGTTTGTGAACTCAGAAACTGTTTCGGCCCTGAAATATGGCCAAAGACGCCACAAAAGCTATTGTTCAGGAAACTGCCCCTCACTGGATTGTTCCCCCTCTCTCCCTCTCCCACTCTTGCCCCGCCCTCTCTCCCTCTCCCACTCTTGCCCCTCCCTCCCTTTCTTCTCTCTGTCTTGCCCAATCACCTCTCTCTCTAGCCCTCAAGTCTAAACACTGTAATAGTACTTCAAGTATCTAATACACCACCGCAGTTTTGCTGACCCTCTAAAACCCCCTGCAGAGAACACACCTTGGACCCGGGCAGCCAGGGTGAATACTGATCAGAGAGTGGGTCTTAATAAAGTCTGGGAGAATTTTGAAAAAATTTCAAAGACGAGCCAGATGTTGGGACTCGTCACTCTGATCACAAATTCTGGTTATCGTATGAACGTGGCTTTGGTTCGCCATCTACTAAATGGGACACCAGCATGCGCCATTCTTTACTGGGCTCTTGTGAGAATCAATCAGCTTAATGAGTGGGACATGACTTGAAAATTGGTGGTGAACGAGTTCTACCACAGGAATGTTTTTGCTCAATGTCTGATAATAATTCTTTCTTCATAACCGGGCTGGTCTGTGTGTCTGAATGGTTCCAGTGGGCACGGGTTCTCTTTGCTGAGAAGGCCCTGGTCTAGTTTCTCCGAATATCCTTGCATCCAGTTAGGTTGGTTGTGTGGTCAGTGAACCAGAGGATTAGCGATGGCCCTTCTCTTAGGCGCTGGGGGGATATATAAACAGGTACAACCTAATAGAGGGCAGTTTGGTGAACTGTAACAAGAGCTTTAAAAAACCACGTACCCGTTTACCAGCAATTGCCTTTATATACTTTATACTAATGAGACTTTCTGATATGGTGTGCACAACGATGCGGTGTGTGTAGGATGTTTATAATAACACGGCTGACAACAACACAAACAGAAAACAACCCACCTGTCCAAAACAAAGGATGTGTTAACTACAGAGTAAATCTGTTTCAGGATTACGTACAATGCAGCCATGACAATGATACTCAACATATACTTGGCAATACTGAGTACTTCCTAGGTGCTGGGCAACACTTTCGACGCTAGGGATATATCAGCATGATGGTTAATTTTATGTATCAGCTTGACTGGGGTGCCCAGATTAGACATTTCTGGGTATATCTGTGAGGCGGTTTTGGAACGAGGGTAGCCTTTGAGTAAACTCAGCGAAGTAGGTTGCCCTCCCCAATATGGGGGGCATTTTCCAATCCTTTGAAGGCCCTAATAGAACAAATGGCAGAGGAAGGGGGAATTTTTCCCCTTTTCCCTGCCTCACTGTTGAGCTGTGACATCTCATCTCATTTTCTCCTGCCTCTGGACTGGGATTTATATCATAAGCTCTCCTGGTTCTCAGGGCTATGGACCTGGTCTGAGTCACAGAACACACTTGCCTGGGTTTCCAGCTTGCAGATGGCACATTACAGGACTTTCCAGCCTCCCTAACTGCATGAGCCAATTCCTCATAATAAATCTTTACATATACATGTGTATGTGTATATATATATTCTGGTTCTCTAGAGAACTCTAACACAACCAGTGAACAAAACAGACAAAAACGGTACTCCCAGCAAGCTTACAGTAATAACAGTGAGCTTCCTGTAATAACAGGAGAGAGAAAATAACAGAAATCAACATCTAATTTATACAGCATCTCAGGAGGTAGTAAATACTATGCAAGAAATTAAATTTTCAGAAGGAGGGATGGTGGAGAGGAGTGGAGGATCTTATGGTCATAGATACACGGAGTGGAAATGCAAGCCCTCCCGGAAAAGGTGGCAATTCCATAAGCATTCAGTGGAACACAGGGAAACTGGAGTGAGAGGCCAGGAGGTAGGGAGCACCTATCCTGTTTAAGAGCAGACAGGGGCATCGGTGAGGTGGCTGAGGGGCAGGGAGTGAGGCTCACAGCAGAAGGAAATGAAACCAAACAAACGTACCAACACTCCCAGTTACTGACTTGGAAAGAAGTTAAGGATGTATTATCAGTTACAAAGGCAGGCAATGAAAAGTGTATAAAATGATCCGATTTTAGTTAAAAACCATAAATAAGCCCATGTATTTAATTTATGTGCTGTTCCCTTTCCTTTTTCCCTCCCTTCTTCCTTCCTTAACTCCCTGCTTGACTCCCTGCCTTCCCCCCTCCCATTTTGAGCTTCGTTGAATTCTCACATTTTTCTACATTGTGCATAGTTTATTTGTACAACAAATAAGGGAGAAATACCCAGAAATACCAAATCAACTGATGGTAGTCCGGCTGTATAAGCACAGACTTCTTTCATGTCACCATTTATTTATCTTCTAAAGTAGCAGTAAACATGTCTTGCTTTGTAGAAATGTTAAAACAATGAGAGAGTTTAAACAGGCAAGTTTAAACTTTCAGAGAAAGAGAAGTTTGGTTTCTAGAGGTCAGGCCAACCCAAGATACACCATCTGTCCATTTCCACTGGTAGAAGTCTTCCCCAGGGTGGATCTGAAGGGTGCCGCCTGCACGGAAGCCACACATGCAGGGTTATACAAGCAAACATGTGGAGAGCCCCCCCCCCCCCATCCATCCACGTCTGCCTAAACACATTTTGAGACTCATTTGTGCTCACAAGGTTCCGTACTGATGTCGCTGTAAGACTTTAATGGTTGAATGTACTTCAAGAATGGTGTGTTCTGTTTTTTTTTTTTTTTTAAGATTTTATTTATTTATTTGAGAGAGAGAGAACTCGAGGAGGGGTGGGAAAGGGGAAAAGAGAGACGATCCCAAGCCGACTGTGTGCTGAGCACAGAACCCAATGTGGGGCTTGATCCAGGACCCTGAGATCATGACCTGAGCTGAAATCAAGAGTTGAATGCTTAACTGACTGAGTCACCCAGGCGCCCCAAGGGTGTTCTGGTATTAAGTGAATTATCTGATTATCTCTTCAACCCAGGATTAAACAGAATTTCAATCTAGGATTTCTAGGATTTCAAGCTTAGCTGTGAAAGATCTTTCTAAACCATGAGCTCACCTCCCTATGTTGATGAGTGAGCTGGGCTGGGACTGTTCATTCTTTCTGGTCTGGGAGCCCTTGGTGTCGCTGAGGCATTATTCTACCCATAAAGTTATTCCTCCTTTAAAGGCTTACCGATGAAGCTTTAAGTAGCACCTGCCTCCCTGTATATTTGGCATTTAAAAAAGTGTCAAATCATTAAGTTCCTTATTATAATTTCCCATATCCTCTTAGAAGCAGGGGATAGGAAAGACAGCTTACTAATTTATTGCCTTTCTCCCTAGAATCATCCCTTTTTATGAACCTGATATAGAAAGAAGTTAAATAACTCATCTGATAGAGCTCAGTGTCTGTTAAATCTCATTCTACTGAGTGACTCAGAGGTAACTCCAGTCTTTCGGGCTTCTTGAAGGGAAATGTGGTTGTGGTGAACGTCATGAGGGCTTAGGTTTTGAAGATCTTCAAAGCAATCCAGAATATAAATACCAATACCGACATGTCAGAAACCAGTGACCTGGAAATGACTGAGCTCCAAAGTTTTACATGCCTCAGAGAAGTACATGTCACTCACTTTGCCCCATTTCAAACACACTTCCATTCCTTTTCCTCTTTCATTCAAATACTGCATTTGAGTGACATTTAAAATAGATGTTTTCACTGGTAAAGGTTTCCAAGAGAAGAAAAAACTCTTTCCCTCTTATGTGTCCCCTCTGACCTCCATATACAGAATTTGGGCATTTTATTTCTTGTTCAGTCGGTTCTGGCTGAATTTTTAGAGATGGCTACAATCAGATTACACAGAGTAACATAATCTGTGTTTGTTTTTTTTTTTATTTTTTTTTTAAAGATTTTATTTATTTATTTCTCAGAGAGAGAGAGAGAGAGAGTGAGCACAGGCAGAGTGGCAGAGGAAGAAGCAGGCTCCCTGCGGAGCAAGGAGCCCGATGTGGGACTCGATCCCAGGACGCTGGGATCACGACCTGAGCCGAAGGCAGCTGCTTAACCAACTGAGCCACCCAGGCGTCCCATAATCTGTGTTTGTTTAAAAAAAATCCTGTTTTTAAAACAATTTTAGTAGTGTCCAACAGCATCCTTGGAATCAGAATGTGGAGGCATTATAAAAATAATACTCAAACACCATATATTGAATGGCTTTTTGACGAAACTCTTGGGGAGCAACACAGAGGGGGTGCAGTGATGTCTAAGACTAACCTTTGTTGGGGAGGAGGTTTGAGCCCAGCAGAGAGGTAAGCCAGCAGGTACACAGCAGCTCGTGTAGACAGCTGCACGACGAGGCCCATGGAATGGTGCCACAGCGACAGGGAGAAGCTCAGGTGAGGGCATGACTTCGAATTTTGGTGGCATCTCAGATTTAGTGATGTGGACATTTAACTCAAGAAGCCACTGGTTTATCCTTTTGGTTTCTCTGAGATGACAGCAAAAAATGACGCTCCCTTCCTATTAAAGCAAATTTAGGGTGTCAGATCCTCTGATCTGGGCACATATCAGAGGGCTCTTTTCACTCTTTTCTTACTAGAAATAACTGTCCATCCCCCCTCCCATCACTATCTGAGATCCTTTTCTTATGCTTAAGGCCCTGCTCCACATTTTCCCTTTCTTTGCCAACTCAATAGGATTTTCTTGTCTTTTCTCATGCTATTGGTCATTTATAAACTCTTGCGGGTGCTATAAAGCATGAAGTGCTTTGATCTGTTTTGTGGTTGGCATATGAGGCACAGATGGCTCAGCCAGGTGCCCTATGTCTAGAACTGGGCGTGGGAAGAAGCTAGGATGGTGTGCAGGGCTTGTCACCTAAGTGGGTGCTCTGTTTACCATCCCTCATGTATCCGGGGTCACTTTATTCTAGCAATACCAACAGCTCCTCTGGAAACTTAACAAGGAAAGAAGGGACTTGAGTGCTTGAGTCCAGATTCCTTATATGACTAAAGGAATGAACTACAACAGTAATTTCAATTGCAAGAGCTTGGGCAGCTGAATGAAGGTTCCACTTCTCACAAAGACACTCAGGGTCCATCGTCAGTGCCAAGAACCTCCCCATACTTCTTTAACAGTAAAAGGAAAATCTACTTTCCTAGTAGTGCTACTACTAAAAATCTACTTTCCTTTAGTTGGAGGTAACCCCAAAAGGTCGAGAATAGCTTAACAATAGCTTATTTTAAGAAAATCTTATTAACTGAGTAACAAAAATTGGAAGTTTATTTGAAAATGATTAGTGGATTTTAATTAAATTCTCCTATCCCAGACTAGTTCTATGGGTCACTATAACCCCTGTATCATCTTCTCTATCAGCTGCTCTAAAATCCAGGTTTTATACACTTTGTGGGTAAGCTATTATGGAGGACTTTGGTATTGTTTTGGTGATTATTTATAACCAGGAATTTTCAAGAGAGATGTACTTCCTGATCTGGGAACCCCACATAATTACTATTATTATCCAGTGCCCAATATAACTTCTTTGTTCTCCCCACGATAGCCAAGTTTCACAAAGATTCAGCCCTGCTAATTTCACATAAACTTCACTGATGCGCACAACGGGAACAGAGAATGAAGCCTGTTATCTCCATGGTGCACACTAAATAAACTATTTCCCTGAAAAATAAAATTCATTGAGAGAAAGATATTTTAGCTCATCATTTTTATTATTTTGAGGTCTCATAAAAATGTCTTCCCTTATTTTGCAGTTCTGGATCTGACCCACATCTCATATTGTGCTGAAGTGGGTCATGCCATTGAGGTTATTCCTAGACTAAGGCAGATCCATGTAAAACCCATTTTATGCTTTCTCTTTGGTGGTAGCTCAGTGGGAGCTCCAGGTTAGTGACAGATTCACCTAAGACTCCACATGCCTTGAGCCTCCATTCCTGCCGTTTAGAGCCAGGCTAATTCCTCGGGGACTTCCATAAAGGGTTAACTGATTTTTACTCCATGGGCAAAGAAAATGTTGCAGTTTGACATATAAGATTATGAACGACTATCAGATGAATATCAAGCACCTTGGTTTTGTAAATGAGAAAGGAGTCCTGTCCCTTCTCTGCTCCACATTGATGTGGGAAACAAAGGCAGAAGAAAAAGTATTAAATTTCCTTACGACCTACAGGCCACTGTCAAGTCCTTGAAACAGGCAGAGTGACCTTCCTCTAGGGACTCAACTGCTTTGATGTTAATACTTTGCTAAGGGCAAAAGGTAACCTTAGCCAGACCCCCAGGATCCTATAAGACTACTTTAACATAAAAATTCCTTTAGAAATTTCCTTTGTCTCTAAACCCCCCAAGCTACGTGTTGGCAATCATCCCCCAAGCGTATGGCCCACTGATATAAATCTGAAGGGTCTCATGACTAAGGTTTTATTAGACAGTAATAAATGACTTTTCCCCAACAATAGCTAGCTCCCTCAAGGTCCCGGAAACCTTGTTTCCAAAATTCCTTCAAAATTTACACTATCCCTAACTCCCTCCCAACTTGAAAGTATATCTTGGGCCACTCTTCATGACCTCCGTGCAGCTCTTTCTGTCCACAGGTCCCATCCCATGTTTTAATAAAATCACCTTTTTGCACCAAAGACATCTCAAAAATTCTTTTTTGGCCATTGGCTTTGAACCCTAATGTCTTTTCCTACATCATATATCACAAAATAAAATGGTCCCTTCATCTTCAGGATTAACAAACATCCTATTTGTAACCCTTGGCGTCCCCCACAGTGCTTCAGGAAGGACAAATCCCTGAAGACATGCTCTTCAATGCCACAACCCCTTGCCTGCACATGAAGGTAACAAGTGGCAGCTCTCTCTTAGTTATTCACCTCAGCACTCTGCACCTGGATTGTGGCCATGTGTGATCCCTCTTGGTCATGGAGTGTGATGGTAGAGCTTTCTTTGGGCTGAACCCATCATCAGCCTGGTCTCCCAGGTCATGAGTGATCTGATTCGGCACCTCTAAAGGTACTAAAGTGAGGTGATTTTTCTATTGCCAGTTTACTACTCTGAGCATATTTGGGTCTTCTTCCCTTCCTGTCAGTGTCCAGCCATGTCCCGATCCCACTGTTTCCATTCAAGTCCACCCTGCTCATAGCTGCCAGATTAAAATCTACTGTGTGTCCTCCCCAACCCCCAGCCTCTAATCAAAGCAGTTAATGCTGAATGATCTACAACCTCCAGTTCTATGCCAAAGCATGGCTCTCTGTTTCCTCCCTGGTGTGGTGGACCATACCTCTGCCTGATGAACCCTCACCGCCAATACTCCCTGGATGCACATGGAGTCCTTGTCTGGAAAGCCCTCTTCCCATATTCCCATCAAAACCCTACTTCTTCCAAGACTCCTCACATTCCACCATATCCTTGGATGATTCCCTACTGACAACAGTCTCTACTTAAAGTCCAGCGCTCTCTCGTTTAATGCTATGCTCCATTGTGTTGTACAGTGTTTCATCGATACTCTTATTTCCTTAAAGTCTCATGCCTCTGAGTGCTGGACTTAGGATTTTCTTTTTTTAAGAGAAAATTTCCTTTCCTTTTCCGCCTCAGTCTTCTTTACACAGTAGATACTCATTAAAGATTTGTTGACTGACTGGTGCAAGGAGCCATGACCATCCAGGGTGTAGCCATTAAAGGTCAGTTTATGGAAATATGCAGATGGTCAAGAGATGTTTTAAGTAAAAGTGAATGTTACATAACTAATTTTTCTTCACTTGACTGCATAGAGGTTTGCCTTGGTAATCCTTCTATTCAGTGTTTTGAAATGTTGCTTTTCTCCAGGGTACACCATTCTTATTCACTGATGGCGTCTTTTATTCAAAGGATAATAGATGAGACTATTAATTTACAATAAGTACTAGAAAACTTCTGCATGGATTAACTGGAATTCCAGAAGACTAAGCAGTTTATTTATACAATGAGAGTAACAGAGAAGCTCTTGCTTTGTGTCCATAATCTTTGCCACTTAGTGTGATTGTGCATATTTTATCTGTTGGAACAAAAGCCTATTGTTTTTGTCTTTTTCCTCTAGGCTTTGAGTCCAGGTTAGGTCTGCTCATGGGGTGGAAGATAAGGGCAGGCATGCCATGTCTCCAGCTGTGCAGGCCTGTCTGAAGAGCAAGCCTTTTTTTTTTTTTTTTTTTTTTTTTTTTTAACTATGAGAAAAACCCTGTAAGAGGGAGAAATTTGAGGAAAATCTCTATGATGCCTCCTCAAAGCAAATTTGAAGAAAATCTAAGGCAGTGGTTCTTAAACTTTACTGTGCTTCAGGATTCCTAGAGGTGATATTCAAGTGGTTGGCCCCATCCCCAGAATTTCGAATTCACGGGGTCTGGGGTGAGCTTGAGAATGTGTATTTATAACTAGTTTCCCTGGTGACACTGCTGCTCCTGCAGGTTCAGGGACACAATTTGGGAACCACTGGCCTAAACTGACTTCTGTCAGCTCTGATGCTTCTCTCTGTCCAGAGACTCATCTGTGGTCAGAGAGGAGGCAAGAGTGACGCAGGTTTGGGGTTCAACACTCCTTAGCTGTTGTTAAGAATGGGAGCCACATAATTCAGCCTCCTTCTCAATGAAGGAGTCCTTTTTTTGACAGCACACCTATAATGGGCTCTTTATTTGCCTCCCTATTTGTGTCCTCTCTGTTTAGATACTCCCCTGCTGTCGGCCTGGACACACCAGGTGGGCTGACGAAAATTCAAGGCGACGTGTATATATTTAGTGTTCACTGGTGAGATTTCAGGATACAGCTGAAAAAGAAGAAATCCATCCCTTCTTTGCTGTTACCGAAGCTGGATATTTTTTGGAGTGGGAATCCTATCTTACTAGCATCATATTTGGCACATAAGAGATGTCCACAAATCTGAAATGTACTCTGGCTGATGTGTCATGAGTCCCAACTCCGAAAAGAACATGAGGCTATTCACAAATAAGTTTAGAGCACTGTGAGAAGCCTCCAAAGAGCTATTTCATTCCCTGTATGTTGACTGAGAGTAGAATTGTATGGAAAACATAAAGTAGAGGTAAGTCTTTCCCATGGGTGGGGAGTTCAACAGACCTGTAGCTTAGTCATGTGGTCACTATGTTCCAGGCTTGCTCTCACTGACCACACATTTAATGTATGGACCAAAGTGTCATTTGGCGAAATAGAACTTATTTCTTTTATAGAGAAATGGTAGTTACCCAATAATAAAGCCATGGCCAAGTAGAGTCCTGAGGTCCAGTGTGATATGTTTACTGACCTGAAGGTGGTCACCATTGTCAGGAGAATTGCAAGTACTTTGTGTGGCAGAGATTTCAAAAGACATGCACTCCAATGCCATTTCTTGGCTCCCCCAGCTTCTTTATGCCTTCCAGTGATGGGGAATTCACAGCTGTGCCAATGGAGAGGACAGATTCTATTGCCTCTTCCCAGCTCTGACTGCAGAAGATTCTTTTTTATGTGTCACTTTGTAGCTTCCACTATTGGGTCCTACTTGTATTTCTTAGAACTTATCAAATCACTTCTAATCGAACCCCTCCTTTATCTTAAAATATCAGGATACCTGAAAAGAACTCTCATGCCTCCCTATCCCTGAGTGTTCTCTAGGGGAAGCATCCACAATTCTTTCATCTTCTTCCCACATTACATGGCTTGGACTTGCCTACCATGCTGATTACTCCCTTCTGCACATGACTGAGTTGGGTTATGTCCATTTTAAGTTGAAATGAAAGGAGGTAGTAGTGAAATATACCTTGAAAACACTCTCTTCATTAATCAGAAGCTCTACTCTAAGACATTATTCATGTTAGGAGAGCAAGATATTTAGAGTGTTCAAGAGTTCTCTAATGTGGTATAGCTGCCCCACAGAAAGATTAGCACACATTAGGGATAGTCATTATTCCAGGTTGGTGACTTTGGGCCCTTCATGAATGGACTTTGGTTCTGTCACCCACCCTGGAGGGTGGGGAATGAGGGCAGCTGGAAGCATCATGGGTTGCCACCATATTTCTTATTTCTTCTGGCTCTTTCTCTCATAGCTTTCTTATATATCTTCACCTGATACTTATTTTTTCTAGATTGTGTCTCCCTTCCAGGGAGAAGGTATAGATTTTAGTTTCCAAAGGTACATGCTCTCCTGGAGGGAAGCAGGAATTCTCAGAGACTACTTACAAATTGCATGGTTTATTTTGAGGAAAACACACACTATTGTTATGTTAATTCACCCTAAACTTAGAGCATGTGTCTAACCTATAGATGTTTATGAGATTCAAGACAAAATGCAAATTGCTAGTCAACAGCAAGTTTGAGAGATTGGAAGATGGCATCGAATTCTTGAGCATTCTTAGACACGATGTGGATGTAACTGTTAGGATCAGAAACTTGCTCCCAAGCAAGGGTTGTGAAGTCAACTCTTCTTTGTGTCTACTTTAATGGCTCAGCTACCAGAAGTCAAACAATATAAATTTACATTTCTTTTGTAAGCATCCGTCCGATATACCCCATTCGGAAGTAAAAGACCCCAACTAATTTATTAAAAAAAAAAAAAAGTATGCACTGAAGAATGAACAAGAGCTCAACAATATACTGTTTCCACCTTGGATTTTTTCACCACTGGGACAAATCATTTGTCCTGCCCCACTTTTTCCTGACCCACACTAGCTATATTTCTTTGATGCCAGACACTGGTATTAAAATAGTCAAATCGCTTACTTGTGGAGCATAAGGAATAACACGGAGGACATGGGGAGATGGAGAGGAGAAGGGAGTTGGAGGAAATCAGAGGGGTAGACGAGCCATGAGAGACTGTGGATTCTGAGAAACAAACTGAGGGTTTTGGAGGGGAGGGGGTTGGGGGGTTGGGTGAGCCTGGTGGTGGGTATTAAGAAGGGCACGTATTGCATGGAGCACTGGGTGTGGTGCATAAACAATGAACTCTGGAACACCGAAAAAAATTTAAAAAATAAAATAAAAGTTAAATCGGCATATTTAACATTAGATATCAGGACGCCTGGGTGGTTCAGTCAGTTAAGCATCAGCCTTTGGCTCAGGTCATGATCCATGGGTCCTGGGATCAAGTCCCACAATGGGCTCCTTGCTCAGCAGGGAGCCTGGTTCTCCCTCTGCCTGCTGCTCCCCATTTGTGCTCTCTCTCTGACAAAAACAAAACAAAACAAAACAAAAATGGATATCTATCCAAAGACTCTTGTATGCTTACCCCACCAGTGTACTTTCCTCCCGGGCACAGAGCTAAACTACAATTTCCAGCTACCATTGCAGTTAGGCACAGAACATGGGCAGAAGTGATATATGTTATTTCCGGGCCTGGATCATGAAGAGTCTCCTGTGTGTGGCTCCTCTATGGTACCAGCCAATTAGATTTACAAGCATAAAAATAACCTTCTATTTTGCTAAACTGTTGAGATTTAGGGATTTTCTATTACAACATCTATCTAATTAATACAGTCTACATGGCCTCACTGAGGACCACATTTAATGCCACTTTGTAGCAAACGAATAACAGCATCTATTATTTCTAAAGTACATACTTTGTGCTGGACATGATGCTGGGAACCTTACATTATCACATTAATCCTCATAACATTTCTGGAGTAGACACTCTTATTTTCATTTTACAGATAGGCAAACCAGGAGATTAAAGTGGAGCAAGGCCATGTAATGAGTGTAGTGGATTATATAATTGTCACCAATTATTGACTTCCCTCTTCATAAGAAGGTTATATGTCTGCACCAGCTGTTATATGTAGGTGCCTCAGTGGGAGACATATGCGTCTCCATCTCATTGCCCATCGGCATTGGGATGACACATGACCTGTTTTTGGTCTGTGGACTGTGAGTGGATAACCTGAGCCATCCCTGAGCAGGACTTTTTAAGAGTCATTGCTTAATCTGGCATTCTCCTTCCACTCTGAGGCTAGCATGGAATGCCCCAAATCAGACTGATCTCTCAGCTTGGATCTCAGAACGAGGAAGATGCAGGAGTACAGGGCCATAGCTGACCAGCAAAGGTATGCAGCTTGAGGGAGAAATAAACCTTTGTTTCATAAGCCACTGGGATGTTGAGATTGCTGTTACTGCACCAAAGCTAGTAAAAGCTGACTAATACTTAGAGCTTGATGCAAATGCAGTTAGTTAGATGCCAGAGCCTGTGTTCTTCATCACTGAATAACACCTCCCAAGCACAATGTCACATTCACATACATTCCTGTTGGATGATATGAGGAAAATTAAAGCATCATAAAAAAAAAATAAACTCTCATCCTGGGTAAGGAGAAAGTGGATGCCTATAAGTTTAAAGAGGAAACTGCAACAGCACCAGGATTCAAACTTTATTTATAGATTTGTCTCTCACTTTGCATGTAATATGTTCAGATTTAGTGCCACAAAACAATTGTTGGCAAGGATGTGGATCTTTTTATCCATAGATCCACTTACTGGTGAATTTTGTAAAGTGTTCACACTAGAAGCCACATCTCTGTGACCAGGAATCTGACTGGTGGTGAATGTCAGTCAAAAACTGTTCTCTAAAGGAACAACCTGTACTGTATGGTCTCTGGTTCCAAGCACATAGACTGAAGATGCTTGGGGTCTTAACCTGACCTGGATAAATCTGTAGAGACATGACTTAAAGAGCTATTTGTTAAAAATGTGAGGTTAACGTCATACATTGTAATTAGAAAAGTTGATTGATGCCTTTAATGCATCCAGACAAGATAAAGATTTGAATGGTCATTTGAACACGATGCAAAATCACTCTCTCAAGATTTGTTTGAATAACTAGTCAGTTCAGTAATAAATAAACAAATATCTACAATTGATTAGGAGGTATGGCTAGATCAAGGCCACAGTTTAGGGAATACTGAATATTCTTTATTCTTTTTAAGACGACATTGTCCTAAGAGCATAGGAACCAAGATGGCAACATGTAAAGATTGTCAACACACTTCTTCCCACGGGCACACCAAATCTACAGCTACATATGGATCATTTCCTTTTGAAAAAAGATTTCAAAACTAGGTGAACTGCTTTCACAGTTCCACAACAAGGAATAAAAGGACCATATTAAGATAGATAAGAGAGGCAGAGACACAGTCTTGAAGAAACCCCCCTACCCGCTCCCCTCCCCAGTGCAGTAACACACAGTGGATAAGGATCTTACCAGAGAGGTATTTCTTTTTGAGTGAGAGGTTGGCGCCCCACATTGGGCAACCTAACCTCTGGGAGCTGTACCAGAAAGACAGCCCTTAGAATGTCTGGCTTGGGGAACAATCAGGCTGATGTCTGGAAGTCCCAAAGTGCTATAAGGAAACTGAGATTCTCCTCTTGGAGGGCTGGGGTATGGTCTCAATCACTCCAGACCAAGCAAAAAGCAGCAGTTTGAAAAGTACCAAGATTATATGTGAGGGAGATTCATTTGCTGATCTGGAGACATCTGCTAGAGGGGCAGGGCACAGTTGAGATGCTCCCAGGAAATGAAGGTGCTGGGGGGCACCATTGTTGCACACTCCCCCTAGCCTGCTAGTATAGGCAAGTGAAATCAGACAAGGCACCCTCCCACTAACTTGCTTGGAAGGGCAGAGTGAGCTGCTGTGTTGCTTGCTAAGACTAGAGACTGCAGGCAGTTGCAACACTCCCCTGCTCCCTGGCTGGGGCTGGCAGTGCTGGTGGTCACAGCATTCTCCTACTCCTAGCCTAAAGCCAATACGTGCACTCAGAGAAGGCACATTCTTGCTGCACTGCTGAAGCTCACAGGCTTGTGCAGACAAGACGTTTTCCCACTACCTTTCTGAAACCATTGAGTTTGCTTGACAATATAATCTCCAGTGCCTTGCTAAGGTCAGAAGGCACATTCAACTCACACACGGGACACTCCTTGATCACCTGACTCTGGTGGCCACAAGAATTGACATTCCAGAGCTCTATAGGACTGTAACAAGTAGAAAGATAGCTCTTGGTGGGCCACTACCCTAGGCTACTGCACAGACAGCAGAGAAACACTTCAGTCTTCCTGTGAAAAGGGCCTATTTACTGAAACCTGGAGCTTCAGTCTGAGAGACAGACATCATGTTTCCTACACATTCAAGGGGCTAAAAAGGCATACCCAGGGAACAAAAACAGAGAGAAACCACCATCATGCACTCCCTTAGCTTACCCACAGCTCAAAGAGATTTCCTGGAAAGCTTACACACTTGTCTGAAGGCCCAATTTTTGCAACTGTTGCTCAGTGGAGACTTCCAGATCTCCTGATCTGGAGGCCAACAGGGATTGTGCTTGCATTCCCACAAAACTGTATATATTTACATATTGTGAAAACGACTGCCTGGGGCCTGGCTTTCAATTAGCTTCAAACTAGATGTTAAACAGATTCTTCCCCTTAGAACACTGACAAATCTCAGTGCATCCTCAAGAATAGGGGCATATCAATAATAACTCAGGCAGCTTAGGTCATCACAAAGTTTCAAGAAACAACCAAGAGCTAGGACAAGGTTGAACAAGAAGATTTATCACCTCCATATGGCCACTCCTTCAGGCCTGTGAGAGGCAGTTATTTGGCTTAATACATAGAAACAAACAGTCAAACAAAATGAGGAAACAGAAATATCAAGTTTATTCAGATTTGAAGGAGAGAGAGTTTACTAGATAAGCAAAAGAGAAAGGAGTTCATCACTACTAAACCAGCCTTATAAAAATATTAAAGGGACTTCTTTAAGCCAAAAAGAAATGGCACTAATTAATAATTAAAAAAAAAAACACACAAAGTAAAAACCTCACTGGAAAAGGTAGATATACGGTGAAGGTAGTGGATTAATCACTCATAAAGGCACTAAAAAGGTTAAAAGACAAAAGTAGTGAAATTAACTAAAACTACAATATAGTTTAAGGGGTACAGAAAGTAAAAAAGATATAAAAAGTGACATTAAACCGTAAAACAGAAGGGGAGTCAAAATGTAGTTTTGAGATGTGTTCAAATTTAAATTGCTATCAACTTAAAATACTGTTTTATATGAATATGACATATGTGAACTTCATGGGAATCACAAACCAAAAACTTACAGTAAATACACAAAAGAAAAAGAGAAATGAATCCAGGCACAATGATAAAGAAAGTCATCAAACCACGAGGGAAAAGAGAAAGAGAAAAAAGGAACAGAGAAGAACTACAAACAACCAGAAAACAATGGACAAAATTGAAATAAGCACATAACTATCAATAATTACTTTAAATATGAATGGACTAAATTCTCTAATCAAAAGACTTAAAGTGGTTGAAGGGATTAAAAAAGATATCTATATGCTACCTATAAGAAATACACTTCAGAAGTAAGGATTCACATTGAAAGCAGAGAGATGAAAAAAGATACTTCATGGAAATGGAAATGAAAAGAAAGGTGGTATAGGTGTACTTATATCAGACAAAGATATAAAAGACAAAGAGAGGCACTATGTAATGATACAGGTGTCAATCCAGGAAGAAGGCAAATCTCATATTCATATATATATATATATATCCAATTTTTATATGTTTTTATACTCTTAAGTTGGAGATATATATATCTCCAACTTAAGAGTATAAAAACGTATAAAAAAAAAAAGATTAACAGACCTAAAGGTAGAAATTGATGTTAATACAACAATAGTAGGCAATTTTAGCATTTCATTGACATCAATGAACTTATAACTCATCCAGACAGAAAACAATTTGGAAAATATTGGCCTTAAATGGTACATTAGACCAAATGGACTTAATAGATATATACAAAGCAATTCCATCCAAAAACAACAGGATAGACTTTCTTCTCAAGTGCTCATGGAATATTTTCCAGGCTAGATCACGTGTTAGGTCACAAAAATAAATCTTAATAAATACAATAAGAAATACAATAAGAAATACAAGAAGACTGAAATAATATCAAGCATTTTTTCCAACCACAATGGTATGAAACTAAAAATCAATTACAAGAAGAAAGCTGAAAAACCTATAAAAACACTGAAATTAAACAATATATTTTGAAGAACTACTGGGTCACAGAAGATGTCAAAGGAGAAATGCAAAAAAACTTGGAAACAAATGGAAATAGAAATATGCCATACTAAAATCTATGGGATGCAGCAAAAGCAGTTCTAAGAGGTAAGTTCATAGCAATATAGGCCTATCACAAGAAGCAAGAAAAATCTCAAACAATTTAAATTTACTTCTACAGGAACTAGGAAAAGAAGAACAAACAAAGACTGAAGTTTGTAGAAGGAAGAAAATAATAAAGATCAGAGTGGAAATAAATGGAATAGAGACTAAAAGACAATTTAAAAAAAATCAATGAAATTAAGAGCTGGTTCTTTAAAAAAGAGAAACAAATTGACAAGCCTCTAGCTAGATTCACCAAGAAAGAAAGAGAGAGGGCTCAAATAAATAATATCAGAAATATAAGAGAAATTACAACCAATAGCACAGAAATGCTAAGGATCATAAGAGACTACTGTGGATGATTATACACCAGCAAATTGAAAAACTTGGAAGAAATGGATACATTTCTAAAAATTTACAATCTTCCAATATTGAATAAGAAGAAATAGAAAATCTGAAGAGACTGATTACCAGTAAGGAGATTAAATCAATAATTAAAAACCTCCTAACAAACACAAGCACAGGACCAAACAGTTTCACTAGTGAATTCTACCAAACATTCAAATAAGATTTAATACCTATCCTCAAACTCTTCCCAAAAATTGAAGAGGAGAGAAAGCTTCCAAACTCATTTTGCAAGGCCAGTGTTACCCTGATACCTAAACCAGACAAGAACAGTACAAAAAAAGAAAATTATAGGCCAATATCCCTGATGAATATATATGAAAAATCCTCACAAAAATGAGCAGACCAAAGTCAACAATACATTAAAAGGATCATACACCAAGATCAATGGGATTTATTCCAGGGATGCAAGGATGGTTCAACAACTGCAAATTAATCAGTGTGATAGACCACATTAACAAAATGAAGGATAAAATCAGATGATCATCTCAAAAAATGCAGAAAAAGCATTTGATGAAATTCAACAACCACTTATGATAAAAACTCTCAACAAAGTTAGTATAGAGGAAATGTTCTTCAACTTAGTAAAATCCCTGGAAATAAACTTAACTAGTGAGGTGAAAGACACGTATACTGAAAACTATAAGACACTGATGAAAGACATGAGCATGCACTTCTCCAATGAAGACACCCAAATGGCTAACAGACCTATGAAAAAATGTTCATTGTTGGGGCGCCTGGGTGGCTCAGTGGGTTAAGCCTCTGCCTTTGGCTCAGGTCATGATCTCAGGGTCCTGGGATCGAGCCCCGCACCTGGCTCTCTGCTCAGCAGGGAGCCTGCTTCCTCCTCTCTCTGCCTGCCTCTCTGCCTACTTGTGATCTCTGTCTGTCAAATAAATAAATAAATAAAATCATTAAAAAAAATGTTCATTGTCATTAGCCATCAGAGAAATTAAAATCAAAACCATATTGAGATAACACCTTACACTAGTTAGAATGGCAAAGATTAACAAGACAGGAAACAAGAAATGTTGGAGAGGATGTGGAGAAAGGGGAATCCTCTTACACTGTTGGTGGGAATGCAAGTTGGTGCAGCCACTCTGGAAAACAGTGTGGAGATTCCTCCAAAAATTAAAAATAGAGCTATCCTCTGACCTGGAAATTGCAGTACTGGGTATTTACCCCAAAGATACATATATGTTATAAATAAGGGCCATAAGTACCCCAATATTCATAGCAGGAATGTCCACAATAGCCAAACTGTGGAAAGATCCAAGATGCACCTTCAACAGACGAATGGATAAAGAAGATGTGGTCCATATATACGATGGAATATCACTTAGCCATCAGAAAGGATGAATACCCAACTTTGGCATCATCATGGATGGGACTGGAGGATGAAATGAGTCAAGCAGAGGAATTCAATTATCATAAGGTTTCATTTTTCTGGAACATAAAGAACAACATGGAGGACATTAGGAGAAAGAAAGGACAAGTGAAAGAGGGGAATTCAGAAGGTGAGACGTACCATAAGATACTATGGACTCAAAGAAACAAACTGAGGTTTTTAGAGGGGTGTGGGATGGAGAGATAGGTGAGTCTGATGGTGGGTATTTAGGAGGGCATGTATTGCATAGAGCACTGTGTGTTATAGGTAAACAGTGAATCTTGGAACACTACATCAAAAACTAAAGATGTATTGTGACTAACATAACACAACAAAAATTTTAAAAATTAAAAAACAACCTAAAAAGAAAGCACTAACTCAAAGGGATATTTGTATATTGATGATTATAGCAGCATTATCTACAATAGCCAAATTATGGAAACAGACTGTCCATCAATTGATGAATGGATAAAGAAGATGTGCTTTCTATATACAATGGAATATTACTCAGCCATAAAAAATGAAATCTTGCCATATGCAACAACATGGATGGAGCTAGAGAGTATTATGCTAAGTAAAATAAGCCAGAGAAAGATAAATACCATATAATTTCACTCAAATGTGGATTTAAGAAACAAAACAAATGAGCAAAGGGAAGAAAAAAGAGAGAGGCAAACGAACAAACAGACTCTTGACTATATAAAGCAAACAGATAGTTACCAGAGAGGAATTGGGTGGGGGGATGGATAAAATTAGGGATGGGGATTAACGAGGGCATTTGGTATACTGAGCACAGGGTGTTGTATGGACTTATTCAATCACTATATTGTACACCTGAAACTAATATTATACTGTATGTTAACTAACTGGAATTTAAGTAAAAATTTAAAAATAAATAAAAAAAGAAATTAAAAAGACATAAATAAATGCAAAGATATTCCATGCCTATGAGTTGGAGGATTAATATGTTAAAATGTTCAATAACCAGAGCAATTTACAGATTCAATGCAATCCCTACCAAAATTCTAATGACATTTTTAATAGAACTAGAACAAATAATTCTAGACAATGTTGGGAAAGAAGAACAAAGCTAGAGGTGTCATCCTCCATGATTTCAAACTCTTCTACAAACTGATATTAATCAAAACAGTGTGGTATTGGCATAAAAACAGACATATAGATCAAAAGAACAGAACAGAAAGCCCAGAAATAAGGCCTCACATCCGTGGTCAATTTGTAAGAAAAGAGGCAAGAATATAGAATGGAGAATGGACAGTCTCTTCAATAAGGTGTTGGGAAAATTGAAGAGCTACGGCTACATGCAAAAGAATGAAACTGGACCACTATTTTACAACATATATAAAAATCAACTCAATTTGGATTAAAAACTTGAATTTAAGACATGAAACTATAAGACTTCTAGAAAAGATAGACAGTAAGCTCCTTGACATTGGTCTTAGCAATGTTTTTTGGATCTGTCTCCAAAAGCAAGGGAAACAAAACCAAAAATAAACAATGAGACTATATCAAACTAAAAAGCTTATGCACAGTGAAGGAAACCTTCAACAAAATGAAAAGGCAACCTACTGAATGGGAGAAGATATTTGCAAGTCACCTATTCAATAAGAGGTTAATATCCAAAATGTATTAAAAAAGTTATATAACTGAATAACAAAAATCGTCTGGTTAAAAAATGAGCAGAGGATCTGAATAGACTTTTTTCCAAAGAAGACATACAGACGGCCAACATGTACAAGAAGAGGTGGTCAGCATCACTAATCATCAGGGAAATGCAAGTAAAAACCACATGCCAATCAAAATGTCTAATATGATTAAGACAAGAAATAATTAGTGTTGGTGAGAATGTGGAGAAAAGGGAACTCTTGAGCTCTGTTGTGGGAACAAAAACTGGTACAGCCACTATGGAAAACAGTACAGAGCTTCCTCAAAAAATAAAAAATAGAACCACTATAATATCCAGCAATTCTACTACTGGATACCTATTTGAAAAATCCAAAACTCTAATTTGAAAAGACATATGCACCCTTCTGTTCACTGCAGCATTATTTTCAAAAGCCAAGATAAGGAAACGACCTAAGTGTCTACTGATAAATGAATGAATAAAGAAAATGTGGTGTATATCTACAATGGAATATTACCTAGCCATAAAAAAGAAGGAACTCTTATCATTTGCAACAACATGGATGGGTCTTCAGTGTATTTTGTTAAGCAAAGTAAGTCAGACACAGAAAGACAAATACTGCATGATTTCACTTACATGTGGAATCCACAAAACAAAACCAACAAAACCTTGTCACATAGATACAGATAATAGATTGGTGGTTGCAGGGGGTGGGGATGGTTTGTAGGAATGAATTGGCTGAACGGGATTAAGAAATAAAACTTCCACTTATAAAATAAGTAAGTCATGGTTGTATAATATACAGCATGGGGAATATAATCAGTAATACTGTGTTAATTTTGTAGGGTCATAGATGGTAAGTGAACTTACTGTGATGACCGGTTCACAGTGTATACAAATGTCAAGTAACTATGCTGTATGCCTGAAGCTAATACAATGTTATACATCAATTAAACCTCAGAAAAAAGAAGATGACATTGTCCTTCTTTATTTGAGAGAAATAACTTTGTGTTATTAATTAGTGCTAATAAAATGATATCAAGTATGTGTATATTCTAGTACTTTATCAGAGTATCATTAGAGCACTAAATATACTTATGATGATCTCTTCTTTGTTTAAGGATCCTAATTATTTCTAGAGCTAATTATTTAATATACATTATAAAATGTATTATCCCATATGGTTGCATTTTTTTTTCTCTCTCTGAACACTCAAACTACAACTAGAAAGAAAACCTTAATTCGACAAGTGTCTTGATGATTTTTCAACTTAACTACAAATTTTCCTTTAATTGATATTAAATTTAATAATTCTGAAAAAATCCAGAGTGAATCAATTCTCCTTTGATATTTAAAATGACATTTGAAATAAAGGAAAGAAACAATAAATGCCATCTCAATAAGCTATAAATCCAAAGTTGTTTACATTTAAACATCTCAGTTCCATGAGCCTTGACATCCTATTACAATGAGTTAAAAAACAAACAAAAAAATTCTTGGTTTCAGAAGTGTCATTACTTTAATGCTGGTAAAAATATAGTAGCCTTAAATGCTAGCCTTTCCCCTAGCTTCCTTCTCCTTGTTCTGATGCTCTCTGGTCTCTTTCCCTTATTAATCTACATATTCTTACATATCATGTGTAAGAGTTATTGAAAAAGGGCTTCACCTTGCCTACTTGCCCATATTGATAAGGAGGCTTTATCTTATTTCCGTGAAGATTCACATAACCAAGATTCAACCTTTGAAAGAAGCAGCACTTTCTACCTATGAAAATCAGTGAATGAGGTTAAGCTTCAATAAGAGCATATTATTTATTTTTAATTGCCAATAAATTTTTCTATTGCTTATTAAACAGCTCTTCTGATGTCTTATTTTCTTTTATCCTGTAAAGCAGATATAATTTGTAAGATGGGGGGAAATTTGAGGGTGAATTAAAACATTTCTTTATACTCAAAGGAAATAGCCTATATAAGTCCTATGTATTAAATAAAGACCTGGGTCATAAAAGTTAATATACATTATTTACTGATGCTTAGGAAATACCAGGGTTAGGTGTCAAAATTATTTTAAAAATATTATAAAAAGGTTCCAAGTGCACAGGGATTAATTTTAAGTCTCCTTAACAAATCTTACTTGAAATGGGTAGACTAATTATTTTGGAGTATGCCATGGACTGCCATTAGGCCATAATGATGCTTTGCTTCAATTAGCCCCCCAAGAAGAAGAAGAAAGCAAGTCCTAGTTTGAAAAATTAGCACCGAATATACGAACATAGAATCTACCAGAACTGAAGATAATTGATTAAACAATTTTCTATACCTAGATCATTTATATTCCCATCTTTTTTTTAATTTGTGAGAGAAATTGAGCTTTAGAACTCACAAGTATATGATAAATTATCTTTTTTATGGAATGACCTATATTCTTGTATGGCTTTATCTTCATAACTAATCTCTACTTCTCTTCTGCTGATAATACGAGATGGAGAAAAGCCAAGGTATAGTTGCTTCAAGTCCTAACAGTACTTCATGCACCATTTCTCTCTACTTTAGATAGCAACTCTTTTAATAAATTATATCACGGATAAACTTATCAATATCCATCAGGAACTGAAATGGAAGAAATAGTGTAACATCTCGTCTTTTAACCAGGTTTGGAATAGATTGCTTCTGCCTTCAATAGAGATCATGAAAAACAAATGGCAAAAACCGAAAACTGGAAGGTATAAGCACACTGCTTTAACCAAGTCCCGAGTGCTCTGCACACATCACCTTTAGAAAGCAATGGCACAGCCACAGTTGCAAAAACCAGCAAAGAAAACCAGGATTCCTCTCGTTTAGAGAGAACAAAGCAGAACCAGCTCAAGACTAAACACACACACACACACACACACACACACATAAGGGCATCCTCAAAAGAGAAAAGCAACCCAGTGTATTGTAAAGGCACTCAGTATCTCCAACCAGTTGTCAAACTTTGACTGGGCTCTGCAATTCAAACCGTACCTTGTAACACCTGGATGCTATTCACAAAAACAGTCTATTAGAAATGTGACTGCACCTTCCTCTACTATTTTTCCTCATCTGTATTGGAGGGTCTGAGGATTTAAGACCAAAGATGAGGACAGCAGGACAGAGACCAGCTTTGCCCCAGGTGAAGGCAGAATGGCGAGAGAGAGACTTACCTGTTTTCTCCCAATGAATGCTGAAACGGAACTTGAGTGATAATAAATCCTCCCCTCTTGCACAGTTTCTTCCTTGTTTCTATTAAGAGAAGTGACTCCGTCTCATCTCCCAGTTTTCTATGCCCTACAACCTTGGAAATGTAGCTGCCCTACTCACATGCTGCCTTAAAGATACAGTTACTGCTTCTCACCTCACTAGCATACTCTCTTCCCTTTCCTGGAGCTCATCAGCTCTTTTAGAAAGTCTGTCAGGTCTGGGCTAAGAGTATTTTATTTCTCTACCCTCCAGGATCTCAGGACCCCTAGAAAGGATTTGATTAACTGCTGTCTCACTGGCAGGGTGCTCCCCCAGTCTTTCTGTCATCTAAGCCCGACAAAAAGTACAGAGGACAGTGAGAGGATAAGAAATGAATGGGCGCTTTTGAAACCAAAGGGACTTGGCTGAAACTAGACAACTCTCATTAGGGACTGGTCTGGGGTGTGTGTGTGTGTGTGTGTGTGTGTGTGTATGCGCGTGCGTGGGTGCACCGCACCCTTTTGCTCCCCTGAGGACAGGATCATTCTCCATTCTCAGTTCAGACTGGATCTTTTGCTGCTTCAGTGTTCTTGGTTTTGAATAGTTACTCTGATGCACCGCCATGCGTGAAATGGATGATTTGCAAGCTTCTCTGTCCCACGCAATTCCGTGGATAATCAGATATCCAGATTCTGCACGGGCAAGAGAACCGTTCATTTATAGAAAGTGATCGCTTCTGTCACCAAAGGAGCTAATATTCGCAGGGGTAGTCAACTGGGAGGTGGGAACCTGGCGCTTGTGCTCTGGCCTTGGTGCTGAATCCGAAACCTGCTGCCTGAACCATCTCCGTGGCCTCTGGACAACTTTGGGAGGTTTGAGTGGGTGCCGGCCAGTCTCGAAGCCCCCTTGCAGGTCGCGGGCAGGAACTTGGGCACTGCTGATACCTTGGGACCCTCCACAGAATACCTGACTGGCTTATTCCTTCGCCTGAAGCTGGGAAAGTTTTGTCCAATGTTTTTTGTTGTAACTGGAGCTGCTTTCTCCCCTCCCACCTGGGTCGCCATGGAGACTCAGCTCTTTCTTTCTCCAGGCAAAATGGGCGAAGCTTAGTTAGCTATGCCCTGACTACAGAAAGCCCCTTTTTCTTTCTAATCAGCTCCTGGGTATCCCACTCTGTTTTTCAGCAAAAGAAAGGCAGGCAGGGTGAGGAGCTAGTAGGGATGTGATATTACAACCTATATGGTGGGGGCTCCCCGGAACCATCAGACTTTGGATAAAAGCAAGCAGGAGACACTCTAAACATATAATGAATTTCCAACTCCTAAACACAGGAGTTTTTTCCCCCCCTTTCTTTCTCTCTTCCTTTTTTGGGAGTGGAGGCGGGATTCTTTGGAAAATTCTGGTATTTTGTTTCTCCATCAACCTCACCCCATATCTGTGGCTGTTCCTATTACCATGTTTCCTCCTTAAGCATCTCTCCATATTGAGGTTGGTACAAGAGATATACCTGTGGATTGACCCAAGGTTTTATTGGGTTTGGAGAACGCTAATGTTATTTCTGTTAAAAAACTAATTCAGGCTTAATGTCTTCATGCAAATGAAAATATACCCAGGAGGAAGCAAGTCAGGGGATTAGTCTAACCCCCTACATGCTATAAACATCTCATTTTATCTGAAGGTTTCTTTCCCCTTCCAGTTACAAAACAATTCAGTTTACTTCTAGGGAGAGCTTCCTATTCACTGTTTGTAGCCATCATATCACATCCTTGGTTTTACTGAGAGACAACAGTTAGAAGTTATTGTTTCCCATTTTCTGCCGGTTTCTCCCCACCCCTCACTTTTCCTTTTCCTCCTCTCATGTTCTCTGTCTCCGTCTCTCTCCTCTATGCAAAGAACAAGGATATAGCTTTCCATAAAGACAATGGGCTTTTCCCAACTGTAAATGACTACACCGCAAGCCGCCCCTACCAGTTAATCAGTGCATTTCTTCTTTGCCAACGTAGGTTGAAATGATGTCTGCAGTGATTGCCTGGGTTTCTCTGAGCCCGGGGCATGCAGACCCCCTCCTCTCCCCGCCCCCCTTGCGAGTTTTCAGTTGCTAATGAAAACCCTATGAAACAGATTTCCCTTCCGTTATGTAACCGGCTTCTCCCTCGCCTTTCCCTTGACTTGGGCATCATGTTTCTCATCAGCGTGGAGCATGCAGCGACGGAGACTGGGGAGGGGGAGGTGGAGACCCGAGGGCACGGAACGTTTTGCCCAGATTGATGCCAGCTTCTCGCCTTCGAGCAACTCAGCGCACCGCTTACCTTGCTGCGGACAGGGTGGTTTCACTCAATCATGATCTCCTCTTGGAACGGAGCAAGATTTGATAATTGAGTACACGATGGATGGTGAGGGGAGAAAATAAAAAAAGAAAAGGAAAGACAAGCTGGAATCAGATGGTCAAATTTCACATCAGCCCCGGGAGGCTGTTAGGAGTCTCCATTCTCCTGGCGGTGCACCCAGCTCTGGGTCTGGCTTCCCGGTTCCCGCGGATCCCCACCCCTCCACCCGCCCAACCTCTCCGGCCAGGTGCGGCCGTCTGCAAACTGGCTCCCTCTGGCCGCGAGCGGAGAGGAGGGCTGGGCGCGGGGTCACAGGAGGGGCGGAGGGGTGTGCGTCGGGCAGGGACGCGGGCGGCAGACCGGTGGAGGGAAGGGGGCAAAGGCAAGAGTGGCGGAAAAAAAAAACAAAAAAAATCCCGGCTGGGAGAAAAGTGATGGGCCACGCAGAGAGACGTCATGAAAGCCGCAGATTCAATGAATGCTCCTCAATTCCAGCGGACGGGCTGAGCCTCGCTGGCCGCGCACGAACCCGCGCGGCTCCGCGGATAAAAGCGAGCGCAGCGCCGCGTGCTGGAGGAAAGCGGCCACACAGTGTGTTCCGGAGAGGCAGGGGGCAGGGACGCGGAGGGGAGGAGCGCGAGGTCAGGAGACGCCCACCCACCGCGCATACCCCTCCCCGGGTCGGGGCGGAGGTGGGGGACCCTGCGAGGGCCCCTTCCCAAACCCTAGCCGGAGCGGCGGCGACCGAGCCAAACCCCACCCCTCCAAAATGAAGCTGGAGACGCGGGGGCGCTCCACGCTAGGGGACTTTGGGGTTAGCCTCCGTTCCCACCTTTCCTCCTCTGCCACTAAGTCAGTTATTCCCGGAGAAGAGCCTGGACAGCAGCAAAGAGCCGAAGCTCTGGGATCCCGTGGTGTCTGCTGCTTGGAGGGGCTCCCCGTTCACGTTTCGGGAAAGCACCGGAAAGAGGGTCTTGCCTCCGTCTCCCTTGGGCTGAAACCACCGAGTCAGCCTGGGCTCAGGAGCTGGAGCGCGCGGTGTGCGCGTGGCCAGGAGGGGGCGCCACGAGCCCCTGGGGCGGGGTGGCCGGCGCGGGGCCGCGCCCCGCGGGGGGTCAGTCTCCCGCGGATCCCGAGGAAGCCCAGCCCGCTGCTTCCTTCAGTCCGTGCCGTCCACAGCAGCTGGGGTCGCCGCCGCTGCGCCATCCCACCCCACCCCGCTGTTTCTTGGGGGCCAGGGACACTGGGGGCAAGGGACACGGACCCAGCTTGCCTTTCAAGTTGATTTTGTCAGGATCTGGATAATTGCCTATTCCATCCCGTCCTTTGATTTTTAACGTGCTTTGTATTGTTATTCCAGAGATCACCTCACATGGCCCTCCTCCGCACACCCTCTTTTTCTTATGGTCATCGCAAACAGTATTTCCACGTTTCCAAAGCTTTTCCACAACTTGCTTCTATCTCTGTAAGCTCCACCCTTTTATGCCATCTTTTCTCTGAGGATAAATCGATTGACAACTAAATTTTAAGAGCAACGAATACCACCGACTAGTACTATTTTAACAACAGTTTCGTATCTGGCACTTATTTTGCCACTTTACAAAGCGGTTTTCCTCTCATAAGACACAGAATTTCTATCTCCAAGATGACCGTATTCCAGAGAAAGGGTTGGTGGAGACCTCTTATTTCTAAGATCATTGTATTCTACATTTATGCATCGTAGTTACACAGCAATTCAGCCCTTCAAGAATGCTGTCTGCTTTCTAAAAATGACTTTGGTGTGGAGAGGTGTTTGCCTTAATTTGCATCGACGGCTATACACAGATCAACCATGCCAACCGGGCACACAGCCGGTATTTGTTGCTGATCTTCCCTGAGAGGTTGTGATCTCACTTGCCCTTACTTCCTTATTAGGATGGCTAATATATGATTTTTATGCTCCATAGTGCTTACCAGATCTAGTCATTGTCTTAGAGATAAAGATAAACAAAGAACGAGTGGGACTCCACAGTCCCTGAGGAATCCCCAAGCAAGTATGAAAGAAGCAGGATTTCGGTGGAAACAGCCCTCCAGCATTAAACGAACAGCTCACACTGACTCTAGTTGCCTAAATAGCATTCTCTTTATCTGGGGAGATGCTCTGGAGACGCCTGCTAATTTTGACTAGAAACATTTCTACCAACAGAAGGATATCTCAAGATTTATTTCTTACAAGACCTCAGACTAAGTAGGTAAGTCCAGAGAGAGTAATAACCCCTTTTTCTCCCCTAATTTGAAACTGGCTAGAGTGCTGTGGGTTGCACATGGGGAAAAGCTTGCATTGAATGAGGCAGATCATACTAGCATGACAAGGTGGGGGGGTTTGACCAAAGCCAGAGACAAGAGCAATAGGTTTAACTGAATTCATTTATTCCCGAGAGATCTCAAGCAGTGACTGTCACTGGTGTTAACTAAGAGGAGTCTCAGTGACATCTGGAAATCAGGCAAGCTGTCCTTCCCAGCCACATGTTACTGCTTCTCTAAGCTTCCAAGAGCCCTGACTGTCAGGCTATGCTGTGTTCAGCATGTCTGGAATCTCACTTAAAAGTCTATTTTATGATTTCCGATGAAGCCAAGACCTCAGGGTGGGGGAGTGTTGGTTGGGTACTAAGGGGGGCTTCTAAGCCTTAGCTTCTCCCGTCTCTAGGTAGGTCAATACTCCAAAGCTGACCAAGATGGTGGGTTCTAGGATTGATCGACTCTTTTATATGGACGAGGTTGGAGTCTCCCCCACACATCAGACTGTAAAGGAGGCTAGCAGAATTGACAAACTGAAATATCCTAACTGGGTGTCATGTGCTGTGTATAATCTTGTTTTTCTTCACTATTCATTGTGGCAATTCACAACCCAGTCTAGCTCCCTCACCCACGTGTAGATCTGACCCAGCTTTGGACAGGCTGACACCTGTCAGCCTGGGTGCTGGGTGGTGGTTTCTGGTCTCTTTCTTGTCTTGCTTTGTCTTAAGTCTGTTGCGTGTTGGATATTGAAGCCTTTCGCCTGCTGTGGGCGACCGTTCCTCTTCATCTCATTTCTCCACCCACCTCTCCCCCGACCCACAAAACCAACACTAAGAGCATCTTTAAAGTGCAGAGAAAGGAGTATAATTTCTAAATAATTTATTTTAACTATCAAGGAACATTTTATTTAAAGAGTATCAAGAAAGAAATTTAAGAATTATTCTATTCTATAGCTCTGCTTCCAATGGACTAGATTGATTCCATCCCTGTTTCTTATTGAGGGGATATCCAGAAAGAGCTATTGTTTTTCCTTCTTGCATTCTGATGGTAAATTTTGAGAAACATTCTTTTTGTTGTTGTTTGTTTTTTGTTTTGTTTAGAAATACATTCTTTTTTTGTTGTTATTGTTCAAGTTTTAATTTAAATTCTAGTTTGGTACCATGTAGCATGATATTGATTTTGGGATTAGGACTTAGTGATTCATTACTTACATATAACACCCAGTTACATGTAACTTATCACAAGAGCCCTCCCTAACACCCATTACCCATTTAGCCCATCCCCCCCACACCTACCCTCCAGCAACCCTCCATTTATGGAGACACATTCTCTTTTTTTTAAAGATTATCTATTTATTTATTTGGTCAAGAGAGAGCAGGGGCAAGGAGCAGAAACTCTGCGGAGCATGGAGACTGTCACAGGACTTGATCCCATGACCCCAAGATCATGACACGAGCCGAAATCAAGTCTGATGCTCAACCAGCTGAGCCACCTAGGCACTCCTGTGGAGATACATGTTTGATAAATATATCCAGGTGTAAGAAATTAAGTGCTTTTGCTAAGAAGGGAGTTGCAGATGGTTTTATTTTTATTTTTTATTTATTTTATTTTATTTTTTTCAGATGGTTTTAGTTCTGAGGGATTTTAGTGCTGATCTTTAGCACTTTCATCCTGCAATTATTCAATTATTACTTCTCTTTCTTTGATAGACTTTCATCTCCTACACATCTCCTACGGTTACTTTCCTTCCTTACTTCCTTCCATTCACTATCTCCACTAATCTTAAATTATAAGTGCTTCTAAGCATTTCAAAATTATGCATTTTTGTTTTTGTTCTGTAGCTTGACAAATGAGTCCAATCTAAAGGCTCATTTGATAAATTCTTTCTTATAGAATGTTTTATTAGTTCATCATTTAGTAGGTATTATGCCTTTTAATCACAGTGTCCCTCCAAGGAATTCATTAAAATACAATTTAAGGAAGTCATAACAGCCTCAGATATAATATTTCAAAAGACCACAGGAGGTGATGATTACAAACAATTGCATAAATTAGTCTTCCTGTACCTCTTACTGGAAATAATTTGAATTAACATGAAATCCGGGCAACATAAACATTGCAGGCCAAAATAAAGGACTTAGATTTGTAAGATGCTCTTTCTGTAGTTAACCATGTACTAAAATGCCCAGATTCTTTGTTTTAGGATTTTGTTTTTATTTTAACTGACACTCTTAGCAAAGAGGAGATGAGTTGGAGAAAACGAAATACGTACGCTACTGCAACTGTGTGTCATCTCCTGTAGTCGCGCTGGACACCAAGAAGACCTGGGCCTTGTTTGTTCTCCATGGAGGTTGGACTCCAGCCCGGCTTCCACAAGCTTCCATGGCTCTCCCAACAGGGTCTTCCCAGCCTTTTCCCCTGGAGATACCTCCCAGAGTCCTGGTCTAAATTCCAGATCAGCTTTGGTGGTCTTAAGCAAGATTTATATATTTAAGGACTCTTGATCCCTCAGCGTTCATGCTGAGCGATGGTGTAGCCAGGGGATTCCTGCTTTATCATCTCTTCTGTAAAATGGTGTTTGCAAATGGGTTCTTTGGGAAGCAGGCTCTGAAATGGACTTTAGCATGCTGGATATTTTTGGGATGTTTCTCAGAATGTTATGTCCATGAGATCAACACCTATGGAAGAGAAGGTAAGGAAGTATGGGCGAGAAGCGGGGCTGATCTCAGTCTTGGCACATCCCACAGAGAGCTCCAAAGATAAAGTAAACCATTAGAATTGTCCTGTATTAAGCCAAGATAGCCCTGACCTGATTGGTCCCTGGATATGAGCTATCTGGGAAGGGCATGACTGGGCAAGGAAGATTTAGATAGTCTGCATCTGGTGGCTAAAAACTGTCTGCTTATAGCGTTCTAGCAGTTAGGTCAGTAAACCCTCTCTTGAAGGAAGATCTTGGTGACGCATCTCTCCATTTACCAAAAATGGGGATGATAGCATTACCTATTGCATAGTGTTCCTGTGACTATTATATGATGTGTTATATAACATAATCCATTTAAAAAGTGGAGCCCACAGTCTGGCATATAGTAGCTGCTTAATAAATGTGAGCTATTTATTAATTGATGATGCTTGTTATTTTTATGATTAAACAAACTCAGGATTTGTTTTCATGTACCTCCAGATTTGTATCCATACAGTTTCAAGTCCCTTTCCAAGTACCAGAAAAATATTGAGAGTACTTCTTATTGTCTCTGATTAGCTAACGAGTCCAATCCTTAAATCAATTACCGTGCCTGGGAGGATACTATGCTAGACGTTTTCTGTTCACACCTAGCATCTATTTCTACCCATTTCTGGTACCCTGATTTGGGAATAAGGCACATTAATTCATGTTCAAAGAGGAATTTAATATCACACTGGAAGTCACACATTTCCTGGAATAGGAGGAAAGGAAGGCTCTGGCATCAACAGCATTTCCTTCAGTCTGAAAGGGAAGAGGTCTAGAGAGAAGTAAATGTTCAGTATATGTAATACATGTAAGTGTCTAATAATACAATGTATATAATTCTCTAATTACACAAGGAAGTTATTTTCTCACTTTGTGGGAAACAGTGGTAAGAATTATCTTTTTGTAGTCTCATAGGAGACTCTGGTAACCACAGATGGTGGTTTGCTTCTCCTTGCTATGTAATTCTCAACAGTGATTTATTTAGGTAGTTCTTTCCTCCTATTTTCTGTTTATTTGGAACCAAAGTGGGAGAAATGGAATATAGAATCAGTAAAAATTCCGAAGTCCACAAGGAAAACAAACGTCCCAGCCTGGAAACTACAGTGATGCTGCAGTTTAGCATGGGATCCATGAAATTGATTGCTGGTGGCAAACAAAGAACAGATCTCATTTGCAACTTCAAGTCCCTGAGCTGTAGTCACACACACTACTTGTATTCATCTGCTGACTCAAGACCCACCAAGCAGCAGGAAGGAGAACACTGGTATGTAAGACAATATAAAACCATAGACTATAGAATGTTGATGTTCCCTCAGAGATTTTTTAGTCCCTTTTCAATTCCATGAGCCTTTCTCTGATGCCAGTCAGAGGTAGGCTGCCTCTACCTTAACACCGTGATTCATTTCCAGTTTCCAGTTCTTAGATCTGCTTTCTTTCTTTCTTTCTTTCTTTCTTTTTTTTTTTTAAGATTTTATTTATTTATTTGACAGACAGAGAGATCACAAGTAGGCAGAAAGGCAGGCAGAAAGAGAGGGGGAAGCAGGCTCCACGCTGAGCAGAGAGCCCGATGTGGGGGTCGATCCCACAGGACCTGAGCCTAAGGCAGATGCTTAACCCACTGAGACACCCAGGAGCCCCAATCTACCTTTTCTTGACCAAGTTCAAGCCTTTAACACCTACTCTCAGACTTTTAGTTTGTTTCTTATCTTTGACCCTCCCAGAGTTATTTCTCCTCTTCTTAACGCTGTCCGTTCTCAAGTTTGATCCTACTGACTTGTTCCTTCTAGTTCCTATCTTCTCATTCCGTCTCATGAATTAAATAGATTATTTACAGTACCATAAACATGACAGACATAAAACTTGTTTTCCATAGAGTTATATGATCCTTTCCAAACAAATATAATTCAGGAAAGAAATATGATACAAGATAATAAGGTAATGGGATAGATTCTTGTCCAAATGTTTCATGAGTAACATAATAATAATAGAGTCTTTAGAAATTTCAAGGATCTTGGGGGAAATTACTTAATTTTTTAGGCACTCTAAAACAGGAAAAATTATAACACCTTGTATTAGTTATCTATTGCTGCATAACAAGTAACTACAAACTTAGTAGCTTAAAAAATACCCATTTATTAGCTCTTAGTTCTATAGGTCCCAAGTCCAGCAGGGCATGGATGGGTTCCCTGTATAGGGCACCACAATGTGGAGATCAAGCTGTCAGCCAGGTTGAGTTCTAGTCTGGGAAAAAAATCCACTTCCAAGCTTATTCTTGCTATTGGCAGAATTCACTATCTTACAGTTGTAAGACTGAGGTCTCCATTTCCTTATTTGCTGTTAGCAGGTGACTCTCCTTTGCTCCTGGAGGCTGCTTACATTCCTTGTCATGTGGTCCCTCCATCCTCAGGCCAAGAAAAGGACATAGGATTCTTCTCATATTTTAATTCTCTGATGACTTCTGCTGCTATGAGCCAGAGAAAACTTTCTGCTTTTGAAAGACCCATGTGATGAGATCAAGCCCACCTAGATAAACTCTTTATTTTAAGATCCGTTGATTTGGGACCTTAATTATGCTTGAAACATTCCTTCACATCAGCACTTAGGATAACGTCTGACTGAATAAGGGGAGAAGGTGTGTGTATACCAGGGGCTGAGAATCTTGGGGGCTCTCTTAGAATTCTGCCTACCACATACCTGCCTCACAGATTACTAGATGAGCTGATACACAGGTAACCAGTATATTAAAAACAAAGTTTTAATGGAAACACCAGGAGATACTCACGGCTTGTTGCTTTGCTGATTCATTTCATTGGCATGAAGCGGCAGCTGATCCTGCAATTAACTGAGACGCCTTTCCCTCCTCTTCCTCCAGCTTCTCTGATTCCTGAGCTTCTGTGTTTCCAGATGTGTGATGAGGGATTTCTGTACAGTACTCCTGTCACCAAGGGCAGAGACAAGAAGAACTGACATGAGGTTCATTTCATCCTTGTGGGGTTCCAGCCTGTGCTTCTGGGTTCAGAAGGTTCAGATACAGACTGTCTGTATCATATTATGTCACTGCTATAGTTGCCACATCTCTAGCTTGTCCTCCAGCTAAGATCATAGTAGTGGCTGCATTTTTCTTTCACTATCTTGTCTTCCCCTTGCTGTCAGCACATTGACAGGATGGACTTCATTACCTGGACAGGTAACTTCAATAATTATTGGTTAGAATGGGGGCTCTTGGTGGTATTATCATTGTTAAGTTTTTGTGGTTTTCCAGGACTGTTGAACAAGGGAATAATAAGAGGTGACCCAGTACGTTCCTGGGTTCAAAGACAAACCTTCTTGCCCGTGGTACTGGAATAACCACTCAGCTTGTCTCTGGTAATCAGGATTGGTCACAACACCCAGGACTCCTTTTCCATATGCTGGTTTACTAGCATAAAGAGTCCCAAAGGCCAGGGTGCAATCTCAACGTCTAATGCATCAGAATTGCTACTATGTTTTGTGATTGGTCCCTTCTTCCCTTGGACACTTGGACCTTCAAACCCAACAAGTCAAGGTAGTAGGATGAGAAGCAAACATAATTTGGTAAAACTCCCCCCATTACCCATTGGTTACTGGCTATGCATTCTGTGCATTCTAGCTACGGCACCAATAGCACATATATTGGTTGTCAGATTAGGGCATTTACTACATCCCATAAGAGAGAATCCCAGCCTCACAGTGACTGCTTCCCAGCTGGTACCATGACAGAGCTTTCAGAAGACCATCCCACCTTTCCCCCTACATGGCTAATTCCTGGTGATGGGTCATATGGTAGGACCAGGGAAGTCTATTAGCATGAGCCCACTGTCACACTTAGTTTATCACAAATTTGACCCCTGCTCAGTAGGACACTATGATATGGGTAAGTGTTAGAGATTGTTGAAGCAATGAGGCTTGATGGAAGAGTTCAGTGTACTGCATCTACTACAAATTGGCCTCCTGGTTCCCCTAAGACTGGTTCTCTGCAGGGAATAGTGGCTTTGATTAAGACATAAATACCTTCACATTCTGTGCCCATTCACTGAGGCCCATGTATATACTTCCTCCTAGAACCCATTATTATCAATTTTCTAATTCTGATGGCACGAATCAGGGCATATCTGTAACTCAGTCCATTTTTCCTTCCACATTACAAAGAAAATTTAGAACACTACCCACATACCTGTCCATGGGGAGATGTCCCTTCACCACCACCTTTTTGGAATAGCTTCTGTCTGGTATAAACAAATCAGGCTCTTGAGTTTTCTTCCCTCATTAACTGATCATAAGAAATTCCTATTAAACCATAAACATGTGTTGATGGATAAAAAGCAGAGCATCAGAATCCATAAACGTCTGGCCAACTTCCTTTTGCAGTTTGCTTGGAACTTCCATTCTGTTTCAACCCCAAGTCCTATTTGCCTGTGCTAGATTGTTATACTAATGGCCCCCAGTGGAACATGTCTCCGGGTGTCCAAACTCTTGTGTTGTCCCCTGTCACACTGACAGTCCTTGGGCAAGTGTCTTGCATTAGTTAATGGGGTATCATCAAATATGATAAATGTGTGCTGGGGTTAATTCTCCTCTTGGAACCTGAGACTGCATGTGAGGAAACCACGTCTGGCCTCCCTGAGCATTAAAGACCACAGTGAGAGAGACCTGAATTTCTCAGTTGTCTCCATTGAGCCCAGTCCCCAGCTAGCCCTTCAGCTTAAAAACTAAGGAAAAACCAGCATGAGAACCAACCATAGTAAATCAACAGAACATAAAAAATGTTAAACTACTGTGTTATTTTTGATTGAAACCTCAGGTTCTGGGATGGTTGTTATTCAGTGATGGATAACTGAGAGAAAAATCAGTACTTAGTAGTGGGGAGCTTCTGTAATAAAAACCCAAAACATGAAGGATAGACTTTAGGGCCAGACAGTGAGCACAGATTGGGAGGTAAGGAAACTGCCATTGGATATGGGGAAGTGTGCAATTGAAGGCTTATAGTAGTAAGGCAATTTGCAAAGCTGTCACCGGTAGTAGCTTGCGAGACAGAAAACGTACCTGATCTCAAGGATCTTGCTAAGGAGATTTCCAAGTAGAATATTGAAAATATCCATAGCTTCTTTTAGCTGTATATAATTTAGGGGAAATTCAAGAGACAGAATCTGCTGGTTGGAAAAGAAAACAGTTTCTCATCTCTAGTCTTTCCTACCAGCAAATAAATCTCAAAGTAAGGACTAGTCACAGGGCAGAGATCTAATGAAGGGTATGGCTGTAGGATTCTGAAAAATGTAAGATGGTGTGCAGTTGCTTCAGCTGGCACAAGAGCTTTTTAAATACCTCAAGGGCATAATCCTCCAGCAGTTGTACATGAAGCTCAAAGTAGAGGGATCCGTCTTGAAAGAAATTATGGTTTTAGCTTGGGGTATACAGTGAATCACAATCGCTCTATAGAAAGTTCATAATGTGTTTTTTTATATATATAAAGATTTTATTTATTTATTTGTCAGAGAGAGAGAGAGAGAGGAAGAGAGCAAGCACAAACAGGGGGTGGGGCAGACAGAGAGAGAAGCAGGCTTTCCACGGAGCAGGGACCCCGATACAGGACTTGATCCCAGGACCCTGGGATTATGACCTGAGGTGGAAGCAGATGCTTATCCGACCAAGCCACCAAGATGTCCCACTCATAATGTTTTTTTTTTTTTAATTTCTTTTCAGTGTAACAGTATTCATTGTTTTTGCACCACACCCAGTGCTCCATGCAATCCGTGCCCTCCCTAATACCCACCACCTGGCTTCCCCAATCTCCCATCCCCGGCCCCTTCAAAACCCTCAGGTTGTTTTTCAGAGTCCATAGTCTCTCATGGTTCACCTCCCCTTCCAATTTCCCTCAATTCCCTTCTCCTCTCCATCTCTCCATGTCCTCCATGTTATTTGTTATGCTCCACAAATAAGTGAAACCATACGATACTTGACTCTCTCTGCTTGACTTATTTCACTCAGCATCATCTCTTCCAGTCCCGTCCATGTTGCTACAAAAGTTGGGTATTCGTCCTTTCTGATGGAGGCATAATACTCCATAGTGTATATGGACCACATCTTCCTCATAATGTTTTTACAGGGTTTTGCCAACTTGAACTAAATGAGACAGAGTCAATTCAGAATAAAGAGGCTCCAAATCCCCCAGCTTTCTATGGCAGGAAACAGGCTGAGAGAGCTACTCATGTGCAAACATGAGATGTTTCTTATGGAGGGAGGCAATGGTCTGTGAGAGGACAAAGCTGAGACCTCTTGAGAAAGCTGAGAATGATGAAGAATTCCCATTTTAATCATGGAACATTTCTTGTCTTTAGGAAGTCCTAACATGTCTCTGGGTGTATTTCAGAATCACTGTGGACCAATGACTCTTAGATGTCTCTCTCCTTACTACTCTTCACCACTTCATACATATGGCTTCATGGGGAATTCCACATGGTCAGTCTTCCACAGCCTCTCCATCTTACCCTCCAACCCAAGGATTCTTGTATTTCCATATGCAAAATATATTCATCACTTCCAAGACTCCTAAAGTCTCATCCAGGCATGTCATTAGGCAAAAGGCCATTGATCTATTTATCTGCATTAGCTTCAGATATAGACAAGAAAATACGTCTGCAACTTGAGCTGGCATCACCCTGAACAGACCACTACCTGAGGTCTATCCTTGGGGACCCAAGCATCCCCCATCAGCCTATCTGGAGCCTGAAAGTCTAAGGAGCAATACTAGCATCTGGCGGATACTAAACCCCATGGTGAATGACTCAAGCTCAGGAAATGCACTTATGGTAATAGAGTAGCATCAACTCTTTTGGCAACTTACTTGGGAAGATATCTCGTACTTTCCGTTGGACCCATTATATATATACATGGTATATTGTTATACCAATAGTCCAAGTAAACCCTACCATGCCTTCATGTGCCCAGGTAAAACCAGTGGAAAGGCACAGCAATGCATAGGTGGTAGAGTGCCATTTGCATTTTATAATGAAATGCTGCTATGAATATCAGGTTTTGGATGGTTCAGTGGATCAGATAACACTCAGTGAGGGATGGCTTGAGTTGCATGGTCACTTGGTGATCTATGGTGGACATTCTGTCTTTACTAGAGCCCAAAATCAAGCAAAGAGTTGCTTGTCAAATGGAAAAATTCTATTAGCAGAATTCTATTAGCATGGATTTGCTCCTACAGCCTAAGTGTATATGCTGTGACTCTCCTGTAGGAACTTCCCAGTCTACATGTACTTCCTTGTTTGATGCTTGTAGCCACACTGTGGAGTCCTTCCTCAAAGAGCCTGGCTGCCACCTCTCCATCAAGAGGCTACAGGTCTACAGTTGACTTAGGTCTGGGAACTGGCAAGAGACTGTGAATCTCCACAATGGTAACTTGAGTTAGGACTAGACCCACCCTCCAGAACGGAGTTTTGCTGATTTTATAAGCAGAGCAGTAACCTTAGGAAGAAGTACTGACTTCATTTCTAGGGATGCCATCACTGGTCAGATCCCTGCAGGCCAAAACATTGACCACCACCAGGTTCCTGAGGCTTATGATGGAATGGGAGTTAAGGTTATGGCTTCCAAAGCATTATTATTTCAATGTAGGTTTATGATTTATTTGATTTATATTGGATTTTTTATTATTAATGTTCTGGGAACTCTGGTCTCAGTCAAAACAGAAGGACTCTTGGAATAACCAATTCTTAATTATAAAATGACTAACTTGTAGGCAAAAAAAAAGAGTTAAAAATATCAGGAGACACTAGGTAATTAATTCTATTATAGTAATACTGGAAAAGTTGAGGTTTGGGGAGATGTCAGATTCACACAGCTACAAAAGCAGCTAGACCTTTGCTCTTGGCAGGTCCGTCTTTACAAGTGGCCTTGCTATTTGTTTGTTTCTTTATTTCTATATTTATTTGTTTTTGCTTTATTAGGCTTTATATCACATAATGGAGGGGAAAAGGATAAAGCTCTTGCTTCCTTTCCATAAGCACAGTTCTTAACTTAGAGGGGAACCCTAAAGAGTCTTCAAACTATAATTATTGATGAATAAACTCAGACAGATGGGAGTACCTTATAATAATGAAAATAATTTTGGAGCATATTTATTTGGAGGAAAGTGAGAAGGAAACTCTCTACCCCCCATTCTTTTACATAACTATTTATAAGCCAAGTTAAATATGAAGTAAATTGCTAAAGAGTGAAGTGCCCAGTGGACTGAGGCTTGTATCATTAAATGACTTTCCCTCATCAATGGCTTGCAAAGATCCAGAAACTAGGACTAAGTCAAGTGTGTGTCTTGTTGCAATAACCCTACAGTTGAAGACCTCAGACTTCATAATGTCACTGTCACAGCGACAAAGAGTCTGTCCAACTCCTGGAGAAAGCATAAAATGATCTTTCTACTTTTTATTTCTCTTCTGATTTATGTCTTTTTTCTTTAGACACTGACTTCACAGCTAGAGGTGTATGATTTTATTTGAAACATCGTTAGCCATAAACCATTGGATTTACAGAAATGAGGAATTCTAGTTTATATTTCTTTTTCCTTGAAATGAAACAAATCATACGCTGTCCTGTTACCTTTAATGACAAATTTCTTGGAACAGAGAAGAACTTAGAGCTATTAATCAGTCTTTTGAAATATTCATGGTGTTTAGGGTGAAAAAATATACTTGGAAGTTGTGTTTTTAAGCAGCTCTGTGTTCCAGGTAATTGAAAAAAAAAAAAGCAACACAGTTAAAAAACAAACAAACCACACAAATGTATCAGAAAGTTCCCCACCTCCCCAAGCCGTTGACTACAATCCATTGGGCAATATTTTAAGGCGAAATTTAGGTGCTATTATAATGTTATATTTTTAACTGAATTAATAGCACACTTTTTCCTTCTCTCCAATTAGGGCTATGGAGAACTGGGGTCCTTGGAAAAAAATAAGCCATTATTAGAAAGGTCCTATTAGGGGTGTATTTTGTGTGCTAAGGGAACAGCTATATACCATGGATGTGGATCTGTTCTTACTCTGCAAAACTCCAGATGGAAATCAACTTCATGATTTCAGAGAAGGAAATCTTTCAGATTTCTAGACAATTGCCTTCCACACCAGGTGTTAGTATTAGCCCTGAGGATGTGTGTTTGCCTCAAAGAAAGGGGTGTGTGTTGAGGGTGGGGTGGTATTGCTGTAATAGATAGATATCTATGATAGAAGCAAGTATGCCTGCATCTTGAGCTGGCACCAACCTAAATAGATCCCTCCCTAAGGTCTATCTTTGGGGGCCTAAGCATCCCCAATCAGCCTATCTGGAACCTGGAAGTTTGAGGACCTATGCTAGCATCTGGCTGATACTAAACCCCAGGGTGAATGACAAGCTCAGGAAATGCGCTAATGGTTAACAGAGGAATTGATGTTCCGCCTAACTTTGTGTGTTAGGTGGTGAGTCCTTCTGGGTAGGGCTGATGTTCTTCACTAGGTAGGAAGAGATTCAAAAGGGAACATTCTGGCAAGAATTTTTGGAGGGAGGCACTTTTCTGATGGCAAATGAACCAGTTGGGGCACACTTGTGATGTCACTGTTGTGAGCAAACCATAGGTGCTTTCCCTGTGAATTCGAGAGAGTCTAATTTAGACCCTAACTTCCTCCTTTCCTCCCCATGTGTAGTATTTTTTTGTTTTGTAAATTTTTCCAGCGTTTCAATAGAGATTCATATGTGCCCACACAGGCATCTCAGGCTTAGGCAGATGGAAGTGCCCTTTGATCATGAAAATGGTGGCTTGTACTACCTCTTTTGACATCTGTGGAGGAGCAGGGGACAGTTACCAATCCCAGATCATTCTCCTGGTCTCAGGAGTGAACCTGCAGTGCTCAGGGACAGCTTTAACATCGACAGCTCAAGACTTAACCTTCTGCATTCCAGCCCAGACATATGATAGGAAAGAAAATATCTCTTTTTTTTTTTCTATAGGGTTGAGAGTGGGAAGCAGATTGCCTGATGCCTGGGTTCTGTCTAGCGTAAGTGAATTGGCTGGCTATTGTTGCAGAAGAAACTAATTGATACTGATAAATGTACGCATAGGTCAGAAAAAAAACTCAGTTGAACAAATTTATAAACTTTTGTAAATAGGAGGTGTATTGCAACATTTATGTATATGTTCTTAATTTACAGTGCATAATCATCATGTCAAAATGAGTTAAGTTTGAGTGTGGATTTTTATTTTTTAATTTTTTATTATTTATTTATTTATTTATTTTGAATGTGGGTTTTTACTGTTGAGCTAGATGGCAAGGCATTGTGGCTTTTTAAATATGGAATGACTATTGCTGTGCTAAAAAATACAACATGTATCAATATCACCAGGCTAAGCTTTCGATTAAGTAAAATGTTATTCCTTCTAAAGAGAATTTTATTTATTACTTTTATTTATTTATTTATTTATTTATTTCATTTATTACTTTTCTAAAGAAAGTATTAATAAATTTGAATTCATTAAGATCAAAATAGTTTCCCCTTGGAAAGTCTCTATTAACAAAATGAAAAGACAAGCCATAGACTAGAAAAAGTTCTTATAAAATATTTATATGCCACCTACCAATCCTCAATGGTCTGCCTCTTTCTTTGATCTCCCCTTGCCTTCCTTACAGGGGCCAGTTTGCAAACCAACAATTATACCGAGTAATATTTTGTGGTCAAAACATAGATCAAAAATCAACATGAGAAAGGGAGAGATCTGGGAAAGCGTCCCCCTCCCCGCCATGTGGAAATAATAAAATAAATGAATTTGTAAATATAACAAAATTTGTAGGATGCAGCTAAATTAGATCTCAGTGAGAAAACAGAAGTTTAGAAAAGAAGAAAACTCAAAATCAGGGCTTGAAGCTTTCATCTTAAAATGCCAGAAAATCTGAGTAGAAGAAAGAAAAAAATCAGAATGAAAGTAAAGGAAATAGAAAGTGAATATGTGGTATCTCAGTGTGGTAGCCATCAGGGAGATTCAAATCAAAACCACACTGAGATACCACCTTAAACCAGTTAGAATGGCCAAAATTAACAAGACAGGAAACAACGTGTGTTGGAGAGGATGTGGAGAAAGGGGAACCCTCTTACACTGTTGGTGGGAACGCAAGTTGGTGCAGCCACTTTGGAAAACAGTGAGGAGATTCCTTAAGAAATTAAAAACAGAGGTACCCTATGACCCTGCAATTGCAGTACTGGGTATTTACCCCAAAGATACAGATGTAGTGAAAAGAAGGGCCATCTGTACCCCAATGTTCATAGCAACAATGGCCAGAGTCGCCAAACTGTGGAAAGAATCAAGATGCCCTTCAGTGGACGAATGGATAAAGAAGATATGGTCCATATATACAATCAGTGGAATATTATGCCTCTATCAGAAAGGATGAATACCCAACTTTTGTATCAACACGGATGGGACTGGAAGAGATTACGCTAAGTGAAATAAGTCAAGCAGAGAGAGTCAATTATCATATGGTTTTGTTTATTTGTGGAGCATAAGGAATAACATGGAGGACATGGGGAGATGGAGAGAAGAAGGGAGTTGGGGGAAATTGGAGGGGAAGATGAACCATGAGAGACTGTGGGCTCTGAGAAACAAACTGAGGGTTTTGGAGGGGAGGGGAGTGGGGGGTTGGGTGAGCCTGGTGGTGGGTATTATGGAGGGCATGTATTGCATGGAGCACTGGGTGTGGTGCATAAACAATTCTGGAACACTGAAAAGAAATAAAGAAAAAAAAAGATATGGCCCATAAAAAAAAAAAAAGAAAGTGAATACTATCTAAGCTAATCTTTTTTATTAAAAAATGATTACTTAGAATAAGCAATTGATCAAGAAAAAGGAGAAAAATACACATTATCGGTACTTGGATGAGGCAGAACACAACAGACCCTACAGACACCAAAAGAATGACCAAAAAATATTATGAATGACTTTATGAAAGAGTATTAGGAATAAGTTCATGTCAACAAATTTGGCCATCTATATGAATGAAATAAATTTCTTGAAAATACACGCACTGTCAAGACAGCTCAAAGAAAGCCAGAAAATTTGAGTATTTCTGTATGAAGTAAAATAATGGAACTAGCAATTTAAAATATCCCAGCAAAAAAAATCAGTGTGGGTTTGGTGGTGAGTTTTGTGAAACACTGAAGGAAGAAACAAAGTCAATTCTCTCAGAAAAGAGAGGAGGAAAGAATAATCCTGAGCTCATTCTGTGAGACCAGCATTACTCTGATTCCAAAGCAAGACAAAGACATCATAAGGAAAGAAAACTAGAGATTAATAGCCTTTATGAATGTACATGCAAAAATTCTTCAAGTTTTAGCCAATTTCACCCAATAATATGAAAAATGTTATACACTATGACAAACTGAGTTTTACCATACAAATGTCAGGTTGATTTTAAGATCCCCAGATCACTTAATAAATACAGCATATATGGTGGGCAAAATAATGACTTCCCAAAGATATCCATGTCTTGAATCCCCCAAACCTGTGGATAGGTTATGCTACAAGGCAGAACGGTCATCACTGATGTGATTTGGATTAAACATCTTGATATGGAGAGATTATCCTGGATTATTTAGGAGATCCCAGTGAAACCACAGGACCCTTATAAGTGACAGAGGAGAGTAGTGGGACATATGGCTACTGAGGATGAGGTCAGAGTGATTCTGTATGAGAAGAACTTGACCCACCTCTTTGCTGGCTTTTACAATGGAGGACGAGTGTCATGAGCCAAGGAATGTGGGAAGTTCTAGGAGCTGGAAAAGGCAGGAAGTTGGAGCCACGCTTAGAACTTCCAGAAAAGAAGGCAGTCTTGCTGACACCTACATTTTAGTACAGTGAGACACCCTTCAGGCTTCTGAACAGCAGAACTAGAAGATAAGAAATTTATGTTGTTTAAGCCACTAAGATGTCATTAATTATAGCAGCATTATACCATATATATGAAATGAAGATGAAAACCATATAATCATTTCCATAGAGGGAGAGAAAAATTAGATAAAATTCCATACACTTTTGTGGTAAAAACTCCTAGCAAACTAGGTATAATAGGGAACTTCCAGAATTTGATAAAAAGCATCTTCTAAAAGCCTACAGTTAGCATCATACTGAATGTGTTCTACCCAGGACTGGTAACAAGGCAAGGAAGTCCATTACTACTTCTCTTAAACCTTGTCCTGGACATGTCCTCACTAGTGCAATAGGGCAAAGCAAAGAAACAGAAAGCCGATACACTGAAAAAGAAGTTAAGCTGTCTTATTTGCACAAGGCATGATTTGACAAATACAAAAACCTAAAAAAACTACAAAAAACTCTACTGGAATTATTATGTGAATTTAGCAAGGTTATAGAGCAGAGCAGCATATAGAAAGCAGCTGAATTTCTATATACTAACAACACATGATTTAAACACAGAATAAAAAAATTTCCCTTGGCAATAGCATCAAAACCAAAATACTCTGTATTCAGCTTAGCAAAAGAAGTGCGAGGTCAATACACTGAAAACTATAAACTCTTGTTGGGAACATTTAAAAAGACCAAGGTAAATGAAGAGCCCTGTGCATTCATGGATTGGAAGACTCCATATTGTAAAGATGACAATTCTGCTCAAATTGACCATAGATTACATGCAATCTCAATGAAAACTCCAGCAACCATTTTCAGAAATGATGAGTTGACTCTAAAATTTATATGGAAAGGTAAAGTACCTGAAATAGAAAAAATGGTTTTATAAAACATAAAATCAGAAGAATTGTACTACTTTCTTTTGGAACTTATTATAAAGCTCATCAATCATGAAAGAATAATCATACAGATAAATGGAATAATAATGAAAATTCTAGAAATAGAGCCACACATATTGATTTTTGTCAAAGGGGGGCATGTCAGCAGGGATATAGGAGTCTTTTCAATAAATAATGCTAGAATGACTGGATATCTGTATGAGGAGAAAAGTACCTTGATTGTTACCTCACACATACATAAAATTAATTCAAAATTTATTACAGACCTACATAATGGGGTGCCTGGGTGGGTTGGTTGGTTAAACTCTTGATTTTGACTCAGGTCATGATTTCAGGGTCAGGGTCTTGGGATCGAACCCAGCACTGGGCTCTGTGTTCAGCACAGAGTCTGCTTGTCCCTCTCCCTTCCCTTGTTTGCTCTCTCTCTCAAAAATAAATAAATAAAACCTTTAAAAAAACCTCAAAACTTTAGACCTATATACTAAGACCAAAGCCTTTGGTGTTAGATATGTACTTTGCTATTTATTCTTTATTGACTTTTACTTTATGTACAATCCTAACAAACTTGCATATTTAGATTTCCAGCCCACAGCAAGTGAGAATGAGTGGTTTGGGGAGATTATGTACTAACAGCAGAAATATCGTTGATAAAAAACCCCACAACACTGTACTTATTTACTGTACTATATTAAATAACCATGACTGTTCATTAAAAATTTAAATTATGCTCATTGTTCTTTTTTTAGAAAGATAGAAACCATGCTGTGTATTTTGGGATAATTTCCATTAAAATAGCTCATTTATTTAAATTAATTCTTATGCTAGATGAGGAAGTTTTGATTCTCTGGAGATCACTCATATAAAAATAGAAGCTGATAATGCCAAATGACCGAGATATTAACATAGGACACGTGCCTCTTTTTCTCTTCTCCTGTGTGAACATTTTATTTTATTCATGCTGTTCAATTTCTTGGCATAACATGTATCTGCCTTTAGAGCCAAAATTCTGGGAAAATATTTTTTACAATAGCAGGTGTCTTTGGGTCTTCTGCAGAGAACTCTCTCAGACAGTATGTAGATTTTGAAATGAAGTGGTTCATAGAAAATAATAATGATTGTTGCTGCTTACAAAATTCCAACCAGAGCAGGGCTTTTGTTCAGGAGACAGAAGGGGAATTTTAAATGTCAGTTGGAATAATTCAGTGTAGATGGGATTAGGCACTCTATGCTCCAAGGTAACGCTTGAGAGATAAATTGTAGTCAGTCTTAAGTACTCTGCATTACAAGCTGCAGGTTGGGCTGCCAGTTTGTTGATAAAGGCAGCAAAACATGCCTGTCCTACTGCAGAGCAGCAACTTCAGAGGAACTACGAGAGGCTCAGTGCCCAGTGTTGAGCCAGACTCCTTTGTTGTGTACTAGGAGTTAGGCACCCAGCAGCAAGGGCGAGAGAAGATGAAGAGTCTCCTAGTGTAGGTTGGCTACATTTCTGTCAGAACAAGATCCCTGAAATGGGTGGGAGGCCAGCAAGATAGATAAACATCCGGGACATGAATGCAGCTGGGTGGGTTTTTATATCCAATTCCCCCGCCACACTATGTGTAAGCAAAGTGGGAAGTGAGTGTTCCCCTGGCCAGTTCCTCTCCAGTCTTTGGGAACAGGTAATGCCTTCCTGCACATGTACAAATGATTCCAACAACCTAAGACTTGAGAGATGCAGGGTACCATCAGACAGAGTATACGCCATGATTATTGAGTTGGTCATCAAATGTGGTCCACTCCTTGTGCAGGTGGTTTAAAATGTGGATCTTATAACCAGATCCATGCTGTACCACGTAGTTGGGTGACTCAGCCAAGTGCATTCATATCTCTGATCCCAGTACACTCATGTTTAAAATGTGGTTCACAACAGCACCTACTCATTGGGTTGCTATGTGAGATTAAAAGAGAATTTGTTAGCACGTTCAAGCACTTAGCCCAATGTGTGGCACAGAATAAACACTTGCTATGTGGTGGGAAATGTCTTTTTATGTGTGAGTCTAATTCTGGATTCTTTAGTCTTTTTTTTTTTTTTTTACACCAATACCACGTTGTTTTGGTTACTACTGTTTTATAATCTCTTGAGATTAGGTAGTGTTAGCTAACTTTATTCTTTTCTGATTCTTAGTCCAAGTTGTTTTGTCTCTTCTATGTTCCTTGCATTCCCGTATGAATTTCAGGATCAGTTTGCCAATTACTGCAAAAAGGTTTTCTGGGATTATGATTGGGATTGTATTGACTCTATAGATCAATTGGGGGGAAATTTACATTTTAACAACATTGAATAAAAGATGTTTATCCCTCCCTTCGTTTATGTCTTTACCGTCAATCAGCAATGTTCTATAGTCTTCACCATAGAGGTTACTCAAATCTTTGTCATATTTATCCTTAAGTATTTCTTACTGTTCATTGGTAATAGACAGAAGTGCAGTTGACTTTTGTTTATTGTTCTGTGTCCTGAAGACTTAGTGAATTTACTTACTAGCCCTCATAGCCTTTTTGTATGTTCCATAGGTTTTTCTGCATCAATGATCCTGTCACTTGTGAATAAACAATTATATTTCTTCCTTTACAGTCTACATGCCTCTTGTTTCCTTTTGCCTGATCGCACTGGCCTAAACCTCTAGTCCAATGTCAAAAACGAATGTTGCGAGTCGACCCCCTTGTCTCATTCCTGATCAGAGGTATAAAGTAACCTGACTTTCATTGTTAAGTGTAATGTTCACTGTGGGGTTTTTGTACATGCTTTTATCAAGTGGAGGAAGTTTTCTTCTGTTTCTAGACGACTGAGAGTTTTTATTAGGAATAGATGTTGGAGTTTGTCAAATGCATTTTCTGCATCTACTGAGATGGTCATTTGGTTTTTCTTTTCTCTTTTTAAAGTTATTAATATGGTGAGGGACACCTGGGTGGCTCAGTTGGTTAAGCGGCTGCCTTCGGCTCAGGTCATGATCTCAGCGTCCTGGGATCGAGTCCCGCATCGGGCTCCTTGCTCAGCAGGGAGCCTGCTTCTCCCTCTGCCTCTGCCTGCCACTCTGTCTGCCTGTGCTCACTTTCTCTGACAAATAAATAAATAAATAAAATCTTTTTAAAAAAGTTATTAATATGGTGAAATACATTATTGTTTTTGAATGTTAAATCATTTTACATTCTTGGATAAATCCCACTTCATCTTGAAGTATTACTCCTTTTATACATTCTTGAATTTGACTTGTTAAATTAAAAAAAAAATCTTCCCTGTTTATTTATCAGTGATATTAGTCTATAGTTTTCTTTTCTTGTGTTTTTGCTGGTTTTAATATCAGGGTAATATTGGCCTCCAAGAATGAGTTGGGAAGAGTTCTTTCCTCTTCGATTTTCTGGAAGAATTTATGTAGAATTGGCATTCTTTATTCCCTAAATGTTTGATAGGGTTTGCTAGTAAAGCCATGTGGGCCTGGAGTGTTTTTCTGTAGGAAGTTTAAAACCTAAGTTCAATTTCTTTAGTAGATTCAAGGCCATTTGGGTGGATTCTGGTCCTTTAAATTGTTTCCTACAACTTCTGGCATCTCACCTCTGGCCCTGGGGAGCTAGAAGATTCTAGTTCTTCCGGAGCAAGGAGTGTCCCTGCAGTGTGCACTTTCACCTATATCCCCCAGGGTCTGAATCCCCAGATACTTTACTCAAATGCCTTTTCTAAGATGTTGTAATGCAAGCACCCAGCATTGATGCCATTTCCTCGCTATCGGTGGTCTTGTTCATATGTGGTCCCGAGATCACTTCTGCTCGAGTCTCTGGGCCCTCTGATGGATCTACTGTTCCTATGCAAACGCTGATGTTTCCTGGGTCAGAAGATACAGGGAGAAAACTGGAGCTCCATGATGTTAGAATCCACTGTTCTTGGGGAATCAAGAATCTTGACCAGTCCAAAAATCAAAGGAGGAAATGGTGGCTTGTATTCTTTTCTGGTTTACTTAATATGCATGAGGATGGCTGGTTTTGAGGGGAACGTGAACAAATGAGTTTTCCTGGCTCTTTTCTTATCTTCATTGGCTGTGATTCTCCTTTTTAAGGGCTCTTCATTGCTTAACATGACAAGCCTCTGATGGTCCGTAAGTGATGGGGACATTATAATTGCTTATCTTGTAATCCACTGGTTCTCATCTCTAATGGCCATCAGGAATCATCTGAAAGGATCATCAAGATAGATTGCTGGGCCCGCTCCCAGAGTTTCTGATTTACTGGGTCCTGGGTAGGAGCCTCACAAGGGAGGGAAGAGAAGGCTGCAGAACGGCTGTGTTCCTGACACTGCAGACTGTCACAAGCAAGAACAACCTGTGGAACAAGATCTTACACAGGTGAACCTGTGCAGGCTTCCTTCCGGGTAACCATGGTTACTATGGGCTCTCTCTGCCCTTGGCAGGATAGCACATCTAGAAAAGCTTCAAGGCAGAGCAATGAGCAGAAAGCAAGTATGGAACAGCCTCCTCTGGCCACTCTGCAAGGGGTTTGGGCTGGGACTGGAGGGAGGGTCAGTGGAACAGGCAAGGATGTGTCTTGAGATTGTGGATTAAAGATGTGATGTGGTGCTTCTGTCACTGCAGTTTCCTGTATTGATGCCCAGTCGGTGGCCTGGGTAAGTGAAGGCAGTTGCTCATCCATTCACACTGCCCCCTCTGACCTGCTGGTAGGGGAGGAGATTCCAGCACTGGGGGTCAGCTGGACCCCTTCTTCCAGCATAGGGAACTCAGAGAGCTGGCTTGAGCCATTAGCACTTGTTACAGCCTGCTCCCTCTGGTCCTTGGTGGCACAGAGAACATGGAGCCCATTCCCAGAGGAGAGGCTAGGCAGGCAGGGAGCCTTTAGGGCACCTTGCCTGGGTGGGGAGACAAGAGGGAGATTCTTGTCTCAGCTGCTGGTCTCCTCGAAGCTGGCAGCCTTCACTGAGCAGGACCACACACAGGACCCCACATGTTTTGCCTGGGCCATGATGCTGGGCTTGGCTGGCTCCCTTACCCAGGCAGATACCACCTGTTCCTGCTTTTATGACCTGGCTACCAATTTCCCATTTCCCCTGCCTAGGAGATATTGAAAACCTCTCAAGGGACATATATTTGTTCTAAAATAACTTATTCCATATACTTAACAGAATCCTCTTTATTCTGACAACAAAGGTCAATCTGGGCCACTATACCAAATTACCTGGAGTTTTAAAAATTTTTCAGTTCTTTCTTAGTTCATCCAGAAAGCACTTAATGAGTGTCTGTAGTATACTTGGATACTGTGTTGGGGAATCAATAATAAAGGTCCATGACCTTGGGCAGCTCAATTAGCTCACAATCTAGTCAGAAAACTGACCATGAACAAATGTTACTGTAGTTGGTAGGATCTATTGTAGAAGTTAAGTTCAGGGTGCCTGAGGGACATGGAGGAAAATCTAACCCGACCGGGAAGTCTTCTTGGAGAAGGTGACCCCAGAGATTAGCCTGAAAATATCAATAAGATTAGCTAGTCCACAACGGGGACAAACACTCCAGGAAGAGGGAAAAGCATAAACAAAGCCATAAAGACAAGAAACAATCATGTGGGTGGCACGTACATGCGTGCATACATATTGGTGTGTACGTACATGCGTGCATTTGTGTGGTGCATGCACTTCTGTGTAAGTACATGGGTGTGCATGCTTGTTTGTGTGCATTTAAGTGTGTGAAAGTGTGTTTACACATGTGAATATGCATGAATGCGTGTAAGCTCACACACGGCTCTGTGGGGGGAGGATCTGTTAAAGGAGGGATGGGGGCAAAGAACATGAGTAATTCCACATTTCTGAAAGAAAAGCACAAGGAGTGGTAGGAACATAAAGTTGGAACGGGATCGTGAATGGCCTCAAACAACACATCAAGAAGACTGGCTTTGGGTTATTCTTCCGGGATTCTCTCAACGATAGCCAGGGAATGAGACCTGTAATGGCAAACAGGTCAAGGCAGGTAGCTTCTTATGCCTTTGGAATAGGTTGGGTTCTCCAGAGGTAGAGTCTGAGGCAGGGATTCAGGAACCCTGGTCTGTAGAGGCTGTGCTCTTGGGAGAAGGAGGCAGGACAGGGCAGAGGGAGATGTTAAGCAAGGCTATGGGCTCAGCTCAAAGTCGGCTTCAGCCTCATTCTGGTGGGGTGAGATCCGCATCACAGAATCGGCCCCTCCTGCTGGGAAGGAGGCAGCTCCTCATCCTGCTGTCAGTCAACCATGGGCTGTAGGCTGGGGAGAGGAGAGTGACCAGTGCCAGTCCTCCAGAGAAGAGGTGCTGTGCACACTTACTCTTCCACACCCGAGGGAGGGAGGCACCGACTGTGTGACAGGGATCTGGGCAGGGCACCAACAACTTCTACTGCTGGTAATATGTCTATACATTCTCTGAGAAGTTCTAGAATTTAGGGACTGCTTTACGTTGACAGTGGTTGCTTTAACTTAAAAAGCTTGCTTCTTTAGTGTTTTCTGGGAGCTAATACTCTTGATAACTGTATGATTGATCTTTGCAGAATATTCCTTAGCTCCACATTGGATTTCTAAATTCTAAGATTACTGATTTTTGCCATTGGTTTTGTAAAAAGATCACTTCTGTAATATTCTATATAGAAAACTTTTTTTTTTTTTTACCAAAGCCTTAAAAAATAAGATGAGTTTGAGTTAATAGAACCTCTACCTGAGAAGCCAACAACATACTCGTAGTGATTCTTCTGTCTGATATTGGCATAGAACTTCGGTGCTCGTTTTCCCATCCCTGTCCCATGAGGGTGAGAACAGTGGAGAGAGGGCTAACCATTAAACTGAAGTTTGGCTACTGTTAAAGAGAAATTATTCTGACACGTGCTAAAATGGTAGAGGTTTTATTCAAGACTGTAGCATAGGGGAGAGAGACTGAAACCAATTCCAAATACAGCAAAGACACTTGGGATGTATGATCCATAGAGAGAGTGACAGGGTCAGTGGATGGAAAACTGCTCAGGGAGAGAGATTCTTGCTAAAGGCAGGCCTAGAATTTAGAGGGGGTGGGATGAGGAATTTGATCAGATATCAAGGGTAGAGGATTCACTAAACCGATGTAGCAGGTATAGGAATTGTGTTTTTAATTTTCATGTACCTCATGATGTTTTGACATCTCTCAGGGATTTTATAGTCCTTGGGAGAGACCCACCTCCCAGGCCCAGCTAATTTGTGGGGGTGGTGGGTAGGTTGCATGGAACATGCCTTTCATGAGCAGACAGGAGGTCTAAGGCCACGCCCTCCCCACCTTACCCAACTGTCACACAGCCAGCCAATGTTGCTCTGCTCTAAATCAGACCAAGGACAGGTACCTGACAGCCAGAGACTGCCCTCTGTCCCAGATTCTACCCAAATTATTCAAACTAAAAAATCCTAAAGTGTTTACTTTACCCTGCCTTGTCTTCCCTCCAGAGACCCGAGAAAGCTTAAGGTCAAGGTCTTCCCTTCACTCCTTCTACTGTTTCCTGACCCCGACCCGGTGGCCCTCCTGTGGCCCAACATGTGAACCAAGCCTCTTGTTTCTATGGGAACTGTGAGTAACATTCAGCTTTTCTTTCTATGACACGGACCTCTCCCTGTTATGTTCAATATCTTTGTAAATTAAGACCTGGGCACAGGACTGCAGGATTTTTGCTAAAACTGGGCTCAGGAAGGATGGATCTAGTTGAGAAGAGGGCTTGGGGGAGCCTGACTAATGTTTTGTCAGGGACGGTATCTTTGTAACCACAATACCCCACTGCAACCACCCCCAAGGATGCGTTCCTGAGGCTTGAAGCTTTAAAGCAATGGGACTAATAATTAATAATCATGAAGTGAGTTGGCCTTGAAACCCTGGAAGCATGTTACAAGGCAGACAAACCCTAAAGGAGTAGCAGCTCTGACCCAGATGACTTTGATGGACAGCAGAATACAGAATACCGAAGATGGGCTATTACCTCAAGCATTACTCAGAATCATGAGGCGGCATGACGAATTAACATTTAAAGGGATTGAAATACTATGGCATGGCCTTTCTGGTGTATATGGTCTTAACTTAAACATTTTCCAGTTTCAATCCGTGGGTTATGTTCTACTTTAAGTACTTAGAGAAGCAGAGCTTGCTTGGTAAGTGGAACATGGGGCATGGATGGCCAAGGGTGGCTGCATTCTTGCTGTGGGGGAGGGAAATGTGTTCCAAAGAGCCATACAGCTCTGTTGAAAATTTCCAGGGAAGGCTTAACTTTAAACAGCAAGAAAAATAGTATGTTTTAAATAATATCCACCTCTTCCCCAAATCTATTAAAAAAACAACAATCTTGAAAACTCTATCTTAATCTTCAGTTCTTTTTTAGAAATTATCCTCCTCAGGCTGGTTTAGAAAAATAGCTTATACGGCACTTAACTCATCAGAGTGAGAGCCCGTGGTGGGGTTTATTTGTTGTTTTCCATATCGTCTCAGCCATACAGGCATATTATCAGTTGTGTACTGAAGGCCTCCAGTGGTCAGTGAGTAATCACCACTGATTCACTTGGCGAGGGCCCAGAAGATGTTGAGTTTAAACACTGACGTTCCTAAAATCTATGCAGTGATGCATATTACTAAGTGAAAGCAGACAATCTGAAAAGGGCACATACTGTATGACCCCAGCTATAGAACATTGTGAAAAAGGCAAAACTATGGAGACAGTAGAGAGATCAGTGATTGCCAGGGGCGGAAAGGGTAGCAATGGTGGGTGAATAGTCAGAGCACAGAGGTCTTTTAGGGTAGTGAAACCATTCTGTATGGGACTATAGTGGTAGGTACACGTCATCACACATTTGTCCAAACCCACAGAATGTGTGACACCAAGAGTGAGCTATAATATAAACTATGGGCTTTGGGTCATGACGTGTCAATGTAGGCTCATCAGTTGTAACAAAGATACCACTCTGGTGGGGACATGGATAGTGGGGGAGGCTGTGCATGGGTGAGGGCAGGGGGGAGATGGGAAATCTCTGTATCTGATGCTCAATTTTGCTGTAAATGTTCAACTGCTATAAAATATGAATCTATTAAAAATATATGCAGTGCATTCTGTCAACGAGTATGTGGGCTGTGGAAGAATGTCAGACCGGCCATGGCTTAAGGCCATGGGAGATTTGCTTCTTCCTCACCTTCCATGTTCTCCTTCATGGACTTGATGACCGAGCCCAAGTCTCTCCTAGTACAACCAGTTCCTGTCTGGGGTAGTTAGTACTCTCTAAAGTTGCTGCAAACACTGAGTTAGTGAATAATGAATCTTGGCTCCCAAGGGAGAGATAGGGCTAGGTTCCCAGGAGCCTCTGGTCACAACCTTTCATAGACAGGTTAATACATTACCTTATTTTATGTATGTGTGTGTTTAAAGACACTTTAGTATGTATTGTTGACTCATTAACAATGAAATCATGGCCAACAGCAAAATCGCTCATGCCTAAAGGGAGGTCATTTAACACGCATATTTTCTTCATAAGGCACATATGGGCTTCTTGCTCTTAGGGATACGAACAGCACTTTAGAACTACAGATCACGTGGGAGCCATTTTAAACAGCAAAATCACCAACAAAAAGCACAAACATGCAAAACAAAAGATTGCCAACATATAGACGGAGAAAAGGATGCTTGTCTGTAGCATGAGAGTTGAAACAAGAGTGTTACCTTGTTCATCTCCTGCTGGGAACATAAGTGTCAGGAAGTTAAATTTTTCACTGGTCGGTCCATGCCCACAAATTGTCACTAAACATCATAGCATTGGTTTTGTGGCTGCAAATAAATTCAGTGGAGTAGGTGAATTTGCATATACTGAAATCTGTGAATAATGAGACTAGGCTGTACATGCTTTGGATCCAGACAGGGGCATGCTGCCTCACTGCTGATGTATCGTGTTGGTTGTCCGGGAATCTTGGCATAACTCTGGCTTGAAAGATGTGGAAAACGTTGGTAACTTGAGAATGACGTTAGAACATTGTGTGGGGGTTTGTTTAGAGAAGAGAACATTTCAGCTCCATATCTCTGCAAACCATGAGAAGAAATACAGCCTACAGACTGTGAGGGTCAAGGCACCCAGCCTGTGTTGACATAGGCTCCAGCTCATTTCTCTCTCTGTTGGCACAAGCATCCAGATCAGAGAGACACCCCCATGGACTTCCCTGAGCGCTCCCCGGCCGTTACATACCACTATCCCCTGTCTCCCCCATCCTCTGTTTGGCAATATTTTTCATTCATTAAACCCTGCTTCTGTCTTGCCCACTGAGGACCTTCCTTGTCTACCAGTGACCTTTGTCTTGACTTTGTATATGAACACAATTCACTTTACTGACCGTGGTCATCCAGGGTGGCCAGGAAGGCTTACCCGTAATCTGGCATTCCATCCCATACTGCCTCTTGGAAAGACGTGAATGAATACAATGAAAACAAGTCAAAGCTTTGGATAATATACATAGATATAATAAATTTCAAGCAAGCAAAGGGACACAAGAAAACTTTTGGAGGTGATGAAAATATATATCACCTCAGTTGTAGTGATGGTGTCATGGGTGTGTGCAGATGTTCAAACTCATCAAGTTATATACATTAGATATGTGTAGTTTTTAAAATATCAATTATACCTCAAGAAAGCTGTTAAAAATTCCGATCAACAATTGTTAAGTGTAAATACGGACCATGCAATATTTGAGATATGCTTATATTAAGAAATTATTTATTATTTATCTGAAATTTAAATTTAATTGTCTTCCCTGTGTTTTTACTAGATAAATCTGTCATCCTTGTCTCTCAGGAGTCCTGTGGGGCAAGTGGCCAGAGCTGGCAGTGTTGTGAGAATCACACCAGTGACCAGCTGTGAGGTTTCAGGAAAGTTACCTCCTCTCTGGACCTCTGTTTCTCCATCTGTGAAATGGACATGATTTCTAGTACCTGCAACTTTATGAACTTGTCACTAAGAACCAGAGTTTGGACCTCATTTTTATATTCTTTCTTCCTACCTGGTAATTTGATAGTTTAGAAGTTCCCAAAGGGAGCTCGGCATATACATGTGAATGTACATATTTATTTTTCAGCAGAACTTTTCTGTTGCTGAAAGAAAGCCCACCCATCTGGGCTGCCTTGGCAGGAGAACTAATTTGCTGAAGATCATTAAAGTGCTTTCTCCCTCACCTCCCTGCCGGGCCCTGGTGCACAGGATATTAAGAGCATGTTCTTTGAGAAAACAGGCTGGTGAGGTGCAGGTCCAGGGTTGTAAATCACCACTTCCAGCAGAGTGACATCTGAGTCTCCGTGCTCCCTGTCCCACTAGACTGTGTTCCATGCACAAAGGGTAGTTGAGGAACTAGGCCTCTGGGCCTTGGGGATTTAGGATGGTGACAACCAAAGTCTGGTTCTCTACCTCCAACAGACCAAGGCAAGCTCCAGGTTGTGCAACTGTGAGCATGTCTTTAGCTGTGGGGTGTTGCCACTCAGAGATGAGCTGTGCTTTCCACAGAGTTGACTGGTGGGCTCCTGGTAAAGCCGTGGTCTGCGCAGTGAACAGAAGCACCCATGCAGGGCTGGTGGGTGGTAACAGAGGACTGGAACTGAAATGGGGAGACAAAAGTTTTCATGCACTTGCTCTGGGAATCTTTTATTTCAGAAACGTCAGACAGCACTGCCCTCCTGGTCTGAGCAGAGGCCCGGCTCCCTGGGAAGATTTCCTAGCAGTTGTGGTCATCAGAGAAGGCCTTTCCTTCAGGGAGAACCCTCACCTGTGAGTGGTGCCAGGGCCCTGCAAGCACAGACCAGTGGGCACCTGGCTCTGCTTTCGCTGGCCTTGAACCAAGTCCCATCCAGGATCTGAAGGCTACGGGATCCCTGCATGCTATGATTAGCAAATGACCTCTGAGGTCTTCAGCCTCCTGTGCATCTTAGGTAGTGGACAGGTGGGGTGAGATAAACAAGTAATTTTGTTCAGATAAACAAGCGATTCTTTTGTATATGTATGTTTTATATAATATTTGGGACATACTTACACTAAAAATATTTTTGTTGATATCCAAAGGACAAACTGGTTGTTGCCGGAAGTTTTTATTTTGATGAAGTACAATGATGAATTTGTTCTTTTATATTGTTTTATTTAAGAAATCTTTGCCTTACTTAACATCACAAAGGTCTGGATTATGCATATAAGTCTGAGATCTAGTTTAGGTTAATTTTTGTGTATGTTGCGAGGTACGCGTTGCAGTTTCTGTTTTTGCATTTGGAGATCTGACTGTTCAGCACCATTTGGTGAAAGGATTATTCTTTCTTCACCAAATTGTCTTTGCTCCTCTGTCAAAAATCAGTTGCTTTATATGTGGGTCTAATTTGGGGCTCTGTTCTGTGTTGTTTTATAGGTCTAGCTATACACCAATACCATGCTGTTTTGTTTACTGTAGTTTTATAATAATTCTTGATTTTCATAGGATCAGCTCTCCAGCTAAAGCAGGGAATCAAAGCTCTCAGAGCTGGGGCTGGGGAGGCATTAAGAATCAACTGGTCCAGTACTTGGTGGTCTTTGGAAAAGAATGCTGAATTCCATTTACATTTAAGAGAACAGAATCTAACCAAGTGCTGGTACATAATGGAGAAGTATCTAGGCTCCAGCTCTCCTTCTTATCAGAACCTTAGCAAAATTCTAGATCGATTAACTGGATCTGCCATTTTTTCGAGTACTTGCTAAGCATCATACATGTAGTATTTCAAGTAACTGTGCATGTCTGTGATGTGTCTCATTATTCTGTGCTTGTGCCCCATGGGCTAGCTGAGGCACAGAGAGGTTGAGTCATGTGTGCGAGGTTGTACAGCTGCTAGGGGGCTGGGCTGAGCTAAAAATCCAGGATTGGCTTATGGCAAAACTGGCCCTCAAAGTGAAGTTCCTGAATAGTAGCATTAGCCTCTGACAAGGGGAGTTTGTTAGAAGTACAAATGATCACCCCTACTGTATTCTTTTTTTTTTTTCCTTTTCAGCGTGACAGTATTCATTGTTTTTTCACCACACCCAGTGCTCCATGCAATCCGTGCCCTCCCTAATACCCACCACCTGGTTCCCCCAACCTCCCACCCCCGCCCCTTCAAAACCCTCAGGTTGTTTTTCAGAGTCCATAGTCTCTCATGATTCACCTCCCCTTCCAATTTCCCTGAACTCCCTTCTCCTCTCCATCTCCCCTTGTCCTCCATGTTATTTGTTATGCTCCACAAATAAGTGAAACCATATGATGCCCACTGAAGTCAGAACTACTGAAGAACTACTTCAACGCTGCCAGCAGGCAGCTCCCGTGTGCTTAAATTTCAGAGAGGTAAAAGAGCCCAGAGGCCAGGAGTATGGGTGTCTCTGTGGCTCTCTTTCTTGGCTGTACTCTATGGTAGTGATTCCAGGGGAAGGTGTAAGGTATGCAGAGGGCAATTATTGCATACAAGTCAAGTGCATGGGCTTGGAGGGATCGGTCAGAGCCCAGCGCACCTGATTTTACCTCCCGGCTTTCCTTTTCCTCCTCTGTAGCATGGTGACAGCCGTGGTGGTAATCCTCCTAAGGGGGTCACAGGCATGAATGACATAAGTCAGGGAAAGTACTCAGTGCAGGATCCAGTTTACTCAAAGACCAGCCACAGATGGCCATCTTTCCGTGGAAGTCCCTGGGGGGCTGGTACGTCTCTGCCTTGGTAGGGTTGCCAGATAAAACACAGGATGCCTAGTTACATTGAAATTCCAGATAAACAAGTCATTCTTTTCAGCATAAGTATATCTCATGCAATATTTGAGATATGCTTATTATAAATTTTTGTTGTTGTTGCTGATGTCTGAAAATTAAATTTAATGGGACATCCTGTTATTTTATTTGGCAAATTTGGCGACTCCATGACCTGAACAACAGTGACTCTTTTAGCAGGAGGGATTGGCTCTGCATAGTAGAGGAAGTCTCCTGCATGACTCTAAGCCCGGTCTGTTTGCTTTCCGGATGCGGGCTTGGGATGTGTTCATGTTGCCTGGAAAGAGGCACCACGGCCAGAGACGAGCAGGGTTCCCGTTTCATCTCTCTTCTGCGATATTCAGACACATGGTATGAAACAACAGTGACAGGTTGAAAAGCCCAGGGTGGTTAAGGGGCCTGCTAGAAGGACTACAATTTGGTTGCAGCTGAAAAGTCAAAGAGAGGACACTGGCTGCTTTGTTCTGGGGGATAGACAAAAAAAATCCCCCACCAGCAAAACAAGCCCCTCACAAGCCCCACAGGGACATTGAACCAGAAGTAGATTTATTTAGTCTTCTGAAGCAGCTTCGTGTGAGGCTAGCTGTTCTGTTTTGTAAATCTGAATGACAGGGGACTTGGGCTGCTCGGCTGAGAGCATTGCAGGATATTTACAGGAGGCGTCCATGGTATTAATCGCGGAGCAGAGCTGTATTACTTAACCTGAGAATACGGGCTTCCGCTAAAACTCCGCCTCTCCCAGGCAAGCCTGTGTTCCAGGAACAGCAGCGTTTAAGCATCTATTTTTTATTAAAAGATTTTATTTATTTATTTGAGAGAGAGAGAGAGTATAAGCAGGGGAATGGCAGAGGGAGCGCGAGAAACAGGCTCCCTGCCATCCACCGGGCTCCATCCCAGGACCTTGGGATCATGACCTGAGCCGAAGGCAGACGTTTACCTGACTGAGCCACCCAGGCGCCCCCGGTTTAAGCGTTTAAAGGCTGTAAATTATTGATGGCCTCTGTCAGTACTCTGACAAGCAGCACACTGGGTGACTGGGTTGGAAAACCAGGAAGTTGGAAAGCACTGGATCCCCGTAGGTGGAGATGTTCAGAGTACAATAGCCTGTGGCAAGTTCTTTCCCAGAACCACAAATCATGAGGTGAGCCCTGGGAACAGCGGTCCCCACAGTCCCGCAGCGTCCTCTCTCCATGTCGTCCCCGCACGTCCCCAGGCTGGGTCCGCTCCCGGTTCTCAGCCTCTGCTTGGGTCACAGGAGGGGAGGAAACAAGCGAGGTGGGAGAGGGAACCACCGGAGCAGAAGCCACGATAGGCGGAAATGGAAATTCACAAAGCAAATCTTGCATTTCATCCTCATTTTATTCTTTCCCCTCCCTATTCAGACAGGGATTTTTGTTTTTAATGCTGATTTTTTTTCTTCCTCACAGGAATTGTCTTATGTAATTTTAGCTGGCAGAATAGCTGAACTTAATTTGATGGAATGAAGGGAAATGTGCCTTTGTTTGCTTAAAAAGAACGACTGTTTGCCATTTCTTATTTATGAACACAATAAACCAGGCTCTGCTGGGGAGAGATGTGGTGGGGAGACAGCAGATGCATGGAGAAAAGGACATGATGTTTATAACACTGTGAATGAAACACTGAAAACGGGCGAATGGGAACCATCCTCCTGCTGAAGGGACATATGCATTGCTCGGAACTCAGACGCACATGTCCCAGCCCCTTCTTTGCCACGGGCGAGGAATGCCGAGCTGATCGGTAATGGGAGAATGTGATGTGGGGCTTGTGTTCTTAAAGTAATCGCCACATGCATTACTACACAAGTAACATGCAAGTGAGGAAACGATGCAGCATCTTACTTCTTTCTGGAAGCTTTTTAAGCAGAAAAATGCCATTCTCTACCTGTCTCACAGGGTGGAGACTAAGTCAGAGGAGAGAATGTTTTGACTTTAAAATGTAATGTGCCATTCCACCCCAAGATACGTACGCAGAGCCAGGGGAGCCCATGTCCACACAAAGACTTGCCTGAGAGTGTTCATGGCAGCCCAAACCCAAGAAATGACTCAAATGGCCATCGAGTAGGGAATGGAAAGATAACTTGTGTATTCATACAGTGGAATAGTACCCAGCAGTGAAAAGAAACAGACTGTTGGCACATAGAAAAGTGTGGTTGAATCTTGAAAACATTATGCTGAGCAAGTGAAGCCAGACGTATGTCAAATCTGGATTTTGTATGGAAAGAGGATTTTCCAGAGCATATTGCAAAGGGTGAGGGCTAGTGCCTCAGGGAGACCCATCCCACCCTAAGATCAGAGAGTGTCTCGAAGGTTAGGCACGCAGGATTCTTCTTGACTGAGAGGCGTGAACAAGGTGGGAAAGACGCCAGTGTGGGCCAGGAGGCATGGTTGGATGACAGACTGAGAATGTTCTACCCCAAAGCCAGCCTGTGTTTAGGACTGAATGGAGTCCAGGCTGTTTGTCTGAGAGGGCCTGTCTACTGACTCAGGCTGGGGATCTGGGGAAGGTAGGGCACAGTGCACTGCCTGGGGAAGGAGAGACTCTTAACCCAAGTTTCGTTAACAAGCTTTTTGTTCTGATTGATTAATGGGACCAAACAGTTCAGCTAATCATTTATAAAAGAAAGGGAATTTGCAGGGTCTGTGTCTGGCCCTGTCTTACGTATACAGGGGGGCATCTAAATCTTAGGAGGAAAGGTGTTCTTTGCAGTAGGCTGCTTTTCAGAGCACAAAAGAGTGGGGAGTTCCTTGAACCTGTGCTGTTTTCTAGGAGCCCAGGGCTTGAGTAAAATTCCACCTTGTTATATTAAAGCGTATCATTCCATTTCCATGACATTCTAAGCCTCGGTGACAGAAAGCCAGTGGGCAGCGGTGGCGTGAGGGCTGGCTGCAAAAGAACGCCAGGAAACTTCTGGAGGTGACAGGAATGTTCAGGATCTTGGCTGTGGTGATGGTAGCATTGAGGGTACATGTCCCAAAATTCGTGGAGCCAGACCAAATTCACCCTTGTGAGCTGCGAGGTGGGTATCAGACAATCGCTTATCCTCCTTAAGCACCATTTTCTCCACTAGTGCCCGCTGCCTGATTGCTTGGAGCTTGAAAGCCACGAACCTAATGGGAACTCTATCATGTGAGACGTTTTCCTGCAACAATCATGACTCCATTTCCCTTCGCGTGTGTCTCCCAGGCAGTGTGAATTCTTGGAGAGAAAATGGAATTTTTTTTTTTTTAAGATTTTGTTTATTTATTTGAGAGAGAGAAAGTGAGAGAGAGCACAAGCAGGAGGAGAGGCAGAGGGACAAGCAGACTCCCTGCTGAGCAGAGAGCCAGATGCAAGATTCCATCCCAGGACCCTGGGATCATGAACTGAGCTGAAGGCAGACAACCGAGCCCCCAGACACCCCAAGCCTGCATGTTCTTTAGCTTCAGTGTCTTTGGATGTTAAATCTCTGCTCAATGACGACACAGTGTAGTTATGAAAATTAGATGTGGACAAGGCTGGGAAAGTGTTCATAAGCTAATGCAGTACCACAAGTACAAACAAGCTAATAAATGGAACTGATCATGAGTTTTCTTTTTCTTCATCCTGCGTCTGCATTTTCTGATTTCTTTTTCATTAAGAAGATGGATTATCCTTATAACCAGGAAAAAATTATAATTTCCATCCAGAAAAAAATGCGATAGGTCTAGAATAAGTACTTAGATGTTTATTTGAAAAATGGGTATATAAGAAGAAGTGATTCTACAATTTATCTTCTAAGGTCATTTTTGAAAGTTGAAACAAGGTGCTGCCACTAATGATACCACACAGTGGAGACACTGGACAGTTTGTCTGGGTGATCAAAACAAACATCTCCGATAAGTAGCAGTAGGCGTTCCCTGTCTCTGGCTGTAAGTCCCTGAGAAGGAGAAACTGCCACTGTGCAGAATTCTAGCTGTGAATGTACTACCTGATCATGGGGAAACATCAAAGAGATCCACTTTGGGCAATTCATCTAAATAAAAAATTAAAATAAATAAAACAAATGTAACTGGTCTGAATTAGAGTCGAATTTCCTAATAATTCAGGACAGCTTTACTTACTATGAAAACAAAACAAAACAAAAACAAAGCAACTAAGAACAAAAACAAATGACTTACATTCTCTCCAGATGGGAACTTGATGATGGAGAGAGAGGTCAAGTGAAAAAGTGTAGAGACATGACAAATGAGTGCAGGAGCCCAAACCGAGTTCTGTGCCCGAGGGAAAATTGCACAAAGGTCACCTTTAGGCAACTGACAACATTGAAATATGGTCTAAATTTAGATAAACGTATCTTACCAATGTTATTTTTTTCCCAAATCTGTAACTGAACTCTGTGTGTGTGTGTGTGTGTGTGTGTGTGTGTGTGTGTGTTTCCCAAGAGAACATTCTTGTTCATAGGAAATCGCACTGAAATATTACTAGGCAAGGAAGCATGAGGCATGAAATCTACTTTCCAAAGGTCCAGAGAAAATAAATTGTGTGTGCGCGTGGAAGTCATTTACTGAGACTTTGAGAGAACATGTTAAGCCAAAACAGCAAGATATTAAAAATGGATGAATCTGAGTAAAGGGCCCAGGGGAATTATTCTCGGAATTATTCTTGCAAATAGTTTTGTAAATTTAAAATTAGTGTGAAATAAAGGTTTTAAAAAATCCAGGAAGGTGCTCAGTGGTGATGCGTAATCGGATGTCAGGCCGTCAGAAAGCCCGGGTGGAGAAGGGGCTGCTGCAGGCATGGGCCGGGGACCGAGGAGCTGACCGAGGGTTGAGAGACAAGGGGGAAGTGAGGGCACGCAGTTCCCTTTAGTTGCTGTAATTTGGATTTGTAGGCTTTGCTGGGGCTGGCAGCGAGGGGGACAAGAAGTATAGGGACAGCTGGGATTGATCCATCTGGGTCTTCTTGGAACTAACCCCTTCGGAAGATCGAGATTGTCCAGTAAGGGGTCATTGCCTCCCCGAAAGTAAATACTTTATGCATTATAATGCCCAGTGAAGATGCCAAGTCATTCCTACAGAGGAAGGCATCCTAGAACAGGCTGCAGTTACCCTCTTTACAGAGTCAAATACAAGTCAGAGCATCAGGCCCAGCATGGAAACGCTGGATAACGTGATTTCTAAAGCATCCGATGAGATGCCAGGCTTTGAGGTGGGCAATTAGGATAAAGAGCTAGACTGAAGGAGACAATTCAGTCGTGGTTCTCTCATGGCAACAGTACAAGCAAGAGGCAAAACAGAGGTACTGACTTCCTGCATTCCACTTCCCCTGTGGGATCGTACCAGGTGAGGGTCAGGTTCAGGAAGGAAACAGTCTCATAGCTGAGGAGCTCTGAACTAAGGGCTGCTGCCTCTTTACGGACACAGGGGCCAGAGGGCAGGAATGGGGTAATGCTAGGAGTGGAAACGTAGTCAGGATGGAGAAACGTTCCTTAGCCAAGGACCCCTGATAGGCAGGTCTTGGTGGAGGCTCTGGGCTAAGAATGCAGTTGTGTGAATGAGCGTGGCTGGCCTGGCGGGGCTCAGGCATTGACTACAGAACCCTCCATGAAACCACAATTCATGGCTGTGTGCCAAGCATGGTGTGAGGGTAGCAGCTTCCCAGCTGAGGCCTGCCAGGGAGTGCCTTGTGTGGATCAGAGTCTGCAGAGATACAGAACCAAGGAGGCTGAGGAGTCCGAGATTTCTGGTTGGCAGGTTAGAGACCCAGGAGACCCATGGCATCATCCCAGACCACGCTGGAGTTTAAAGGAAGGAGAAGACCAGTGTCCCAGCTGGAAGATAGGCAGAGAGCTAGGGTTGGGCCTGAAATATCACACATAAGTTTTTTTTTTTTTTTTAATTTGAGTACAGTTGACACATAATGTTATTAATTTCAGGTATACAACATAGATTTTCAACAACTCTTGTGCTTTTCCCACCACCCTCTGTCACCATATAACACTGCTACAATATCACCAGATGGCCAACAGACACGTGGAGAGATGCTCAACATCACTCACCACCAGGGAAATGCAAATGAAAACCACAATGAGAGAGCACCTCACACCTGTCAGAAGGGCCAAAATCAAAAAGACTAGAAATAACAAGCGTTGGCAAGGATGTGCAGAAAAAAGAGCTCTGGTGCACTGTCGGTAGGAACGTAACTCGGTACAGTCACGGTGGAAAACAGGATGAAGGTTCCTCAAAAAATTAAAAACGGATTCCCTGCATTCTTTGAGGAGGAAAACCTGAGTGAAGTTGGAGGCTGCTCTCCGCTGGGTGGGGCTGGGCTGTACTTTCTCCATGTAGGAGCCCAGTAGGATCTTGGGAACTGCCGTTGGAATGCCCAGCCGGGCTTTCTCAGCTCCTGGGAGCAGGCTGTGCAGGGTGGCAGGTGGGCTTCAGTGCCTCATTAGTGTCCTGCATGCCGGTAGCTACGTGAGCCTCTCCTAGCTTCATTCCTTTTGTCTCCTGGCTTCCGCAGGACAAAGCTGTTTGTGACACTATAGGAAGCTCAGAGTCGAGAGTATGCTTCTTGCCCCTTGCCACCATTTATAGCCCGTGGGGAAGGGACTGCCATCTGCTGCTGTGAGCTGGACTCGGTGAGACGGTTCTCAAGTTCCAGGCCAGTGCAGGTGGATGGGAACAGTCACAGCTTCGTGACACAGAGATGGACTCCTGTGCATTCTCAGGGCATAATTTAAACTCATTCGTTTGTGAAATCATAACCGTGATAGGCATGATCCACGGCAGACGGTGGCTCATTCATTGCTTTCAAGAGAAGGAAGGGTATCCTTGGGTGACAATGAAAGGGTAGTACACAGAGTAGGGAGACACACATGGCCTGCATCCGCACGGGGCCCTCCACCATTCGGCAGCTCCCCCTCAGACAAGGAATTGGAACTATATCTCAGTTTCCTGTCCTATGATTCACTGATTTTCATAGAAACTCTTCCTCAAGGTTGTTCTGAGGATTGAGTAAAATGATGCTAATAAAAGCACCAGACCAGTTGGACCCACTCTGAGTATTCAAGGGGCGCTGGCTGTAAATATAGGCATATTCACATACACATACATTGTGTATCACACCTGCATGTAAGGATGCTGTATTATATAATGAATATATGTATAGAGACGTATATGCACAATGGTGAAATGTGTTTGTGGTCAGAGTAGAATGAATCTATTTGCATGCTAGGCAACAGTGATCACTTGGCCAAGCTTTCAGAGGAATGATACATTGAAAAGTGACTTTTTAAAAAAAATTTTTTATTTTTTACTAATATACCACAGCACTCACCATAGCACATACCCTCCCCAATGTCCATAACCGCACCCCCCAACCCTCGCAAGCCTCAGTTTGTTTTGTGAGATTAAGAGTCTCTTATGGTTTGTCTCCCTCCTGATCCATCTTGTTTCATTTTTTCCCTTCCCTACCCCCCAAATCCCGCACTTTGCCTCTCAACTTCCACATATCAGGGCGATCATATGATAATTGTCTTTCTCTGATTGACTTTTCACTCAGCATAATACCCTCTAGTTCCATCCACGTTGGAAAAGTGACTTTTTTTTTTATTATGTTACGTTAATCACATACAGTGCATCATTAGTTTTTGATGTAGTGTTCCAAGATTCATTGTGTATAACACCCAGCGCTCCATGCAATACGTGTCCTCCTTAATACCCATTACCGGGCTCACCCATCCCCTCACCCACTCCCCTCTAGAACCCTCAGTTTGATTCTCAGTGTCCATAGTCTCTCATGGTTCGTCTCCTTCTCTGAATCCCCACTTCATTTTTCCCTTCCTTCTCCTTTGTTTAACTATGGAGATGGACCAGTTTTCCAAAGACATATTCATTGAGGACAGAAGGATAGAAGCGTCTGTTAGGCTTACTCACTGTGGGGTTAGACGTGGGCACTTCCCTGAGGTAGTAGCGGAAGGTGGTCATATTTAAATTGCTGACCTTGTGTGCATGTGCACACGCACAGGGATCGTGTGCCAAATTATGTGGGACCTGGGCCATGACTCTTTTCAGGTGTCCTTTCTTCCGGGCTTCTCTTCTTCCGTCCTTTCTTTTCTCTTTCTCCCTTTTCTGTCCTTTTCATATTTTCCTTCTTCTGATTTGTCCTTCTCTGTGTTTGCCTCCTGGCTGTCTGGCATCTATACTTACTCATTTGAGAGTCTAAAAAAGTAAGAATAAAGTTGGTATATATTCTCTAAGTTTTTCTTTACTGCTAGGAACATCTCCCCCTGTTCAAAAATGATCATGAAAGTTGGTTCATGGGAAACACAGGAGGATTTAGAAAAGTGTATTTCTTCCTGACCCTTTGATTGTGAGTCTGATGGTAGTTCACAGCAGTGAACTACTAAAGGAGGCAGGAAGCATCAGCGGGGAGGCACAGGGGCTCCTTCTCTCCATCAGAGAGCGTTTCTGGCATGTTCCCCAGCCACAGCCCCTATCAGGGCACTACGACTCGACTCTCTGCCCCCCACCCTGCTTTTGGAGGCTGGAATGTCTTCCTCCTACTCGGATCCCAGCAGTAAGCTCCCACAAGTTCGCTTTAGCTTGCCTGGGTGAGCCGGAGACTTCTGTGCACAGAAATTTCCACTCATGGTGAATTTATGGAGAATCTGGTCATTCAGGATAACAAATGGAGCCTATCATAAGTGGGTACTAATGACACTGGAGATTTTGTTGTTTTGTGGAAAATGTTTGCAAATCTTTCATGAGAGAGTTTGATGAGTGCTTGAATGTAGTGGAATGGTGAACCCACATGCATTTTGTTTTCCAGGACAAGTTTGACATAAATCAGTGGATTGATCTGGAGAAAACGCTCCTCATGCTAATTAAAAAAAACCATGTAGGGGCGCCTGGATGCCTCAGTTGGTTAAGCGGCTGACTCTTGATTTCGGCTCAGGTCATGATCTCACAGTCCTGGCATGAAGCTCTGCATCTGGCTCTGTGCTCAGTAGGGAGTCTGTTTGAGATTCTCTCTCCACCTCTGCTCCTCCCCACTGCTCTCTCTCTAAAATAAATAAATCTTAAAAAAAAAAACAACTCATGTATACAAAGATGGAATGTAAGAAGAAAGAAGTGAGAAAGGCATGCATGATACTTTGAATTCCAGTAACTTTTATTTGCACATAAAAGAGAATTGATTTTTACTATTTCCTTCTGTTATTATTACTCTTTCAGTATTTCCAAACACTGGTGATGGAGGTAAGTTTGATGGAGTTTACTACAGTACAGGCAACAAAAATCTAAATACCTCACTCTTCCAATTTACTTAGTTGCCACCCATCTATCTTCCCAGCTAAAGAACTCATTTTGGAATTGACTGAATATGACACTTAGTTCAAGATGATCTGAGTGCCCAGAATTCTCATCACAGCAGCATAAAATCGTGTGATGTCTATTATTCAAAACATGGTGCAAGGAAAGCAGTTATTCTGCAGAACACAAGTCGGTGTTAAACGTCTTCATCTGAATGCCATTCTATGTCTGGCAATTTTCAGATGCAATTGTACTCACATTAAACGCTGATGTTTGGAAATAATATGTTTGAAACACAACAGACATCTTTTTCTCGAAAGTGCTGGTTTTCTCCCATTATCTTTGCTTAAGTGTGTTTTGGAGTCCTGCTCGAAATGTTGGTTTCCTGAGTATCTACCCTGAAACAGACTTTTCTCTTCCTCCCACATTTCCTGAGTGCAAAGTAGCTGATCAATTAAGTACTTTAAGGAATGGCAGGGAAGGAGTATACAGACCTCATGTTCTAGGTGACTTCTCAGACACTACATATTTGATCGGGAGATAAGTCATTCATAGCCAGAAGTTGGGAGGACGTCTGCATCTCATGGCTCTTCACACCCATTGTCCCTAATGTGGATGGCACCTGAGTATATTGGAGAACCCCTGAGGGGCTGGGCCGGACCAGAGGGTCAAGTCTGATTAGCCAGGCTGGAAACAATTATAACAACTCTGTGTTATGCTCATTACATTTTAATCTTATTTGATATTCACAAAAGCCCTATGAGGTATATTTTATTATTATAATAAGACGACCTTAGCTAAGCCAGAGATTGGACCCGGATAATGTACAGGGCTAGCAGGATCAGGCGAGAATCTGGGGAAACTAGGCAGAAGGGAGTGCTGCACTACCTCAGATGTAGAGATTTCATGTTCACGAACCAAAGGATCAGAGAGCCGCCAGGAAGCAGTGTGGGTGAAGAAGGACCCTAGCAGCCAGTTCTGAGTCCAGGACTGGCTGGCCTCCTATGAGTGGCTTGTAAGCATGAAGTAGGGGCTGCTTCCAATCGTGTACTTGACCAGTACAAGGGGTCGTGGTAAAATCAGCAGGCCATTAGCTCACCTGAGGGGCGGCCAGGAGTCACAGGGTTATGCACACTCCCTAGGCTCTAGAAACAACAGAAATTCCCAGGCCTGATCCACCATGCTGACAGGAGCGAGCTGGGACTCCAGCTGACTCATCTGCTCAGCCACTGGGCTCCACTCAGGGGGTTGGTGAGGAAGCGACCTGGTTTCTGCACTGCCTTGCCTTCTCAATGTGTCATTGCAAAGCCATGAGCTGATATCCTCAGCATTTGGGGTGTGTGTGTGTGTGTGTGTGTGTGTGTGTGTGTGTGTGTTGTCTTTTGTTTGTTTTGGTGTTAAGAGATAGCTGAAACTTTGCAGGAACAATTACGCTGTCAGTACTGTTTGATGACGACGCTGAGCTAACTCCTTGCTGATCAAGCCATTATGTTTCTAAATATCATGTGTTTGTGTCCCTTGTTTTAACTTATAAGCTGTCTCGGGAGGGGATGACAAGCTGGTAGCATGATACCCCCTGTTCAACTGGATGACATTACTAAATGGCGATGTTACCCCAGCTCAGCCTCAAAATCTTTCTCACGGAAATTCTGGACAGCCACTTTTTATAGGTTATAATCACCTGCCATTCCCCTGGAGAATGTGATGATATATGAGTAGCCAGGAATTAAGCTTTTAAGAAAGTTGACTTCCAGTGGCTTCTTGGATTATAGCATTCCAACAATTAATTGTCAGTAGATATTTTATCATTGATGTGGGCGTAATTTGTTGGACATACTACTCCTGCTGATTGTACTTTTACTTAGAACATCCTCTACCCCCATGCTTTTGTCCTCATTCCCAGCAGAGAAAATTGGAAATCAGCTACAATACTATCATTACAACAGTCCATGCCCGTCACTCTGCTCAAGGCTTCCAGCTCACGTTCCTACTGATTCTTCACAGCAGCCTTGTAAGGCCAGCATGAGTATTACCTTCACTTAAGATATGGGAGACTGAGGCTCAGAGAGGTCAAACAACTCTCCCAGAGTCACACAGTAGATGGCAAAAGGAGGATTGGAAGCCTGGTCCACCTGACTCCAATGTCCATGATTTGTCCTATGATCTTACACTCAACTTCTTTGAAAGGCTCATTCATCCCTTGTGCTATGGGAGGAAACTGGATAATGCCATCATCCATGTGACCAGTCTGCTAGGGTGGTCTGTTTTCTTCAAGACTTCCTGCAAGCAAGGTGTCCTGAGGATGGTCCAGAACTCACCTAAGGGCTGGGTTAGTCCCAGGATGAATAGAGCTGACTGGAGCAGGAGGCTGGTCTAATGGGTGAGTATAGCGTGGCAGAGGTGGGGGAGCCGCAGAAGCAGTGCTGAAAACTCCTGGCTGCTGGTTTCTGAGGCACACTTTCTTTGTTGTATTTCATGGCAAAGGAACACTGTTTTGGTTGATTTTAGATGGGGAGGGATTGAAGGAACCAAGGCTGGCTGTGAAGGGGATTAAGAAATTTAAGGCTAGATTCATTTTGGGCTGGGTTTGGAATTCAGGAGGTTAACACAATCTGAATTTAGGAAAGATTGTCTTTGCCTGGCTCAGAATGTTGTGGTGTTGTCGTTGTGTGTTAAAAAAACAAAACGAAACAAAAGAGTGTGAAGGTACCAGTACTACTATTCATAATAAAAATTAGTGTCTGTGAGACTCAAATGGTCTGGGCTCTTTGTTTTTCTTCTTTTATTATTAACATCAGTTTAGCACCCTCAGAGAAATTGTTAGACTCAGACGTCCCGTGCCATTGTTATGGGAATAGGAATTAATGTCATTCTCCTTTGGTTGTAAATCCAGCTTTTAAAAACAGAGCATCAGAAACACTCTGCCTATAAACAATCCTCAATACTAAATGATCATCACCTCAGTAAAAAAAAGAATATTAATGAGACTGTCCTGGCCATTGGTACAAATGCTGCAGGCTTTGGGCAGAATTGCTATTAATGACTGAGTCACAAGCTTGGGTTAGAAACAATAATTTTACTCAAAACCTCATCACAGAGATTATGAGGAGCATTCTTCATTTTACTTAAGACATGTAGACAACTTGGTAAGGGGCTCTGGGCACTTGCCGTATTTCCCCATTTGGGATTGACCAGTGCCTGACCTATGGGCATTTACTTGGTTGCAGGGCAGAGCTGCTGGTGTGAGTAAAGGACTGGTAGCAATGTTGGGGGAGAGACAATTTTAAGAGCCTCATACTCTAGTGTCTGAGCTAGCCAGGCAGAGAGACACAATTTTAAACCCTATTAATTCTGCTGTGCTCCCTGAATTTGGAAAAGCCCTTCAGTGTGAGCTGGCCTGGGAGCCTGTGCCATCTGCCACAATCAGTCCTTTGTTTCCAGAATGTCTGCTAAGTGTAGCGTGGTGACCTCAGACTAGCTCTTTAGTGCTGGACAAAGATTACTGGTGACACACTTCTTCGATGCCGTACCTGGTTATTTTTAATTCTAAGATTTTTAAAACAACTTGGTGGAATTTCCAGGACCCCAGGAGTCCTAGCCGTCCTGGGGATGTTCTCTACTCCAAATGATACTATGTGGCATTCAGGGGGCTACATCTCTGCTTGAGAGAAGGTTTTTCCAAGCCCCTGAGTGGATATGGACAGCCCTCCTACAATTTTGCCGGGGTAGGTGTAGATATTTTCGCCCATCCATGGAGATGTCCTGATTCTGTTTTTGACCTACCTTTGGGCTATGGCATTGAAACTGACCTTATAAGTCCATTTCCTCCCTCAAGCTGGTTCCACTGCAGAACTTCTGTCTTCCAGGTGATGCACTGTAGTAATAAGGGAAGATTCCCCACCTTCATTGTTAAGCCTCATTGGAGCATTATGTGCTTTTTGTGTAGCAGAGTGTGCAAACTCTCTTCTGAAGAAAGGACTCACGTATCTCAGGGTCATTTAAGTACAACTCTGACAGTTTGCTGGTTATAGCAGTTGCTCAAAAGGGAGAAGAGGACAATCTCTAATTGTACAGCAAAGACTAGGGAACTTTGGACCATAAAGGGAATTTGAGCAAGGATATCCTGGCACCTCGAGCCAAGCCATACATTGTGTGGGTCCTCAGAGAAGCATGTGTCAGGATGGGATTAAACAGGCATGGGCTTTATTAGGGAAAGTTACTGTGTGAGAGAAAATGAGGAGAAAATCAGGCAGGCTGGAGGACGCATCCTGGACGCCCATGTTGCTAGTCTCTGGAAGGTTCTGTGGGGCTGTTGAGGCACACTCTGTCTTCAGGAGCAAGCCTGCATAGGTCATTGGCTGGGAGCAGTGTGAGGAAGCTGTGCAAACATGGGAATGACCGATTTCAGCACAATACTGAGGGCTTGATCAGTTACAGTCTGGCAGTTGAAGGTTTGTGGGGCGCCTACAGGGTTGCCACCATCCACTTCTTTGAGCTTCCGTGTCCTTTAATTAAAATAGAGAACTTTCTTTAACTAAATGCCCATATTGTTCCAGATGCTCACATCCTAGAGTCATAAAAGGGCAGCCAGAGGGAAAGAGGCAGGGACCATGTGCCCCACAGCAGAAGTACTTTCCCTGCCAGCCTCCCTCTACAGACCAGAATTTTGTAGGCTTACTAGCACGTGACCGGCGGTGGCATAGCCAGGTTCACAGACAGCAAAACCTCTTGGCCTGGTAACAGCTGCTGTCCCAGCGCTGCTGGTCATCATCACTGATTATGGCCGGACACTGGCTCCCATCACTCAGGGATGGCTAATGACCTTGCTGCCTCCACTTCAGAGCGTTTTTCTGACCCTCCCTTGATAAGGCACAATTGAGGGATTTTCTCTCACATTCCTCTGCCAAGTTTGTAACAGGAAGGAGCAGCCACTCACACCCATGCTTAATTGGAAGTGAGGTTCCCAGCTGCCCTTTTGAATGTGTGCAAAAGGGTTTCCAGTGTCCCTCTGTCATCTCGGCTAAGTGAGGGTCTCATGTTTCTTGAGAGAATGCCAGCCTGCCTACCTGCCTCTGAGCTCACTTTGTACCTGCTGGCTTCCTGACTTACGGTATATTGTCCAAGTCTTACTTGAAAACAAGGTCAGCAAAACTCATGCACCAGCACATTGCTGTCCTGGCTCCTTCTAGTCTAGAAAGCCAACCAGTGAAGGAGCTGGTTCTCTAGATCTTCTTGTATAATTTCCAGGCTTTTCCATGGCTTTACCCTATTTCTCATTTTCTCAGAGCCTGAGTCTTTCCAAGGAGTGAATAGAGCAACAAAGAGAGTAGAACACAGGGAATCATTGGGATTCACCCAGAACAAGATCCGCGGGTGACCACTTGGCCTGAGCTTTCTCCACCACTGCGTTTTCTCCACTGCTGGGCAGGGTCACCCAGCTGCTCGTCCCACTTCTCTGTCTCCATCATAGGCCTGAATAGGACAAAGCAGATCAGGGCCCATTTCTAACTATTCTTTAGGCATGGGCTTAGGATGAATTCTCCCAACACAGTGCTTGAAGGAGTTTGAATTATCATAGATGGTTTTGGGAGTAAGGTACACTTGGCATCCTGACTTTGGTACAGAACCCCCAGGCCATGCATGAGGTTCCAGGGAGGTGAGATGCTTGCACACACAGCCACAGAGCTGGGCCAGGAAGAACTTAGTTCTGTTATTTAAATCCACTGCATTCTCCCATAATGTTAAACTGCCTCTCATGTAAAAATGTATTGGTATTTTAACAGTGGCTCTGGGAAGTATATGGGTTGACTGTAAGGAGTGCCTGTGATTTTAGGCATCCAAGCAGAGGTGAGGACAGGGATCTCAGTCTACCAGTGGAAGCCCCTGTCCCTCACCATCAGGGTTTGCCTACACAGTAACCTGAGTCGGTTCTCAGAAGGAGCACCATTCATTCTATGGCTCGCATGGTCTTGCAGAATGGCAGGCCATTTTCTGCAAGGGCAGGCTCTTCACAGAGTCAAGATCACCATAGGAAAATCTGCTTGGGGACTGGTGGCTAATTTTATGTTGTCAAATTGACTGGGCCATGGGGAGGCCAGACAGCTGGTTAGACATTACTTCTGGGTGTGTCTGGAAGAGAGGAGCATTCAGTGGGCAGATGGAGTAAAGCAGATTGCCCACCCCAGTGTGAATGGGCCTCATCTAATACACCATGGAACTAAATAGAAAGCAGAAGCAGAGAGGGAGGAATTCTCTCTTTCTGCCTGACTGCTGAGTGGCAGCATCATCTTCCCTGACCCCTTGGACTTGGACCAGGACTTCCACTATCAGCCCCACTGGTTCTTGGGCCTTAGGACTCAGACGGGAACTGACACCATCAGTTTCCCTGGTTCTCAGACCCTTGGGCTTGGATTAGAACTAACCACTAGCTTTCCTGGGCTTCTACCTTGCAGATGGCTGAACTCCCAGCTAATTTGTTTTTCTATTTTGATGCCAAAACCGACATCCAATAAACAATCACAGTATGGACATCTCAAAACAAGCTCTCCTTCAGTTTTCTGAGGCAGTTTCTCTGGGCAACATTGTTTATATGTAAAGTAGGCAGCAATGTTTGTGACTTAATTTCAGGGACATGATAAGTCCCTCCAGACTAAAATCTTTACTTATCTTATTAAACTTTATCAAACTCTTGAAATCTATCACAGGTTTTATTGGATTGGCTTTCACAGTCATGGACTAGAAGCGTGCTACACTTTCCTGCCTATACTCTGTAATCCCTGAAAGACTGACAGCAGGTAAGTTAAGACCGAATAGGGATGCCACAAGCCAAGATAGGATCACACATATGTCCCTGTAGAAGTTGAGAGGAACATCCAGGCCTTTTCTAATGTGGATTGGAGAAAGCAGGGAGCAGGTAGAGTCCCAGGGAAACCTGAAGGCTGGTTTGTGAGGGTATGATGTGGTAGTCACCAGCAAGGTTCACCCCATCCTTTCTCCTTTCTCCAAAATATTGAGCTATAACAATGCATGAGAGGGAATTAATAGGTCAATCAGGATTTTTAATTAGCTTATCAAAGAAGGGTGTTTTTAGAAAGAATTAGATATCTTATAGGGTTGGTTGTCAGACTTATGCAGTAATATTCTTTTTTTTTTTTAAAAAGATTTTATTTATCCATTTGACAGACAGAGATAACAAGCACACAGAGAGAGAGAGGGAAGCAGGCTCCCCGCCGAGCAGAGAGCCCGATGCAGGGCTCGATCCCAGGATCCTGAGATCATGACCTGAGCTGAAGGCAGAGGCTTTAACCCACTGAGCCACCCAGGCGCCCCTGCAGTAATATTCTTAACAAGTACTTTCTTATATCTAGAAAACAGAACAAAATGAAGCAAAACAAAGCAAAACACATTGTTGTTATTATTATTATTATTTTGAGAGGAGAGAGTTCCACCATTCCATCACCCACTCATACATTCAACACATATGTTGAGCACCTTCTAGGAGTCATACCCTATTGCAGATGCTGGGATGGGGATGAAGAGCCAGACACACGTGGTCCATGCTGTCACAGATTTTACAGTGGGGGGATGGAAGGAGACACACAATCTGTTGATCACTGAAGCAATTAGAAAACTTGGGAGTGCCATGTGCCAGAAGTGAAGCAGTGTGATTTTGTAGAGAATGACTGTGCATCAATTGGCTGGGAAAGTTAAGTGATATTTGAAGGTCAAGAAGGAGTCAGACATGGGAAGGTGAGAAAAGAAGAACAGTAGATGCAGACTCCCTGGCTGGTCCAAGGAACCACAAGGCTGGTATTCTTGAAACTTAGCAGGTGAAGGGAGGCAGGTTATGGAAGTAGACTGGCAAGATGGGTGAGGATCTAGGTCACAGAGGTCTTTGTGAAGTGAGAGTTAGTTCCTTGTGCCTTTCTAGGCTAAGTTGTTATTACTTCATTTTTTTTTTTTTTCAGCACACATCAATGTGAAACTAATTTTGTGACAAATCCAAGCCCTGTGAAGGTAAAACTTGCCATAGGCCACAGAGGACTTGAAGGGGCACATTGCAGGATTAATCATGGAAAGAACACCACTTGGTGAGGACAGAAGGACCTCTTACTTTATTTAAGGAACACACAACAGCTTAAGCTAAAAGCAAAATACGTGACTACAGTAGCAAAATTAAAACTTACTGTTTTTTAAAAGTAACCTTAAAGAAATTAATAAGCCACAAACTGGGGGAAAATATTAGCAACACATATACTTGGCAAAGGATTTATATCCAGGACATATAAAGAATGCCTGTAAATAAACATGAAAAAGAAACAAGATTCAATAACAAAAAATTGTGCAAAAAACTTGAACAGACACTTCACACAAGAAGATATGGGAATAGCCAATAAACACATGAAAAGATGCCTGACAATATAAGGAAAATAGGAAGATATAAATTAGTCATCAGAAATATATAAATTAAAACCATAAGATACCACTGCACACCCACTGGAATCTGCTAAAATTAAAGACTGGTAACATTAATCATTGGCAAGAATGTGGAGCAGGCAGGACTCACAGACATCTCTGATGGCAGCATAAAATGGCACGATCACTTTGGAAAACTGTTTGATGGCTTTTTGGAGAGTTAACCACATACCTTTCCAGTGACTCAGTAATTCTGTTCCTGGGTATAGCCCAAGACAAATAAAAACATTTACCCACAAAAAGACTTGTACAAGAACATTTATAGGATGTTCATTCACATCAAAGACTGGGAATAATCCATACCTTCATCAACAGGAAAATGGATAAACAAATTGTGGTATATTTGCAGGCATTTATATGTGTGCCTCTTGGTGTTATTCTCTAGTGCAGTTAGGTCTGTATCTTGTATTATACACAACACTGTATTATAGAAGAAACTCTGCTAAGGAAATAAAGTGATTAATATTGTTATTGCTAGTAGATCATTTATAGATCAGTGTGTTATTGATTTGTAAACACTGAGCTTTTCTCTCTTTCTTTCTCTTTCCTCTCTTTCACATGCTACCTTTCTCCCTTCCTTCTGGATTTCTTTTTTACATATTTATCTCAGACAAAATATCAGACAGTTCCAGAACCATCTTCAGACAATACTTGCCACTTGCAATGGAAGTATCACTTGCCAAAGATTTTACTGCTTAGATGCACAAACAGATTCACCTAGTGCCATTCTATGACCTCATACATGAATCAGTACACTAGCTTCCTAACCTGATAGCCCTATATTTGCATTTTCTGCCCTATCAGTAACCAAACACACAGCAGTATTAAACTTCCTAAATGATAAGTTAATGGAAAATATCATGGGCCCCTTTAGGGGAATCCTCATTACCCAAAGGATGAAGTCCAAATTTACTTTCCATCTAAGATTTGCAATGATAGACTTCCACGTTCTTGTCCAATTTTACATTCTGGAGCTGCTTTATCCCAAACAAAATGTGGGCTCCACATTGTCCCCATCTACCAAGCATATTTCTAACTCCAAACTTTTGTTCACATTCTCCCTGATAGAATGCCTTTGCTCCTTGTCCCACATGAATGTCCACATGAATCCTACCTGACCCACCAAAGATTCAGCCCCAGTGTCCCTTTTTCCAGAAAGCCTTTCCAAATGGCTTCAGTTCTCACTGAATCTCACTTTCTTAAATTTCCTCCAATATTTGTTGCTTAAAACACTCTCAAGTATGGGAACCCAGAAAACATCTAAACCCAGCCAATATACTGTCCATGTTGACCTTGACCTGACCTTACAATAGTAATAGTACTGTTTTCATCAGTATACTTTACTATATTCCAGGAACTCTTTCCTAGGAGATTAAATACTGCAAAAACTATATTTGCAGGAAGTTTAGGAACTTCCTTAAAATTTTTAAATGAACATAAAACTGTTAGATTTTTTAGTAGAGAGCATCAAACAACTCTTCACTCTCCAAGGCTTCATGAAATCCTATCTTTGAAACTTTCCCTTTGCTGTGTCTGCCAATCTTGAATGATTATATTACGATCATTTGCCTGGTCTTAATTAATACTCTCTTGCTTTGAAAGCTATCACTTAAACCAAACCCTAAACCTCATCAGTATCCCTGACTGTGTCATCTCCTCTGGTAAGTTCTACTCAGACTCTACTGTGATGGTGGCAAGCAATAGACTCAGTTTTGCCTTGTTAACAGGTTGTTGTAGTGGTATTTGGGGGGAATCAGGACTCAACAGGTACAGTGTAAATTCCCTTTGTGTGCATAAACAGGTTGGACCTTGCATCCAAAATATGGCTTGGATGTTGAGACTGATGAGGCCACACACCAAGAGGATATGAAGGGTTTATTACTCACACAATGAGGCTTTCTGAGAGCCTGGAACAAGCTCCTACACAGGTCTGATAGTGGCTTTAGAGAACAGACAATTTCTAGGGCATTTATGGTGGTTAAGGGAAAGGTTGGGGTGTAGATTTCTGTATCTGGGCTAGCACTCGCAGGGTTTGAACTTCCCATTGGTGTTAATGATAGGAGCACTTAACTTTTTTAGCTGCCCAGATGTGGGGCAGAAGAAGAAGAGAGTATGATGGGGCCTGAAAACTGTCAACAGTCAGACCCTAAACATGGAGCCAGACTCTGCATTACACCTCTACTCAACCCTCCTGTTACCCCCTCTCTATCTCTTTCAGCATCTAAAGAATCCCATGAATAGTCTACCCATGCATGTGAAGGGTATTGAGAGAATACGGTGCACTGAAAGTTGTTATACTCAATGTTTATAAGAATTCAATCGACATTCTAGTATGTAGTACTAACTTTAGAAGCAAATTACTAAACTATGCTGTGGTAAACGGACCCTAAGTTGAACCTCACTGATCTGTCTTCTGCTATTCAGACTCTTTATATAATCCCCTTCCCTTGAGTGGAAGCAGATTCCACAACTTTTAGAATATGGCAAAGGTCAAAGTATTTCTCAGATGCAATAAGGATCCCAAAGAAATTGATCATGAGTTAATCAAAGGGGAGATTATTGTTAGTGGACCTGATAGTCAGTGAAAACCTTGGAAAGAAGGACAAGGCCTTTCCTGAGGGAAAGGGAGATTCCCTTTGCTGGTTTTGAAGAGGTGCATTGCCATTTGTAAGTCCATGCAGAAGGCCATATTGTGGGGAGCTGTCTGAGGCCTCTAGGGAATGAGATTGGCCTCTGGCTGACATTCAGCAAGGAACTAGGAAGCTCAGTCACACAACTGCCAGGAGATACATTTTGCCAATGGCCTGTGTGAACTTGGGAGTGCCCAGTCAAGTCTCCAGATGAGAATGCAGCCCCACCAACATCTTGATTTCAGCCTGATGAGACAGTGAGCAGAGGACCTGACTAAGCTATGCCCAAAATCCCAATCCACCAAAACTGTGAGATAATAAACACGTGCTGTTTGAAAACCATGAAGTCTGTGGCCATTTGTTATACAGTAATAAATAACTGATGCATATGTGTTGAAGTAATAGTTTATTCTCTCAAGGTAAAGCATGGAAACAATATCTCAAATTGCTTTAAGAGTGTAAGAATAAAAGCAGTTAGTGGATTGCTGTACTTAAGAGTATTTAGCAGGGTAGTCTTATTATACAAAAATGGATTGGTCACTGTTTCAGTAGCTTCTGCATTTCACTCTCTAAGGAATACCGTCTTTCCTGGCCAGGTTTTCCCTTGCTGTCAAGTCCTCATTACCTTGCATGTAATGTAGGCAGGCAGCCAGGAGTGTTTGTTCACCTGACTCAGTTCACAGATGCCACAAATATTATCTACCTGTAATGGGAAGTCCCCAATTATACACCGACAATTGAATCCATTCCAGTCTTACAAGCTTCTAAATTATTTGAACCAGAGTATAACCTCTAAGAGCCATTTCCAGATATATGGCACCATAAAACACAACCTAAATTAACTTGGCCAACAGCTTCATACCCTGTAGCTGAATGTTTGCTTGCTAATATTTGCATAACTCATTACTACCATTTTGTGTATTTAGACAATGTATTGTTCATTTCTCCCTGTGATTAGCATTTTATTTAGATGCAATCTTTTCTCTATTATTTGGCACAGCCCCTCAGGCAGAGGCTTGGGGCAGTTCCTCACTATGTACTTGTTTATGGAGTGGATGACTTGCCTGTGGCTGCCTTCCGGGTTGCCTAAGGCGATGACTATGTATTCTGGAATAAGTCATAGCTAAAGTTTTTCTTTCTCATAAGACTCTCTCTACCTGCTTGGGGAAACAAACTGAGGGTTGCTAGAGGGGAGGTAGGTTGGGGCATGGGTAACTAGGTGATGAGCATTAAGGAGGGCACTTGATGGAAAGAGCACTGGTTGTTATATGCAACTGATGAATCACTAAAATCTACCTCTGAAATTAATAATATACTGTATGTTAATTAAATTGAATATAAATAAAAAAATAATAAATTGTTCCTCTTTTTTTGTTGTTGTTTAGTTTGCAAGGGCAGCACCTTTCTCTACCTTATCACTCTGCCCAGCACTATTGTGATAGACACTACATGAAAACATAGCTTAAAGCTCCCTTTGCCTACTCAAAATTATGTACATCCTTACTCTCAACCAAGAGAATATTTTCTAGAGAATGAATAGGGCAGAATACATATTTAATAAGATTATGAGTGGGCCAAAGTCTATTTGGTGACAAAGCCTATTTTGTGACAATTTACTCTCTGTGGGAATCTCTGTGGGTTAATTAATCTGCATTAATTAACCAGGGCTACTATAACAAAATATCATAGACCAGATGGCTAACCAACAGAAATTTCTTTTTTCACAGTTCCAGATTTTGGATACCTGAGGTCAAGGTATCAGGTTTCTTCTGAGGGTTCTCTTCCTGGCTTGTGGATGGCTACCTTCTCACTATGTCCTCATATGGGTTTTATTCTGTGTGGGTGCATGTCTATATTCTAATCACCTCTTCTTATGAAAACAGTAATCATATAGGAAAAGAACCCAACTAATGACCTCATTTTATCTTCATAGCTGAAATCCAGATCTCCAATACAGTCACAACCTGAGGAGTGGGAGTTGAGGGCTTCAATGTGTGAATTGAGGGAGGGCACAATTCAGCCCATAACATCATTCCACTTCGAATCTGACTTCACCAGTGTAATGAGGATTGATCCTAGAAGTGGGGGAACCCCTGGAAACATCTGAAGTGATAGGTACAGAATTGTTCTTCAGGACTGGCCAAAGTTTTCCTTGGACAGTGAGTCAAGGATGGTCCCTGGTCATTCTCAGAAGTTGGATCATGGGAGGCAAAGCCAATGCCAGTTTTCTTCAAGACCTAAGAAAAGGCAATAGAAATCCAGAATTCAGATTTTTTTCTAGGACAGTGTCCACAAAGAAATTGAGAAGTTTCATGTTATAATGGTAGATGGGAGGGTCTTACAAGGCAATGGCAGATGGAACACAGGACCAAGACAGAACCAACTCCTCTTCTCCAGTACTCGTGCAAGGAGATGGGCAGTGGAGACAAAGCAGTCCAAGGTGCCACAAACAAAAATAATCAGACAGCCAAATGGTTAGAAAGGAGAGGTATTGTGGACACACAGTGAGACCAGGGCTTCCCTGAAGACTCATCTCAGGAATCCAGGACAGGAGACACTAAAAGCATGACAGGACACTCTTCTTCTGCAAGATGGAGAGACAGGTGAGCTTCTCTTAGAAGGGTTCCAGAAAGCTCACAGACAACATTCCATACATTTGGAAGGAATTTTTGATTTGCGGCAATATTAGGATGTTTTTGTGAAGCAGAGTTACCTTTAGGAAGTTTCTGCTCTGCAGGGTTTGCCTCAGAATGCAAAAGTTTAGGAGGGGAGCATTTTTCTCTAAGATGTGTGGGTGTTTCCCAGGGTCCCAGGCTGACATGTATGACATGCTGAATGTAGGACAGACTTAAATTAAGGGAGGAAGAGGGTCAGGACACTTTCCCCTTTCCCAGTGATAGAACCTCATTCATAGACTAAGAAGACTGAGCAAGTTAGTCTTCTGGATTCAAATCCCACAAACAAACAAGCAAGGAAAAAAAAGGAAAGCCTTTTTCTGTTTTGATCCAATATCTGTGGACTTTGCATCCCTTGTAACACTCCTTTAAGGGTGGGGATGTAGTTATGACACCAAAGGGGAAATTTCTGACCTAATAACTTAGGGCACCCTGTGATATGTCTGAGAGCAAATATCACACGGTGTAGAATTTCACGAACAGAATGTACCAGATACCTGATGGGCACCTGGGTGGGGAGCCAGTTAAGTGTCTGACTCTTGATCTCAGCTCAAGTCTTGATCTCAAGGTTGTGAGTTTAAGCCCCACCCTGGACTCCACACTGATGTGGAACATACTCAAAAAAAAAAAAAAAAAAAAAAAAAAGAATGCATCAGATACCTGACTGAAGACCTCCTACATTCAAATAACTTAACCGTCAGGAGGAGGATCTAAGGCTGCTTCTATCAAGATACTTTCTTTCCTCCTAGGAAATTCTCAGTAAGAGGATAATTTTGTTATTTGTTTCAGGAATTCCTCAGATCAATTTATCCAAACACTAGATGTCTTAAACAGCCCCCTTCCTGGGTGGTAGATCATCCAGCTGGGTAAATGATCGGTTTACCATCCCACAGTTTACTTATGAAGACTTGCTTCAAAACCCTGGTTGAGCTGTGCTTCTAATCCTAAATGAATATACTATGAGTTTTGCCCAGTTCTGGTTAAATCCTTTCATAGAAAGACATGTCTTGAGCCCAGACTCTGAAATGTTATAAATATACACTGTGATCTCTCCCTTCTGAGACCATTTTACTCTGTCAGGATGGCACCTTTCCTCACTGCTGTGGGTAATAAACTTGGCTTTGTTTGATCAACAGATAATTCTGGCAGCCTTTCTAGAGAGTTGGCACTTGACATGCCCCCAAATTAGTTTCTAATGAAAAGTTAAGACTTTGGATGGTTTCTTAGGTCCATTTTCTACCTGAACACTCTGGCAGAGTATGAGACACCACAGAGGAAATATCAGAAATGCAAAGTAACTCTCCTTTTGCTTTCCTTGGGTCTGTTACTGTAGACAGTGCCATCTTCTTCAAAGGCAAATGGAATAAATTGACTCATTTGCCTCTCAGTGTCCTTAGAACCTCTGCATGCCCTGCTCTCAGCCCATCCTAGCATCTGTGCCTAGGACTGAAGGACTGAAATGGGTGGAGGCACCTGTTGCCAGATGCTTACGGTGTTCTCAGGTCAAGTCTGAAGAAAGGTGTGTCCTGTTTGGATCTGCTGAGGGCTGATCTGGAATTAGATGTTGATCACATGGGGGCAGGAGCAGAGCTCATTTTTCATTCTACATCGCTAGCCTCAAAGGGGCATGGAACTGCTAACCATCATCTGCTCCCATTCATCTCTGAGCTTGCGTCTCCTATGATCCAGGACTCTCCTCAAATCACAAAATTTCTGGGGGTCCAATTTTAGGTCCACTTTTTTCACAGAGATCAAGTGATTTGTGAGTGAATCCCTAAGCACTCATTAGCAACAACAACAACAAAAATGTAAGAAAGAAAGAAAAGAAAAAGAAAAAGAAAAGCTTTTCCTGTAATTTTATATGAATCAGGACACTTTTTGGCTGTGGATGACACATGTTCAACTTAAAGTGGCTTAAAGAGATGACATTTATCATCTGTGACAAGAGAAGCCTGGGAGTGCCAAAAATGTACCTCTGTGGTTGCCAGACAGCTGTTCAAGCCTGTATATCACATCCTTAAATAACAGGCTAAAAGTAGGAAGGTATGTGTGGGGAAATAAAAGTCTCCTGGATTTCTCAGTGTTCCTATGCAAGTCCTGACCTCCTAAGACTCTTCACAAATGAGGGCAATGATTTCTATAGCCATCTGGCTAATGTTTCCTGATAGATGAATGGATAAAGAAAGTGTGTTGTATACATACAATGGAATATTATTCAGCCTTAAAAAGGGAGGGAAATCCTGCCACAGGCTCCAACATAGGTGAATGTTAAAGACATTATAGTAAGTGAAATAAACCAGCCACAGAAAGATAAGCATTGCATGATTCCATGTATACAAAGTATCTAAAGTGGTTAAACTCACAGAAATGGAGAGCAGAATGGCAGTTACCATGGCTTGCAGGGAGGAGGAAATTGTTCAGTGGGTACAGTTTCCATTCGGCAAGATGAGGAACTGTGCCCACAATGCCTTCAGTTAACAATATGTAGTGTGTCTTGAAACTTCGTTAAGAGGGTAGAGTTCATATTAAGTATTCTTACCACAGTAAAAAAAGAAATAAAAAAGAAAAAGAAAAACAATATTTTTAGCATTTCAGAAGTAATCTTCCTGCCCCACTAGGTCAATACTTCCCCAATGTCTTCAAATTCATTATCTTTGATGAACAAATTAATTTTTTTATAATTTTGTCTTCATATGCATATAATTACAAGAAATGTACCCTCTTTTCATCTAGCTTCCACTTAATGTTGTTCAGCACTATATATGTGAGCTCTTCCACACTGTGACATGGTTTATCTATCCTCACTGGTGTAAATCACTCCGCTGCACAAATATACCAACTTTTTACATTTTACTGTTGATGGATATCTGAGTTGGCTTTTGCAAACAGTATGTTGCTATATAATAACAACAAAGAGCTGCTATGATTGAGCTTGTAGGTACATGTGATAATTTGATGAAAAAAACGAAAACAAAAATGAAAAAAAACTCTAAAGGATATTAAAACTTTTCTTCTCCCTCTCTAAACTCCAGATAGTTATAGCCCAGAGTAGGAACCACAGTTAAGTCCCACTGGGATGCCAGGAAGACTGAACATGCTACCTGCCTAGGTTTTACATTTCAAGGTGGGGAAACAAGATCTGGAACACTCCCAGGTCTTAAATCCTGAGACACACCTAGGGTTACTTGACTGCCAGGAGAATCGTTCTCAGGAGGGGAGCTGCCTCCTTTTCTTGATAATCAGAGAAAACGCATTTCTCTTCATGCCCCATCTATGGGCTATAGGGCCCCTTGTGCAGAAAGATTTCCATTGGCTGTTGCCATGCTGCCTCGTGGGTCAGCCCTGAAGCAGGTGCAAATAGGTATTCTTTATTACAAAATATTTAATAAGAAACCTGAGTCTCACTCAGAACATCTTGTGTGCACATTTAGGATAAAATATTAAAAATGCAACAGCAGAGCACAGTGTTTCTTCTACCTCATTCTCTCTCCCTGGACAATTTTTTTGCCCCTTAAAACCCCTCTTGCATAATTTCCCTTCCATCTCATGGAGAGCAACTGGATTATAAACCCAGCCCTGGCTGAGAAGGTCTGTCTCTGGCACTCATAGCCTCTCCATTAGAGGCAGGGTCCCTATAACAAGGGGGGAGAGACGGAGAAGTGGCGGGTCCACAGGCGATCAACATCATTTCCACATATTATTGATATCAGTGATGATGGATGTGGTCTTCCAATAAAGCCCATGTTTTTAGTCAATTTTAGAAAATTCATTACTTTTTGTCTAGGCCTCACAATACTCAATTTTATTACCCGTTCCAATTTAATTTGTATTACATTGAAAATTACATGAGCAAAAGTTACTCTGACAGAAGAATACAATATTGATGGAGACAGTGGCAAGGCAGTTACTCCTCTGGAAAATGTCCAGGCTGGTTGCAGTCCTTTTGGGCTCTGAGCTTGCAAAACCAAGCCAAAGACATACTTTCTCTCACGGCAGCTGAATTTTGCCCGAAGCTAAGGTCAGTCCACTAACCTGAGACTAACTTCTAACAATTAAAATACCATTACTTGTGTAAGGGAAACATATATCTTTCTATCAGAACAAAATAGTTCACCCAATAGATTATTTATGTCAGACCTGGCTCAGAATGATGTTATTATGGAAAGGTCTGTGTGGGTTTCCCTGTTCTCTAACTATGATCAGCAGCCCACAAAAATAGAAAATTACTAGGTTTGCATTGTCCTTGGTGATAGCTGTGTTTCTCACAAGGGAAGACTAGAGAAGGTTTCACATCTTCTTTGCAGGACTAAAACAAAGACACTGGTAGCCTAGGAGACACACACACACACACACACACACACACACTTCCTCTTTAACACACACACACTCTTACACACTCACTATATTCCAAGCCACCAAAAAGAAGGGCAGGCTGTGACTTGATGTATTCAGTTTGAATATATTTTCAATATTCCCACCTTCTTTTCTCCTCATTAAGCAGATCTGAATAAGTATACCGACTGTAATTTGGACAGATCAGAAGAGGACAGACTATTATCCCCCTTTTCTTTTTTTTCCTTTCTATTTATTTATTTATTTAAAAATTTTTATTTCTTTTCAGCGTAACAGTATTCATTGTTTTTGCACCACACCCAGTGCTCCATGCAATACATGCCCTCCCTAATATCCACCACCTGGTTCCCCCAACCTCCCACTCCCTACCCCTTCAAAACCCTCAGGTTGTTTTTCAGAGTCCATAGTCTCTCATAGTCTCTCATAGTCTTTCTCTCACCTCCCCTTCCAATTTCCCACAACTCCCTTCTCCTCTCCATCTCCCCATGTCCTCCATGTTATTCCTTATGCTCCACAAGTAAGTGAAACCATATGATAATTGACTCTCTCTGCTTGACTTATTTCACTCAGCATAATCTCCTCCAGTCCCGTCCATGTTGCTACAAAAGTTGAGTATTCATCCTTTCTGATGGAGGCATAATACTCCATAGTGTATATGGACCACATCTTCCTTATCCATTCGTCCATTGAAGGGCATCTTGGTTCTTTCCACAGTTTGGCGACCGTGGCCATGGCTGCTATAAACATTGGGGTACAGATGGCCCTTCTTTTCACTACATCTGTATCTTTGGGGTAAATACCCAGTAGTGCAATTGCAGGGTCATAGGGAAGCTCTATTTTTAATTTCTTGAGGAATCTCCACACTGTTCTCCAAAGTGGCTGCACCAACTTGCATTCGAATGCAAGTTGGTGCAGCCACTTTGGAGAACAGTGTGGAGATTCCTCAAGAAATCATCCCCCTTTTCTTAAAAACATTATTCTGCTCTTACAATTTAATTCAAAATTAATTCTTGGATGTTTTACATTGTGTCTGTGAGCTTCCAAGATCTTTAGGTTTTGTTTTATAGTCCTCATTGCTGTTGTTAAGTCCTGTCTTCCAAACGAAATTCAGGTTGGGGTTGGAATTGGGGTTTTGCCATAGGCTATTCTCTCAAACTTGCCCCCTCCCTTCCCCTCCTCCTCCTTCTCCTCTCCCTCCTTCTTCTCCTCTCCCCTTTCTCCCCCCTCATCCTCCCTCTCTTTCCCTCCCTCCTTCCTTCTCCCTCCCCTTTACCAGGTTTTTCTCTTCCCCTTTAATTGATTTCTCCTTGATCTTGCTCCAATTCTCTAGACTCAAATTCAGCTACTAAACTTTTGTATTTCTAATTAGTATCTACAACATCACATTTTGTAAATTATTGCTCCCCAACTGTCCGTTTGCTCACCTGGACAGAGATCCTGACCAAGATGCTTCAGTATCAAGTAAAGAACATCGGTTCTAAGCCAAAACTTCTAAAACCTGGTGCTGGACCCTCCTGCTTTTTCTGCCAAAGTGGCCATGGGTGCCTTGTCTTCCAGAAGGTGCAGGAGCTTTGAGTACTGGTTATATAATTAAATTTCTCATCATTTGAAGAGTTTTATGTGTGTCTGTAGTCAAATATACTAAGATGCTTTGTTATATCAAGCCTAAATGCTACTCATAATATGTTGATCCAGTCTTTTAAGGTTATATAATGTGATTTATTCTTAGTAGAATATTTTAAACTAATGCAGATGCTTAGTTAGTGCCAAAGGACATTTTCTTCTCAAAATTGAAAATATTTCTGGTATTAGGGTTGGATAAATACATTAAGCTGAAAATGGCTTCTTTGATTTGTTTTTGGCTCTCCTCCATAGTTGTTAGAATTCCACTTAACATTCTTGCTGTCTATAAAGAGTCATGAGTTACAAGAGCTTAAAAGTTAGCCTCTTTCAGTTGGGATTGTGATTCATCAATAAAAATGTTACATGTTGATAGTTTCTAGATTGATTACCATCACATGAAAGACCACATTGGGTTGTGATCATCTATGACTACATCATATAGCGTGAAGCTCTGCTTGGTTAACAAGAGGATGATTTCCAGTTTTATCAAATTACTGCATGATATTCTTTCACCTACATTATTGCTCTTTCCATTGAGGGGAACTAGGAAGAAAAGAAAACAAACCCTTAAATCTTAGCTTATTATCCAAAGTTTTATCATCATATTTACTTGTGGGTCTACACAAAGTTCTTTTTTAGCTCAGTCTATCAAAGATGATAAAAGTAAATTTGCTGAACTGATTGGAGAGATGAAACAGAAGAAAAAGTAAACAATGATTTCTAATTTTTGTCCTTGAGGATTCATTGGACCATGGCATTATTACTGACAACTGGTTAGGAATAGTGTTTCTGAAGATCAGACTTTGGGAGGCAGCCAACAGAGTACCCTGTTTCTATCTTATCGTTTTGGAATAAATTAATCACCTATTGGTCAAAGTAAGAGAAACAAACACTTACTGAACGTTTAATCTCTCTTTATGTATGAACCCACTACTCTCCATCAGATCATTTGGCTCTGCAACCAGCTCATCCCTGCACTGGTGATTTTTTTTTTTTTAAAGATTTTATTTATGTATTTGACAAAGAGATCACAAGTAGGCAGAGAGGCAGGCAGAGAGAGAGGGAAGTGGTCTCCCTGTTGAGCAGAGAGCCCAATGCGGGACTTGATCCCAGGACCCTGGGGTCATGACCTGAGCCGAAGGCAGAGGCTTTAACCTACTGAGCCACCCAGGCGCCCCATGCACTGGTGATTCCTGACCCAGCACTTTTATGGACTACATTTAATTTTTATTCTTCCTCGAAGGCTGTTTTCATGCTATAGTGTCAGAGTTGAGCTGTTGCTGTGGAGATCATATGTTTGTGAATCCTAAAATATTTACTATCTGGCCTTTACAGAAAATGTTTGCTAACCCCTGGTTTAGATAAAGTTCATAAGGTCTAAAGTGAAAGTGTTATTTTTTGGTTCATTCTCTTTTAGTTTTCATGAGATGACACAACAGTTTCCCCCATGATTTGCCATTTCTCTAAATCTCAGTCCAAAACAAGTAAGTCTACTCATCATGGAGTATGTTGTTTCCAATTCATTCAACCTTGTTTCAAGTTAAGGGAAGAGATAGATGTTTAGTTATCACTGTGTCGAATACTATGGGAATTCTCGGAAACCTACAACAGAAGTGCCATGTTTCAGGTTTCAAAACAGCTCATCTGGGACTAGAACAGGGGAAGGAGTTGTGATGTACTTCTTTGGAATTAGGTTCTGAATATCACTGAGTCATAAGGCAGGCCACCCCATTTTGTCTTTATGGAGAATAACGAGCATCGCCAAGAAGCTGTCAGCACCCCCCTTTTCCTCCCCCACACAAACTTAGCCCAATGCAAACGGCTCAATTCTAACATCTATACTCAAGCTCAGTACTTCTCAGCTTTCTCTTTCCCTTGTGAAAAAAGAACAGTGATTGTTTTTGTTGCTGCTTTAAACAGTGAGTCTGATAGAAAGCTCTAAAACAAAATGATTTTCTCCTCCTAAAGTCCTTTACAAATTGTCTTGCCTTGTGATCCCACCTTTTGCATCATGCTGGGTATTAGAAAACCATGTGAGTTTAAAAGGGGGTCTGGAAAAGCAGGAGTTCCAGGGACTTCAGTCACCTTGATGGAAGGGACATTTAGTAGGGTTCAGGAGGCCAGAGCTTGTTTGAGCTGGGAGAGAAATGGACTGCTTCTATCTCCTGCTGTCTGAAGAAACCCTATGAAGATGGGAGTGGAGTGATGGATATAAGGAAGAAGTTGTCTGAAGGACAGTGTTTATCTGGAAAAGACTCACAAGGATATCTAAGGATGGTTGGGGAATTCTAATCTTGAAAGTTCTGTCAACATAGGATCCCAGCCACCTGCCTTAAAAGGTTTCACTATAGATTCTATTACTGTCAGGGTAGGTAAGGATGGGGGTGTGTGGGTATTTTCAGTTTGGTGGCTCCGGACTTAGACTTTGACAATGGACTGAGCTGTCCAGATGTAATGTTCTTTAAGCAAGAAGGCACAGATAACCTTGGCTCATCACCAGTGAGATAGTCATGGTCCCTGTGTTGGCAGGTGGGTACCAGAGTGGATTTAACTGTCTTAGTTTCCTAGAACTCTTGAGCAAGTGACCATGAGCGGAGTGGCTTCAAGTAGCAGAAACATATTCTCTCACAGTTTGGGAGACGAGAAGTCCAAAATCAAAGAGTTAGCAGGTTGGTTCTGCTTTGAAGGTTCTGAGGAAGAACCTATTTCTATGCCTCGCTCAGCTTCTGGTGACTGCCAACAGTACTTGGAATTCCTTGGCGTAGAAATGCATGACCCCAAGAGGTACTTCTGTTGTCTCATGGAGTTTTCCTCTAGATGTCTGTGCTGTGACTAAAGTTCCTTTTTCTCTAAGGACAACAGTCAGTTGAGTAGAGCCCACCTTAATCCAGTCTGTCCCCATCTTGACTTGATTATATCAGCAAAAACACTACTTCCAAATAAGGTCACATTCACAGGTACTAGGAGTAAGGACTTGAAAACACCTTTTTGGGAGGGATACAATTCTACTCACTATACTTAGTATGGCTTTTTCAAGGAGGCCTATGTTGGTGAGCCAGACAGTTTCTCCTATAATCTTCTGCAGAAATCCCACCAATCACGCACCATGCCTGGTTGTGCTCCTGGGACCCAGCACAGTCTGGAAAATCCCTCTGCCCTCCTCCCATGACACTCCATGCTTTACTCTTCCTCCGGGATTCCCTTACTTCTTTCCCCAACAGGGTTGTGTCCAGGGTCTGGCCAGAAGCCCCTGAGTTGCCATCAGCTGATAACTTTATACTGATTGCCCTCTTGGCTTTAGAGAGAGCAGGAGACTTGAAAGATGGTTTGAAATTCTTTTATTTTTTTTAATTTAAATCTTTAAAAATTTTTTTGGGTGGTTTGAAATTCTAAAGACTTTGCCAAACAACTGCAACTCTTACCCCAGGGGTTATAGTCTATATTTTGCAATAATTAAAATAAGAAATCATGGGTGGTGACAGCAGCTCTAGTGTTTGGGTTTCTGCATTCTGAATCTAAAGATGATGAAGAAATCTGGGAGGAGAAGTGGCTACAGTGGGTATCTGCAGAGTGTTCCAAAACCCGTGATTACTCTAAATGGTGCAGATCACACAGAAACCAAGCCATCAGTTCGCCCTTTATGTGACACATCAGAGAGTGAACAAAATGGCATGTGATTTAGAAATCTTAACTGGTGAACAGAGCTTGTTATAAGACAACATGAAGAGAAGCACTGTGGCCTTGTCCTTCACAGAAGGAAGAACAACCTTAAATACTAGTCTGACTTAAAGTTGAGACCTAGAGGTTCAGCTCAGTGCCACCACTCACCAGCTGTGTCTTTCAGGAAGGAGCTGGTGGAGATCTATACAGATAGTGCACTTTCTAGATGGAGCAAATGTAGTAAGTTCTCCCGGCTGGACCACAGTGGGATGAGACTCCCTGTGCTGGGTGATGCTTCTACAAGCCAGTAGATGCTGAAGATGGTCAACATCCCCCAGAAGCTTGGGGAAAGGATGGAGCAGATTCTCCCTCATGGTCCTCAGGAGAAACCAACCCTGCTAACACCACACTTTGATCTCACAAGATTGCTTGAACTCCATCATGATGGGGCTTGCTAAGAGCAGAATGGATGGGACATTGTCAGTGACTTCAGCTCTCATCCATTATACATTCACTTTCCAAAGCACACCAACCAAGAAGAGCTAACCAAGATATTAAGTTAGCTCATTCATTATCTTCTTTTTTTAAAAAAAAATTTTATTTCTTTTCAGCGTAACAGTATTCATTGTTTTTTTCACCACACCCGGTGCTCCATGAAATCCATGCCCTCCCTAATACCCACCACCTGGTTCCCCCAACCTCCCACCCCTGGCCCCTTCAAAAACCTCAGGTTGTTTTTCAGAGTCCATAGTCTCTCATGGTTTACCTCCCCTTCCAATTTCCCTCAACTGCCTTCTCCTCTCCATCTCCCCTTGTCCTCCATATTATTTGTTATGCTCCACAAATAAGTGAAACCATATGATAATTGACTCTCTCTGCTTGACTTATTTCACTCAGCATCATCTCTTCCAGTCCCGTCCATGTTGCTACAAAAGTTGGATATTCATCCTTTCTGATGGAGGCATAATACTCCATACTGTATATGGACCACATCTTCCTTATCCATTCATTATCTTCTGTCTTCTTGACAAACAAGACAGGTTATATAACCAGAAGATCAACCAACCAACCAACCAAGCAAACAAACAAAATCCAGAATGGCTAGAGATCAGAAAGGAAACATCTGGATAATTTGGAAGCCCTGATGGGCTTTTTATGGCAGAGGCCAGTTGCATTTGTTTTTACATAGAAAGGTGACTATATTTTAAATTCCATACCCTCCCCATTTCTGCCTCTTCTGATGTAAATCAATAGCCATGTATGGTATGTTGTCATTCTGGACTTTTCAGTGTTTTCCATTGGTCTGTCCTATAGAGGTTTTACATATTTTTTGGCAGATTTCTGAATACTTCGTATTTTTTATTGATAATTTATTTATTTAAATTATTTTACTTTATTTATTTTCTTTTTTAGCCAACAATAGTACAACATTAGTTTCAGATGTAGAGTTCAATAATTCATCAGTTGCATGTAACACCCAGGGCTCATAACACCACATATCCTACTTAATGCCCTCCCCCATTTACCCCATTTCCCCCCATGCACCTCCCCTCTAGCAACCCTCAGTTTATTTCCTATAGTTAAGAGTGTGTCATGGCTTCTCTTCCTCTCTGATGACTTCCCATTCAGTTTTGCCTTCCTTCCCCTATGGTCCTCCATGTTGTTTCCCATATTGTACATATGAGTTAAACCATATGATAATTGTCTTTCTCTCATTGACTTATTTTGCTTAGCATAATATCCTCTAGTTTCATCCCTGGTGGTGTATATGGTAAGATTTCATCCTTTTTGATGGCTGAGTAATATTCCATTGTGTATATATACCACATCTTTATCCATTCATGTGTTGATGGATCTTTGGGCTCTTTCCACAGTTTGGCTATTGTGGACATTGCTGCTTAAACATTGGGGTATATGTGCCCCTTCAGATCACTATATTTGAATTGTTGGGAAAAAAAACCTAGTAGTGCAATTGTTGAACCATAAGGTAGCTCTATTTTTAACTTTTTGAGGAGCTTCCATACTGTCTTCCAGAGTAGCTGCACCAACTTGCATTCCCACCAACAGTGTAGGAGGGTTCCCCTCTGTGAACACTTGCCATTTCCTGACCTGTTAATTTTAGCCAATCTGACTGGTGTGCAGTAGTTATCTCATTGTGGTTTTGATTTTGATTTGTATTTCCCTGATGGTGAGTGATGCAGAGCATTTTTTCATGTATCTGTTGGCCATTTGTATGTCATCTTTGGAGAAAAGTCTATTCATGTCTTCTGCTGATTTCTTCACTGGATTATTTATTTTTTTGGGTGCAGAGTTTGATTTTTTTAAAAGATTATTTGTTTATTTATTGACAGAGAGAGAGAGAGAGAGAGAGAGAGTGCATGTGTGAGGGAGAACAGAAGTAAGGGGAGCAGCAGGCAGAGGGAGAGGGAGAAGCAGACTCCCTGCTGAGCAGGGAGCCTGATGCTGGGCTTGATCCCAGGACCCTGGGATCATGACCTGACCCAAAGGCAGATGCTTAACCTACTGAGCTACCCAGGCACCCCAGAGTTCTTTATAAGTTCTTTATAGATTTTGGATACTAGCTCTTTATCTGATACATCATTTGCAAATATCTCCTCCCACCCCATAGTTGCTTTTTGGTTTTGTTGTCTGTTTCCTTTGCTGTGCAAAAGCTTTTTATCTTGATGAAATCCCAATAGTTCATTTTTGCTTTTGTTTCTCTGCCTTTGGAGATGTGTCTAGCAAGAATTTGCTGTGGTTGAGGTCACAGAGGTTGCTACCTGTGTTCTTCTCTAGGATTTTGATGGATTCCCATCTCACATTTTAGGTCTTTCATCCATTTTGAGTTTATTTTTGTGTGTGGTGCAAGGAAAAGATCCACTCTTGTTCTTTTACATGTGGCTGTCCAATTTTCCCAACACCATTTGTTGAAGAGACTATCTTTTCCCATGGATATTCTTTCCTGCTTTGTTGAAGATTAGTTGACCATAGAGTTGAGGGTCCACTTCTGGGTTCTTTATTCTGGGTTCTCTATGTGTCTGTTTTTGTGCCAGGGCCATACTGTCTTGATGATTGCAGCTTTGTAATAGAGCTTGAAGTCCAGAACTGTGATGCCAATAGCTTTGGTTTCTTTTTCAATATTCTTCTGCTTATTCAGGGTTTTTTCTGGTTCCATACAAATTTTACAATTAATTATCTGTTCCAGCTCTGTGAAAAATGTCGATGACATTTTTCATATGGATTGTATTAAATGTGCAGGTTGCTCTGGGTAGCATAAATTTTTAAATTATATTTCTTCTTCCAATCTGTGAACATTGAATATTTTTCCATTTCTTTGTGTCTTCTTCAATTTCTTCCATAAGTGTTCTGCACTTTTTCGAGTACAGATCCTTTCCCTCTTTGGTTAGGTTTTTTCATAGGTATCTTATGGGTTTTGGTGCAATTGTAAATGGGATTGATTCCTTAATTTCTCATTCTTCTACCTCATTGTTAATGTATAGAAATGCAACTGATTTCTGTGCATTGATTTTATATCCTGCCATGTTGCAGAATTCCTATATGCGTTCTAGCAATTTGGGGGTGGAGTCTTTTGGGTTTTCCACAAAGAGTATCGTGTCATCAGTGGAGAGTGAGAGTTTGACTTATTCTTTGTCAATTCAGATGCCTTTTGTTTATTTTTGTTGTCTGATTGCTTAGGCTTGGACTTCTAGTACTATGTTGAACAGCAGTGGTGAGAATGGACATCACTGTCATGTTCCTGACCTTAGGGGCAAAGCTCTCAGTTTTTCCCCATTGAGAATGAAATTCATTGTGGGCTTTCCTATATGGCTTTTATGATACTGAGACATGTTCCTTCTATCCCTACCCTGTGAGGAGTTTTAGTCAATAAACAATGCTGTACTTGTCAAGTGATTTTTCTGCATCTGTTGAGAGGATCAAATGCTTCTTCTTTCTTTATATGGTGTATCACAATGATTGATTTGCATATATTGGACTATATTTACAACCCAGGAATAAATCCCAATTGGTCATGCTAAATAATCCTTTTTATATGCTGTTGGATCCTATTGGCTAGTATTTTTTTAGAATTTTTGCATCCATGTTCACCAGGGATATTTGTCTGAAAGTCTCCTTTTTGGTTTTTGGATCAAGGTAATGCTGGCTTCATAGAATGGGTTTGGAAGTTTTCCTCCCATTTCTATTTGTTGAAAGTGCCTCAGTAGAATAGGTATTAATTCTTTTTTAAATGTTTGGTAGAATTCCTCTGAGAAGCCATCTGCCCCTGGGCTCCAGAAAGCTAACTACACAAATGAGCCTTGCTCACCCAGACTAGGCTATTTTGTGCCCCGTGTTTTTGCCTGTGATGGGCCTTTTGCCAGAAATGCCGTTGCCCCCTCCAACGGTCCCTGCTCCAATCATGGTCATCTAAGGATTCATGCTCCTCCCCATCTGGTCCCAGCAGAGACAGCACATGGGGGCCATACAGGGTTTCAGCTACATGACCTGAGGGATCCAAATTTTCTGGGACAAGGTCTCCAAGAGATTCACATGATCTTTACAGTATGAAAGCATCATTGGTACCTCCTGCTCCTCCATCAGTATTCAGCTCAGAGGCCACTTCCTCCAGGGAGCCCTCCTGCCCTGCCCTGCCATCCATTCCCACTGCACCCTGAAGCAGGGACAGGTAGAGAGCCAGGGTGACCCAGCAATGGGGGCGCATGCCACATTCACGAGTGCTTCCAGTCCCTGAGCCTGTTTCCTGCTGCCTGTGACTCTATGGGGGGACATGGATTACTTGTCGGGGTTTTCACTGGTAGCAGCGTCGACGTGATCAGGCAGGATGTGCCTCCCCTTGGGAATGCTCACCCTGCACTCCATCCCTTCCCGAAAGTGTCCTTGAGATCTCTGTGGTGGGAGCAGCTGGGAGGCGAGACCACCTGCCCACGAGGGCCTTCAGGGATGGCGGAAACCTGGTGGCAGCCCAAGGGAACAGACCTCCTCTAGGCCCTACTCCTCAGATAGCAGCTGCCCGCTGGGTGCAATGGGTCCACGCCTCCCTGACCTTCCTCAGGGCCCCACACAGAGATTCTCTAAGGGTTACATGAGGAAGCCCTGAAAACACAGGGTTCTTACAGAAGGTGGGAGTTTTTCTTCCTGCTTCTACTCTGATCCCCCAACCCCCCAAACACAGCCCCAGTCTGTCCTCCTCCTCCATCTCCATGATGACCACCCCAGTGCCACCTCCCAGTGCTCCATGCTGACCCTGTGAGACCCCTACCAGAATAATCCAGCCTCGTCTCACCCCCCCCTCGTTCCCCTGTCCCCACCATCATGCAGATCTGTGCAGAACACACATCACATCCTGTGCTCAGCCAGCGTCCTGTGTCTCCAGGTGTGCACCCTCCCCTACCCTACACTAGGTAAGGGCTGTGCTGTGACCCTGTTCCCTGCCCCCTCCCCTGACACCTTTTCTCTTTTGCCCCAGACCCCTGGGAACACAGCCCTCAGCATTTATACTCCTGTGATCCCTGTGTAGAACAATCTGCCCTCTGCCCTCCCAGACTACCTCCTCTTCCCCTAATCTCAGCCTGAATGTCTCTTCTGGCTGTGGCCCCTGACCCCATTCACCATCCCACTATAGGAATTAATCTGCAGAGAAATGACTGCTCTTCCCTGTCCCCTTGTTCTTGATTCCCTGGCTTTGCCCCATACAAGGACAGAAGCCCTGGGGGTCGTTGAGCCTCACGGGCTTGTTTTCTCCATCACTGTCCCGCATGCGCCCGAACAGCGCCCAAGACGTGGGGAAGCTGCAGAGATACTCCATGTGTGGGTGCGAAGGAATGCAGTCCCCGCCGGGCCCACTTGGGGTCAAAGAGACTCACGGGGTTGGTTCCTTCCCCAGACTCCTTCCAGACCCTTTCTTGCCAGCTCTGGGCTCGAGGCCACCTCCCCTGCCTGCACTCCCAGGCCTTCTGGGGGGCTGCCCTGCACCAGCAGTCCTCGGAGGCCTACATGGTTGAGAGGGGCACTAGGCCCCATCGCTGGGACAGCCCCCCACTGGGCTCAGCAGATGCCACTTCCCTGGCCTCCCTCCAGGCCCCGGGATGGGACAGGCCCCTCCCTCCTGTGGCTGGAGCCTGGGAGCCCCCTCCGGAGTCCTGCCCTCCTCCCTGCTACAGCTGGGGACTGTCCTCTGCTCTCCTCCTCTGCACCCTGAGGGACAGTGCTCCCTGCTGCCACCTTCCCTGCTCCCTCAGGGCACTCTGCTCTCTGGGAAGAAGAACAAGGAGGTTTTCATCTCCTTACACAGGGCACACACACATTTTTTCTTTCCCATAATTTATTTATTTCTAAGCAAAATTTACAATTTCAATTCTATTTATATACTTTCAGGTCCTCACAAAACAACTACAATAGTTTAGATTTGGCATCGGTGGTGTGAGCCTATGCATGCGCCCTCATGCATGGTGGGGGGGGGTGTGTCTGCCATCTGGATCTTGGTGTTTTTAAAGTTTAAATTTTATAAACGGCAAACAACAAATAGGATCTTCAACAAAACAAGAAAGATTAAGAAAAAAAATATAGAACAAGAAGAAATGGTTGTAATTCTTAAGTTTCCCTATTTATAAATTTAAGATTAAACTAATACTATGAATTTAAGATTAAAACATGAATTCAGGACTAAAATTTGAATTTAGGACTGAAATATGAATTTAGGACTAAAGTTTGTATTTAGGACTACACTACATATTTTATACAGTTTGAGAAGGATGTTGTTTTAAGTTTTCTTTTTCTATCTCTCTCTCTCTCTTTTTTTTTTTAAAGAATCAGATTTTATTCAGATAAATACTGACTAACATCTGCAGATTTGTAACATCAGTGTTAGCATGCAAAAATGGTCTTGTTTGGAGTCTCTGTCCATGTCCACAAGAGAGGATGTCTTCCGTCTTAGTGACATGGATTGAAACGCAAGCACAATCCTACAGTGCACAGTCGTAGAAGGTCCGATGGGGAAAGTCCGTCCCGAGGACAGCATGCACGGAGGTGTGTCTGAATGTGCGGCGGCCGGGTGAGCGGGCTACACCGCGCAGCATCCCTGGAGCCCCAGGGGAGAACCGGGCGCTTGCCTAGAGAGAGAGCCGGCAGACTTCCTTCCCGGCCCTTCCTGCACAGACTGAGCCTGGCTATGGCTGTTGAGCGCCCAGCGGCCCTGAGGCCGGTCCCGCCCGCAGGCGACCGCAGGTCCCGGGGCCCTCACAGGGGGACCTCCCCAATCCCCGGGGGCCCGGTGACCCCAGGGACCCCCTGACACTTCCCCAGCTGTGCGGGCTGCCGGCGCAGCCGCCGCGGGTACAAGGGGGTCCCTCGGGAAAGGCAGGCGGTGGGACTCCAGGCCGGCCAGCGTCTGCCTCAGGCGGTCCTGTTCTCTCCTCAGCTCCCAGAAGTGCCTCTGGCGGGACACAGCGGCCTCCCAGCCTCTCGCGGCTCGGCTGTGCTGGAAGAGGACCAGCTCGCGGCAGTGGGCGCTGTGTCTCTGCAGCTCTCAGCGCACGTCTCGGGCCATGTCCTGGTGGAGGTTGCACAACTGGCCCGAGAGCTCCAGGGCTCCACGCAGACCGGCCAGTTGCTTCTGCAGGGCCTCGCGCCGAGCTGCCCCTCGAAGGAGGCTTCCGTGCAGTCGCAGGGCGTGTGCGTCCTGCTCGTCCAGGGGATCCTGCAGGCTCCGCCTCAGCTGCTGGATGTCCCGGTCCAGCTGGGCATTGCCCCGCTGCAGAGCTGCCTCCCGGGTGTGCAGACGGTGGACGTGTCGGGCCAGCTCGGCCATCTCTCGCCTCTCCTGCCGCAGGCGTATGGCTCTGTCTTCTGTATCTGCTTCGGGCCTTGGAGGGGACCCGGGGAAGCCAGCGTCCTCGGTGACAGCTTGAGGCTCAAGGGCTGCGCGAGGGGCGGGGTGGTCGCCGGTCCTGGCTCCGCTCTTTGGCGGGCCTCCGCGGGTCCCGGCACCGGCGTCCCCTGCGGGGAGGTCAGGCGGGGGGCCTGCCCTGGACGGTGAGCGGCGAGTCCGATGTTTCGCGCCCGGCTCCGTGCGTGCCCTCGACGGCTCCGGCCTTTCTTCCCCGTCCTCTTCCCGCCCTCTCGGCCTCCCTCTGGAACCCTGTAGGCCGAGCGGTCCCGGTGGCTGCAGAGAAGGAGTGTGGTCCCTGCCGTCCGGCGCTCTTGTCCTCCCAGGTGGTTCTCCACCCTCTCCGGCTGTGCCTGCGACGGCGTCTTCTCCAGGGACCTGGGGACGTCGGGGGGGCTGGCTCCTCTGGTCTTGCTTCAGGCCGTCGGCAGGGTCCCCAAGGACCAGCCTGCTCAGCTTTCGATTGATGGCTGCCAAGCCCAAGGTCTGCAAGGAGGGAGGACTGGCCAGCACCCCGGGTGGCCCGCGGGCGTCCCGGGCTTTTGTGGTGGGGCCCGCCGTAGCCTGGCGGCCCGCTCCAGCGCAGACTTGGGGGCGGGCAGAGCACCTCGGTGCCGGCGCCTTCGCGCATCTCACAGGGAGGCGTCTCCTCAGCAGGCAAAGGAGCAGCGCGGTCCCGAGCAGCACCGCCCAGGCCCACCCGGGGAGACGTGTCCAGCTCCTGGACATCAGCAGCAGCGCATCCCGCACGTGCTCCAGGACCACCTGGCAAGTGGCTCCGCTGGCCGAAGGAGGGCCCTCCATGGCTGCGTCGGGCTCCACAGCTACGCCTCCAAGTGCCAGTGTCCTGGGGCCGCAACTGAGCACTCAGAACTCTGTGGAGAGTTCCATCTCTGAGGTCAACCTGTGCGTGGCAACCGGGGCAGAGCGGTTGGCATGGGGGAGGGGAGGCCAGCCAGGTTCTAGGAAGGAGTTCCTCCTGACTTGGCTGTCCAGGACCAAGTTGTGTCAATCACCCGAGCCCAGGCGAGGTGGCAAGGGCTCCTGGCCTCCTCGAGCTCAGCCCCTCCAGGCCCACCTGGCCCTCCAGCCAACCTAGGGGCTCGAGGCAGGGCGGGGTCCCTTGGCTCGTGCCCACCCCACAAGTCAGGGCAGACAGAGTGGGAAGGCCTCGTCCCGGGCCGAGGCCCGTTCTCCTGATCGGAAACTTGCCTCTGCTCTAGGGACTCGGGTCCTGTCTGCAAAGGTGCCAGGTTGTCCCTTCTTCGGAGGCTCCCTTCCTTGTGTGCGTGGTCACTGTGGGCGGGCAGGTGACTGTGGGTCTGAGGCCCGTTGTGTGCTCCAAGGTGTGAACTATGAAACCAGGATTGCCGTGCTCACACCTGGGGAGAAATCAGCAGGAACGGGCGTGGTCTCAGAGTTTCCTGGGCTCTGGGGAGCCAGCCTGTCCTCATTCAATGCAAGGGTTACTGCAAGGGGGTGACTCGGTTCCAGCGTGACCCAGGGACCCGGGCTGTTTGGCCCGTGGGGCCCCCTCTCTACAACCTCTGCCCCCCAAGGAGGGCCTGCGGTGGCCAGCAGGCTTTCCCCCTCACCCGACAGCCTGGGGTCCATCACGGAGCCCAGGAGCAGGCTGGTCGCTCTGCGAGCGGTGGGAATGGCCTGCCCTTCCAGGAGGGTGCGTGGCCTGGGAGTCCTGGGTGAGGGAGCACCCTCGGTTTGTCACCCTAGCAACGGATGGAGGACCATTCGAAGCCCAACTCGGGAAACAGTCCCTCACACAGGTTCCCAGGGGTTTAGTCATTGCTGCTTAGACAAGAGCTCCGGTGGGGTTTGATGGGAGGGGACAGCAGAGCCTGGGGATCTAGCGTCCTCCCTCTGACGTCATGAAGCCGAGGTCGGGGTGGGATTTGGCTTTGAGAACCATGCCTGGGAGCAGAGCACAACAATGTCCCCAGGTCCTCCCAGGGAGAGGACAGCTGTCCTAGGCAGTGGGGGGGCGCAGAGGGAGATGCCCTGCATTGTGAAAGCACCCCTGGTCCCTCCTGCTCCTCTGTCAGTATTCAGTTCAGAGGCCGCCTCCTCCAGGGAGCCCTCCTGCCCTGCCCTGCCATCCCACCCCAGACTGCAGCACGGACACTTAGGGAGCCAGGGTTGCCCAGCACCCAAGACATCGGAGAAGCTGCGGAGATACACGATGTGTGGGTGTGAAGGAAGGCAGTCACCCCCAGGCGCACTTGGGTCCAATAGACTCACGGGGTTGGGTCCTTCTCCAAACTCCTCCATGGCCTTTTCCTGCTGGCTCTGGGCCTGAGGCTGCCTCCTGTGCCTGCACTCCCAGGCCTTCTGGGGGGCTGCCCTGCACCAGCAGTCCATGGAGGCCTGCATGGTCGAGGGGGGCACTAGGCCCCGTGGCTGGGACAGCCCCCCCACTGGGCTCAGCAGATGCTACTTCCCTGTCCTCCCTCCAGCCCCAGGGATGGGTCTACCTCCCCTGTGGCTGGAGCCTGGGAGCCCCCTCCGGGGTCCTGCCCTCCTCCCTGCTGCAGCTGGGGACTGTCCCCTGGCCTCCTCCTCCTCTGCACCCCGTGGGACAGTGCTCCTTCCTGCCACCTTCCCTGCACCCTCAGGGCACCCTGCTCTCTGGGAAGAGGACCATGGAGGCCTTCCTCTCCTTATACATGGCACACACACATTGTTTATTTCTAGTAATTTATTGATCTACACATACATTTTTGAATTTATAAAATTTAAAATAAATCTATTTTGAAATTTCCAACTGTATTTTTGCATTTTTCAGATCCTCACAAAACAACTACAATCGTCTAGATTTGACATCATAGGATGTGAGCGTGTGCCCACGCCCTCATGCACCGGGCCAGTGTGTGTGTCATCCAGAGAACACTTGGTATTTCGACCACTAAAAATTCATAAATGTTAAACAACAAACAGTGTCTTAAACGAACTAACAAGGATGAAGGGAATGTGTTACAAAACAAGGAAGAAAGGGCTGCAAATTCTTAAGATTTCCTATCCGTAAATTTAAGACTACATTTATGCTATAAGTTTAGGGCTAAACTATGAATGGAGAACTAACATTTGAGTTTAGGACTAAGATTTGAATTAAAGGCTAAAATTCGGATTTAGGACTGAACTGTGAGTTCAGACGAAAATTTAGTTGAGAAGTACACTAAGGATTTTTTACAGTTGTTTGGGATGTTGTTTTGTTTAAGTTTTCTTCTCTTTTTCTTTCAGGCAAGTCCACGTTATTCCCATAAATACGGAGTTCCTTCTGCACATCTGTAAGGCTGGTTCTGGCCCACAGAAATTGTCGTGCTTGGAGTCTCTTTCCAGGTCCACAGGAGAGGATGTGTTCCGTCCTTGACGGGCATTGCAACGCAAACACAGTGCTACTGGACACCGTTGTAGAGGGTCCGATGGGGAAAGTCCGTCCCGAGGACACCATGCACGGAGGTGTGTCTGGATGTGCGGCGGCCGGGTGAGCGGGCTCCACGGCGGAGCGGCCCTGGGGCCCCAGGGGAGACGCGGGCGCTTGCCTAGAGAGAGAGCCGGCAGACGTCCTTCCCGGCCCCCCACCCCCGCAGAGGTTGAGCCGGGCTGTGGCTGTTGAGCGCCCAGCGGCCCTGAGGCCGGTCCCGCCCGCAGGCGACCCCGGGTCCCGGGGCCCTCCCGGGGGGACCTCCCCGCTCCCCGGGGGCCCGGTGACCCCAGGGACCCCCTGACACTTCCCCAGCTGTGCGGGCTGCAGGCGGAGCCGCGGGTACAAGGGGGTCCCTCGGGAAAGGCAGGCGGTGGGACTCCAGGCCGGCCAGCGTCTGCCTCAGGCGGTCCTGTTCTCTCCTCAGCTCCCAGAAGTGCCTCTGGCGGGACACAGCGGCCTCCCAGCCTCTCGCGGCTCGGCTGTGCTGGAAGAGGACCAGCTCGCGGCAGTGGGCGCTGTGTCTCTGCAGCTCTCGGCGCACGTCTCGGGCCGTGTCCTGGTGGAGGTTGCGCAAGTGGCCCGAGAGCTCCAGGGCTCCACGCAGACCGGCCAGTTGCTTCTGCAGGGCCTCGCGCCGAGCTGCCCCCCGAAGGAGGCTTCCGTGCAGTCGCAGGGCGTGTGCGTCCTGCTCGTCCAGGGGCTCCTGCAGGCTCCGCCTCAGCTGCTGGATGTCCCGGTCCAGCTGGGCATTGCCCCGCTGCAGAGCTGCCTCCCGGGTGTGCAGACGGTGGATATGTCCGGCCAGCTCTGCCATCTCTCGCCTCTCCTGCCGCAGGCGTGTGGCTCTGGCTTGCGCGTCGGCTTCGGGCCTTGGAGGGGACCCAGGGAAGCCAGCGTCCTTGGTGACAGCTTGCGACTCAAGGGCTGCCCGACGGGCGGGGTGGTCGCCGTTCCTGGCTCCGCTCTTTGGCGGGACTCCGTGGGTCCCCACACCGTCGTCATCTGCAGGGAGGTCGAGTGGGTGGCCGGCTTGTAGCCCGCGATGGTGACCGGCGGGTTCGATGTTTTGGGACCGTCTCTGTGCGTGCCCTTGACGGCTCTGGCCTTTCTTTCCCGTCCTCTTCCCTTCCTCTTTGCCTCCTGTCAGCTGAGCAGTCCCGGTGGCTCCCGAGAAGGAGTGTGGTCACTGCTTTCCAGGGCTCTTGTCCTCCCAGGTTGTCCTCTACCCTCTCCTGCTTTTCCTACAACGGCATCTTCTCCAGGGACCCGGGGACGTCGAGGGAGCTGGCTCCTCTGGTCCTTCTTCAGGCCGTCGGCAGGGTCCCCAAGGACCAGCCTGCTCAGCTTTTGATTCATGACTGCCAAGCCCAAGGTCTGTAAGGAGGTGGGACTGGCCACCACCCGGGCTGGCCTAGGGGCGTCCTGGGCTTGTGTGGTGGGGCCCATAACCTGGCGGCCCACTCCGCAGACTTGGGGGCGGGCAGAGCACCTTTGTCCCAGCGCCTTCGCGCTTCTCGGAGGGAGTCGTCTCCTCAGCAGGAAAAGGAGCAGCGCGGTCCTGAGCAGCACTGCCCAGGGTCACCCAGGGATATGTGTCCAGCTTCTGTACATCAGCAGCAGCGCATCCCACACGTGCTCCAGGACCACCTGGCAAGTGGCTCTGCTGGCCAGAGGAGGGCCCTCCAAGGCTGCGTGGGCTCCTCAGCTACATCTCTGAGTGCCAGAGTCCTGGGGCCCCAACTGACCACTCAGAACCCTGTGGAGAGTTCCTTGTTCGAGGTCAACCCCTGCGTTGTAACCAGGGCAGAGCAGTTGGGCTGGGGTCGGGGTGATAGCCAGGTTTTAAAAAATTTTTTAAATTATAATTCAATTAGCAAACATACAGTACATCATCAATTTTATATGTATAGTTTAGCTATTGTCAGTTGCATATAACACCCAGTGCTCTTTATAGCACATGGCCTCCTTAACACCCATCACCCATTTATCCAAACCCCAACCCCACATGCCCTCTACCATCCATCAGCTTGTTTCCTATAATTAAATATCTCATCGTTTCTCACTTTCTCTCATTTCTTTCCTTTCAGTTTTCCCTACCTTCCCTTATGATCCTTCTGTGCTGTTTCTTATATTCCACATATGAGTGAATCCATGTAATTGTCTTTTTCTGATTGACTTGTTTCACTCAGCATAATACCCTCTAGTTACATCCATGTTGAAGTAAATAACAAGTATTGATATTTTATTTAAATTTTATTTTGAAACTTTTTATCATTGGTATACATTGGTACACATTGGTATACAAAAGTACTATATGTATCTCTATATCTATACTATGTATAGAAGTATATATGCAAAATATGTTTTTCCAATAAATTTTTAAGTATTACTAATTCTATTAAATTGTAAGCTTCATCAGATATTTACTTGTATTATTTTATTATCTGTGACTAATGAGGATTTTATTTCTCACTGTAACTTCCTTAAAGTTTCATATCTTTCTATTGCTTGATATAATGAATCATATCCCCATTGATGAATAGAAATTGTTACCATAATCTTTAAATAGAAATTGTGTATACTTGTTTTTTTCCTGGATCCCAAAACAAAGTTTTCATTGTTTTGACATTAAATGTTTCTTAGACACACTTATCAGAAAAATGATGCTTTCTTCTTTTCCTAATTTGCCATGAATATTTTGTTAAATGAACTGGTGTTCCTTTCATTGATTTTTTTTTCCTGCATCTGCTGAGATGGTTGTACTTTTTAAACTATAAATATGGTTGATTATATTAGCTGACGTTCTATTGTTAAACCAAATTGTCATTCCTCAAATAAGCTGATTTGTTCATGATGTGTTAAAAAAAAAAAAAACAACAAACTAGCAAGATTGCCATTGTTGAATAATATTCCAGGCTATAGATTAGTGCTTCTGAATCTTGTCTGTGCCTACAAACCTTCTGGATCTTATTAACACAGACTTGTTAACTCACTAATTTGGGTCTAGTACCTCAGCTTCTGCATGTGATTGTGAAGCTGGTCCATAGACCATAATTTCAGAAGTAACACTATAAATATTGCATAATTAATGTAAACAATGACTTACTGATAGGTACATCAGTTAAAATTTTTTTGACTTTTAAAAATAATTCTCTGATGAGCCTTGAATTTAAATATTTTCCTAATTTCCTGGATATTGAATTGATGTGTCAAAGACTCTTTAAACTTATTGTCAAATGCTTCTGTTAAAAGGTGTATACATCACGGTCCCACCCTCAATAATAAGATCTCCTTTACCTGGCAACTTAAACTAACTGTAAATCCTTCTGTTTGTAAGTTGCCATGATATTAGTTTTCTACGGAGGGTCACAAACTTAACAGCTTAAAACTCACTAGCTTGCAGCTCTGTAGGTCAGGGTTGAGCACACTGTGGCAAGATTCTCTGTTCAGAGTCTCACGAGGTCAAAATCAAGGCATTGGCAGGACTGGGCTCCTAACTGGAGGATCTGGACAGGAATTTGCTTTCAGGCTCCTTCAGGTTGCTGTCAGACTTCAGTTCCTTGGGACTGCGTGGCTAGGGTCACCATTTTCCTGCTGGTTGCCAGATGGGGACTGCCTTTAGTTCATGTAGGCTGCATTCCTTCTCAGGTAGCCCCCTCTTCATCTTCAAAACAGCCATGATTATTGAGCCCTTCCGACTTCTACTACCAGCTAGAGAACACACCCTGCTTTTGAGGGCTTGTGGGGTTACACGGGGTCACCCCTGGATAATCCAGGTTGATCATCCAAGTTTAAGCTCCACTGTGCCATGTAATACGACATGATGTTAGGATGTGATCATCTCATCACATTCACAGTTTCTTGGGAGTAATAGAGGACATTTTGCTGGGACCCATTTAGAAAGTCTGCCTACTATTTCATCCAAATAAAATTTGTTATTTCCCCCTCGCTTTCTCTGTTTAAATCCAGTTTTATTCCTTAGTCATAAACTTATGCCTTTGCATTCTAACACTTTGGACCCTGTTTTTGCTTTTGTATTTATCTGACATGTCAGGGTTATTCATGTTCCCAAGGTACTCTGAGTAAAAATGGAAACCCAGCAAACAGATTACCAACTAAAAATTGCTTTGATAACCAGCACCATCACTGCTCTGAACATTTCTTAGTAAAGTCCTTTCAGGATGAGCAAATTGATGAGCTTTTGCTCTGAGGTTTAAATTTTTCTACCTTCTAATTTGGAAGGTTCACTAAAGTGAAAGTTTATGCACTGGATGGAAGATCATTTCCCCAGCGTGCCCAGGATCTGCTCTGTTCTAGGCAAAGAACATTTCCAGATTTTTGATAACTAAGTCCAGAACAGTGAACTTTACTGACGTAATTACCCCCCAAACCACCTTAGCATCCAAGAAAACATTGTTCAGGTTCAGACCATTCTGTCTTTATCATGAGATGAACGTGTCTTGACAACTGGAGGCAGCCCCACCACATGCACACACTGTCGAGAAACGTTCTTCATCGATAATAAAGCTGGGCTTCTTCCAGCTGGAAGAGTATAAACATTCTTTTTGAAGTTATTCTATTGGTCAGTGCATTTGTTTTGGCTCCCAGGAAGGGAGAAGCTTCTCAGTAAAAGGGTGTCTACTTACCATAATGTCACCAAGTCAGAATCATTATTGAAAGAAACTTTGTTAGTTTGATAGATGAAAAATGGTGTTTCTTTTTTTTTCCTTTTTTAAAAAAATTTTTATTTCTTTTCAGCATAACAGTATTCATTGTTTTTGCACCACACCCAGTGCTCCATGCAATCTGTGCCCTCCCTAATACCCACCACCTGGTTCCCCCAACCTCTCACCCCCCACCCCTTCAAAACCCTCAGGTTGTTTTTCAGAGTCCATAGTCTCTCATGGTTCACCTCCCCTTTCAATTTCCCTCAACTCCCTTCTTTGTGGCAAGATGGTGTTTCAATCTGAGTGAGGTAGAAAACGTTTTAGGCTAGTTTCTCATTTATGTTTCCATTTCTGACTTTTTTTCTTATCTGTTTTTCACTGGATTGTAACCACTTCGTGGATTCTAGGTATCACCATTTTATCTGTGATATTTCTGATATACACCTTGTCCTTTAACATTTTGTTCATTTTTGGACCTATGGGCAATTCAAACTCTTGTGAGATAATTTTTTTCTGATTTGACTTCTCTTATCATTTTTAAAATATTTTTTATTGTTATGTTAGTCACCATACAGTATGTCACTAGTTTTTAATGTAGTGTTCCATGATTCATTGTTTGCCTGTAACATCCAGTGCTCTATGCAATACATGCCTTCCTTAATACCTGTCACCGGGCTCACCCCTCCCCAACCCCTCCCCTCTGAAACCCTCAGTTTGATTCCCTGAGTTCATAGTCTCTCATGGTTCTTCTCCCTCATTGATTGCCCCTCTTCATCTTCCCCTTCCTTCTTCTCCTAATGTCCTCCATGCTATTCCTTATGTTCCACAAGTAAGTGAAACTATATAATTGTCTTTCTCTGCTTGACTTATTTCACTCAGCATAGTCTCCTCCTGTTCCATCCATGCCGAGGCAAATGGTGGGTATTCATGGTTTCTGATGGCTGAGCAATATTCCATTGTATATGTGGACCACATCTTTATCCATTCATCCATTGAAGGGCATCTCAGTTCCTTCCACAGTTTGGCTATTGTGGACATCACTGTTATGAACATTTGGTACCTATGGCCTTTCTTTTCACTATATCTGTATCTTTGGGGTAAATACCCAATAGTGCAATTGCTGGGTCATAAGATAGCTTTATTTTTAACTTTTTGAGGACCCCCCCACACTGTTTTCCAAAGTGGCTACACCAACTTGCTTTCCCACCAACAGTGTAAGAGGGTTCTCCTTTCTCCACAACCTCTCCAACATTTGTTGTTTCTTATCTGTCAATTTTTGTCATTATAACTGGTATAAGGTGGTATCTCAGGGTGGTTTTGATTTGAATTTCCCTGATGGCTAACTTTACACCTTAAACAACTGGAGAAAGAACAACAAATAAAGCCTAAGCCATGTACAATAAGAGAAATAATTAAAATTAGAGCAGAGACCAATGAATTAGAAACTAGAAATACAGTAGAACACATCAATGAAACTAGAAGCTGGTTCTTTGAAAGAATTAATAAGGTCAATAAACCACTTACCAGATTTATCCAAAAGAAAAGGGGAAGGACCCAAATTAATAAAATTATGAATGAAAGGGGAGAGATCACAACTAGTACCAAGGAAATACAAACAATTATTAGAAATTATTATCAACAACTGTATGCCAATAAATTAAGCGACCTAATGGATACCTTCCTGGAAACTTATAAACTACCAGGACTGAAACAGGAACACACTGACAACTTGAATAGACCAGTAACCAGTAACGAGATTGAAGCAATGATTAAAAAAACCCCAAAAAACCAAAAAACCAAAAAACTCTCCCAAAACGGGAGGCCAGCTCCTGATGGATTCCCTGGGGAATTTTATCAGACATTCAAGGAAGAAACAATAACTATTCTCCTGAAACTCTTTCAAAAAAAATAGAAGCAGAAGGAAAACTTTCAAACTCACTCTATGAGGCCGCATCACATCTATCCCAAAACCAGGTAAAGACCCCATCAAGAAAGAGAATTACAGACCAATATCCCTGATGAATATGGATGCCAAAATTCTCAATAAGATCCTAGCTAATAGGATCCAACAGTACATTAAAAGGATTACCCATCATGACCAGGTGAGATTTATCCCTGGGACACAAAGGTGGTTCAACATTCACAAATCAATCAATGTGATAGAACACATAAATAAGAGAAAAGACAGGAATCACACAGTTCTCTCAGTTGATGCAGACAAAGCATTTGACAAAATAGAGCATCCGTTCCTGATTAAAATTCTTCAGAGTGTACACATAGAGGGAACAGTCCTCAATTTCATAAAACCATCTATGAAAAGCCCACAACGAATACCATTCTTCAATGTGGAAAAGCTGAGAGCCTTTCCCTTAAGATCAGGAACACAACAAGGAAGCCCACTCTCACCCTATTGTTCAACATAGCACTGGAAGTCCTAGCAACAGCATTCAGACAACAAAAAGAAATAAAAGATATTCAGATTGGCAAAAAAGAAGTCAAACTCTCTCTCTTTGCAGGTGACATGATGCTTTATGTGGAAAGACTCCACCCCCAAATTACTAGAACTAATACAGCAATTCAGTAATGGCAGGGTACAAAATCAACGCACAGAAATCAGTTGCTTTCCTATACACTAACAATGTAACCGTAGAAAGAGAAACTAGGGAATTAATTCCATTTACAATAGCACCCAAACTCTTAAAATACCTTGGAATAAACCTAACCGAGGAGGTAAAGGATCTATACTCTGGAAACTATAGAACACTTATTAAGGAAATTGAGGAAGACACAAAAAGATGGAAAAACATTCCATGCTCATAGATCAGAAGAATAAACGTTGTTAAAATGTCTATGCTGCCCAGACTAATCAATACTTTCAATGCCATCCCAATCAAAACACCAACACTTTTCGAAGTGCTGGAACAAGCAATCCTAAAATTTGTATGGAACCAGAAGAGACCCCCAAATCACCAAGGAAATGTTGAAAAGAAAAATAAAGCTGGGGTCATCACATTGCCTGATTTCAAGCTATATTACAAAGCTGTGATTAACAAGACAGCATGGTACTGGCACAAAAACAGACACATAGATCAATGGAACGGAATGGAGAGCCCAATATGGACCACCAACTTTATGGTCAACTAATCTTTGACAAAGTAGGAAAAAATATTCAATGGAAAAAAGACAGTCTCTTCAATAAATGGGACTGGGAAAATTGGAGAGCTATATACAGAAGAATGAAACTCGACCATTCTCTTACACCATACACAAAGATAAACTAAATGGATGAAAGACCTCAATGTGAGACAGGAATCCATCAAAATCCTAGAGGAGATCATAGGCAGTAACCTTTTCGACATCAGCCTCTGCAACTTCTTTCAAGGAAAACAAAAGCAGAAATGAGGGCTTTTGGGACCTCATCAAGATGAAAACCTTCTGCATAGCAAAACAAACAGTCAACAAAACAAAAAGACAACCCACAAAATGGGAGATGATACTTGCAAGTGACACTACAGATAAAGGTCTAGTATCCAAGATTTATAAAGAAATTCTCAAACTCAACACCCAAAAAACAAATAATCAAGTCAAAAAATGGGCAGAAGACATGAACAGACACTTCTCCAAAGAAGACATACAAATGGTTAACAGGCACATGAAAAAATGTTCTCTCAACATTTTTAAAAGATTTACTTATTTTATTTGAGAGAGAGAGAGAGAGCATGAGTGGGAGGAAGGGCTGAGGGAGAAGGAAAGAGAATCCTAAGCAGACTCCCCACTGAGCCCAAAGCCCAACATGGGGTTCAGTCCCAAGATCCTGAGGTCATGACCTGCGACGAAAGCAAGAGTGAGACACTTAACTGACTGAGCCAGCTGGGCACCCCTCTCATCATTTCATTTCAAGCTCAAAGTTCGCTTTTTCATGCTAAGATCAGATGTATTTTTTTTTCCAGACTTGTCATTATTGACCTTTTTTGAATAGGAATTTCTTTTGGAGTATAGTGTGACGTTGAGATTGTACATTTTTTTCCCCTCTAAAAACTAATTATTCTAAACTACTTCATCAAATAATTATTTTTCTTTCTGCAATGACTCCCCTGCCATATTATATAATATACTGGATTCTCATTTACATATTTAGGGCAATATGAAAGTATAAGTATTTGAGGGAAGATAAATATGACAAGGTGAGGGGCTTCTGGGGTGGCTCAGTCGGATAAACATCGGCCCTTGGCTCCGTTCATGGTACCCAGGTCCCGGGACCGAGCCCTGCATCTCCTGCTCCTGCATCCCTGCTCAGCCAGGGGGCCTGATTCTCCCTCTGCCTGCCACTCTGCCTGCTTGTGTGTGCACTCTCACTCTCTCTGTCAAATAAATAATAAAATCTTTAAAAAAAAAGAAGGCGATGACGTGTTTTGGGAATAATAACTGGCTTGAGGTTGTAATCACCTATCGTTCTCCTTTGGTCATTGTTGCAAACCCATTCCTGCTCTGTAAAAAATGAAGAGCAAAAGCGGGGACTCACTGGGTCCCTTAGGATTGTCCTCCTTAAGGCCAGTGTTGCCCTTAGTCAGTGGTCTCTGATCAGTGAGTCTGTCTTTGGGGAGCCTCAGCTTAGTGCTGGGGAGGGAGAAGGAGGATTATCTGTTGCAGCCATGAGCTGCTCTCAGTGGTCTTGAGGGATTCCATCCTGCCGGTAAACATCCCCAAACCTGTACTAGGAAACCCTGTGGATGAAGATACTTGGCCACTTGGCAAGTTTAGCCTACCTGCACCTGGGGTCTCACACCCATCCCCAAACCCCTCAACACCTATGCAAGAACTCCTTTCAGACATTCATGTTACTCATTTTGAGGAGAGTTCTGAGAAAGTCACTTTTGTCTTCATTTCTCTTTTTTCCAGAGAGTTTTGCCTCCAATGCCCTCAGGGACGGAAGTTGCACATGGCTCCCCAGCTGGCCCACCACCTCACATGGCCCTGTGGAGGATGCAGCTCTACCTGGCCAGGTTATGTCCCCTCAAAGACCATACAGGTGCTGGAATCAGGCAGTGCCATGGAAGACAGCAGCAATCCTATGCGAGCCTGCAGCTCACAGCTATTAAAATAAGAGCTGGATTTATGAATGTCATACATCAAAACTTTACATTCTCTGTCATTCTTTAATGGGGCAGAACTCTGTTTTCAGAATTTGTGTGACTCCAAGCAGAAGAGTTCTGACATTTTGACATCCCAATTCTCTATTAAGGCAATAGAGATATTGACATATTCCTCATATGCTCTTGCCTTTTATTCCCCATAGGTTTTTGATGCTTCCAGATTTACTTAATACTAAGGTTGGATTTACTTGCTTTTAAGTTTTTATTTTTTAATTATAGGTCCACAGGAAGTTGTGAAAATAGTGAAGAGAGATTCCATGTACCGCTCATCCGGGTTCCCCCAGTGCTTACATTTTAGGTAACTATTGTTCAATATCCCATCTGGGAAACCGACATTGGTATATTGTGTGCAGTTCTTTGTCATCTTATCATACATGTAGGTTCCTGTAACCACCACTGCAATCAAGGTACAGAACCGTCCACCCACACAGAGCCTTCCCTCGTGCTATCCCTTTACTGTTTGCCTCATTCTCCTCCCCATCTCTAACCCCTCTGAACACTAGTCTAATCTTCACTTCTGCAATCATGTCATTCAAGAATGTTATGCAAATGAAATCATATAGAATATGGCCTTTTGAGATTGGCTTTATTCACTCAGCATCCTGCCTTGAGATCCGTCCAAGTTGTTACATGTATCAACATTTTACTCCCTTTAACTGCTGAGGAGTGCTCCAGGCTGTGGCCATACCAGAGTTTGCTTAGCCATTCCTCTATTCGGGGAGATTTTGGTGGTTTCCAGTTTGGGGCTATAACAAATAAAACTGCTATGAAAATTCAGGTACAGCCTTTGGTATGGACATAACTTTCATTTCTCTGGGATAAATGCCCAGGGGTTCTCCTGCTGTGTTGTAGGGGAAGTCTATGCTCAGATCCTTTAATAAACTGCCAAAGTATTTCCCAGAATGGTCGCACCATTTTGTACACTCACCTGCAATGTATGACGGTTCCAGTTTCTCTGTATCCTCACCGGGACCTGGTACTGTCACTGTTCGTTCTTTCAGTTCTTCTGGCAGACTGTGTGGTGATAGCTCGTTATGGTCTAATTTGCATTTCTCTGAAAGCTAATGATATTGACCATTTTTGTCATAAGCTTATTTCCCATCCACACAGTCTCGTTGGTGAAATGTCTCTTCATGTCTTTTGCCTATTTTCTGATTGGATTGTTTCCCTACTTAATGCCGAATTTTGAGAGTTTTTTATAAATTCTAAACATGGGTCTTTTGTCAGATATGTGGTTTGCAAATGTTTTTCTCACAGACTGCAGCTTGTCTTGTTATCATTTTAATGGGGACTTTCACAGAGTAAAAAGTTTGAATTTTGATGAGATTAAATTTATTGATTTGTTCTCTTATGCATTAGGTTTTTGACATCTTGTCTAGAACTCTTTGCATATCTATAGGTCATGAAGGTTTTGTACGCTTCTAAAAGTTTTATCATTTCATGTTTTACCTTTAAACCGGTGGTCTATTTTGAGTTAGTTTTTGCATATGGTGTGAGTTTTAGTTGGGGTTAATTTTCCTTTGGCCACAGATAACCTGAATTGCTTCAGCACCCTTTGTGAAAAGATCATCCTTCCCCTGTTTAATTGCTTTTGTATCTGTCCCAAAAGTTTTGACTTTTGCCTCTTGTAGAGCACAGAGCCTAGATTCAGATATGGTGAAAGCATCAGTTCTGTGATCTGAAATATCCCATCTGGGGGACAAGCCACGCTGGGACTTAATAGCTGTGTTGGATTTACTCTTGTAGGTGCTCAGTGTGTCATGGAGAGAACTTAATATCAGGGACAAGTTGTCATCAGAACTGAATACAATAGGCAATTTACTGGCAGGTAGAGCAGAGACACAGAGAGATAGAGAGACAGAGAAAGAGAGAGAATTATAGTTTGTAGATAGGAGAAAGCATTCTTTTTTTTTTAAATTTAAACATTATTTTATTTTTTCAGTGTTCCAAGATTTGTTGTTTATGCACCACACCCGATGCTCCATGCAATACATGCCCTCCTTAACACCCACCACCAGGCTTCCCCAACCTCCTACCCCCCTCCCCTCCAAAACCCTCAGTTTGTTTCTCAGAGTCCACAGCCTCTCATGGTTCATCTCCTGCTCCGATTCCCCCAACTCACTTCTCCTCTCCATCTCCGCATGTCCTCCGTGTTATTCCTTATGGTCCACAAGTAAGTGAAACCATATGATAATTGACTTTCTCTGCTTGACTTATTTCACTCAGCATAATCTCCTCCAGTCCCATCCATGTTGATACAAAAGTTGGGTATTCATCCTTTCTGACGGAGGCATAATACTCCATACTGTATATGGACCACATCTTCTTTATTCATTTGTCTGTTGAAGGGCATCTTCTTACTGAAATGTGCTGGCTGAGAGGCAAATGGCCTACGAGATCATCAAAAAGCCAGCTTGGAAATGCTTGGTACGTTCAGAGAAATGTTCCTGCATCATGAGCCAGTTCTCAGGATGTAGCTTAAAACCACTGAACTTTTTTCTACCTTAACGATGCTTATACTCCTGATTTGGAAACAAGAGAACTATGGTTTGAAAATGCTCCTCACTCTAAGATCTCCCCAGAGAAGGGACAAAAATGGACAACTCCAATCTTTTTTGCACAATGTATGAACTGATGTCAAACTCACAAGCAGGATGAAGTTTATGTGATTGAGTGATGAGACCACAGATTTTCTGGGTGATGAGTTGCAGCTACAATAACATGAACTTCCACTTGGGAAGTCACTCCTTCAAATAAGGCTACAGTGGATTGCCCCTTCTAGTTGACTTCTGCTCCTTTGCATACATACCCTGCTGGAGCTGGGGACACAGGTCTGCTTCTAGGGGCAGGAATGACCAAGGTGAAGAACCTGCTTACTTTCTGCTGAGGGACTTGACTGAGTGTAAAACAAAATGGCTATTGCAGCCTCGGGGGTCGGGAGTACAGCCAGCTCCATGGAAATCACCACCAGCTTCTTGCTCAGACCCAGAATGAATGTTTAAAACAGGGTCTCAGCCCCAGTATACCTGGCTGAGAAATTAAAATTTTTATGACTTGACATTGCATTCAAGGACCTGAATGCAATTTAATTCTCTAAGAAACAAAAGCTGGGAAAAAAGGGGAAGAGTATCCACCAGAGGAGAATCCATCTCAAGGACAGTGAAGGAGAAAAGCGAAGCATGAAGACAGCTGCTTCGTCTGATCCGCTGGGGCCCAGCCCACTGTCGCGGGCGCATGGGGCCCTGTGCTTGCCTGTCATGGATCGTTTGTAAACGTACCCAGGATCCCCGGCAGCTTTTATGTGTTCACCGTAGTTTTTGAGTCACTCCAAGTGTCTACGAACAGACTGTAGACCACAAGGTGAAGGGACAGCAGTGTGAATAGGAAAGAGACAGCTTTGAAGACCGAGTTAGACTTCCTTTTTGTGGTAAAATACACATAACATGAAATGCACCATCTTAACTGTTTTTCAGTTACGGTTCAGTAGTGTTGAATACATCCACATCGTTGTGCAGCTGTCATCACCATCCATTTCCAGAACTTTTCTCCTCTTGTGAAATTAAAACTCCATACCTACTAACCACTAACTCCCCCATTTTCCCTCTCCCAGGCCCCTGGAAACCACTATTATAGTTTCTGTCTTTATGGTTTTGACCACTCTAGGGACCTCATATAAATGGAATCATCAGTATTTGTCTTTTGGGAACTGGCTTATTTCATGGAACATAATGCCCTTGAGGCTTATCCGTGTTGTAGCAGATGTCAGAATTTCCTTCTCTTTAAAGGCTGAATAATATTCCATTTATGTATAGACCACATTTTGCTTATCCATTCATCTGTTGATGGACATTTGAGTTGCTTTCACATTTTTGCTATTGTGAATAATTCTTCTAAAAACACGGGTGTGCAAATATCTGAGACAGTGCTTTCAATTCTTTTAGGTATAGACCCAGAAATGGAATTGCTTGGTTACATGGTATTTCTATTTTTAATTTTTTTGAGGAATTGCCATACTGCTTTGCATAGTGGCTGCACAATTTTACATTCCCGCCAACAGTGCACGAGGCTTTCAGTTTTCCCACATCTTTGCCAACATGCGTTGTTTTCTGTTTTGCAATAGTTGCTGTCCTAATGGGGGAGGTGATATTTCATTGTGGTTTTGATTTGCATTTCCCCAGTGATTAATAATATTGAGCATCTCCACATGTGCTTATTGGCCATTTGTATAACTTCTTTGGACAAATGTTTATTTAGTCTTTTGCTCATTGTTGAGTTGTTTTGTTGTTGTTTGAGTACTGAGCTAGAGTTTGGAAAGGGATGATAGAACTGTTTTTTTTTTTCCTTTTTATAAAATATTTAAAAATAGTGTGGGGAAGGGAACGAGGCCCCAAATGGGGAAGCTAAAAACCTGTACCAGCCTCAAACTGAGTTGTCTTTTGAGATTAAGCCAAGAACGTGGCTTCTGTGAATTTCAGATCCATGTCTTTTAAGCAAGAAGATGGGCACGTATCTTGTGTTTTTGTCCAAGCAATGGGATGCTTAGAGGTGTCTGGAAAACACCATATGGAAGCCAGCTGAGGGCCAGAGCTTGGTGAAAATCAGGTTATGGTCCATCCAAAATGGAATAAGCCACTGTCTCCCCTTTCCATTTATTTCACATCTTTCATTTGAAAAGATGCTGCTCCTAACTCTACCTATTTTCCCACACATTTCTATAACACATCACGGTGAGTTTGAAGGAGTTGGAGTGTGCAGAAGGGAGGTGGATGGTGATAGTTTTAATTCATCAAGAGTCTGCTGGACACCCACTGGGAAGCTGGCACTGGGTGTGGTGGGCACTCTGAGGGAAAAAACAGAGAATGACAAGATGTCTGATTGATAGGGAAAACCTGAAGAATTTCCAAGCTCACTATGGAGAGGAGATGCCAGCTCAGGAACAGTGCAACAAAAACACAGTGGGGTGTAATGATTAGGAAAATGAAAGGACAGCAGAGTTACAAGGATCCAGGAATATTGTCACATTGGTCTGGCCCACAGAACCTTAGCAGGTTGCACTGACCTTCAGAACAAGTGTCAAATAAGACCATGGTGCTCGTTCCTATTCCTATAGTTCACTCTGCTTTTTCAGTTCCTGTCTTTCTGCAGAGTACAGTGGGGAGGCTGAGGCAGGGTCGGGAGGGCTCTGCCACTGACCATTATGGAGGCATCTACTCATTCAGGGGGATGTCCTTCTGAGTCTACTGGAAAGGTCTACTTTGGGGAAGCCTATTTATCATCTTGGCTGGAGGGTTTTTCCTCAAGGTCTAGCGTTAATGGAGCAGAAGCACATAAGTTGCTTATCAAACAGGAAGGAAAAGTACCAATTTTTTATTAATAAACAGAGGTTAGAGGTAATCCTGGGGGTCCTTTTCAGTAGTTAACAACTGCAGCGGCAAGGGAGGCTGTGATGCCCTCCAACACTGGGGTGCAATGGGGATATAAACCCCGGCAGTTTTAATGTCAATCTCTTGTGGTTTTAATTGCAAAGCCCAGGACAGGCTGCTCAGTGCTTACTGAAGATGACCAGTAAATGATAAGATTGGCCGGGCCAAATACACCTGACAAGCTGGACTTTTATAGACTGAGAGATTTTCTGAATATTTGTTAGATATGGTGTCTCCGATTAAACTTTCAAAACTCCCATTGTTCAAATAGGATTTTTCCCTGAAAGACCCTTAAATACGTCCAAACCACCCGACTGCCAAAAGAGAGGCTTGAAAGAACAGGATGTGGGCCTGCCACCCCAGTGGGACCCCTTTATCTTTATTTTTCATACTTTTTTTTTTTTTTCCCCAGGATGCCAGGGAAGAGAACCAGGGGCTGTATTTGGATCCCTCCACAGTCAGCTTCGCCTCATGCCTCCCTCTGGCTGAGGGTCTGTGGGAGGTGAGCCCAGGATCCTCAAGGCTGTTTCAATCATGTCTCTATGTCCTTTCGATGTTTGCCCAGCAGATGCCTATTCATAGGTAAATCCAAATCAAAACCACAATGAGATATGACCTCATACCCACTAAGATGATTATAATAAAAAAGACAGATGGCAAAAAATATTGGCAAGGCTGTGGGGAAATTTGGATTCTCACAGGTCGCTAGTGAGAATGTAAAATGGTGCAGCCGCTTTAGACAACAGTCTAGAAATTCTTCAAAACATTAAACATAGAATTATCATATGATCCAACAATTCCACTCCCAGGTATATATACCCAAGAGAAATGAGAATATGCCCTCTTCTGTGGTGCTAGAAAAGCTATTCTGGAGCTATTATAGTTGTTACACATACAGGAAGTCAACATGCATTCGTTCATGTAATTCATTCATTTCATAAATATTAAGTGTCTACCATGAGTCAGGCACTGGGAAACAGTAGTAAAGAAAATAGAAAAAAGCCTTGCACTCACCTACCTTACAAGCCAGTGGAGAGAGGGTCACAGGCTGCCCACTCCATAAGTAGAATAAGTGATAAGTTTGGTAGAAATGTTGGGGTCAGGGAGATATTGCAATTTCAACTATGATCACCAGGGAAGGTAATTTGAATGAAGACCTGAAGGAAATGCAGGAGAGAGTTGTACAGATATCTGCAAGATTGTTCTACAAAAAAAAAAAAAAAGAATGTTCTAGACAAAAGGGATAGCAAGTACTGGCTATGAGGTGGAGGTGTGGCTGGCCCACCCACGGGGCAGCAAGACCAGCGGGACTGGTTGTGGAGTGGGTGGGTGGTGGCTTTTCCTCTGAATGAAATGGGGAGCTGTGGAGAACTGGGGACAGAGGAGGGATAGGTATGACCCGGGTTTTAAAAGGACCCTGCCATCTATTTTGTGGGGAATAGAGTTGCTTGCTCACAGGTACTCGGGACAAGGGGGAAGCAGGAGGACCTGTTCAGAAGCTGTTATAGTAACGCAGAGGGGGATGGTGCAGTCCCGGACGAGGCAGGTGGTGACTCGAAGGGTCTGCCGGTGCCCTTGGAAGAAGAGATGGATGAAGTGACGCAGTGTTTTGTCCTGGAGTTAGAGGGGATGTGGGCGAGCAAAATCCAGAGAGAAGCAGCAATGGGGAGAGGAGGTCTGGGCTCACAGGCAGGCTGTGGCTGTTTTCTATACACAGCAGAGGGAAAGGGCTGCCGTCCTCGTCAAAGGATTGCTGCTGCCCATCTACTATGAAATTGCAGAATTAATCCGCTTGCTGGCTCCATTGTAAATGGTGGTGCGAAAGGGACATTAGTAAATGGAAAGGATAAAGTTGCTTTATTGGTTTGGTTTCTAAATCATGGAAAGAAAAACACTGTATCAGTTCAGTGAGTAAACACACCCAGGTGCTTCTGAATCAGGAGGCAGAAAACCATTTGTGTTTACTTCTGAAGCTGGTTTTCTGGATGGGCCAAGAATAGAACACCATCATTTCCTTCCATTGTGTGAGGGCAAATTCAGATTCCTTTTCTGTCTTACATGTTCACTTCCTTCCTCCTCCACTTTTTTTGATTGTTATAATTACCTATTTTGGGTGGTTCAGTTGCATTCTGTGGAAAATAAAATAAAAAATATTTCTGAGAAAATATAAAATGGACAGGTCTGGAAAACCTTGTCTAAGAATGTGTAATTAAGAAGACAAATTTACTGTAGGAAAGGTGCTCCTTGATTGGACTTAAAATATGTATTGAATGTTCAAACTTTGATTTTCTTGCAGGTTTTCAGGGACACAATTATTACTTCAAATCCTGGGGACCTACTGCAGGTGTCGAGAATGCAGCACTGAATAACACAGATAAACCCCAATGTGATGGGTTATGGCCTAGGGTTTTTGTTGGCTGGCAGGGTGGTAATAGAGGGGAGGCAAAATATAGGATCTGGGGCAGGATGATTTGCTGATGGAACGGATGCGGCTGTGCTATCACTTTACTGTGAGGACAGTTACCCTGAGACAGACAGGGAGCACATCATCATGAGCAATCTCATGGCCCACTTCTAGGGCAAGGTAGTATGCTAGGTGCTCTGCTACAGGCAGGGAGACTGGATCCCATCCTTGCCTCAGAACGGTTGCAATGTGAGTGCAGGATTCACTCTAGGAACTCAGGGAAAGGTAAATGAGTACAAGACTTCAATTCAATGTTCTGGAGAACACCAGACATATTGCAAGAGTGTAAACTACTAATCGCCGTAGGAATTCAAATATATGACTCAGGGCTGCACTAGCATTGAGGCAGGGCTGAACGGGGGAGGCAGCTGGGATTCGGGAAGAGGGCAGGAGGCTGTGGTTTCCGAGTCAGGATATATGACTGAGGCTGAATTCAATTTCACCTGGAGATGTGGAGGGAGATGAGGCTGAACAAAGCAGACAATTCCCTTTTAAAATGCAGAAGGGAAACCTCTTTGTCATCATTTGACTGATCGTTAAGATTGAGCTCAACAATTTCGTTCCAGATCATAAACCAATTGCCCTCTTGTGAAAGATTAACTGCTAGAAGGACCTACTGGCTTTTCTCCAATGATGGGACGATAAACAATGCACATGACAGATTGCCTGAAAAATAAGTCATAATAATGAGGGTCAAACCCGGGTATTAAACCATGTGCAAGGAAAATCAAGAGGAGGGGAAGCCGCTGTTAATTATGGCGAGAAAGCTGGATTATAAAATGGTCAGAGGGGTTTTTCTACAGATGTTTGAATCTAATACATTAAGAGACTGTCAAAGAGGTCCATTAACCGGCAAATACGTTCCGGCTACAGTGGGAACTAATTACCTGCTCTTCCTTCACAGGAGGTAAATGAGATGGCATACAGTATTTTTAGTAACTGAGAATGTTTCTTTGATTTAGATTGTACTTTATTTTTCCTGGGGAAAGCGCATAGCCCACCTTCAGGTATTAGAAATGATTCTCCTTAAACCCCAGAAGTGAAGAGCTTGTGTCTTAGAGCCAGGCTGCCTCTGCTCTCATCCCTGCTCCTTGCTTTACTCCCCTGTCATCTCTTGGTGCCTCAGTTTCTTTATCTGTAAGATGGGATTGTGGTGATGGCGGTGTCCGTGTCACAGGGGTGCTGGAGCATGATCATTAGCATTGGTGCAGCAGATTGCCAGTACTCTGTAATATTGGCTGTGAGCCCGGTGGTCTGCTTTCCTACCCATTTCCAATGTTTTATAGCTAGCCTGTGTGTTTCCTGTCTGTTATAGATTTCCTTGCGCTTTACACAAGTTGTAGGGTTTCCAGTCTTCCTGGGAGGTGGAGCTACTTTTCATGGGCAGCAGCCCAGTCAGTGGCTGCAGGAGAGTTAGAAAACCTCAGACAAATCCCCACAATGTCCCTGGATGCTAGAGCTGATGCCGTGGGTTCATCCACTCATGTCTCTGGCAGCCCCTAGAGACCTCTACTGAGTATTGGTTGTGGCAGCAACTGGTAGTGCAGGACCCACCAGGTGTGGTTTTCAGATCCACAGGGCAAGTCATTTCAATCAAGCTTTAGGTTGGATGGTAAAAGGTGTCATTTATATAGGTTAGAAATGATGCACATTGGCAATCTCATATAATTTAACCTAATATTTAGTTTTCCTACCTCACTGCATTAAGGGATATAAGTAGTTGTATCATTTACTACTTTCTAGCGGGAGCCACCAATGTCACAGGCTCCAAAGGTGATCCTATGGAGAAAAAGACAATTCCATTCTACATCTCACCTGAAATCCTTGATCGAAGTACTTTGTGAAATTCATTTTGTAACATTTACTAGGTCTTCTGTATGCTGGACATGAGGCAACACTTAACCACCTGGTAATCAGTCTGAGATCAGTAAAGTTCATTATCATCACCATCAGTCATATGTAGACACACTCAGCCTCACTGTGTGTCCTACAGAAATGTTAATAAGCATTTGGGAGGTCATGAAAGGACTCCAGGTGTAATATGAAGTATAGGAAGAGTGCCAGTGTTATGCATGGACTGACTTTGTAAGCTTCAGGGGTAGGGCATGGATCTATGAGGAAGAAGAGGCAGCACTAAAAAGGATTCTCATGATTCAAATGTCTCTCTTTGTGGTTTGGTCTCATTTTGGGAGCAGGGATTCCCAGGTTAACTGCAAATAGCATGACTGAGAAACTATCATATATTCCAGTCTTGTCTCACTCTTCTTGTCCACAGGCACTGTTCTGGTGGTCCTCTTCTGTCCAAAGGATGTTCTTGCCTCAGATTGTTTAGCACAGAACTGGTTGTTTCTTCTTTCATGGCTTTTAAAATAATTATGGGGAGTTTTCAGACTTTGTATCTCACATGCTAGAAGCCTGATATTTCTTTTTCTTTCCTTTTTTTAGAGGGGGAAGGGCAGAAGGAGAGAGAGAAAGAGAATCTTTTTTAAAAAAAAATTTTATTTTTATTTATTTAACAGACAGAGATCAGAAGTAGGCAGAGAGGCAGGTGGGGAGGTGGGGAGGTGGGGAGAGCAGGCTCTTTGCTGAGCAGAGAGCCTGATGTGGGGCTTGATCCCAGGACCCTGAGACCATGACCTGAGCCAAAGGCAGAGGCTTAACCCACTGAGCCACCCAGGCACCCCAAGAAAGAGAATTTTAAGCAGACTCCATGCCCAGTGTGGAGCTTGACCCAGGGCTCAACCTCACGACCCTGAGATCATAACTTGAGCCTAAATCAAGAGTCAGACGCTCAACCCAACAGAGCCACCCAGGCACCCCTAGAATCTTAACATTTTTTTAACAATCATCTTCTATTAATCATCTCCCCTTTAAAACATTCTGCCAAATGCTGGATAGTAGATCAACCTTAGTAATATATCAGTCAGGATAGGCTAGGCAAGGAGGCAGTAACAAATAACCTCAAGATCTCAGACACTGAACCAACAAAGGTTTATTACTACCCCCACTACATGACCACTGCGGTTCAGCTGGGGTCTCTGTGCAAACTGTTTTCATTGGGATATCCTGGCTGGGAAAGCTCCAGCTCTGTGCTTCCACAATAGCTTAAGCAGGAAAAGGAACACTGCTTCTTAAAGCTTCTATCTGAAAATGACGCAGGCTTTGTAAGTCACATGACCACATGTAACTTCAAGAGGAGGCAGAAGAGTGCAATTCCTCATGTAAGTAGAAACTAGAGAGCTAGAATTATCTAGTGCAGAGCAATAATGATCACTGCCAGTGGCCAATGGGAAGGCATGCATGGTGCTTGAGCTTTCTCTCACTATCCTAAGCACTCCATCCTGTAACCTTGTTTGCTTAATTGATTGTGCTATTTTGGATTCTGTGCAAGGAAGGAAGGAGTTGCATTCTGCTTCCTTTGTTGGAGAGAGAAGTGGAAAATGACTTCTGATACTTAGTTGTATGAGACCATAAGGTATCCTGTGTAATTCTGTAAAATATCAATATGAAAGAGAAATATGTTTTTTACACACATTCATACACACATATAGTGGTAAAATATACAGAACACAAAATTTGGTCTTCTAACCATTTTTCAGTGTACAGTTCAATAGCACTAAGTACACTCACACTGTTGTGCAGCCATCACCAACATCCATCTCCAGAACTTTCTTACCTTCCCAAACTGAAAGCCCATTCCACATTAAACACTAGCTCCTGATTACTCCTTCAGCAGCTCCTGGCAACCACCATTCTACTTTCTGTCTCTATGAATTTGACTACTCTAGGATTCTCGTATAAATTGTATCACACAGTATTGTCCTTTTGTATCTGGTTTATTTCACTTGGAATGATGTCCTCAAAGTGCATCCCTGATACAGCATGTGTCAGAAATTTGTTCCTTTTTAAGGCTGAATAATATTCCATTGTATGGATAGACCATATCCTGTCTATCCATTTATCCCTCAATGGATGCTTGGGTTGCTTCTTCTGCTTGGATATTGTGGATAATGCCTCTGTAAACATTAGTGAATAAGTATCTGTTCAAGCATGGTTTCAGTTCTTTGGGGAGGAAATCAAAGAAGAACTTAAACACTTCATGGGAACCAATAAGAATGAAGACACTTCAGTCCAAAACCTATGCAATACAGTAAGGTGGAAATACTTAGCCATCCAAGCCTCCCTCAAAAAAACCCTGAAAAATCCAGAATACACCAGCTCTCTTTACACCTTAAAGAACTGGAGAATCAGCAACAAATTAAGCCAACCCCACACATAAGAAGGGAAATAATCAAGATTGGTGCAGGACCAATGAGATAGAAACTAGAGATACAGTAGAACACATCAACGAAACTAGAAGCTGGTTTTTTGAAAGAATCAATAAGATTGACAAACCATTGACCAAACTAATCCAAAAGAAAAGAGAGAGGACCCAAATTAATGAAATTATGAATGGAAAGGGAGAGATCACGACTAACACCAAGGAAATAGAAACAATCATCAGAAATTATTATCAACAGTTATATGTCAGTAAGTTAAGCAACATAGATGAAATGGATGCATTCCTGGAAACATATAAACTTCCAAAACTGAGTCAAGAGGAAATTGACAACCTGAATAGACTAATCTCTAGTAACAAGATTGAGGCAGTGATCAAAAAACCTCCCAAAAAACAAGGTCCCAGGACCTATGGATTCCCTGGAGAATTCTACCAAATATTCAAAGAAGAAATAATACCTATTTTCCTGAAGCTGTTTCAAAAAATAGAAACAGAAGGAAAATTTCCACACTCTTTATGAAGCCAGAATTACCCATATCCCCAAACTAGGCAAAGACTCCACCAAAAATGAAAATTTCAGACCAATATCACTGATGAATATGGATGCTAAGATTCTCAACAAGATCCCAGCTAATAGGATCCAAAAGTACATTAAAAAGGTTATACACTATGACCAGGTGGGATTTATCCATAGGATACAAGGGTGGTCCAACATTCGCAAATCAATCAATGTGAAAGAACAAATCAATAAGAGAAGAGAGAAGAACCACATGGTCCTCTCAATTGATGTGGAAAAAGCATTTGTCAAAACACAGCATGTGTTCCTGATTAAAATGCTTCAAAGTGTATGGATAGAGGGAACATTCCTCAACTTCATAAAATCAATCTACAAAAAACCCACAGTGAATATCATCCTCAATGGGGAAAAGCTGACAGTCTTCCCTTTGAGATCAGGAACACAACAAGGATGCCCACTCTAACCACTCTTTTTCAACATAGTACTAAAAGTCCTAGCAACAGCAATCAGACAACAAAGAGAAATAAAAGGTATTCAAATTGGCAATGAATAAGTCCAACTCTCTCTCTTCACAGATGACATGATACTTTATATGGAAAACCCAAAGATTCCTCCCCTAAACTACTAGAACTCATACAGCAATTCAGTAACGTGGCAGGATACAAAGTCAATGTACAGAAATCAGTGGCTTTCTTATACACTAACAATGAAAATACGGAAAGGTAAATCAGAGAATCGATTCCATTTACTATAGCATCAAGAACCATGAGATACCTTAGAATAAACCTAACCAAAGAGGTAAAGGATCTGCACTTGAGGAACTACAGAACACTCATGAAAGAAATTGAAGAAGACACAAAAAGATGGAAGACCACTCCATGCTCATGGATCAGAAGAATAAACGTTGTTAAAATGTCTATACTGCCCAGACCAATCTATACTTTCAATGTCATCCCAATCAAAATTCCACCGGTATTTTTCAAAGAGCTGGAACAAACAATCCAAAATTTGTATGGAACCAGAAGAGACCCCGAATGACTAAGGAAATGTTGAAAAAGAAAAACAAAACTGGGGGCATTATGTTACTTGATTTCAAGCTTTACTACAAAGCTGTGATCACCGAGACAGCATGGTACTGGCATAAAAACAGACACATAGATCAATGAAATGGAATAGACAGCCCAGATATGGACCACCAACTCTATGGTCAACTAATCTTTGACAAAGTAGGGAAAAAATATCCAATGGAAAAAAGGCAGTCTCTTCAATAAATGGTGCTGGGAAAATTGGACAGCTATATACAGAAGAATGAAACTCGACCATTCTCTTACACCCTACACAAAGATAAACTCAAAATGGATAAAAGACCTCAATGTGAGGCAGGAATCTATTAAAATCCTAGAGGAGAACATAGGCAGTAACCTCTTCAACACTGGCCACAGCAACTTCTTTCAAGATATGTCTCCAAAGACAAAGGAACCAAAAGTGAAAATGAACAAGGGTGGTGAGAGTGGGCATCCTTGTTGTGTTCCTGATCTCAACAGGAAGACTGCAAGCTTTTTCCCATTGAGGATGATATTTGCTGTGGGTCTTTCATAGATAGATTTTATGAAGTTCAGGAATGTTCCCTCTATCCCTGTACTTTGAAGCGTTTTAATCAGGAACGGATGCTGGATTTTGTCAAATGATTTTTCTGCATCAATTGAGAGGACCATGTGGTTCTTCTCTCTTCTCTTATTGATTTGTTCTATCACATTGATTGATTTACGAATGTTGAACCATCCTTGTAATCCAGGGATGAATCCCACCTGGTCATGGTGGATAATCTTTTTAATGTGCTGTTGGATCCTGTTTGCTAGGATCTTGTTGAGAATCTTAGCATCCATATTCATCAGTGATATTGGTCTGAAATTCTCCTTTTTGGTAGAGTCTTTGCCTGGTTTGGGGATCAGGGTAATGCTGGCTTCATAAAAAGAGTCTGGAAGTTTTCCTTCTGCTTCAATTTTTTGAAACAGCTTCAGGAGAATAGGTGTTATTTCTTCTTTGAAAGTTTGGTAGAATTCCCCAGGGAATCAGTCAGGTCCTGGGCTCTTGTGTTTTGGGAGGTTTTTGATCACTGCTTCGATCTTGTTACTAGGTATCAGTCTATTCAGGTTGTCAATTTCTTCCTGGTTCAATTTTGGGAGTTTATAGTTTTCCAGGAATGCATCCATTTCATCTAGGTTGCTTAGCTTATTGGCATATAACTGTTGATAATAACTTCTGATGATTGTTTCTACTTCCTTGGTGTTAGTTGTGATCTCTCCCATTTCATTCATAATTTTATTAATTTGGGCTTTCTCTCTTTTCTTTTGGATTAGTGTGGCCAATGGTTTATCAATCTTATTGATTCTTTCAAAAAACCAGCTTCTAGTTTCATTGATACGTTCTACTGTATCTCTGGTTTCTACCTCATTGATCTCTGCTCTAATCTTGATTATTTCCCTTCTTGTGTGTGGAGTTGGTTTGATTTGTTGTTGATTCTCCAGTTCTTTAAGGTGTAGAGATAGCTGGTGTATTCTGGAGTTTTCAATTTTTTTGAGGGAGGCTTGGATGGCTATGTATTTCTCCCTTAGGACCGCCATTGCTGTATCCCATAGGTTTTGGAGTGAAGTGTCTTCATTCTCATTGGTTTCCATGAATTGTTTAAGTTCTTCTTTGATCTCCTGGCTGATCCAAGCATTCTTAAGCAAGGTGGTCTTTAGCTTCCAATATCACTGATGAATATGGATGCTAAGATTCTCAACAAGATCCTAGCAAACAGGATCCAACAACACATTAAAAAGATTATCCACCATGACCAGGTGGGATTCATCCCTGGGTTACAAGGATGGTTCAACATTCGCAAATCAATCAATGTGATAGAACAAATCAATAAGAGAAGAGAGAAGATCCACATGGTCCTCTCAATTGATGAAGAAAAAGCATTTGACAAAATCCAGTGTCCGTTCCTGATTAAAATGCTTCAAAGTATAGGAATAGAGGGAACATTCCTGAACTTCATAAAATCTATCTATGAAAGACCCACAGCAAATATCATCCTCAATGGGAAAAAGCTTGCAGCCTTCCCATTGAGATCAGGAACATGACAAGGATGCCCACTCTCGCCACTCTTGTTCAACATAGTATTAGAAGTCCTAGCAACAGCAATCAGACAACAAAGAGAAATAAAAGGCATCCAAATTGGCAGTGAAGAAATCAAACTCTCTCTCTTCACAGATGACATGATTCTTTATATGGAAAAACCAAAAGACTCCACCCCCAAACTACTTGAACTCATACAGCAATTCAGTAACGTGGCAGGATACAAAGTCAATGTACAGAAATCAGTGGCTTTCTTATACACTAACAATGAAAATACAGAAAGGTAAATCAGAGAATTGATTCCATTTACTATAACACCAAGAACCATAAGATACCTGGGAATAAACCTAACCAAAGAGGTAAAGGATCTGTACTCGAGGAACTACAGAACACTCATGAAAGAAATTGAAGAAGACACAAAAAGATGGAAGACCATTCCATGCTCTTGGATCAGAAGAATAAACATTGTCAAAATGTCTATACTGCCTAGAGCAATCTATACTTTTAATGCCATTCCGATAAAAATTCCACCGGTATTTTTCAAAGAGCTGGAGCAAATAATCCTAAAATTTGTATGGAACCAGAAGAGACCCCAAATTGCTAAGGAAATGTTGAAAACCAAAAATAAAACTGGCGGCATCACGTTACCTGATTTCAAGCTTTACTACAAAGCTGTGATCACCAAGACAGCATGGTACTGGCATAAAAACAGACACATAGACCAGTGGAACAGAGTAGAGAGCCCAGATATGGACCCTCAACTCTATGGTCAAATAATCTTCGACAAAACAGGAAAAAATATCCAGTGGAAAAAAGGCAGTCTCTTCAATATATGGTGCTGGGAAAACTGGACAGCTATATGTAGAAGAATGAAACTCGACCATTCTCTTACACCGTACACGGAGATAAACTTGAAATGGATAAAAGACCTCAACGTGATACAGGAATCCATCAGAATCCTAGAGGAGAACATAGGGAGTAACCTCTTTGATATCAGCCACAGCAACTTCTTTCAAGATATGTCTTCAAAGACAAAGGAAACAAAAGTGAAAATGAACTTTTGGGACTTCATCAAGATCAAAAGCTTCTGCACAGCAAAGGAAACAGTCAACAAAACAAAGAGGCAACCCACAGAATGGGAGAAGATATTTGCAAATGACAGTACAGACAAAAGGTTGATATCCAGGATCAATAAAGAACTCCTCAAACTCAACACACACAAAACAGACAATCATATCAAAAAATGGGCAGAAGATATGAACAGACACTTCTCCAATGAAGACATACAAATGGCAACCAGACACATGAAAAAATGTTCATCATCACTAGCCATCAGGGAGTTTCAAGTTAAAACCACATTGAGATACCACCTTACACCAGTTAGAATGGCCAAAATTAGCAAGAGAGGAAACAACGTGTGTTGGAGAGGATGTGGAGAAAGGGGAACCCTCTTACACTGTTGGTGGGAATGCAAGCTGGTGCAGTCACTTTGGAGAACAGTGTGGAGATTCCTCAAGAAATTAAAAATAGAGCTCCCTATGACCCTGCAATTGCACTACTGGGTATTTACCCCAAAGATACAGATGTGGTGAAAAGAAGTGCCATCTGTACCCCAATGTTTATAGCAGCAATGGCCACGGTCGCCAAACTGTGGAAAGGACCAAGATGCCCCTCAACGGACGAATGGATAAGGAAGATGTGGTCCATATACACTATGGAGTATTATGCCTCCATCAGAAAGGACGAATACCCAACTTTTGTAGCAACATGGACAGGACTGGACGAGATTATGCTGAGTGAAATAAGTCAAGCAGAGAGAGTCAATTATCATATGGTTTCACTTATTTGTGGAGCATAACAATAACATGGAGGACATGGGGAGATGGAGAGGAGAAGGGAGTTGAGGGAAATTGGAAGGGGAGGTGAACCATGAGAGACTATGGACTCTGAAAAACAATCTGAGGGTTTTGAAGGGGCGGGGGTGGGAGGTTGGGGGAACCAGGTTGTGGGTATTAGGGAGGGCACGTATTGCATGGAGCACTGGGTGTGGTGCAAAAACAATGAATACTGTTACACTGAAAATTAAAAAAAAAAAAAAAAGAAAGATGAGATAGGCCTAAAGCTAAGTCTTTTTTTTTTTTTTTAAAGATTTTATTTATTTATTTATTTGACACAGACAGAGATCACAAGTAGGCAGAAAGGCAGGCAGAGGGGGAGGGGGAAGCAGGCTCCCTGCTGAGCAGAGAGCCTGATGCGGGGCTTGATCCCAGGACCCTGAGGTCATGACCTGATCTGAAGGCAGAGGCTTAATCCACTGAGCCACCCAGGTGCCCCAAAGCTAAGTCTTTTTGCATCCATAGATTTAAGACAAGTTGTGAATATAAAGGAGAAATTCTTGAAAGAAATGAAGAGTGCTACTTCAGTGAACACACAAATAGCAAGAAAGAAAAATAGCCTGATTGCTGATATGGAGAAAGTTTGAGTGGTCTGGATAGAAGATCAAACGAACTGCATATCCTTAAGCCAGAATTTAATCCAGAGCAAGGCCCCAACTCTCTTCAATTTTATGAAGTCTGAGTGAGGTGAGGAAGCTGCAGAAGAAAAGTCTAAAGCTAGCAGACGTTTGTTCATGAGATTAAAGGAAAACAGTTGTGTCCAAAACATGAAAGTGCGAGGTGAAGCAGCAAGTGCCTGTGTTGAAGCTGCAAAGCAAGTGATCCAGAAGATCTAGCTAAGATAGTTCATGAAGGTGGATACACTGAACAACAGATTTCCAGTGTAGACACAACAACCTTCTACTGGAAGAGTCATCTAGGAGTTTCATAGCTGGAGAGGAGAACTCAATGTTTGTCTTCAAACCCTCAAAAGACAGACTGACTATCTTGTTAGGGGCTAATGCAACTGGTAACATTAAATTGAAGCCAATGTGTATTGACCACTCTGAAAATCCTAGGGCCCTTAAAAATTTGTGCTACATTTACTCTGCCTGAGATAAAGGAAACAACAAACCTAGATGACAGCTCAGCTATTTGCAACATGGTTATTGAATATTTTAAGCCCACTGTTGAGACCTACTACTCACTGGCAATGCACCGGGTCACCCAAGAACTCTGATGGAGATGGACAGTGAGATGAATGTTGTTTTCACATCAACTAACACTACACCCCTTTTGTAGCCCATAGATCAAGGAGTAATATCAACTTTCCAGTCTTATTATTTAATAAATACATTTTGTAAGGCAATAGTTGTCATAGACAGTGGTCCCTGTGCTGAATCTGGGCGAAGCAGACTGAAAACCTTCTGGAAAGGATTCACCATTCTAGATGCCATTAAGGACATGCAAGATTCTTGGGAAGAGGTCAAATATCAATGCTCACAGGAATTTGGAGAAAATTGATTCCCATCCTCATGGATGACTTTGAGAAGTTCAAGACTTCAGTGGGGAAGTCACTGTGGCTGTGGTGGAAACAGCAAGAGGTCTAGAATCAGCAGTGGAGCCTGAAAATGGGATTGGATTGCTGCAATTTCATGATAAAACCTGACCAGTTGAGGAATCACTTCTTATGGATGAGCAAAGAAGTGGTTTTCTGGGATGGAATCTGCTATTGGTGGGGATGATGTGAAGATTGCTGAAATGACAACAAAGGATTTAGAATATTACATAAAATTAGTTGATAAAGCAGCTGGAGGCTTTGAGAGGATTGACTCCAGTTTTCAAAGACATTTTGTAGGTAAAATGCTATAAAACACTGTGCGCTACAAAGAAATCATTTGTGAAAAGAAGAGTCAATTGATGGGCCAACTTTATTGTGTTGTTCTAAGAAATTGCCACAGCCACCCCAGCTTTCATACACCACAACCCTGAGCAGTCAGCAGCTGTCAGTGCTGGGGCCAGACTCTCCACCAGCAAAAAGATTATGACTTGCTGAGAGCTGAGATGATGGTTAGTTTTGTTTTGTTTTATTTTGTTTTTAGCAATAAAGTATTTTTATTTTTACTATGCGTTGTTAGTCACCATACAGAATATCAATAGTTTTTTTTTAAAGATTTTATTTATTTATTTGGCAGAGAGAGGGGGGGAAGCAGGCCTCCTGCTGAGCAGAGAGCCTGATGCAGGGCTCGATCCCAGGACCCTGGGATCATGACCGGACCCAAAGGCAGAGACTTAGCCCACTGAGCCACCCAGGCACCCCACATCAATAGTTTTTGATGTAGTGCTCCATGATTCATTGTTTGTGTATAACACCCAGTGCTCTATGCAATACTTGCCCTCCTTAATATCCATCACTGGGCTCACTCATTCCTCCCCAAAAAAGCCCCTTATTTTGATTCCTGGAGTTCATGGTTCATCTCCCCCTCTGATATCACCAGCTTCATTTTCCCCTTCCCTCTCCTAGTGTCCTCCATGCTATTCCTTATCTTCCACAAGTAGGTGAAACATATAGTAATTGTCTTTCTCTGCTTGACTTATTTCATTTAGCATAATCTCCTCCAGTTTCATTCATGTTGATGCAAATGTTGGGTATTCATCCTTTCTGATGGCTGAGTAATATTCCTTTGTATATATGGACCACAGCTTCTTTATCCATTCATCTGTTGAAGGGCATCTTGGCTCCTTCCACAGTTCACCGACTGTGGCCATTACTGCTATGCATGCTACTCCACTTAATAGAGTACAGTGTAGTGAAAATATAACTTTTATATACACTGGGAAACAAAAAAAAATTAATTTGACTGGCTTTATTGTGGTATATCCTTTATTGGAGTGGTCTGGAACTGAATCTGCAGTATATCCAAGGTATTTTTGTACACTCCTGCTCCAGTGATAGATATTTTTAAAAGGAGGAAGAATTTGGAGCAATTCTCCCTGTTCTTGGCTAGAGTCCACACAACATTTTTGGAGCATGGAGCTCACAGCTTATTTGCACAGGCTTAGAGAAAGTGGAACATATTATAGGAGGGTCTTTGGGTTAGTGAGGAAGCTAAAACCAGATCCTATGAGGAAGAATAAAAGACATACTGAGGCTGATACAAGCTTTCACACAGCTAGAGCTTCCTCAAGAAAGGAAAATCAGGCTGTTACTTGTGGCCACAGAGTTAGAGCCAGAGCTAATGGGTGCAGGATGGAGGTGGATTTTGCTCCACCAAATGGGGAATGAAGAGACTGGAGTTGCCCTAGTCAGAAAGTGTTGTGTGAGCCATAAGCTGGATGAGTAGATGGTGTAGGGTGGTTGAGGATGGTGGCACATAGACCTTTGAAGTCCACTGCCAAACCTGGAAACTTCATATCAGTGGCTATTGGGCAAACCCACCAAATTAACTAGTTTGTCTGAAGCTTTGCCAGATTCATCAGTGAAACCTCAATCCCTAACCCAAAGGACACATTCTTATATATATTTAGGCAAACTTTTGTAATGTAATCTTGAATAGCTCCAAGGTGTGTCCTAAATTGACAGGTGAAACAAGGTAACTGTAGGTCTTGAGTGGCCTGTGATGATCTGGAAGTGTTTCTCTAGAATCACTTCACTGACTATAATTAGGCTGTAAAGTAACTGGGCCTTACTTCCAGAGCATTCTGAGAGGACCATACACTTTCTAGATCAATCTCTGTGGTCTGCTGATGTCAGAGTCCAGACGATCAGTGTAACTGCCATGAAATGTTTCCTTTTTCACTTTGGGGAATGGTGGTGGCAGTGGTTATTTATTACTGTAACCAGAATGTTGAAGAAACAAGGGGCAATTTCACTGGTTTTCCCTCTACCCCTTCAACTTTGCTTATTTTCCCTTGCCCTTAGAGGAAAAGTTAGGCCATTGCATATTTCTGGTCAATCTCAGGTATTAAAAAACCCTATAGTCACTTTTAGTCCAGTTTCAATTCTGTATTTAGAAGGATGAGCCTCATGTAAGAGTCTCCATGTCCACCTTCCATTCAAGGTACAAGTATTTATGTAAGAGGTCTTTGTGAGCAGAAAACTTTCAACTTGCGGCAGGGGTGGGGGGGGGGTGGGGTGGTGGGAGGGTTGGATGGATTCTCTTCTCTATGATTCTCCTTCATCATTTCCAAAATATTTGGCATGCCCCCCCACCCCACCCAGACCATGAAGATTGGGGAGAGAAGAGTGATAAAGGAGGCAGGAATAAACTTCCTTACCAGGCACTGCTGGAGGCCAGCATCATGCCCTCTGGACCTGCACAGTTTGTGGAAAGCTAGTACCTTTCCTTAGCAAGCTGCTTTGTTCAGAGATTGATTCCTTGTGAAATAATTCCCTTGGTGCAGATGCAGTCCATTCCTTCTCAGGGCTCATCACTGACTCTTCCTGTAGACCCCAAGAACCCTCAGTTCCTGTGGCTTCCCTCTATCCATGGCAGCTTGCCAAGGAATCCCAATCAAACAGCATTATGGTCTCCTGCAGAGGTAGATGGAACCTACCTGAAATTTGTTTTCAAATGTTCAAACTGATGATGTCACACACATATTGAGAGGGTATGGAAAGGTATATAGCTCACATAACTGAAGTCTTTGGGCAGCAGGCCAGGCCTCTTAAAGTAGGCTCCAAGTGGCTTGAGGGAGCAAGGGAAGGAGACCAACCTGGGCTTTTACTGTGGGGGCAACGGCTCCCACCAACAAAGGAAGTCCCCAGGCTTTCTCGGAGAATGTTCACGTGAGGGCACAGGGGGAAGAGGAGGGTCAAGCTTGAAAGCCATCAATATTCAGACAGGACACATGGAGTCAGTTTTCCTCATTACAAATAGGCTCTGCATCTGTGCGTCCTGTACAAATCAGTGTATGAGATTCCTTCATGCACACATCTTTTCTCCCTTGAACTTGCTAGGCAAGTCATAGTAGTGTGGTGAATTGTTAATATGATATTTATTTATTTATTTAGTTAATAGTTTATTTATTTGTTTGTTTATTTGTTTATTTGGGGGGAGAAAGTGTGAACAGGGGTAGGGGCAGAAGGAAAGGGAGCAGACCCCCACTGAGTGTGGAACCTGACCCAGGGCTTGATCTCATGACGTGAGCCGAAATCATGGGTTGGATGCTTAATGGACTGAGCCACCCAGGCACCCTTAAAAGAAAGTCTTTTTATTAAGAGTTTACTGAAATCCAGATGAAGAGAAGTTGGAAGCTGAACACGAGTTGGTTACTTTCCGGAATGATTCAAGTCTCAGGCAATGAGGAAGTAAGAAAGGAAACCAGGGTGTGGATTCAAAATATGTTGTAGAGATAAGTTTCCCACATTTTGTTAGATTTCTCACTATCCAGGACTTGATGGAGGAAAATCTATTGTCAATCGGTTCAAGTTTTGTGTTTATATGATGAGAAATAGAAATATATATTAATACAGCAAACCATGCAGTGTGGAAAGAGCTTTGGAGAGTTGGTGGACTGTGCTATTTGTCCCAGCCAATTCTGAAGATGGTTAGGAGGCTGGGACGCACAATGTGATCAGGATTGCTTGACTGAGCAATGAGCGTGAGTGGCTCATTTTGTATGCCTCCATCCTTGTCTGCCAGCTCCCATAAAACATGTCCTCCCCAACTCCATTATTCCCACCTTCTGCTGGGCTGATTTTTACCTTTATTCTTGACACCGTCATTTGTTTTGTCTTGCAAGCTTAATTAAAGTTTAAGGAGGGAAGACATTATTGAAGACAGAGCGATTAAAAATTAGAAAACATTAGAGTATCAAAATAACGTGCCCCAATTCTAACACTCATCAATCACCATTATGAGTAATTTGGTTTATATTTCTATGCAGTTAGTTTAAAAAGTACCACATTTTGCACTTTAAAAAATCTATTTAGTTGAAAATCTCATAGGACAATCCTTTAAGAATAATTAATAATTCCATGTTTATCAACTGAACACCTACTATGTACTCAGCATGTGAGATACTGGGCACAGAACAGGGGACAGATGTACTCTCCCAGAACTTACAGTTTGGTGGAGGATACAGTCATTCATGAAGGACCATGTAGTATGTTGTTATAAACTGATCATAATGTGCAAGAAGCGCACAGGGTATGATGAGAGAGGCTGATATAATTTGGAGGGTCAAAGAGGTTCCCTGTGTGGAAGGGACTTTGAACTGCTATCTTAGGAATGAGTGGGGCATTTAGCTGGTCAAGACAGTGGTAATCTCCTACTTACCTTTGTGCTTCAGGTGCTGTGTCACTGACCTTGCTGTAGTCCTAGTATAGTTAGAAAGCTCCCTTCTCTCTCCAACTCCCTTTGTTCCTCTTTATTGGGAGAGTAGCTTCGAGATCCATGAGTGTGGTTCTAAGCCTTCTTCACTGTGCTGCCAGACTACCTGTTCATGTGCCCCTGAATCTCTGTCCTATTATACATTCTTCTCTCTTCCCCATGGCTCCAATGTCAGGTCCTTTATCAACAGGGGAGAAGAGAGGGATTTTCTGTTCTCATTACCACTTGCAGGAGGCCAAGATAAGCTCATTCAATAAAATATGTGGTACAGTAGTGAGGCCCTTTAGTTGTAGGTGAGAAGACTATTTCTCTAACAGAGCCAGAGTCAGAGTCGTGCCTCAGTGACCAGCTGACAATGCCATGTCAGCATAACCTAGTAAGTGAAAGGTAGGCTTGGTGTCCCAGGCCCTCAAGGGGATGTCTGAACAGCACTTTTGGGAAAACCTGGGTCTTTCTCTTAATAGATGTATAACTTGGACAGGTTGTTGAAACTTTGCCAATCTCAGTTTTCTCATTGTTGAAGTAGAGATGCTGACTCTGTTGTTGGTTTCTGTTGTTTTGTCTGCTCGGTGTCTCTTTCTTTGGGGAATGGTCCAACACCATCTGGTGATGGAGGGGTTACCTTCACCAGTTCCGCATCTCTGGCCCAGGCTTGACGAACAATAGCGATCCACTTTCTTAGCCATGGAGAGCAGCCCGCAGCTGGGAAGTCGACTTGAGTGAGGGCTATCAGAATCCTTCTCTGGGGTTTTATTTATTCGAAAGACAGAGGCCAACATTGTCTTTCTCCTTGCACCAAGAACTAAAGGTAGATGCTGAAGCTGTGTTTCATCTTACATAGGGGAAAGCCGGTCTGGAGTAGGACAGAATAAACCGAAGAGAGTCCAATGTAAGTGGGAGGAGGAGAGGGGAAGGGGTACCAGGTCACGACACTCCAGGAGAGACCGTGTCCCTTGTCATCATCCCCAAAGCCACATTTGCCTCTTGAGAGCTTGTTTGGAGGTTCCAGCAGGGAAGCGCAGCTACTCATATACCCTCGACCAAAGAACGGCCCTCTTCTATCAGGGAAGTTTGTCCTCTTCAACTGTGCATGCAGCCTTGGGAGGGATGCACGTGGAGTGGTGAGGGGTGAAGGGGTCGCCCACCTAGCCAGCCAGATCAGCTGAATCAACCCTGGCAGTCAATGGGGTGACGAATGTCGTAGCCAGATTGCCCTCACATCCTCCAGACTCCTCTCTTAATGTGTTTCTTCAAAATTCCTTTTTTGTTGGTATTAATTTTGGTTGGGTTTCTAACATTGGACACTAAAACTAAAAAAAGTCCTGGTTAAATAAAATATCACCCTTACAGAGTTGTGAGCATTAAAGGAACTGTTGTATTTGTCAAGGACTTACAGCCCAGTATCTGAAGAATGGCAGGTACTTAATAACTTAGGGTTAATATTGTTAGTGAGACTTGTCTTCTTCCTTGAAACTGGCCAATAAAGTGTCATCTATGGCATTCAACAGCATCAGCATCATTTGGGAGCCTGTTAGAAATACTAAATCCCGGTCCCTACATGTGATCTTCTCAATCAGGATGTGCATTTGGCAAGGTCCACACTTGAGTTGTATGTAAAATACACTGTAAAAAGCACTGGCCTGGGTATGGTGATGACTTTAGATACACCACAAGAAGCATGATCTATGTGATAAAGAATCGATAAGCTGGACTTTATTAAGTTGAAAACTCTATGGAATATAGTATCAAGAGATTTAGAAGATAAGCCACAGACTGGGAGAAAATATTTGTAAAGACATACCTGACTGTTATCTAAAATACACAAAGAACTCTTTGAATAAAAAAGACAAGAAATAACAAGTGTTGGCAAGGATGTGGAGAAAAAGGAACTCTGGTGCACTGTTGGTGGGAAAGCAAGCTTGTCCCTGTACCTCACCCCTCACTCACATTGTCTCTCTCTCAAATAAATAAAATATTTTTAAAAAGACAATAATGAGATACTACTATATGTTTATTAGAATGTCAAAGACCCAGAACACTGACAACACCAAATGCTGGTGAGGATGTGGAGCAACAGGAATTTTTACTCGTTGCTGGGAATGCAAAATGATATAGCCACTCTGGAAGACAGTTATTGTTTTATTTATTTCTTATAATAGTAAACATACTGTTACTATAGGATGCAGCATTCTTTTTTTTTTTTTTTTTTTTTAAGATTTTATTTATTTGACAGACAGAGACCACAAGTAGGCAGAGAGGCAGGCAAAGAGAGAGGAGGAAGCAGGCTCCCTGCTGAGCAGAGAGCCCGATGCGGGGCTCGATCCCAGGACCCCGGGATCATGACCTGAGCCGAAGGCAGAGGCTTAACCCACTGAGCCACCCAGGTGCCCCAGGATGCAGCATTCTTGTTCCTTTGTAAGGACCCAAAGGAGTTGATGATTTAGGTTCACAAAGGAATCTGCACCTGGATGTTTATAGCAACTTTTCACCAACACTTGAAAGCAACCAAGATGTCCTTTAGAAGGGGGCTGGGTTGGGGCGCCTGGGTGGCTCAGTGGGTTGGGGCCTCTGCCTTCGGCTCAGGTCATGATCCCGGGGTCCTGGGATCGAGCCCCGCATCGGGTTCTCTGCTCGGCAGATAGCCTGCTTCCCTCTCTCTCTCTGCCTGCCTCTCTGCCTACTTGTGATCTCTGTCTGTCAAATACATAAATGAAATGTTTAAAAAAAAAAAGAAGGGGGCTGGGTTAATAAGTTGTGCTACATCCAGACAATAGAATATAATTCAGCACTAAAAAGAAGTGAGCCATCAAGCCGTGCAAACACGCAGAGGAGATTTAATGCATATTGCTAAAGCCAACCTGAGAAGGCTGCATACTATATGATTCCCAATATACGGCATTGTGGAAAAGGCAAATCTATGGAGACAGTAAAAAGAACAGTGGTTGCCAGGGGTTGGGTAGTGGGGAAGTGTGGACAGATGAAACACAGAAGATTTTCACAGAACTGAAAAAAACCCTGTGAGATACTAAATGATGGATACATGTCATTGCACATTTTGCAAAACCCATAAAATGTACAGCACCAAGAGTGAACTCTAATGTAAACTATGGACTCAGGATGATTATGATATTTCAATGTTGATTCATCAATTATAACAAATATACCATTCATGGATACTGGGGAAATCTCTGTATATGTAGGAGGAGGAGGTATGTGGGAAATCTCTCAGTTTTGCTGTGAACTCAAAACTTCTCTAAAAAAATAAAGTCTTAAAAGAAAGCACTGTCTGGACATCAGAACTACAAGCAACAAAAATAAAACCAGATGAATTAGACCAAAATCAAACTTCTGTGCATCAAAGGACACACTCCACAGAATGAAAGACGATCTAAAGTATGGAACAAAATATCTACAAATCATACACTTGATAATATATAAAGAACTACAACCCAACAATAAGCCTCCAAATAACCCAGGTAAAAGACAGGCCAAGGATTTGAACAGATGTTTCTCCAAAGATGATATACTAATGGCAATAAGCACATGAAAAGATGCTTAATATCACTGATCATAAAGAAAATGCAAATCAAAACCACAGTGAGGTATCACCTCGCACTCCATAGGATGCTACTCTCAAAACAAAACAAAACAACCCCCAGAGAATATTGAATATTGAAGATGATGTGTTAACATTGGAACCCTTGGACAAGGTTGGTGGGAATATAAAATGGTGCAGCCTCTGTGGGAAAGTCTGTCAGATCTTCAAAAATTAAACAGTTCCCATATGATCCAGCAATTCTAGTTTAAAATAAGTACCTAAATAAACTGAACACAGGACCTCAAATAGATGTGTGTCCACCCATGTTTATGGTAGCACCATTCACAATAAGCAAGAGACAGAAGCAACACAAGCGTCCATAGATCGATGAGTAGATAAACAAGATGTGGTCTGTCCATACAATGGAGTACTAGTCAGCTTAAAAAGAAAGGAAATTGTGACATCTGCTCCAATGTGGACAAACCTTGAGGACATGGTCCTGAGTAAAATAAGCCAGTCACAGAAGGACAAATACTGATTCCACTCAAATGAAGTATCTAGAACAGTTAAGTTATAGAGACAGAAAGTAGAGTGGTGCCTGCCAGGATGGAGGGGTGGGGGTCAGAGTGAGCAGTTGCTGTTTAGTGGGTACAGTTTTAATTTTACAAGATGAAAAAGTTATGGAGATTGGTTGCACAACAGTGTGACTATACTTAACACTACTGAAATGTACACTTAGAAATGGTTAAGATGGTAAATTTTATGTTCTGCATTTTTTACCACCCCCAAAATTCAGACAAATGGCAAAAATAAAAATTAAAAAGCATTGGCCTGGTTGACTGGAAGTTCTCTGATGGAAGGGTCTGAGGGAAAGAGATGTCACAAGCGGTTGTCCTACTAATTCCAAATAGAGACACTCAGATGTGTGGCACGGAAGTCAGAAAGTCGTGAGATAGGACAAAGGCTTCACAAACAAGTGGAAAGAGTTGGCAGTGAGAATATCACTAGCAAAGAATTTATGACTAGCAACCTTAGTCTGTCACCTGGCTTTCATGGAGCACAAAAAAGACTGTGCATAATTGAAGTTTGGCTTGGCTCTTCCATAACTGTTACCAGGCTCTTTGTAGTAAAGCTACTTGGAATTCTTTTCTAACCTAATTAGGGGACTTGTTCTGGAAAAATTCATTTCTAGGCCAGTGGAGCGAAAGTTTAAACTGATTTGTAATTTGCAAACAATCCTAGAAATGGTCTTTAAGTTGTCAGTTCTTATCATACAGATCCTATGAGAGTATCAATGATCTGAAAGTTCTCAGCACCAACTTCATTTACAGCCAGTGGCCACTTGTAATAGATGGAACTTTCCGTGGTTGAGTCAAGGATATTAAGAAAAAGAATTTCAGACCTGAGACTCTTCCTTCCTTCTAGGATTCAGGTCATTGTAGTACGTACACAAAGGATGCTTTCCAAATAGAGATCAAAATATTATATTAATGGTTAGACAATTTCCAGGCACCCACTCAAATGCATGGCTTCTGGGAAAGTTTGATGGGGACACAGGTTCAACCTGTGCTCAGAGCAGGGGTTTGGGGGGAGACTGTAAAATGGCTCGCCAAAAGACATCTATGCCCCGATCTCTGGAACCTGTGAATGTGACCTTGAATGGTAAAAAGCATCCTTGCAGATGCCATTAAATTAAGGATCTTGAGACAGGCAGGTTTTCCTGGATTATCCAGGCAAGTCAGAAATGTCATCACATGCATGCTCTATAATAAAGAGGTACAGCAAGGTTGGACAGGTCACAGAGAAGGTCACCTGAAGACAAGCAGAGAGAGCATCTAAGATGTTGGCCTTGTAATTGTGGTGATGTGGCCACAAGTCAGGGAATGCCAGCAGCCACTGGAGGATAGAAGATGCCAGGAACAGACTCTCCACTAAAGCCCCTGGGGCACAGCCCTGCTGACACTTTGCTTGTGGCCCAGGGATCCTGATTTTAGACATCTGGCCTCCAGAACTGAGAGAGAATAATTTCAGTTGTTTTGAGTCATCCAGTTTGTGGTAATTTGTTACAACAAGCAAAAATGAATACATTTTTAATTATTAAAACTAAATAAGGACCCTATGCCATGTGCATCCTTCTTTGGCACTGTGGTGTACGCACCCAGATGCAGGCATTCCCAGGAGGTTAGCTTCAAGGAAACAGGACCAGGGTCGACAGGCAAACAGAAGGCTGGTGAACTGATGAAGAGGAGAAGCAAGAAACTTACCTTTGAGGCCAAGTGACCCTGCCCACTGGTAAATATGGCCCTGTGACCTTCATGTTTCCAAGTGACCCTGCACACTCGTAAATACGGCCCTGTGACCTTCAGGTTTCAGCTCCCTCAGGGAGGAGAGAGCAGGAAGAGCAGGAAGGTAACAAGGTACTGAAATTGTTTCTTTCAAAACAAACCATCCTTGCCCCACCACCTCCCATGAACACATTGCGCTGGGGAAAAGGAACTTGGGTCACAGACAGTGCTCCTTCTCCACCCCCACTCCCTTCGTCCTCCACCAATCCCATCTCCCCTTTTCCCTCTCCACCCCCTCAACTTACTCAGCCTTCCATGCCCCATTTCAGCGCATGGTGTCATGCCATGCCCTATGCACACCAGGAAAAGGGGACCCCCTTGATTCCCCTTCTTCAATCATACCCCCATATCCAACTGGAAATTTAAGCCTTTTTATCCTCCACTAGAAATGCTTGTGAAAGAATCTCCCTTTTCCATTCTTTTGTCCTCTTCCTCATGAGACTCTTAAAACCCAAATCGGATCCGTTGTTATCTTGATGAAACCCCTTTAGTGGCTTCCAGTTATGTTTAGCATTAACTTTTAGCTTGTTATGGTTTAAGTTTGCTTTCTCTTGAGCTTCAGTTCCCTTCTTACTTCTACTCTGCCCTTCACTCTCAACTGTAGACTATAGCCACACAGATGCTCTGTGTCCTGACCACAGAAGTGGTTTCACGGCTCTGAGTCTACCGTCTTTTCTGCTGTGTGATCTTCCATGGCTCCCCACCAGAATTGGGAGAACAAATCCTAGCCCTTTGCTGGTGCCTCTGTCTGACACTGGAGGAGGAAACCTGACCAGAGGGCTTCTGGGAGCACAAGTCATCCTGGACATTGCTAATCAGCATCCTTGTCATTTCCAGCAAGAGTCTCAGAATCAACACACTTGTTCCAAAAGTTTCCAGATCACTGTCTACACTGAGTAGATTCCCATCCTTGGTATTCTTCTAGAATGTACACATTCATTTCTTGTTTAAGGAAACTTGGTTTACTTTTTTCTTTAATTCGTTTATAAGAGGCCAATCTTGACACTTAATGATTTTTTTTTGCAGTAAATTAGGGGAAACAATTCTAATTCTACTCCATATTCACTTCCTTTTGCTCCTCTGCTCCCTTCTTCCACGGTGTGAGCTTCTGCAGGCAGCCTTCCCAACCCCACCCAAGCACATCACTTAGCACTTCCTTCCTTGCTGGAGTGTGCACAGTTGTGCGAAGTTGCCTGATGGTATAGTAGATCTCTTGGAAAATATTGTATTCTCATCAAAACAGGCCTGATGATGTGCAGCTGTTGATTAAGTACTTGCAACTTTGAATTCTTTGTGCATTTGCCCAGAATTGACTGAACAACCTAGAAAAGTCAAGATTATTTTGCCTCCATGACCAAAAGAAATGAGGGCTGATGAACATGTTGAGTTCAGCTATGGAGCAATACGTGTTGCATCTCTGCATGGATAAATTTTAATGTTGGGCAGGAAACAACAACAACAACAACAACCTGTCCCCTTGGGAGAAATTGGCTCCCCACTTAAAAGGACCACATTTTTGCTTCTGGTTGAGCTCCTGGCCTGGGCCTAAACTATTGCTTCTTGGAAAGCAAGTTTAGTTTTACCCAAAAATGAGCTATAGCAACTTTTGTAGGAAAAGTCTATTTTGTGTGGTGGGATCTATAGTCCATTCCATGTACGCCCCATGGAAGAAAGTCCTCTGTATCCTACTTTTCCTGCTGTTGGTTGGTTGGCATATATCACCCTCTATCTCTAGGTCAGGGGTGCCCTCCTGTCACAGCAGCTCCTGTTAATGGAAAATATAGGAACTTTCACACACTATATACTCATGTGACAGCCATTTTAAAGGATAAACCAACAGAACTGAACATTTAAGTCTTCTCTGAACTTTGTGCTGGACTTACCACTTTATGCATGCTCTGTAAAAGTAGAAGAAGAGATGATAATACTGAAAAAGTCCTGGACACTCATAGTTATAAGCTCTGAACAGGTCTGCTCAGTGAAAGGGTCTGCTCAAGCTTTCTTCGCCAGTCTCTTATTTAGGATCATGCTGTACAAACAGACACCTTTTCAGATGGAAGAGAAGCCTGCTTGTCCTTTTACAAGGTGGAGGGGGCTGCAGCCACAACGAATGACAGCTGTTTGCAGTGACCTCACCTCTTATAGAGAAGTCCTGGAGATCTTTCTGGCCAGGCTCATGAAAGTGAGATAACTAGCTTGGTAACTCTGAGAAAAACCACCATGTGTCCTGGGGGCACCTTTTGGGCTCTGTCACCCCTGAGTCCTGCCCAAGGGAATGAAACAACCTTCCTCTGCCCAACAGGAACTCTCAAATGGTACCTTGATTTGCTCATGTGGAAATTCACTGGAATTTTGTCACATGCCCTGTCCATTGCCACATCTTCCTCCAGCTAAGACCAGTAACTGTGGGAAGGAACAGCAGCTGAGGAATAGCCACTCCCTTCTGGAACATTTTCCATCCACTTGCAAATCCACCTACATCTGTGCCTTGATCACACTCCTGGAACCTGGTCTTCCTTGTGGCAATTGGGTCCATCGGTCTTCTGATTCTATTTCCAGTGTCCTCCTCTGCCCCAAAACCTACAATAGTGCTTCCACCCATGGAAATATAGAGGATACTTATCTACCAAAGTTCTGGGCATCAAAAGTGTACTTGACAAACAAAGCCTTGTTTCCTACTCATTATGCTCAGAAGGATGACTCATGGAAGGAGCACAAAACTAGTTGGGAAAAAAATGGAAAAAATCAAATTAGGCTTGAGAAAATAAAGGAGTGAAGTCATGTAAGCTAATAAGAGAAAGAAACAGCTATGATGACGAGACTGAATTTGTAGCATAGATAGAGTGGGGGGCGACACATGCAGGACGTGACCAAAAAAGGCAAGAAACTTAGGTGATTAACATGAACATGAGCCATTAGCAAATGGAGCAACAGGTTTTGTTTTGTGAGTGAAAGTTCCAAACAGTTCAGTCCACCAATTGATTTTACTGTTTTGTTATGGTTTTCTCCCCCATAGAATTGACTGGTTGTCAGATTCCTCTTTCTTCATCAAATTGCCTGGTTTACTTTAAAGGTATAATGACCCCCCTCTTAACGACAGATGGGGCAGAGGAGAGAATTATCCTGGAAACATGATAGAATTTTCACAGGTTGGGTGGCAGGAGGACTGTCATCAGTGTAAACAGAGAGGAAAAGGTAACAAGGAGAATTGATCACACTGTAAATGAATCAGAGTGTTCCCTGGATCGAAAGACTCCGCATCCCGGGATTAGATCTTTCTGTGAGAGTTAGGCTACCTGTTGAGTCCGATTCCACAAGAAAGAGAAAATAAAGGAACAGAGAGTAGATAGAGAAGGAAAGTCCAGGGAACCAAGTGTTTCCAGCCTGATGTCCACCTCTTGCTTCCAACAGGTGCTTCTGTCTGCAGAGACGTTTTGCCACTGAGTGCCTATGGTCTCCCCAGTGTCAACACGGGTCCCTTGGCAGCCTGATGGGGAGGCCATAGCAGGGTCCCTCCAAGGCCAGGAATGGCCAACATTTACTGAGACACTTTACATACAGCCTACACATCCTTACACATGAGGAAAAAGGAGATGATAGAATTTCAGTCATTTCCCCAAGTTCTGCTAAGAGGTAATGCTGTGCTTTGAGGGCATCTGATGCCCAAACCTGCCCTGCCTCATCTGAGCCAGGCCGTCTCATTCACAAGATAACATTTCAGACTGTGTAGCTGCATTAGGAAAACAAGCCTAACAAATAGTGCAGGGTCACATTGTACTAAGATGTCCTTTGGCTTGTACTTTGGGAGAGAACTCAGGTTTGCTGACTTTTCCTTGGATCATTTTCTGTTTTAAGGCAAACATCTTCAAGGGTATTTCAGGTAGACCCTACGTCTCCTTGAAAATTAACTCCACAACATTTGTTGAGTAGCTACTAAGATCAGTTTCCATGTGAAGTGTCTAGAGATGATAAAAACACATCCCTGCCTATAAAATGTTCAAGGTTAAGTGAAGGGGACTGTCATGGGTAGCGAGCTATATATAACCTGATGAATGTAGTGGTACAGGCCAAGCACCAGAACCAAGAAAGAACCTCATACCTTTAATAACAATTTACTGGGTGCTTAATATGCCTCTCTGTTTCTCTCTTCTCTTCTCTGTCTCTAGTATGCCCAAGCATGCTATTTCCAAGGATTAGATATGGGGGTATAGTGGATACCTGATGTCTTTTCCTGTCCCCCCTTTCCCATTGTTTTGGTGGTACCACACCATTTTTCTTCTGGGGAACTGTTCTTTCTCCACTCCCAGTCCTTGTGATTCTAAGTGTGACTTGACCCACTTCCTGGTCTGGAGACATGTGCATGTTCCACACTCCTGTCCAGAGATAGATTCGGGAATGAGCATGTGATCCAAATCAGACTAGATCAGAGTTATCCCAGGGCATTCATTGGATCCACGGAGAAAGAACACTCTCTTCTGTGGTTGCTAAGCAGGTGGGGTGCACACTTGACTATGCAGGCTCCTCTAGCAGAAAGCTGATGTAGGGGAAAGACAAACAGAAGGCAGAGATGAACTGGACCTGGGTGGTCATTCTGCATCCTGGGCCCAGCCCATGAACATGTCTGGGCAGATGTGTGGACTTGCAGATATGTGATCCTCCAAACCTCCAGCACAAACTTCACGCCAGGTCATCAGGAAGAGTTCAGTAGCTGTTAGTCACATGATACTCTCTGACTTTCATCTGCTATTGTTCTTGGTGAATAGCTTCTTTGGGAGGAAGGGTGTCTGGCAAGGTAGGATCCAGGTGTGCTTGGGTTCCTGGTCATCTCAATCATGATGCTATCAAATGCCCTCAACGCTCTCAGCAGAAACCATGCAGTCATATCCCCACTTGTATTCAGATAGGATTTAAGTTTTCTAAGAGCTTTTGTCAACAACATCAATGGTTATTTGCAGGGTCGTGTCATTAGTTTTCTCATTCATTAAACTGTTAATGAACTGTGGCTACAAAACCTGAAAAAGTATGAAATGGAAACACCGAAACCTCTGTCTCCCATGATGTTTGTATACAACCAATTATTTGCAATCATCACAAAGGACTTTAACTTGAAATAAAACCCCCTTTCCACTACACCTTAAAAAGTATGGGGACAGATGGTAGCTACTCTTGTGGTGAACACAGCATAACATACAGAGAAGTTGAATCACTAAGTTGTACACCTGAAACTAATGTAACATTGTGTCAACTCTACTCAAATAAAAAAAAAAATGTTTTTTAAAGTACAGATACCAGGGTGCCTGGGTGGCTCAGTCATTTGAGTGTCTGACTCTTGGTTTTGGTTCAGGTCATGATCTCAGGTTTGTAAGATCAAGCCCAGTGTGGGGATATCTGTGCTCAGTGGGGAGTCTGCTTGAAATTCTCTCTCTCTTCCTCTGCCCCTCACCCTGCTCATGCTCTCTCTCTCTCAAATAAATAAATCTTCAAAACAATAAAGTACAGATACCATAGTCAGACCTTTCTACTAATACAAAGTGCTAGTTGATCACCACCCAGCTATTAAAATGACTAAATAAAACCCAAACTAACAGTAACATATCTGTGCAGAATGTGGAGCAACAGGAACTCTCAGTCATTCTTGGCAGTGGTACCAAGTGGTACAGCCACTTTGGCAGTTGGTTTGGCACTTCGGTTTGTCAGTTGTTACAAAGTTAAATATAGACCTACCATATGATCAAGTAATCAGACTTGGAGGTTGAAAACTTATGTTCACACAAAAACCGGCACACTGAATGTTGATAGCAGTTCTAATCACAATTTCCCAAACTGGTAGAAACCAAAATGTCCTTCAAGATGTGGTTGGATAGCTGTGGCTCATATATACAATTGAATATTGTTCAGAAAACTATGCTGTGAAGCCACAGACATGAGGAAAACTTAAATGCATATTGCTAAGGGAAAATGCCAGTTTGGAAATGTTACATAGTGAATGAGTCCAACTATATGACACTCTGGATAAGGCAAAAGTATAAAAACTATGAAAAGATCAATGACTGCTGGAGGTTTGAGGGTGAGGGACAGGGAGGGAGGAGTAGATTGTGCACAGATTTTCATGGCTTTAATGAAACTTATGTATGACAGTGTGACCATGCATGTATGGACAACTAGAACTATAAAACACCCAGTGTGAGTCATAATATAAACTAGAAACTTTAATCAACTTTAACAAATGTACCACATTAATACACTGTGTTAATTGTATTATGATTAGGGGATACTCTAAGGAAGGGTTTTATGCGAACTCTGTACTCCCTACTCAGTGTTCTATTCTGTAAATCTAAAACTATTTTAAAAATGAGGAATTAACTTAAAGAATGCTATTGATAACTCAATTTATTCAATAATTCAGACTGTTGACAAAAGCCTTGCATAAAATGCAAAATAATAATTTAGGTGTGTGATGTAATTTGACATATTAAATTTTGTAACAAGTAATAAGCAATCAGATAAAAAAACTATAAGTATATTAGTATTTCTCAATACACATGCAGTAAAATTTGCTGAGAAATATTTTCCTCAGTTTCTAATCTTTTATGCAGCTATAAACACAATTACAGAGAATTTGGTCAATCAAAAACTAACTTTGAATATTAAAAAGAACAAAAATGTTATAGCACAGCTAACATTTTAGCATGAAAATCTGTATGTACATGGCAAAAAAATTAATGTACACATTGATAAACACATATTTTGTAAGTAAAAGATAAAATGAAGCTTTAGTTAAGGAAATAAGCTTATTAACTCCCCACCCCATTCATATTGCAAACAAAATATTAAACATGGTACAGAAGAATCTTAAACACCCATCTAAAATTTCAAACCACAGTTTATGCTTTGGTGCTACTAAATAAATTTTGTTTATTTTAAATGTCATTTTATTTATTATGTCATTTTATTTATAATTCATTTATTTAAATGTCATTTTAAATAAAAATGACAATACCTATGGAAATATATTTCTAGTAGGATTTTTCATCTGTGATGGCATAAATCTTCCTGCTGTAAATTACATCACGCTTTGCCTGCAGTCTTTAAGAAATCACTTCCCTGGAAATGACTCTAGATTGAATTTTTGTATTTCTATGTGAACTCCTGAGGGAGACCTATATTTCTTCAAGAACGAGAACATTCCCTGGTGCAAGCTCTCCCTTCCCCAGGCTCTGTGCGATATTCTGTGCCCTGTGGCAGGAATAACGCTTAACCATTAGCATCATAAATCGCTTAAAGGACAAGGTGTGGGTGATTTGAAAGATATATCGAGTGGAACTGAGCAAATTAGGCCTGTCCCTGTTGTTTCATCTTTATTTATTAATGGCAATAATTCTGTCCTAATCTTTTGTACAGCACTTTATCCATTACGTGGCTTGTAAAGCTCTTCAAATGATTTTCACTGATGTCTTCCTTCTTTTCCCACACAGGCAAAAGGTGCAGAGGGCTCTAATTCCCTTCGCATGAGGCGATGAAAGCAACAGATTCTTATGGTTCCTTCTGTTAAGGGGTTCTGTACAGATTCATCCTCTCCTCCCCCAAACAAGAACTTATAATTGATGACGTAAGCAACAGATCAAAGCCGACAAGCTAATGTCATTTTAAAGAGACAAAAGTTTTCAGGCATTGGGGGTGTTAACCTTAATTTTGTTGAAAGTCTGAGCGTGATTCAAGAAAGAACATGTCAACGGAAACAGTCAACAAAACAAAGAGGCAACCCACACAGTGGGAGAAGATATTCACAAATGACAGTACAGACAAAAGGTTGATATCCAGGATCTATAAAGAACTTCTTAAACTCAATACACACAAAACAGACAATCATGTCAAAAAATGGGCAGAAGACATGAACAGACATTTCTCCAATGAAGACATACAAATGGCTATCAGACACATGAAAAAATGTTCATCATCACTAGCCATCAGGGAAATTCAAATTAAAAACATATTGAGATACCACCTTACACCAGTTAGAATGGCCAAAATTAGCAAGACAGGAAACAACGTGTGTTGGAGAGGATGTGGAGAAAGGGGAACCCTCTTACACTGTTGGTGGGAATGCAAGTTGGTGCAGACACTTTGGAGAACAGTGTGGAGATTCCTCAAGAAATTAAAAATAGAGCTCCCTATGACCCTGCAATTGCACTACTGGGTATTTACCCCAAAGATACAGATGTAGTGAAAAGAAGGGCCATCTGTACCCCAATGTTTATAGCAGCCATGGCCACGGTCGCCAAACTGTGGAAAGAACCAAGACGCCCTTCAATGGACGAATGGATAAAGAAGATGTGGTCCATATACACTATGGAGTATTATGCCTCCATCAGAAAGGACGAATACCCAACTTTTGTAGCAACATGGACGGGACTGGAAGAGATTATGCTGAGTGAAATAAGTCAAGCAGAGAGAGTCAATTATCATATGGTTTCACTTATTTGTGGAGCATAACAAACAACATGGAGGACAAGGGAAGATGGAGAGGAGAAGGGAGTTGAGGGAAATTGGAAGGGGAGGTGAACCATGAGAGACTATGGACTCTGAAAAACAATCTGAGGGTTTTGAAGGGGTGGGGGGTGGGAGGTTGGGAGAACCAGGTGGTGGGTATTAGGGAGGGCATGTATTGCATGGAGCACTGGGTGTGGTACATAAACAATGAATTCTGTTACACTGAGAAGAAAAAAAATGCTAAAAAAAAAGAAAGAAAGAAAGAAAGAAAGAACATGTCAGTCAGAAGAAGTGGGGCTAGTCACCCCTGTAAGTCATGAAAAGTGAGTCATAGAGGAATATGGGCACTGCTCATTTAAGCTCTGCAGCCTGGGGAGAAGTCAGTTGGGTTTCCAGTTGTCTGGTCCCACTGCCCTAGTCCTAGCTTTTGAGCGGATGGATAAATGGAAAGAGAGCTGATGGACGCATTGGTGAGACCATTTCTACTAAACATTTCTCCCCTCCCCTCTCTGGTCCACTGCCATGGTCACCTAGCCACCTTCTGATTATGAGGTAGCTTTTCAGATATATGTTCTAACTACAGGAAGAAATGGTTTGGCCATATACATTTTGAATTTTAGTGTTTTTCTGATAGAATTTCTTATGTTTAAAACAATTTTTATTGTGGTAAATATACACATATCATGTTATTTACAATTTTATCCATTTTTAAGTATAACAGTTCAGTGGCATTAGGCAAAGTCAGTGTTGAGTTACTATCACTAACTACTATCCATTTCTAGAACTTTCTCATCAGCTCCAACAGAAACTCTGTCCCCATTAAATACTAACTTCCCATTTCCTCTCCTCTTAACTCCTCACAAGGACTACTCTTTGTTTCTCTGAATTTACCTATTCTAGATACCCTAAGAGGAAAATGCAGTATTTGTCCCTTTATCTGTCTTCTTTTTTTTTTTTTTTAAGATTTTATTTTTTTATTTTAGAGATTGAGAATGAGAGGAGAGAGGTCAGTGGGAGAAGCAGACTCCCTGCTGACCAGGGAGACCTATGTGGGACTCCATCCCGGGACTCTAGGATCATGACCTGAGCCAAAGGCAGTTGCTTAACCAACTGAGCCACCCAGGCACCCCTGTCTTCTTTCTTTTGGCATAGTGTTTTCAAGGCTCACCCACGTTGTAGTGTGTATCTCAGTTTTATTCCTTTTTTTTTTTAAAGATTTTAAAAATTAATTATTTTTTTAAAAGAATTTATGTATTTATTTGACACAGAGAGAGAGAGCACAAGCAGGAGTGGCAGTCAGAAGGTGAGGGGGACGCAGGTTCTCCACTGAGCAGGGAACCCCACCTGGGGCTTGATCTCAGGACCCTGGGATCATGACCTGAGCCAAAGGCAGAGGCTTAACTGACTGAACCACCCAGTGCCCCTAGGTTAATCTTTTGAGTGAGAGAGAGAGAGAAGAGCAGAGGGAGAGGGAGAAGCAGATTCTCTGCTGAGCAAGGAGCCCGATGCAGGGCTTGTTCCCAGGACCCCATGATCATGACCTGAACCAAAGGCATATGCATAACCAACTGAACCACCCAGCTGCCCCTGGAGTTTTACTCCTTTTTAAGGGTGAAATATATTCTATTGCATGTATATTACATTTCGCTTACTCATTAATCTGTTGGTGGGCATTTAGGTTTTTTCCACCTTGTGAATAATGCTGCTATGAAAATGGGTGAACATGTATTTGAGTCCCTGCTTTCCATTTGTTCGGGTGTGTGCTTAGACGTGGAATTGCTGGATCACGTAGTAATTCCATACTTAACTTTTGAGAAACCGCTAAAATGTCTTCCATATTGGCTATACCATTTTGCATACCTACCAGTAATGCAGAAGGATACCAATCTCTACACATCCTCACCAACACTTGTTCTTTCCTTTTCTTTTTTTCAAGGAGGGGGTTATAGCCCTTCGAATGCATGTGAAGTGGCATCTGATTCTGGTTTTGATGTGTATTTCATGAATGATTGGTGACCGTGAGCATGTTTTCATGTGCTTATTGGCTATTGGTGTATTCTCTTTGGGGAAATGTCTATTCAAGCCCTTTGCCCACTTTTTAAAAATTGGGCCAAATGATGTAATTTCATAATGTAAACTTGTGTAAGTTCTTCTTTGGTTATCTAATTCCTGGGCAAGCTGGCCAGGAAAGACGGGTGGTCATGTCAACTCCAGAAGCTCGGCATAGCAGTTATCTCTATTATGAATTAAAATTTCCCCATGTTTTATACTTCAGTCTTCTAAATCTGGCTGATGTGACTTCGTGCCCAGGACATGGCTTTGCTCTTGAGGTGCTGGCAAATCAGATCTGAATGTGCAAGGCAGAGGTTTAAACCCAGATCACTGTTTATCCCCCCTAGTGATGCAAACATGCCCTGAGGTTTTGGGGAGAGAACTACTAGCGCTCCATGTTCTCTCAGTTTATCTAGAAGCTGCACAGTTTAGTAAAGTAGCCACTAGCCACATGTGGCTTTAAAACTAGCCATTAAAGTTAAATCGAAATTAATTAAAATTAAATAAAATGAAAAAAGTCATTTCTATCATCTCACTAGCTGCCTTTAAAGCTACTCGGTAGCCACAAGTGGCCCGTGTCTACTGTATTGAACAATACCGATATGGGATTCTCCCCATCATCTTAGGAAGTTCTATTGCACAAAGATGATTTAGGAAATATACATTTTAAAATGAACATTGAAAACAGATAAATGAAACGATAATAATCAAAAACTGACAGAAGCAGTAAGGAAAATGTTAGAAGAGAATTGAAATAGATGCTATAACTATTAGGAAAGAGTTCACTAGTATTCTCTGTTATAGAATCATTTGTAAAAACGAGCTTAATCCTGGTCCCTGTGGCATAGGATGGGTGTAAGCACTGAGTGAAGACAACAGCCTAGCACACAGTCAGCATCGTACAAGCGTGTGATGAGCACAGAAATGCATGTTCAGATCTCTTGCTCAGGGGAATGCAGTTGAATGTACTGTGCACACTGAGGCCAAGCTTCTTGTGGAGCGCCTCCAGAGTGCAGCAGGGTGTTAGTGCCCCAAGGTGCTTTGACTTGAGGACTCCCCAGTGGTCTGGTTTAGACCTTTTGGAACTGAGCTGCACTCCAAAATTCTTCCTTGTCCAACCCGTCTTCCTTCCTTCTCTCTTTCCACAGGTGTTGAGCCTACAGCATGGTCTCAAGGCTGTCCCATGTTCATCTCCTCCGACTCTCCCCCAAGACAATTTTTGCATGTCTAATTTTGTCCTAGCAGTGGCTATGTGGCACACCCAAACTGAAGAAAGTGGTTGCTTCTGTGAGCATTACTTTAAAGGAGACGTATCTTCATCTTTTGCCACACGAAGCTTCCCAGCATCCTTCTTACATTAAAATGACCACATCAGCTGAGCAAGCACTGTTCCTTCCGTTTCTTCTGAGACCTTCACAGTGGGAAGCTCTTCTGAGCTCCCAGCTCTGAGAGCACAGGCTGGCAGCACATCTTTCTGGTGTCCTCCAGAGGTGATTGTAATTTGGAGCTCTTGGAAGGGACATTGTCTTCTATGTTACATTCAGGTCTCTGAAACACATTCAAAATCCAGATTTTGCCTAACAGTTTGGCTGTTGGGTATGGGATACCTGCTTCCAATTGCTTTATACAAGAACATCTTATACATGTAAACTGTCAGTTCCATGGAACAAGCTGGAGATACTCCTTTTCTCCTACTTTCAGAACCTTCCATCAGCCTTACTATCTTCTTTCCCAGATTGGTTAAATCCCAAAATGAAACCCTTGGGAACATTGGACCTGAGTTTCAGTTTTTAATCTGTTGCCCAGTCAGTCTCGGGCCTCTCCTCCTATAAATTTTACCTTTTCGGGTGTTCCCTTTCATCTTCCAGGACCATGTCTGTCCAGATTGTCACCATTATTTACCTGCGCAACACCCGGCATAAATACCAGTGTTTCCCATGACCTGAAACAACCTGCATGTTCTGCAAGGTAAAAAGACATTTGTAGCAGATCTGGGGGCCCAGCCAGTAGCCCTTGGGCCCTAGCACTATAGCAGCCTGGCTTCTAACTGCCAACATCTGCATCTTTGCCAGAGGGCTTCTCTTGTCCCTAAGCGCTCTGTCTATGTGCACTGTAGGCCAGAAAGCCTGAGGAGGAGCTCGTGTTTCAGTTTCTTCACTGCAGGAACCCTGCTGGTGACCTGCTCAATGACACCTTGTTGCCTGCCTTCTCTTCCCTGTCTTACTGCTCATTCTCTTATTGGTGTTTCCTCCAATCATTTCTCAATAAATGTCTTGCAGTAGAATATCAGGATAACCCAAGCTAAGGTAGTGTTCTATTAAGAGAAGATGCCCTATGGTCAAGTAGACTTAGGAACTGCTAGGCTCAACAAAAGTAAATAGGTTTCCTAACTGTACGACTTCAAAAATCATCTAATCTATTAATTTACTTAGTGAATCTCTAAGGATGGGAAGTAGACAGACTATCCAAAGTTATCTGGTAATGTGTTAGTGTAGAATACAGGTCTTACGTGCATGGGCATCCATGACATAGTTTAAGGACAGCTATGATGTAGTAACTGAACCAAATGCTTAGGAAGGACATGGTTTTGGGGATTTTTTTGGTTTCCTTTTCTAATACAATTTTATATGAAATGTGTAAGACTCATTAATTTGAAGGCACACAAATACTAAAAACATTAACATATTTTTAAGGAACAGTGGACAAGTTATTGAGCACTGCTTACTGTGGATTGTGGATCAGCATGAAATCGAAGCACCCAGAGAATGGACCGGAAGGCAAGCCAGCCAGGACTGACATACTTATGGAGCAGTCGATAACAGGGTCTTGCTTAATTAAGCAGTTCTGATTGTTCTTCAAATATGAGAAAATGCATTTGGAGATTCATGCTGGTGGTTCTGCCCTCTCAAATAATCTAGTTACAAATAGGTCCTTAGCCAATTCACTTTTTCATTATTAAGGGAACAAATCGTAACAGAGCGTGAGCCAGAACTAATTTAGCATGGTAAATACTTCAAAACTGAAGTGGAGAAGAAATTAGGTTCATTTAAACCCCCAGAGCAAATCTATTTCCTCTTTCAAGACCCTTGCCTTTGGGGGCTTAACAGGGACAACTTATTTAGTGTCTAAGGTGAGCCTCAGCCTAGGTCTGACGTTCCATCACTTCTGGGAGTGTCTCAGGATGGTCTCACTTCTGTGAAAAGTGAAAATCTGCCCCCACCCCTGATGCCCAAGAGAGCCAAGAGAGCAAACTGTTGGATCTACATGTCAAATTCAACCTTCAACTATTATTTACTGGGGGACCAGTATATGTGTTTGTGTGTGTCTCTCTCCTTTCCAGTCTTCCTCCCTCCTTCCTTCCCTCTGTCCTTCTTCCCCTCTCCCGGCCAACATCTCTTAGTTTCTCTTCTGAGAGAGGAGCCTCCCCCAAATCATACCTAAGAGCCAAATTAAATAAGCATCACATTTAAACTTAATAAGTGGATTTAAATCTCACCGAACTTCTTCATGTAAAATATTTTTAAAAAATCTTTCCAATTTTATTTTCTCTGCAGATATTAGAATTTTTATAAATTACACATTTGCATCATTTTAAGCAATATTTGTTAGCATCCATTTTTAAAATGCTTTTTCTGTAAGTAATCTTTCCTTCCTTCGTTCCTCCCTCCCTCCCTCCCTTCCTTCCTTCCTTCCTTTGTTTCTTTTACTTTTTTTTTTTTTAATCTTTACCGAAAAAGTAGATTTGGGAAGAGATTTTCCATTTTTATCCCTCTCAAAACATAAGGAAATGCAGATTCAGAATAACAACAGTTCTTTTCATAGTTTGCCCTTTGAACATGGTCATATGTTACTGCGTGGGTTGTGCTGCTGGGAGTGGGAATGGGGAGCTTTTTCTTTTCTCTCTTCTTTTTTCAGTTTACTTTCAGTTTTGTCTTTTATTTTCCCCCTTCTCATTCTTACGGGTTTAATTTTATTTTTAAAAATATATTGACTATTAACATGGTACTAGAAGTCAAAAGTATACCTCAGGTTAATTTAGGGAAGTACTACTCCCTTCTAAATGCCTTCCTCCTCTGCCCCCTATATTTTACAAGCAATCAGTCTTCCAATTTTCCAGTTGACCCTCCTGGGTTTCCTTCTGAATTGTCATTAAAGCATCGCCTACCTTTTCAAAGGGACCATTAACTTTTTTCTTTTCAAACCCGATGCTAAATAGTGTACGTTGTCACTTATTCTTCTGGAACACTTGTCACTTTGATGCGCATAGAGCCCAATGGTCAAGAAAATTCTTGAGACATTTTACAGTGCAAAAAAGTGTTTTTATTATAGCACAGGGACAGGACTTATGGGGAGAGAGAGCTGCACGGGGATTGTGAGGAGTGACTGATTATATACATTTAAGTTTGTGGAGGGAGGAGAAGGGAAGGAAAAAGTAAGTTTCCAAGGAATTTTAAAGCAAGGCCTTGAGGGGCTACCTGCTGTTAAGATAAGGTTACTTTTGTTCTCCAGCAAAACATCAGCATTAAGGCAGCCAAGAGTTCCTTGAGGAAGGTTATGCTCTGTATGTCTCCGTGATTTATCAGTGGGATGCAAGCTGTAAGGATATTTTAATTTAAGCTACATTTCTCTTGCCTTGTTTTCCTCATCCCCAACCCCCCTCTCCCTCCCAGCCGAACAATTTTGACCCTTAATTTGTTAAGGTTGTTGAATGTGGAAGGTCTCATCTTCTGTAGCTTCTTCCTGTTGAATAGGGGCATAGAGATGTCCCTGCCTATGGGTCAACATTGTTCAGTTAGGGGACATAAGGGGGAGTTAGGAAAGGCAGAGGCAGCAGAGTCCAATGTGGAAAGCAAAGAAGTATCTCTGTGGGTGGTCAGGACCAGCTGTCGATGTGAAGCTATTGTAGTGATGGAGTCTTGGCACCAAGCAGAGAAATACTGGAAAAAGAAACCTATTAGGATTATGATGGTTATAACAACGAGAAGTCCAACAGAGACCCTTAATAGCTGGCCATAGTCCTCCCTGGAACGAGGAACTTAACCAGTCCTTGAAAGAGAGTCCAACAGAGACCCTTAATAGTTGCCCATAGTCCTCCGCGGAACCAGGAACTTAACCAGTCCTTGAAAGAGAGGGAATGATTTTGTGGAGCCTCAGTTTGGGTATTCATTCCTCTTAATAGCCTTGTGACATTTTCGTGGCAATCTGGAGTATACACATAACTCTTTATATAGAGCATAGGTTTCTCCTTGAGCTGCAGTTATGATATCAAGGGCCATTCAGTGTTGGAGGGCCACCTTTTGAATTTGTGGGTGACTACGAGTTGGGTCTGGTTAACGGTGGCTGCTGTATGCTTAGCTAAACCTCTGTTTGCAATTTTATATCAATAAAGGTGACTCCTGGTACAAATATGGCTAAGGGATGAAACCACCAAGAAACCCTTTGTTTGATATCTAACGTTAACAATACTCTAATGATTAGGAATCACAGGCAAGTGGGAAAAGACTTGTCTGGGGATATGAGTGTCCCAAACTGCAACATTCAATCCAATCCTATGGAAAGTGGAGCCATCCATTACCCCCACAAGGCCATAGTTAACCCCACAGAGTGGAGTACGCTCTGGCTTTTAAGGAGCAATTTTGTCATCCCAGCCATTGACCAATTGGTCAAGGTGAAAGCTGAGTTATACAATTTCTGGGGAATCCATCCCATTTTCCAGCTGTTCAAATAATCTTATGCCCATGGGGTCCTATTATTCCCAAAGAATAACAAGCAAGAAGACTGTCAATACATGAACTGCTGTGGCAATTTCTCTGAAATTTACCTCAATTTGTCTAGTTTAGGCAAACAACAAACACTTGAAGACAATCAGACCTAGAATTTATCATCCTCAAAGATGTGTTAGTGAAACATAATTTTTCTCTCCAAATCACCCTTATTTTCAGAGACAGCCAAGTCAAGACTAATTCATTTGAAAAGTAAGTTTAATTTTAACAAACTTGGCCTAAATATTTACATAAGCTCAGCAGAATAGTGATTGATCATACAGATCTTCTAAAATCTGCTTTGTTGGAACTCTTTGTAAAGAATCTAGATTGAGGGGCACCTGGGTGGCTCAGTGGGTTAAAGCCTCTGCCTTTGGCTTAGGTCATGATCCCAGGGGCCTGGGATTGAGCCTTGAATTGGGCTCTCTGCTCAGCGGGAAGCCTGCTTCCCTTCCTCTCTCTCTGCCTGCCTCTCTGCTTACTTGTGATCTGTCTGTCAAATAAATGAATAAAATCTTAAAAAAAAAAAAAAAATCTAGATTGAACTTTCCCAGGCCAGAAGCCAAGCCAGATATCTGACATCAGACATGCTTGCAATGCCTGCAGATTTGAGTGAATTCCTGTCCCCAATGTCCCCAAAATATCCTGAGGTTCCAGCACCTACCAGGAAATGACATTCTTTACTTACCTAGTGAGGCTGCTGGGAACTCTGCAGGCAAGGTATCAGGCCAGCAGTTCCAAGGGGCTCTATTGACTCCATGTTTCATAAAGTTAACCTCAATTCCTTAAAACTGTCTGGTCATATTGATGAAGTTCTAGAACCTAGGTGAGGTTCGGTGGGCTGAGGTCCGGAGCCGATGACCAAGAAAGAATTCTTGAGACATCTTTGGTGCAAAATGGTGGTTTATTAAAGCATGGGGACAGGATTCGTGGGCAGGAAGAGCTGCTGCCCCGGGTTGTGAGGGATGGCAGGTTATGTACCCTGCGGTTGGGGGAAGGTGAGGGAAAGGGAGGTTTGAACAGAGTTTTCATATGCTAAAGGAGGCCTACAAGGTTGGGGGAAGGTGAGGGAAACGGAGGTTTGAACGGAGTTTTCATATGCTAAAGGAGGCCTACAAGGTGCTGGGATACCGGAGGTCTCCCAGCTTGATTAATGTTGTCTTTTAGCAAGCCATTAACATCAAGATAGTTGGGAGATTCCTGTCTTGCAGGATTGTGATCTCTGCAAGTTAACTATTTGTTTCTCATCTATGGCAGTCACGGGTGCCTGAGGAATGCCACACACATCACTGAGGGGAGCGGATGGAGAGGGGGTGCAAGGTGCCAGCTTTTGCTTTGTCCTCAGCCAGCCTCCTGCTCCCTCATCAATATCTGAGACTATGCCTGTCTCTCAAATACCAACAACCCAGTTAAAGCCTGGGTAAAATAACCAATGTTTCTAATGGTGTCCTGTTATGAGGAGAACAGATTCTTATTGAACTTATGCAAATGATTGTAAATGTCATGGAAGAAAGATTAGTCACTGAAAGTTTCTGAATTTTAAAGGGTTCAGGTAGAGAGAAAAATTAAATGCTTCAATTTGTTTACAAAGGAATATTTTATCCTATTTCTGTATATCATGAATATCTTACAAGGAAGTTTCCTTAATCTGGGAAAGCAAACACTGGGGAACCCACAGTGTTTTAAACAAGAGTCACAAAACCATAATCATTTTTTTTCAATTTGTTTAGTTCCATGTTACTAATTCTTTTCCATTTGAAGGCAGCTTTTAGTTAAGTTCTGAAAATTCTTGCCAATTTTAATTATATGGTTTTAAAGATATCAAAAACCTGCATTTGTTAAAAAAATTCATTTTTATGAATCTCCTTGAAGATGAAACTCATTTTGTTAATGGCAAAAGTCTATAATGCAATTGACAAAGAAATTCAGTTATTTCTGTAACATGTAACACTTCAAAAATCAGAGTATCAAGTGATGATCTTATTGCAAAACATATTAAAACTTCAGGAATTTCAAATATATATACTTCAAATATATATATACAGATACATATATACATACATGTATATATATATGTAGTTACATATGGTTATAAATATATATATGTAGTTATATATGGTTATAAGCTTATATATGGTTATAACATTTACCCAAGCAGGACAACCCAAGGCTAATCATTATTTGTCTGACAGTTTTCCAAGTCACTTAACATACCAAATAAACAAGCCTAGTTGGTCAAAAAGACTTCATTTACAATTCAAATCTTGGGGAGGTCTGTTAAAACCCTTAGAAAGTTTTAAAGCACATGCCTAAATAGGATTATGGATCATTGTAAAACTTAAAACTTAGTTATTTATTTAACTTTGGTGGCAATAAGAGATTTCAAAGGCAAATATGTAGTATTACATAGTTAGCAAAACTTAGCTTCCTTAATATTGAGAAGCTTTAACTATTTTAAGTAATTAAAGACTTGACAATGATGAAACATAGAACTAACTTGGGTTTTCTGGGCAGACAAAAGAGAAAAAAGCTTTTGTTTACATTTTCTTATTAAGAGCAGACCAACAATCCAAGTAAACTTTTGTCTTTTTTTTTTTTTTTTGAGAGAAAAACAATTTCAATCTTATATCAATGTACTTTTAAAATTCATTCATTTCAACCTTAGTCCATTCTGACTGCACATAAAATTCCTTTCCAAAGATATCCCTTTACAAACCTTTTAAAACTTTTTTTAGTCATTCTGATTTTGACCTAAACCTTTTCCCCCCACCTGTCTTAATTGTATTTAGCAGAATTTTCACTCTTAGAAACCTTAGTCTCCAGTGAAAACTATTAACTGATTGTGAATGGTCTGTTGCACTAGAATTCTTTAGATCTGAAATTTATAAATACATTTTATAATTAAAAAAATGTTTCTCTAGTACAATTCTAATAATGTGGAGGCCAAGAAAAACAAGGCTGTGCCCACCTCGAGTCTAGCCCTGACATAAGTGCAGCCATCTTGACGTTCCAGATTATCACAAAATATTTCTTGGGTTCTGACCTACTCAGGTTAGCACTTTAAACAGTCCCTCCCTCCTTTAATAATTGATTTAAACCCCTGGACTGGAAAAGGGTTTTTTGTCAAATAGCAAAAAATGTATTTGAGCTTCATTTTCTTTTTGTTACACTAACCATGTTTTGCCATTTTCTCCCATGTCTCCTCACCTGACTTTAACTCCTTCGCTGTCATAACTTCCACAGATGATCCTTTCCACTTGGAAAGATCACCTGAGCAGTCCCCCCTGGACTCAGCTGCCTCTGTCTTTCATAACTCCCCTACACATTCCCCAACTGACCAGTGTTGACCCGAGTAGGTAGGGACAACTCTACGCCCCTATTCAGAAGGAAGAAGTTACGGAAGATGAGACCTTCCACCCTCAACAACCTTAAAGATTTAAGGGTCAAAATTGTTGAAGGGGGTGGCGCCTGGGTGGCTCAGTTGGTTGGGCGACTGCCTTCCGCTCAGGTCATGATGCTGGAGTCCCGGGATTGAGTCCCACATCGGGCTCCCTGCTTGACAAGGAGTCTGCTTCTCCTGCTGACATTTTTCCACTTATGCTTTCTCTCTCATTCTCTCTCCCTCAAATAAATAAATACAATCTTTAAAAAAAAAAATTGTTCAGGGGGGAATGATGTGAGAAATGGAGGCAGAAGAAAATCATTAAAATTCCTTACCTATTGACAAGCCCTTGAAACAGACAGAGTGGCTCTCCCCTGGGGACTCAACTGCCCTCACCTTGAGGTTTTGCTAAGGACAATCCTAGCCTGACCAACCCCCTACCCCAACAGGTCCAACCAGGATCCTATAAGTCTACTTTAATAATTCCTTTAGGAGACTTTATCTCTAAACCTCCAAGATAGTGTCGAGAATCATTCCGAAGCATATGGCCCACTGATATACATCTAAAGGGTCTCACGAGAAGATTTTTATTACTGGTAATAAATAACCTTTCTCCCAACAATAGCTAGCCCCTCAAGGTCCTGGAGACCTTGCTTCCAAAAATTCCTTAGAGACTTACATCATCCCTAATCCCCTTTGTCCTCACCTACCTCTGAATCCACCCCTACTCTGCCTTTAAAAACTCTGACTATAATCTGGTTGGGGGCCCAAGTCCCTACTCCGCTGTGTCGGGTATACTTGGGCCTAAGCTTAAGCTTGTCAAATAAACCCTCATGTGATTGCATTGGTGTTGGCTCCTTGGTGGTCTCTCGGACATGAAAACTCGGTCATAACAATAAAGCACAAAGCATATTTGCCAACAGACCCAAGTATTCTCAGATTTCTCTGCAATTAAGAAGCCAAAAGCAATAAACCTTATGGTTAACAATCAATGCTTCAGTATCTTATCTCATTTGGAAAAGACGAATTCAATCCAATTTACCACCCAAGCAAAACTTTAAAATTGCAGGTTACCAAAGACTTTGAAAGCTGTTTTTTTTTTTTTTTTTTTTATTTTATTTATTTGACAGAGAGAAATCAGAGCTAGGCAGAGAGGCAGACAGAGAGAGGGGGAAGCAGGCTCCTGCTGAGCAGAGAGCCCGATGCGGGGCTCGATCCCAGGACCCTGAGACCATGACCTGAGCCGAAGGCAGAGGCTTAAACCACTGAGCCACCCAGGTGCCCCGACTTTGAAAGCTGTTTTAACAGTTACCCATGAAAGCTCTGAGACACACACAATTAACCATCATTTTAAGTCCTCTTTTGCTGACAAATTGCAACAGAGATCATGAGCTTCTTTGACCATCAGCAAACCTTGGTAGAATACAATTTTATATTTAATACTGAAAACTCTAAGGGCATGTCTCTCTTAATTAAACTTGTTAGTTTAAATACTGAATATGTTCCACCTGGATCCATGTACATTTAAGTCAATCATTTTGTTTTCCATTGACAGTTTTTACCAGGGGCACTGGTGAGGAAACTTCCTTGAAATGAAAGGAGTTTGACAACTGTTTGGGGATATTCCTTCAAGTCCCTGTCCTGAGGTGGAAGAACCAGAGAGAGTCGGCTCCAATGATCATAGCTATTAACCCAGGAAATGAATGAGGGAGAAGCCCTTACATACAGGAGAGTAACCTGGGTCTATTAGGAGGAGCAGTGAAAGAGAGAGCCAGTGTCCCCTTTGTCAGGGATGGCTTGTGTTTTCTCCAGCGAGCTGGGTGTATTTGGAGGAGGCCTGTTTAAACAATCATCCAATATATCAGGAGGGAGTTTATCAGTCTGGTTAGTGGCCAGACACATTCTGGAAAAGACCCTTAGATTGGGGTCTTGATATAGGGCCATTCATGGCTGGACACAGGGTACCTCTGCCAATTTGCCCTGTTGTCCTGCAGAAGAGATCTAACGGATAGGTCGAACTGAAGCTTAATGACACACTAATGGGTCATTTTTCCTCATCTCCTAAGGAGTACTGAGGCCATACAACATTACAGAAGATCAGTTTTTTTTTTTTTTTTAATTTTGCAATCTGAATTGGTTCCAGCAGGTTAAAAGGGATGCCAAGGGAGAGTCCTTATGAACTGGAGAAGCCTAGAGAAGGTCCATTACCAAAAATCCTCCTGACTCCCAGGTGGCATCCTATGCAGGATATGTCAGGTTCCAGATGCCAAAGTGACTAGAAGTGTCCCTTGAATGAAATTGCTAATCACCATCTCACCATACAGGCCCCGCAGGAGGGATGCTCCCATTCTCCCACTCCCCATCGCCTCCTATACTACAAATCGGTTCCAGTGAATGGGCCAAAATACCATGCTCTGCTGTGAAGAACCTGACCTTTCTAACCCATGGAAAACACCAGAAAAGTTTTACAAAGGGAAATTACCTAATCAGGGGACACTGATAAAAAAATAGTAAAGATAGAAATCCACGACGATCTAAGGTACATTCCAACACATAATGTCCTTATAGCTAGCCTCCCCTGGAAACATCCTGGTTGGGTTTTAATTCAATCAGGTATGGATTTTGGCCGGTTCCAAGTGGAGGTCCTTCGGCCAGAAGCGCTAGACCAGGGATGCGAAGGGAATCACATTAGACCAACCAGGAAGAAAACTCACAGGGGATACTTAAGATTGGCAGCCTTGCTAATCACTTAGGTGGCTGTCCTGTGCCCAAGACAGATAACTTTGTATGAGAATAAGAATAAAGAGAGGACATCAAATTTCTGGGTTTTTTTTTTTTTTTTTTTTTAAGGATTCTGGATCTTATTACCATTCCCACCAGGTTACTAACTTGCAGCCAAAATTGATTTTCAGTTAAGACTGTATTTCTTGAAAAGTCCCTGAAATGAAAGTAGGGGAAGAGAGTAACTCACCAAGTTTGCACTGAAGCTTGAAGTCAGATGAAGGAAGATGCAGAATCCCCACACCAGGACCACCAACATATGATGTGGGGTCCTCGAGCCCAACAGTCAAGAAAGAATTCTTGAGACATTCTACTGTGCAAAAAGGTTTTCTTTTCTTTCTTTCTTTCTTTTTTTTTTTATTATAGCACAGGGACAGGACCTATGGGCAGAGAGAACTGCACGGGGATTGTGAGGAGTGACTGGTAACATACTTTTAAGCTTGTGGAGGGAACGGAGGAGAAGGATAAAGTAAGTTTCCAAGGAATTTTGAAGCAAGGCTTTCAGGACCTTGAGGGGCTACCTGCTGTTAAGATAAGGTCACTTTGGGTCTCCAGCAAAACATCAGCATTAAGGCAGCATGAGTTCCTTGAGGAAGGTCACGTTCTGCATGTCTCAGAGATCTATCAGTGGGATGCAAGCAGTAAAACTTTAATTTAAGCTACATTTGTCTTGCCTTTGTTTTCTTCATCAACTTCATAAAGAAAACACAGTTGATAGGTTTTTAATTTTGACCACCCTCTGAAATATTTTGCCAAGAATTAGCCATTAGAAATCTATCAGAAAGAATGATATTCCTGGTCATTCTAGACTCATTACAACATCTTCTACAGATTTTACTACATTTGACAGTTGTGACAGATGGACTTGAAGGTGGACCCTATGAGATTCTGGCCTCCTGGTGCATACTCCACTGTGCATTCCCTCCCCTAGAATGGAGTACAGGACCTGTGACTTGCTTCTAACCAATGGAATATGGCAAAGGCAACGGCCTGTCCAGTACTTGATGATATAACTGTAACTTCTGTCCAGCTAAGACCCGTCTCTGCTGACTCTCCCTTGCTGGTCTGGGGTTGAGCAGGTATGTGGAGATGACCTTGCTACCAAGACCTGGGGGCCGCCTCCAGCTGGCAGTCAGCAAGAGGCTGAGGCCTTCATTCTTAGCGCTGGTGCAGAGCTGAACCCTGCCAACCACAGACCCTTCCCCGGCTGGGCCTCAGGGGAGAGCTGGCCCCCACCTTCCCCTTGACTGCAGCCTTGAGAGAGACACGGAGGCATCAGACCCAGCTAAGCTGTGCCTGGATGCTTGACTCCAGAAACTATGAGATAATGCCTGTGTGCCATTTTAAGCCAATAAATTTGTGGTAGCTTGTTATGCAGCAATCAAGTGACAAATGCACAGTTTCTGCCTTTATAAATGCAGCCAGCCCTTGCAGCCGTAGCTCCATTTTGAAGACTGCAGTGCCTGAATTTCATTGGTGGATTTTACAGCCACCTCCATAATCCTCACCCACAAATTGTTATTATAATTCTGGTCAAGGCAGCCTCTCCGCCGGGAGCTCTACTATACTGTTTCTCCATCAGACGTTTTTATTTTAAAAATTGCTCTTATGAAAATATCTTCTCCAATAAATCTTTCAGTTGGTGATTCATTAAAAAAATGTCATTTATCATACATCTCCTTACTGGAATAGAATCTAGCAGATACATAAGCTGAGGTATTGGAAACATCCGTGCTCTCACCCAACTATATAACTGATATTCCCCATCACATAATTTATTCCAACACTTTTACCTTTACAATTTAGTGATGTTTCCTAAGTTTCTCCCAGATCTTCTGACAAAGGAAAGTGGTTTAATTTGTTGATACATATTGGTTCCTATGTATTTAATATTTCCTTAATGAGGGTTTTGCTACTGAGTGAGAGACTTTAGAGGAACTTCTAAAAAATTATCATTAATCTTTGTGGGATTTTTGAGGTATTGGTTATCCAGTAACTTTAAGCACAATGAAGAAAAAAATTAGGCAGCAGCCTATAAATTCTGATTTTCAACTGTCTTAGATTTTTAGCTTTTAAGTGTTTTGCTAATCATGATGACATTAATAATTACCAGCTCAAGGCTCAATTACACACTCAGATGACTGGCACTATTAAAGAAAAGTGGATTTATATCCACGTTGCAAATCCAGTGACTCCTGCCTGGTCTCCCTGGTTCCATCCCCACTCCCCTTTGTCAATTTTTAGCCAGAGGATCATTTATTTTTTTAAAAATGTTTTAAAGAGCTATTTATTTATTTATTTATTTGAGAAGGGGTTGGGGACAGGGGCAGAGGGAGAGAGAATCCTGAAGCAGACTCCCTGCTGAGTGCAGAGCCAGATGTGGGGCTCCATCCCAGGACCACGATCATGACCTGAGCGGAAATCAGGAGTCAGCCGCTTAACCAACTGAGCCACCCGGACGCCCCATTCAGCCAGAGGATCATTTAAAAACACACCCTGTCACATCCCTGTGCAGACAGTCTGCCGCCTCTCATCCTGTTCACAGTCAAAAGCACAAGTCCTTACAGAGCCCGTATGACCTTCACCCTCATCTGCCCTGAAGTTTGGACCTCATCAACCCCCACCCTTTCCCTTCTCACTTACTTCTCCCCAACTGACAGTTCTCCCAGATTGAGTGAAGCAAGCTTCTACCCCCAGACTTTGTAACTGCTGTTTCCCTACGTAAGACAATTTCCTCACTTCCTTTAGGGTCTGCTCACCTGTCTCCTTGGCAAAGAGGCCTGCCCCAGCACCATACCTACACACATAACCATTTCCCAGACTCTCCCATCTCCCCTGCTCTATTTTCCCTAGAGTATGTCTCTCAATGCTTTATATACATACCTGTTGTCTCCATGTGAGAGTGCAACTGTTTCGTTCCTGTTTTATCCCCAGTGCCTACATTGTGTGTGGCTTAGAGAGGGCACTCAATGAATATTTATTAAATGCAAGAATACATTCAAGTAGCCTTCTTGATAACACTGATTCTTTTTTCCCTATGGTTTTCATCTCAATTTGGATTAGACTGTCATTGTTTTTATCTTGTAATGGGGTGACAAAGAGGTTACACCAGGAATAGACACGTTAGCTCTCGTCATGTTGTGGTTCTCTTGTGATTGCTTTTCATATATATATATGTGTGTGTGTGTGTGTGTGTGTATATATATATATACATATATATACATATACATATACATATATATGTGTATATATATATACACACACACACATATATATACATACACATATATATTTTTTCTTTTTCTTTAAGATTGGTTTTGAAGACAGTCACTCATTTTGTCATGGAGAGTTTAGTTTAAGTGAGATAATATAGTCCCTGTTGTCAACTATATATACATGCAGAATGATGTGATATATGGGATTGAAGAACTGAAAGGGGAGTGCCTGGGTGGCTCGTTTGGCTAAGCATCCTACTCTTGGTGCCAGCTCAGGTCTTGATCTCAAGAAGCCCTGCCTTGTGCTCCACGCTGGGCATGGAGCCCGCTTTAAATAAATAAATAAATAAATAAGTGAATAAATAAATGTAATGAAGGAATGGAGGCCTTCAGGGTTTCAGTACAACGCCCTTGCTCCCTCGGGATATCTTGCATAGTGCTTGTGACACGTGAGAATCTGGCTTTCACTCGCAAGGCAGGATGTACTAGTCAGGGAGGGTAGGCTATGTCCCAGGACTTAGTGGCGTCCCATAAGGAAAGTTTGCTTCTCACTTTCCAGAGAGACTACTGTGGGTCAGGCAGACCTTCTCTATGCTACCCCTCTGCCTGTAGGGTCACTGTAGTAGTCAAGAGAAGGCTGGGATCAGGCCTCTGTGGCCAGTCTCTCTGGGGCGATGCTAGTCACATGACTCCAGTGTGACTGCAAGAGAGGCTGGGAATTCCAGAGGAGCCCAGGAGCATTTGGTGAGATTAAGAAAAGCTGCCACATTTTCAATCCATATCCAGTGTGACTGCAAGAGAGGCTGGGAATTCCAGAGGAGCCCAGGAGCATTTGGTGAGATTAAGAAAAGCTGCCACATTTTCAATCCATATATATGAAATATTTACAAAGTATAAATGTTCCAGTACAAAAATATAAATATTTCCGTTGCCAACTTTACTATATCCTTTTTGTGTGTGTCTACCATACTCTGAAGCCCACAGCTAAAACAGTAATGGCAAAAAACCCATATTTAACCAACATGTGATGTGTCATCTTGTTTTTGTCACTTCCTTCTTGGTCCTAAGATGGAAGAGCAAAACATCTAGTTAATAACAATGTCTTTTAAGAGATCTTCTGGATAATCAAGATCTGTTGCCACATCCGCATGGATGTGTTTATCACCCATGTCTCCTTCAGGAGGCTAGTCAATAATGTTAGCTAGGAGATTAACAAATAAAGGAAGATGGTGAATTATATGTCCATGTTTATTATTATTATTTTTAAAGATTTTATTTATTTATTTGACAGACAGAGATCACAAGTAGGCAGAGAAGCAGGCAGAGAGAGAGGGGGAAGCAGGATCCCTGCTGAGCAGAGAGCCCGACGTGGGACTCGATCCCAGGACCCTGAGATCATGACCTGAGCCAAGGGCAGAGGCTTTAATCCACTGAGCCAGGCGCCCCCATGTTTATGTTGTGATTAAACTCTGTTTCAAAATCAGTTCTGCAAATTATAGATAAGAATGATTGCCAGAAGATTTTATTTGGGATGATTCTGCCTACTAGGGGCAAAGAAGAGGTATTAAAAACATTCCTTCTTCTCAAGGAACAAAAAACAATAGACCAGAACTATTTGCTGAGCATGCTCCGAGTTGGTGCTAAGTAGATGTTCTGGGTCCATTACAGGCAGTCCCAGTCAAAAGAGAAGATAGTCAGTGGTGGACTGGATAAGAAACAGGCAGAGCTGTAAGCAGCAGGTCATGAAAATGGGAACAACACCTTCCAGTGAAAAAGGTCAAGGAAGGTGACTTCCACAGTGTGGACCTCCTGGATCTGCAAGAGCAGACCACCCCATTCCCTCAGTGCCAACTTCATCCATGGGTGCTTTCTCTTTCTCCTTCACCTACCTTCCCAGGGTCACAGCTTTTGTGATGTGATCACCTCCACACACCACCTCCCCAAAAGCACCTACAACCTAATATGAGAACTGGCCTCCAGCCCCCAAGGAGGTCCACATCCCCAGTTTTGGACAACTTCTCCCATGAACCATGTTTCCCTGAGGAAGGTGTGGTGGATTCCAAAGCTTGGCAAAACTCCCTTCTAGGAAGGGGAGCATGGCCATTGTGTCTGGGCGCTGATTTACCCTCCCAGAGAGGGTCCAGGTTACTTGATCTTGATGATGTTCAGGATGTACTTCTCTACATAAGCTTCTGGAAGACTGTGCTTCCTTGAGCTGGGTGTGTGCTGTCAGCCTCTTCGTAGGATGTACCGTGAAGTCAATAGAACCACTTGTGATCCCACGAGCCAGATTTCTGCATTGGATATGTGGATGGTCCAATAGCAACAGCCATCACAAAATTCTCACCTCATCCCAATAAAAAGTGAGACCCAACCATAGTGTTTCAACCTTTGTTGTCACCTACACAATCACTACTCTGATTATTGGTGGACTGTCTTCTCCAGCCCCTCATATCATATAACCACACTGGCTGCCTTTGCATTTCCATCTACCTACTGACTCCTCTGATTTCTGATAACTTTGAATATCTTCCAGTATGTGTATCCTCAGTCCAGGTGGGCTGCTATCTCCCACCCTATGCTGATGGCATCTTTCCTCTTTCTACTGGCCAGACTGACCTTTTTAAATACTACTTGGGGTTAATGAGCTATAATTGAGCAAAGCTATAGTTAGTGGGTTATAGTTTCCTTTCCTACCTAAAGGAAAACATTGGGGCTTAAGGGCTCATGCCCAATGGCTTACTAACATTATGGCCACAGACATCATTTAATATATCTGAAACCCAAGGAGCACCTGGGTGGCTCAGTGGGGTAAAGCCTCTGCCTTCGGCTCAGGTCATGATCCCAGGGTCCTGGGATTGAGCCTCGCATCAGGCTCTCTGCTCAGCAGGGAGCCTGCTTCCCTTCCTCTCTCTGCCTGCTTCTCTGCCTACTTGTGATCTCTGTCAAATAAATAAATAAAATCTTTAAAAAATATATATATATCTGAAACCCAAGATTCTTCATCTATGGATAATAAAGCCTGTCCTGTCCCCATATGTTTGTTGCAAGACTGGGAGTGAGTCCACCATGAATGCAAAGGACTGAAAATGTTAAGCAAATGTCATCACTCTATTACTGAGAAGTTTCTGATGCTGGCTTTCCCCCTTCATTTAAAAATGTGCTTATTATATTATTTACACACAGCTTTCATTTATTATTTAAAAATGTTCGTCTCCCTTTTCTGTGTCCCCTGAAAGCACAGAAATCAACAGACCTTCTAGTTACACTTTGTTGTTGTACCCAAAGAATGGTATATCAGCTACTTGTCTTCCAGCTACTAAGCTAGCACAAAACTATTTGCCTGGCACTTTTGAGCATTTCCAGGCGTTCTTCTACTCTGTTCAGTTGCAGTATTAAAGGCCCTTCCAGAGAGCCCACTGGGATAGAGAGGCATCTGCAGATTTCAGGGTTATGGGAGAGGTTAGATGCAGATGTTGGGATGAGTTTATGCATGAACATAACAGCTTTTTCCTGAAGCATGTTCTTCATATTGAAAATAAATGCCACTGGGTACAGAATTGCATGTGTTTATGAGAAATTAATATTGATCGTTGCATATCAAATAAAAATGGCCATACAGGCATTTTAATATAATATAATTTTAATATAGTAGAATGATGATTGATTCTTACCACTTAGGGAGGTACATTTGTTTCGTTTTGGAGATTCATTCTTGTAAATTGATGTACATGTAGAAGAGGGAAATGTGAATTTAGCATTTAGCAAAAGAGACAATCTTGAGCATTTATTACGCTACGATGTCTGGTGAGCTAAGGGAATCTATCTTTATTCAACATCTCTGTAAAACAGCAGTGTTTACCCCACACAAATGTCTTGGAGCTCTATTCTAAATGACAAAAATCAGTGAAGAAAATTTGTTGCTAGATTTCTCCTCAATTACCATGCCAGGCACTTGATTCTTAATGAGGCAGAAGAAGGGGCTGATCTCAGGGGAAGTTATGAGGAGAGGAGGGCATGAAACTTAAAATAAATGCCAACTTAACTGTCATTCCCAACAACCATTTTGAAACTTATGAAAAACGACTCATTTTGCATATGTGCCGCGGTAAGAAAAGTCAGTCAAGTTGGCCATAGGGTTCAATAAGTCTTCCTAGATTAATGAATTGAAGTTAGCTTCAGAAGGGAGAGAATGTGGTAAGAGTCTCAGACGCAATCGTTTCAAGTACCCATTTGATAATCACTCATGGTAACATTCTCTTTCCTATCGGGTCAGAGAACACAGAAGCACTTATCTGCTGCAAAAGGAAGTTCAAGGGTGATTTGAAGTCCTGGGTAGGGTCCTCAGGCCCAGAAATCAGGCATCCAGGCCAGCTTAGACTAATTTGCATGTTTTGTCCAATGTCAAACATTGTAAAGCCTTGATTTAAGAAATTCCTGATTTAGAAAACATGTTTTGGATGTAGAGGAAGTACATTGATTTTTTTTGACAAAGATCATTTAATTATTATTTATTATTAAAATGCATATTCTGTTCAAGATGGTGGGCCACAACCTCTGAGAAATGTGATAGCTTATACTTTTTATTCAATAAGTTTCTATTTTCCTGATAACTCAGGATATGGTTATAGGAATAAAAATTATAGATGGAAAATAGTTAACAATAGTCAGTCCTTAGCACTGAATCTCTTTCCTAAATTAACACTTGAATTTTTCATTCTTTAATTTATTCTTAACTTAGTTTACCACTTTTTAAATTTAAATTCAATTAATTAACATAAAATGCGTTATTAGTTTCAGATGTAGAGTTCACTGATTCATTAGTCTTATATAATACCCAGTGCTCGTTACACCACATGCCCTCCTTAACGCCCATCACAGTTACCCCACCCCGCACCCCATTCCCTCCAGCAACCTTCTATTTGTTTCTTACAGTTAAGAGTCTTTTATGGTTTATCTCCCTTTCTGATTATGTCTTCTTTTATTTTTTCCTCTCTTCCCCTATGACCCTCTGTTTTGTTTTCTTAAATTCCACATATGAATGAGATCATATGGTAATTGTCTTTCTCTGATTGACTTATGTCACTTAGCATAATACCCACTAGTTCTATCTACATCATTGTAAATGGCAAGACTTCTTTCTTTCTTTCTTTCTTTCTTTTTTTTTTTTTTTTTTTGATGGCTGAGATGTATTTCATGGTATGTATATACTGTATCTTCTTCATCTATTCAACTACTGATGGACATCTGGGCTCTTTCCACAATTTGGCTATTATGGACATTGCTGCTATAAACATTTGGGTGCATGTATCCCTTCAGATCACTGTATTTGTATCTTTGGACTATGTACTCAGTAGTGCAATTGTTGGGTAGCTCTATTTTCAACTTTTTGAGGAACCCCCATACTGTTTTACAGAGTGACTACACCAGCTTGCATTCCCACCAAAAGTATAAGAGGGTTCCTCTTTCTCTGCATCCTTGCTAACATCTGTTGTCTCCTGACTTGTAAATTTTAGCCATTCTGACTGGTCTGAGTTGGTATCTCATTGTGGTTTTGATTTGTATTTCCCTGATGTTGAGTGATGTGGAGAACTTTCTCATGTGTCTGTTTGCCATTTGGATGTCTTCTTTGCAGAAATGTCTGTTCGTGTCTTTGCCCATTTATTAATAGGGTTATTTGTTCTTTGGGTGTGGAGTTCAATAAATTCATTATAGATTTTGGATACTAGCCCTACATCTGGTAAGACTATGGGGAATATCTTCTCCCATTCTGTCAGTTGTCTTCTGGTTTTGTCGCCTAATTCTTTTCCTGTTCAAAAACTTTCTGTTTTGATGAAGTCCCAATAATTCATTTTTGCTTTTGTTTTCCTGCCTTTGGAGATGTGTCTAGCAAGAAGTTGCTGTGGTTGAGGTCAAAGAGGTTGCTGCTTTGTTCTCCACTAGGATTTTGATGGATTCCTGTCTCACATTTAGGTCTTTCATCCATTTTGAGTCTACTTTGGTATGGTGTAAGGAAATGGTCCAGTGTCATTCTTCTGCATGTGGCTGTCCAATTTTCCTAACATCACTTGTTGAAGAGACTGTCTTTTTTCCATTAGGTATTCTTTCCTGATTTGTCAAAGATTAGTTGACCATAGAGTTGAAGGTCCATTTCTGGGTTCTCTATTCTGTTCCACTAATCTCTATGTCTGTTTTTATACTAGAACCATACTGTCTTGATAATTACAGCTTTGTAGTAGAACTTGAAGTCCAGAATTCTGATCCCTCCAGTTTTGGTTTTCTTTTTCAACATTCCTTTGGCTAATCAGGGTCTTTTCTGATTCCATACAAATTTTAGGATTATTTGATCCAGCTTTGTGAAAAATGTCGATGGCATTTTGAAAGGGATTGCATTGAATGTGTAGATTTCTCTGGGTAGCATAAACATTTTAACTGTATTTCTTCCAATCTGTGAACATATTCTTTGTGCCTTTCTCAATTTCTTTCATAAGTGTTATGTAGTTCTTTGAGTTAGATCATTTTCTTCTTTGGTTAGGTTTATTCATAGGTATCTTATGGGTTTTGGTGTAATTGAAATTTGATTGATTCCTTAATTTCTCTTTCTTCTATCTCATTGTTAGTATATAGAAATGCAACTGATTTCTGTGCATTGATTTTATATCTTGCCACATTGCTGAATTCCAGTATGAGTTCTAGCAGTTTGGGGTGGAGTCTTTCGGGTTTTCCACCTACAATACCATGATATTTGTGAAGAGTGAGAGTTTCACTTCTTTGCTGATTCAGATGCCTTTTATGATTTTGTTGTTGTTGTTGTCTGATTGCTGAGGCTAGGAGTTCTGGTACTATGTTGAATAGCAGTGGTGAGAGTGGACATCCCTGTCATGTTCCTGACTTTAGGGGAAATGCTCTCAATTTTTTCCTATTGAGAACATTCACTGTGGGCTTTTTGTAGATGGTTTTTAAGATATTGAGGTATTCTCCCTCTTTCCCCACACTGTGAAGAGTTTTAGCCTAGAAAAGATGTTATTCTTTGTCAAATATTTTTTCTGCATCCTTTGAGAAGATCATATGGTTCTTTTCCTTTCTTTTCTTTTTTTAAAGTTATTTTTTATTATGTTATATTTTATTATGTTAGTCACCATACAGTACGTCATTGGTTTTTGATGCAGTGTTCCAGTGCAATGCAGATTCATTGTTTATGCACCCCACCCAGTGCTCCATGCAATACGTGCCCTCCTTAATACCCATCACCAGGCTCACCCACCTCCTCACCCTCCTCCCCTCTAAAACCCTCAGTTTGTTTCTCAGAGTCCTCTCTGGTCTCTCACAGTCTCTCATGGTGGGTGCCCCCCCTCCAATTACCCCCACTTCATTTTTCCCTTCCTTCTCCTAATGTCCTCCATGTTTTTCCTTAAGTTCCACAAGTAAGTGAAACCATATGATAACTGACTCTCTCTGCTTGACTTATTTCACTCAGCATCATCTCCTCCAGTCCCATCCATGTTGATGCAAAAGTTGGGTATTCATCCTTTCTGATGGCTGAGTAATATTCCATCATATATATGGACCACTTTTCTTAACATGACGTATCAGGTTGATTTGCAGATATTGAACCACCCTTCTAGCTCCGGCATAAATCCCATTCGTAGTGGTGAATAATCCTTTTCCTGTACTGTTGGATCCTATTGGCTAGTATTTTGCTCAGAGTTTTTGCCCCTGTATTCATCAGGGATATTGGTCTGAAATTCTTTTTGTTGGGGTCTTTGTCTGATTTTGGGATCAAGGTAATGCTGGCATTATAGAATGAGGTTGGAAGTTTCCCTTCCATTTCTATATTTTGAAACTGCCTCAGAAAAATTGGTATTAATTGTTCTTTAAATGTTCTTTAAATGTCTGGTAGAATTCCCCTATGAGCCAATCAGAACTGGACTCAGAAAGCTAACTGCCTCGCTCGCTGAGATTAGGTTGATTACTGCCTTGTGTTTGGCCTCTGCTGTGCCTTCTGCCAGAAAGGCCCCTGCACGGATCAACTTCCCCACTCTTATCCCATCATCATTTAAAGATCCTTGCTACTCCAGGTCTGGTCCCAGCAGAGACAGCACATGGCGACCGCGCATGCAGGGTCTCAGCTCCACAACCTGGGGAATCTGAATCTTTCTGTGACAAGGCGTCCCTGGGATTCACCTTCTCTTCCAAGCGTGAAAGCACCACTGGTCCCTGCTGCTCATCCATCAGATTCAGCTCAGAGGCCGCCGCCTCCAGGGAGCCCTCTGGTTCTGCCCTGCCATCCCATCCCATGGCAGCCTGCAGCAGGGACAGGTAGAGAGACAGGGTGGCCCAGAGGTGAGGGGACATGCCACATTCATGAGTGCTTCCAGTCCCCGAGCCTCTGTCTCCTGCTGCCTGGGACTCTGTGGGGGGACATGGCTTACTTGTCGGGGTTCCCACTGGTGGCAGCATCGACTCGATCGGGGAGGATGTGAGTCCCTTTGGGAATCCTCACCCTGTACCCATTTGTTCCGGAAGCTGTCCTTGAGATCTCTGTGGTGGGAGCAGCGGGGAGTTGAGACCACCTGCTCACGAGGGCCTTCAGGGATGGTGGAAACCTGTTGGCAGCCCCAACGCACAGGCCTCCTCCACGCTCCACTCCTCAGACAGCAGGCTTCCCACTGGGTGGAAAGGGTCCACACCTTGCAAACTTTCCTCAAGGCCCCACACAAAGATTTTCTGAGGGTTCCTTGAGGACACCCAGACAACACACAACCTTCTTACAAAAGGTGCCAGTCTTCCCTGCCGCCTCTCCTCGGACCCCACAACTGCGCAAACTCAGCCCCAGGCTGTCCTCCTCCTCCATCTCCATGATGACCACCCCAGGGCCAGCACCTAGTGCTCCATGCTGACCCTACAAGCCCCCTCCCAGAATGATCCAGCCCTGTCTCCCTAACCCCTCGATCTCCTGTCCCCACCATCACACATATCTGTGCAGAACACACATCACACCCGTGCCCACCAGTGCCCTGTGTCTCCAGTTCTGCACCCTCCGTTGGCGCCTCTACCCTGCACTAGGGAAGAGTGGTGCCATGGCCTTGCTCCCTGCCCCCTACCCTGTCATCTTTGCCCTGGTTCTATAGCCTTGGAAGCACAGACCTCAGCATTTATACTCCTGTGCTCCCTGCCTAGAACAGGCTGCCCCCTGCCCTCCCGACTACCTCCTTTACCTTCATCTGTCACACAGATGGCCTCTGGGTATGGCCTCTGACGCTGTGAGCATCACACTATTGGAAATCTCGGCAGAAATTGCTATTCGTTGTCCACTTGTTCTGGATTTCCTGGCCTTGCCCCTCACTAGGCCAGAATTCCATGGGTCGTCGGGCCTTACTGGCTTGTTTTCTCCATCAAGGCGCAACCCCCCCACCTGCCATGTGCCAGAACAGCACCCAAGACGTCAGAGAAGCTGCAGAGACACTCCACGTGTGGGTGCGAAGGCAGGCAGTCACCCCCAGGCACACTAGAGTGAAATAGACTCACGGGGTTGGGTCCTTCTCCAAACTCCTCCTTGGCCCTCTCCTGCTGGCTCTGGGCCTGAGGCTGCCTCCCCTGCCCACACTCCAAGGCCCTCTGAGGGCTGCCCTGCACCAGCAGTCCATGGAGGCCTGCATGGTCGAGGGGGGCACTAGGCCCCGTCGCTAGGAAAGCCCCCCACTGGGCTCAGCAGATGCTACTTCCCTGGCCTCCCTCCAGGCCCAGGGATGGGTCCACCTCCCCTGTGGCTGGAGCCCGGGAGCCCCCTCCGGGGTCCTGCCCTCCTCCCTGCTGCAGCTGGGGACTGTCCCCTGGCCTCCTCCTCCTCCTCTGCACCCCGGGGCACAGTGCTCCTTCCTGCCACCTTCCCTGCTCCCTCAGGGCACTCTGCTCTCTGGGAAGAGGACCATGGAGGCCTTCCTCTCCGTACACACGGCACACACACGTCGCTTCTTTCCGGTCATTTATTGTTCTACACGTGTACGCTTTGGAACTGATTTGAAATTGAAAAGAAACCTATTTCAAAATTTCCAACTGTATTTTTACATTTTCCCAGTCCTCCCAAAGCAACGACAATCGTCTAGGTTCGGCGTCCTGGCATGGGAGCGAGTGCCCGCGCCCTTGTGCGTGGGCCGGTGTGTCAATCATCCAGAGAACACTTGGTATTTTGACTGCTGAAAATCCATCAATGTTAAACAACAAACAGTATCTTAAGCAAACTAACAAGGATGAAGGGAATGTGTTACAAAACAGGGAAGAAAGGGCTGCAAGTTCTTAAGACTTCCTATCCGTAAATTTAAGACTACATTAACGCTATCACTTGAGGACTAAACTATGAATTGGGGACTAACATTTGAGTTTAGGACTAAGATTTGAGTGAAGGGCTAAAATTCGGATTTAGGACTAAACTGTGAGTTCAGACTAAAGTTTAGTTGAGAAGTACACTCGCGATTCTTTACAGTTGCGTGGGATGTTGTTTTGTTTAAGTTTTCTTCTCTTTTTCTTTCAGGCAAGTCCACGTTATTCCCATAAAGACGGAGTTCCTTCTGCACATCCATAAGGCTGGTCCAGGCCCACAGAAATGATCGTGTTTGGAGTCTCTCTCTAGGTCCATGAGAGAGGATGTCTTCCGTCCTGGTGCCATGGATTGAAACGCAAGCACAATCCTACAGTGCACAGTGGTAGAGGGTCCGATGGTAGAAAGTCCGTCCCGAGGACACCATGCACGGAGGTGTGTCTGGATGTGCGGCGGCAGGGTGAGCGGGCTACAGGGCAGAGCGTCCCTGCGGCCCCAGGGGAGACACGGGCGCTTGCCTAGAGAGAGAGCCAGCAGACATCCCTCCTGGCCCTCCGCTCAGAGGCTCAGCGGGGTTGTGGCTGCAGATCGCCCAGCGGCCCTGAGGCCGGTCCCACCCGCAGGCGACCCGGGGTCCCGGTGCCCTCCCAGGGGGGACCTCCCCGCTCCCCGGGGGCCCGGTGACCCCAGGGACCCCCTGACACTTCCCCAGCTGTGCGGGCTGCGGGGGGAGCCGCGGGTACAAGGGGGTCCCTCGGGAAAGGCAGGCGGTGGGACTCCAGGCCGGCCAGCGTCTGCCTCAGGTGGTCCTGTTTTCTCCTCAGCTCCCAGAAGTGTCCCTGCGGGACACAGCGGCCTCCCAGCCTCTCGCGGCTCGGCTGTGATGGAAGAGGACCAGCTCGCGGCAGTGGGCGCTGTGTCTCTGCAGCTCTCGGCGCGCGTCTCGGGCCATGTCCTGGTGGAGGTTGCGCAAGTGGCCCGAGAGCTCCAGGGCTCCACGCAGACCGGCCAGTTGCTTCTGCAGGGCCTCGCGCCGAGCTGCCCCTCGAAGGAGGCTTCCGTGCAGTCGCAGGGCGTGTGCGTCCTGCTCGTCCAGGGGCTCCTGCAGGCTCCGCCTCCGCTGCTGGATGTCCCGGTCCAGCTGGGCATTGCCCCGCTGCAGAGCTGCCTCCCGGGTGTGCAGACGGTGGATATGTCCGGCCAGCTCGGCCATCTCTCGCCTCTCCTGCCGCAGGCGTGTGGCTCTGGCTTGCGCATCGGCTTCGGGCCTTGGAGGGGACCCGGGGAAGCCAGCGTCCTCGGTGACAGCCTGCGGCTCAAGGGCCGCCCGACGGGCAGGGTGGTCGCCGGTCCTGGCTCCGCTCTCTGGCGGGACTCCGCGGGTCCCGGCACCCGCGTCCCCTGCGGGGAGGTCAGGCGGGGGGCCGGCCTGCAGCCCGGGGCCTGCCCCGGACGGTGAGCGGCGGGTCCGATGTTTCGCGCCCGGCTCCGTGCGTGCCCTTGACGGCTCCGGCCTTTCTTCCCCGTCTTCTTCCCGCCCTCTCGGCCTCCCTCTGGAACCCTGTCGGCCGAGCGGTCCCGGTGGCTCCGAAGGAGTGTGGTCCCTGCCGTCTGGCGCTCTTGTCCTCCCAGGTGGTTCTCCATCCTCTCCGGCTGTTCCTGCGACGGCGTCTTCTCCAGGGACCTGGGGACGTCGGGGGGGCTGGTTCCTCTGGTCTTGCTTCAGGCCGTCGGCAGGGTCCCCAAGGACCAGCCTGCTCAGCTGTCGATTGATGGCTGCCAAGCCCAAGGTCTGTAAGGAGGGAGGACTGGCCAGCACCCCGGGTGGCCCGCGGGCGTCCTGGTCTTGTGTGGTGGGGCCCGTCGCCTGGCGGCCCGCTCCGCAGACTTGGGGGCGGGCAGAGCACCTTTGTCCCAGCGCCTTCGCGCTTCTCGCAGGGAGGCGTCTCCTCAGCAGGCAAAGGAGCAGCGCGGTCCCGAGCAGCACCGCCCAGGCCCACCCAGGGAGACGTGTCCAGCTCCTGGACATCAGCAGCAGCGCATCCCGCACGTGCTCCAGGACCGCCTGGCAAGTGGCTCCGCTGGCCGAAGGAGGGCCCTCCATGGCTGCGTCGGGCTCCACAGCTACGTCTGCGAGGGCCAGCGTCCTGGGGCCGCAACCGAGCACTCCGAGCCCGGTGGCGAGTTCCGTGTCTCAGGTCAAGCCGTGCGTGGCAACCGGGGCAGAGCGGTTGGCATGGGGGAGGGGAGGCCAGCCAGGTTCTAGGAAGGAGTTCCTCCTGACTTGGCTGTCCAGGACCAAGTTGTGTCAATCACCCGAGCCCAGGGGAGGTGGCAAGGGCTCCTGGCCTCCTCGAGCTCAGCCCCTCCAGGCCCACCTGGCCCTCCAGCCAACCTAGGGGCTCAAGGCAGGGCGGGGTCCCTTGGCTCGTGCCCACCCCACAAGTCAGGGCAGACAGAGTGGGAAGGCCTCGTCCCGGGCCGAGGCCCGTTCTCCTGATCTGAAACTTGCCTCTGCTCTAAGGACTCTGGTCCTGTCTGCAAAGGTCTTAGGTTCTCCCTCCATATTATGCTATATCTGAATAGCCTTTTAGATTTCAACATGAGTAGGTTTTAGTTTTTTATTTCTGCTGGTAGAGATTATCTAATGTCTTTTATGTATTTTCCTAGCCCTTGCAGTATATTTTTAATCATTCTTCTGAACTCTGCTTCCGACATCTTACTTAAGGTCCATCCATACTCATCAGATCCCTGGATGTCTGTACTCCCTCTTATTCCCTTTTTTAAGGTCAGTTTTTCTGTCTTGTCATTCTGTCTATGAAGAATAGATGAATTAGAGAACAAAATACCAAAATGTAAACGATGAGCCCCAACAAATTGGAAGAGATCTGAAACAAACAAACAAAAAAAATTAAATTTAAATATCTAAAATATAAAATAATCAGACAGGTGATCTGAATAGAGCATTACACTGGATTTTGTGTTATTTCATCTGTTTGTTAGAAAACTAGATCCCACAATTATAAAAGGAGAAAATCTTGTAAGTGTACAATAATAAAATTAAATATAATGAAGAGATAGATTGTAAGTATAAAAATGAAAATTAAAAAAGAAGAGAAATAAGTTAAAAACATAAAAAAATATAAACAGGTGAACAGAACACAGATTTATGTTATATCCTGAGTTTGTTTTGTTCAGTTAGAAAGAACTACATCTCAAAATTGTAAAGAAAGAATAACATATATATACAAAAATAACATTAAATACTTTGGATTCAATATAAGTGTAAAGGTGAATGTTAAAAATGACTTTAAGAAACAAACAAACAAAAGAAGGTAAAAATAGAGAGAATAGGATCAGACAGGTGAAGAAAATAGAGCCATATATTAGATTCTGGGTTTTCGTTGGTCTGTTGGAAGAATGTGCATCCCAAAATTGTAAAGAAAGAGAAACGTATATATACATACAAAAATAAAATTAAATATAATGAAAGGATAGAATGTAAATATATAAATGAAAATTAAAAAGATTTTTTTAAAAAAAGAGTTGATGAAATAAGAAATTAGTTGAATAAGGAAAGAGAAAAAAGTAGTGGATAGACTTTAAAGAATCATGGGGAAAAGTCATAAATTCTATGTACTATTTCCCCCTAGTGCTGGATTCTTGCAGTTCTCTGTGATTGTTGAACTCGGTTTTAGGTGGATGTTCAGGCATCTTCTGGGGGAGGCGCCTGTTGCCCTGATTCTCAAGTATCATTTCCCTGTGAGGAATTGCACCACCCTTGACATGGGGTCAAGATAAGTCAGTCGCTTTCAATTGCTCTACATGGTTTTTGTTTCCTGAAAGCTTTCTACACTGCTTTAAAGGATGAGAATGAAAATGGAGGCCTTACAATCCCCACCCCTGGAGCTAAATTTGAAATTCCTGTCAAATTTCATATATTTATTGGTCACATGGGTATATTCTCTTCAAATCTCTTGCTCATGTTTCTATTTTGCTGTGTTTTTATTCTTATTGATTTATGGGAGCTCTTTATGTATTCTGAATACAAGCCAATTGTTGATTTTCTATGTTGCAAATTCCTTGTCATCTCTGTGACCATGGTAAAGAGAAGTTATTTTTTTAGTTTTTTAAAAGTTGTTTTTTTCCATTATGAGTTTGGAAGTTGAAATAGTTTCCTAGGGCTGCTGCAATAAATTATCACAAACATGATGGCTTGAAACAATGGAAACATATTCTCTCACAGTTCTGGAGGCCAAAAGCATGAAGTCAAGGAGTCACAGGGTCATGCTCTCTCTAGTCCTTCTAGGAGGGGATCCTTCTTTGCCTCTTTAGCTTCTGGTGACTGTTCCCCTTCCTTGGCTTGTGACAGTGTCACTCTAATCTCTGCCTCTGTTGTCCTACAGTCTTCTCCTCTGTGTGTCCATCTTCTCTTCTGTTTGCTAGAAGGACATCTATCATTGGATTTAGGGTGCACCAGGGCAATCTATCATGATCGCTCAAGACCCTTAATTATATCTGTGCAGACTCTATATCTAAATATGGTCACATTCACAAGCTCCAGGAGTTAAGATGTGGACATATCATTTTGTGGGCCACCATTCAATGCACTACAGAAGTAATACATTCACTTACTATTCTTTAGTAACTACAATCAATGTTAAAACATGCACTTTTTTTTTAAAGATTATTTATTTATTTATTTGACAGAGAGAGATCACAGTAGACAGAGAGGCAGGCAGAGAGAGAGGGAGAGAGGGAAGCAGGCTCCCCGCTGAGCAGAGAGCCCGACGCGGGACTCGATCCCAGGACCCTGAGATCATGACCTGAGCCGAAGGCAGTGGCTTAACCCACTGAGCCACCCAGGCGCCCCTAAAACATGCACTTTTGACTTACTACAGACAAATATAAATTAGTGCCTCTGACATTTTCCCAGAAAATATTAGGACACTAGAATACTTTAACTTCATTTACTATTCCTACAATCTACATATCCTTGCTGAACTATATTTTATTGTATTTATTGTAAGCCTAAGAAGGCAGTGGAATATGAGAAATAACACAGAGGATCACAGGGGAAGGGAGAAAAAACTGAATGGGAAGAAATCATACAGGGAGACAAAATGTGACAGACTCTTCACTCCAGGAAACAAACTGAGGGTTGCGGAAAGGGAGGTGGGCAGGGGGATGGGATAATTGGGTGATGGGCTTTTTAAGGAGGGCATGGGATGTGATAAGCACTGGGTGTTATATGCAACTAATGAGTCATTGAACACTACATCAAATACTAATGATGTACTATATGTTGGCTAATTGAATTTAAATTTTAAAAAAAGAAGGCATTATTATTGCTTTATACAGTCAATACATGGGCAGCACAATAAGTTGGACAGAAGTATTAATTTTTGTTGAAGTATCTAATCAATGAATAATTATTTTTTCTTCAAGTGGAAAAGGATCGATTGGGTTTATTTTTCTCAAGTGAATCTTTTTTTTTAAATTTATCCATGTTTTTTCTCTACTCTTATTTAGTGTCTTCTCTGTGACAGAGATTAGGAAAGAGGAGAAAACATGGCAGACAAATTCTCCAAAGCTTGGGTTATAAAACTGTTGAACTGGAATTTTTGCCTGCAGAGGATTTCCAAGATTATGCGGTAAAGCTTATCATGCTACTGGGGAATCTGAGGCTTAGTAGGTTGAATGATTTTCTGTGCCCGGAGGTCACACAGTCAAAACCATTGGGTTCTTAAGCTCTCCATGTAGTGTTTCTAATTTCTAGAGCAGACATGACCTACCCACTGCATTTGAAGCAGACAAGGCTATGTGGGCATCTAAGAAAGATCTATAAAAAAATGTTTTATGGACACGATGCATCTCCACCCTTTGGAAACTATCTCATACATGTGTATCTTTGGTCAAATATAATACCTATGACCAATTCTGGAAAAAGACAAGATCTGTGGAAGGTTCTAGTAGTGGGAAACTTCAATACGTTAATTATCATAAAAATTAGGATCTCTTGAGCACACACAATACACCAGGTGCCGTGTTAAGAGTTTTGTGGGGGCATGTAGGTCTCGCACCAGCTTTATGAAATCGGTGTCATAATGCTCATCCTTTTTTTTTTAAATGTGAGGTCACTGAGGTGCAGAAATTCAGGAGCTGACCTGACCTGTTCAGGTGGTAACATGGTGGTCAGCACAAGCAAGTGCTCACCTGGAGAACTGGGCCTTCTGCAGTGCTCCAGGCAGTCCCAGATGTAGGTGCTGACCCACAGAAGGAGCAGCTATACTTTCCAGGAGTTCCCTGTGCTGTTCTAGCAAACTCCCAAGATCACGCCATTCCTCCCACAGAGAGAAGGAGAGAGAAGAGCAGCCCAGTCCTTTCCCACTTCTCTTAAATCTCTTGTTAGAATGCTGCCGTTGATGGTTCTTCTTCCATGTATTGTATTAAAGAAAAAAAATACTCTTTTCCATCTAAATATGGCCATTGCATCAGGAAGAGGAAGAGCTATGAAAACAGTCAATGTGTCCCATGTGGTTTGTCCACATGATACTGGCACACTGACACAGTGAACGGGGACAGATGAACAGAAGACTGCTGGATGTGTCCTATTTTAACAAAGTGTTCTCTCTTTGGAAGAAATTACCTCAGAGTGTTTGCTTTGCAATCAGGCAAGCACTTGTTAAAAATGCCCATATTTCTAAGAGGCATTAGGAACTGACAGAAACATGCCGCCATCACTTGTGAATTCACACCAACTGTAATGAATATGAATGAGAAGGAGCTGGAGTTCTAAATGGATCCGTTCAGACTCATCACAGGAATCTCGACATTTGACAAGCTGGTTTTCCAGGAGGACCTGCAGGGCGCGGGTTGGCAGTTGCTGGTGATGACGCCAAGTGTCACTCGGGACTAGAATGTCAGCATTAGTATTCTCTGCAGGGAGGATGCCAGCTTCAGGCTCTAATCACGAAGCTATATCGGTGCATCTCAAATATCATTTAGGTAAAATTAATTCTGATTGATCAGGCCCCATTCTTGTTTTTAGTTTGGACTTGCTTGCTCTGTCTATAATTGGATTGAGACACACACACAGTGGCTTTGAGAACGATGAGAATAAGCTGGCTTTGCCATCAGTGCGCTACAATGTGCCTCTTACATTACGACCCTAAATGTCGCATGTCCTCTTGAAGGGACAGATTGCAGTGTTATGGGCACCAGTCTTCTTCTTTTTTTTTTCCTTCACATTTTCTAAATTAAGCTTTGTACAATAAACTTTAAAATGTTAAAAAGTGAAGTTCCAAGAAATTGTGAGGGTCACTTTCCTCCTTTCCTCATAAGAGAGGCTGAGGCAGGATCTAAATTCTCTTCAGGGCCATTTGCATGACTCTAGGATAGTCCCAGCATGTACAGGTACGTTAAACACCTCATCTGTGGCACCGGGAAGGACCTATGGCTGCTTTCCCTGTCGCCTCCTCCTCTGGGAACTGTGTTAGCAGGTAGGAGAAAACTAACACATAACATCTACGAATTAAAATGCTTAACTCTTTTAAAAAATATTAAATAAAAGTGATAACAACAATTGTTTCTAACTACCCTTATGAAAGAATTGGGAGCCCAGGAAGGTGCATGGCCCCAATGCCAACATTGGCTAGAACAAATGGCCTAAGCTAGGGACATCCAAGGAGCTGAAGACAGGGGCCATCTTAATCCTAGGGACGACCACACAAGGATGGGTACAACATCAGTCCAGACCAGGGATGGGCAGGATGGAAAGTTGTCTGTCTTGGACAGAAGTCTAATTGGACCCCAAGAGTCAGGGCTTGTTTTCAGCAAAATGATTTCATGCATTTTCAGTGGGCAATTGACAGAGGCACACAGCAGACTTACATCGGATTTTTACCTCATCAAAACCCATTGCTACTACGGCAAACTACAAAATAGGCTATGTTATGAAGAGTTCCTGAAAAATCAGCCATATTCGAAGCCTTGACATTAGACTTTTTTTTTTCCAAATTGCAGAAGTCACGCATGCTTGTTTTTTTTTGACAAAAGAGAATCTTCTCCCCAGACCACTCTGGAACTCCACCATCCTGGAGACCTAATATTAACGGCACGTACTTCCTCTGCCTATTTTTCCTGTTCCTATAAATCTTTTCTAGGCAGTGACACAAAATTGGGATTTTTTTTTTTTTTACCAAAATGTTTTCTCAATTAATGGATCAAAAAGATCTCTCAATAAGTTTGTGGATATAGATCTATTTTCTCCCCAAAGGTTAGTAACAACAACTACAATTTATTCAGAATCTTCACATGCAGTTTTACACAAGCATGGGAAGTAGAATTTGTGCCCATATCTCAGAGAGAAGAAATTGAAGCTCAGAGTAAGTGTTAACACTTCACGGCTGAAGTTGGAATTCCCAATCGAGGCTATCACCCCCCGATGCTATGCTTTCAACCATCACATTATACCATTCCTCAAAAGCATGATCCTTTCCAGTCCCAGTTTCATATAACAAAAAGCTCCGAATAGCCACATATTTGTGGGTAAAGACCTGCTACTTACTTAATTCATCTGAACACTTTTAATAAAATTGTTTGTCTGAGGGAGACATGGCAGCATTACTATTTAGTTATACAGCTAATTAACCTTCTACTCTTCATGACACGTAAGAAATAACAGTGCTCACATACTCGACCTATCTTTTACCCTCCCCCTTCTTCATGCCGCTGTATACACAGATGCAAATTTACGTGACAGTAATTATACCAGACGTGGTAATATTTGTGGTGCACTTTTAAAAAAATTTGTACTTGCCTTTCCTACCCCAATTATCTCTCCTCTAGTGCTTCTCTCTGTGCTCTTAGTCGTATACAAATACACACACACACAGTTGTTTTTATGGTCTTTGTTTTGTTGTAAATGCAATCATTTTACACACCCACACATCTTGCTTTTCTTAACTGGAAACGCCACGTGATATTTCGGCAAGTCAGGGGCTAGTGCCCTAACTCATTTTTTTTTAAAGATTTTATTTATTTATTCGACATAGAGAGAGATCACAAGTAGGCAGAGAGGCAGGCAGAGAGAGAGGGGGAAGCAGGCTCCCTGCTAAGCAGAGAGCCCGATGTGGGGCTCGATCCCAGGACCCTGAGATCATGACCTGAGCCGAAGGCAGAGGCTTAACCCACTGAGCCACCCAGGTGTCCCTCCTAACTCGTTTTTTAATAACTGTATAAAATTCCACAGTGAGTGGAGTTTATTCTGCCACTTCTCTCTTAATGGGCTTTCACTTGGTTGTCATGTTTTGTCATGGAAACAAAGCTATACAGACCATCCTTATACATGTATCTGTATATGCTGATCTTTGTTCTCTGGGATAATTCCCGAAGACTGGGCTTGGTGGGACATTTTTTTTTTATTTTTTGTAGAATGCAATTTTTTTTTTTTTTACATCATTAGTTTTGCTATGATGTTCGATAATACATTAGTTGCATATAACACTCAGTGGTCATGACATCACGTGCCCTCCTTCATTATCCTAGGGTTTCACTCATATGTGGAATATAAGGAATAGTGCAGAGGACAATAGGGGAAGGAAGGGAAAACTGAATGGGAAGAAATCAGAGAGGGAAACAAACCTTGAGAGACTCTTGACTCCAGGAAACAAACTGAGCATTGCAGAAAGGGAGGTGGGTGGGGGGATGGGTAACTAGGTGATGATTCTGCATCTTAATAGATTTTTACAGGATCACATTGCAGAAGGAGGGACCAATTCATGCTTTCATTTCCTACATTAGAGTTCCTATTTCTCCATATTCTCAACATGGTCAGGGGCTTTTGTTTTCTATTTGTCCATCTAAGGTTGTGTCACATTGTCACTTACTCCTGAGTTTGAGTATCTTTCTTATCGTATTTGGTGCTCCTTTGAACCTGCTTTTCTGCGAACCAATATTCTATTACTTTATTATATTCTCTTACCAATATAAGACCTTTTATTACTTTATATTTTTTTCTGAATCTGTAGCTTCTTAAAACTCTGCTTATAGTATACATCTATAGAGATAGATATATTTATAATGATATCACTATAGAATTTTTCATCTTGCAACAAAGAAGCATCTGCCTTTATCTCCCTGTGGATTTCCTCCCATGGATTTCCTCCTCTGGATGATGGGACTGGGACCGCCCAGCCCGAGAACCCTCGGAGCACACGGAGATGGTGAGCTGCAGCCAGGTGCCACCTGTGCCCCTCTCACCACCATGCAGAGCCTTGGTCTCCTTTCAAAGTGGGCATGGATGGAGAAGTCAGTGGGGAAATACTGATCTCTCTCAGCATCATGGCTTGGACCGAGTAACCCAGAGGAATGGTGCTAAAGGCCTGAACTGGGCACTAGCAGTGAGAGGGAAAAGTTAGGAAAAATGATAAAAATATCATTATTTCATTCCTTTTTCTTATTAAAAAGATTTAAATAATATTGCCAAGAACTTTGTGAAGTACCGCAAATAGTATTATTGAAATTAAATGGATGACAGACATTTTCTTTCTTTCTTTTTTTAAAAAGATTTTGTTTTGAGAGAGAGGGAGAGAGAGCACACATGTGTGCAAGTTGGGGAAGGGGCAGAGGCAGAGGGAGAGAGAGATTCTCTAGCAGAATCCGTGCTGAGCATGGAGCCCCATGGGGGCTCGATCTTGTGACCCTGAGATCAAGACCTGAGCCTAAACCAAGAGGTGGATGTTTAACCCACTCAGCTACCCAGGTGCCCCCAGACATTTTCTGGAGTTGCAATTGATTAATACCATGCACTATTTCTGGGGTTCACTCCTTCCAAAATGTCTCTCCTTGTTAACAGTGGGTGAGGATTTCTTTTTTTTTTAATTACACAATTTATTTATTTTAATAAACATATAATGTATTTTTATCCCCAGGGGTACAGGTCTGTGAATCACCAGGTTTACACATTTCACAGCACTCATCATAGCACATACCCTCCCCAATGTCCATAACCCCACCACCCTCTCCCGTCCCCCCTCCCAGTGGGTGAGGATTTCTTGCCACTCTCTGGACTACAACTTTTCTCCAAGGCAGAGACATTTTCCTATCCTTTGTGTCTCCACCATAATTGTACCCTTTGGACCCCTAAAGACATACATACACACACACACACACACACCCCTCCCAGCTACCTAGCAGCTCTCTGCAAGTTTGCCAGAGAGTCCCTGTCCCTCAAGGACCCCTCAGTCTTAGTAACAGCTGGTACCAGCAGAAGCCACAAGGACTTGGCATGACCATAAGGCCTGGGCACAAGACAGATGTCCCGCTGCTACTGGTACCACATCATGGCTGTTGTTTTTCCATATGGGCTCACAGGCCACTCAGCAGGAGACACTAATGGGATATTTAGGAGTTCATAAATAATATCCCCTCTTTCCCGCCAGAGTTATGAACCAACAGGAAAGCAGACACAGAAACAGACAGATGGAGACCAAAACATCAATTTTATTGCTCATCAAAGGGAGGTCATTTGATGTAGCCCAGGCCTTCTCCTGATGGGCTTGTTGCCTCTCTGCTTGTCCCTTCTCCCATCTGCTTTTTGGAGCAGCTCTCTTAACAGTAAAGTTGGGATCTCCAAGTCAGAGATTGTACCCATTGCTGCCTCCCATGGGTCCTAGGTGGAGAGGGAAGGAAGGAGATTGAATCCCTGTTATTTCCAGTCTTCTAAGAGATCAGCTTTACACAGTCATGGAACATAAGCCAATGGCAATCATCTGCATTTCCGTGGTGAGCAATCAGGGAGGCCAGAGCAAGAGGCCAGGAGTCATTCAAGTAGCATTCCCTCCACACGTAAATGTGAGGAATGGGGAGCTGAGAGTTCCCCTGTGCCTTTGTTCTCTTAACCTTTGGATCCACGGGTGTCTTGCCCTGCTCTGGTGAGCTGTCCATCTGGCTAGCCCTGCTCCTACCTCCAGCAGCCCACATCCCCTTGGGGTACATTCCTAGAACTACCACTAGGCTGTATATATTTTACTCCCAGAAACCGTCAATTGGGTTGAAGTAGTGAAATATTAAAATTAATTTTGAGCCACACTGGAGTTAAGGCTAGACATTTATTCCTTTCTTTATTTCTTTGCATTTTTTTTCTAGCCATATTGCCCAATAGAGCTTCAGCAATGTGATTAAATGTCAACATTAAGATGATCTGGGAATAAAATGTTAACAATCTGGAGATGGCGCAAGTTAAATACAAAGCCCTTCTTTTATTAAATTCGGTCTTAGTAGGATAGACCAGGTTATGTTGCTGTTGCAAGCAATCCATAGATCTCAGTGAATTAATACTAAGAAGGTTTACTCCTGAGGACTTCACTGGCCAGCTGGGGGTCTGTTCTGCTTCACTGAGCTCTTCACTCTGATCCCTAGCCGGGAGAGCCACCATCTGGAATATTGCTGGCAGAGGGAGGACCAACCTTAGCTAAGCACACACCAGTGCGTAAAGTTTTCACTTGCAAGTGACAATATCTTTTCTGCTCACATGTCATAAGCCAAAGCAAGTGACATGGCATATTTGAGTTCAAGAGTGGCACCGAAGCCCAGTGCTCCCATGTGCCTGGAGGACAAGAGCCAGAATAGTATAAAACAACTGTAAAGACTGGCACAAATTTTCAGGAAGAAATTAGAAGCCACGAAATTACATATTCCTATTAGTTAAAGTTCAATTAATTTTGTTTTTGAGGTAATAAAGTCCAAATGTAAATATTCTTGCCCTTTGGAAGTCAAGTCTGAAGGCTATACATAATTCTTAATTTTAAATTGATGTTCAATGAAATTAAGGCCCTTTTGCATTTCTTTTTGTGTTCATTAGAGTCTGGGATTCTCCAACAATCATATGTAAACCAGGTCACCATCTATCATGACGGGCTTAATGCCTTTGGGCTTCAAGGTTGAGTTAGTTCCATTTCTCATTCCCCACTTTAGAGAGCATAAGGTGATTGTGGAACCCACAGAATTATCACAACACTGACTTTACGTCACTAACCAACCTCAAGTCCTAGAGAGACACCACAAGTGAAGTGTGGCTCTCAGGACATCATCCCTGGTCAAATCTTGACCTGTGTTACTGATATCAAATATGAAGTGGAAACTCCATGGGATCTGAGAGCAGGTTAATGGACAGAGAAAAAACAGCATCGATGGCTTCATCTTTGCAGGATGCTGTTGGCACCAGGGCACCATGATCTAGGAAGTTCACTCCATGGCAAAAAACTGTCTTTCAAGAGGTCAGTTGTAGCTTTGCCTGACCTATATCTGTTGTCTCTCCTTGGAGAAGACATTTTGGAGACACATTTGGAACAATGCTATTTCTTTGCGTAGCATGAATTTGGGGTGGTGGCAACTTTTCTTTCTTTCTTTCTTTTTTTTTTTAAAGATTATTCATTTATTTATTTGACAGAGAAAGAGATCACAAGTAGGTAGGCAGAGAGAGCAGGGGAAGCAGGCTCCCTGCTGAGCAGAGAGCCTGATATGGGGTTTCATCCCAGGACTCTGAGAACATGACCTGAGCAGAAGGCAGAGGCTTAGCCCACTGAGCCAGCACAGCACCCCATTTCTTTCTAATCTTTGCATTTCCCCATGAGTCTTGTGTTTGATGTCCCTTAGGCTGCTTTGAGGGTGTGTCCAGTGGTGTGGTTGCTCCCAAATCTTATGATGACAAATTTTAGGTCCTGTGACATAGTGACTTGCCTCTGTTGCCTCTTGTGGGATTACAAAGGTCCAGGAAATCTGGCTTCTGGGAATGATTTCCCTCTGGTCCTCACATTGGTTTTCAGTGAATCAAAGAACCCTTAACTGAAGGTTTCAAAAAACCTGTAACTGAACATTTCAAAAATCTGTGTTCCTAGAGCATAGTTCTCATCTTTGAATGCAACTTAGAAAACTTGGTGGGGAGTGCTTCAGAAATCCTGAGGCTCACATTGTACCCCAGCCAATTGCATCACAGTCTCTGGCATGGTGTGATGGTTAATTTCATGTGTCAACTTGGTTAGGCCACAGTACTCAGATATTTGGTCAAACACCAGTCTGGATGTTGCTGTGATGGTATTTTTTTAGATGAGATTAACATTTAAATCAGTAATAGACTTGATGTAAACAGACTATGCTCTGTGATGTGGGTGGGCCTCATCCAGTTAGTTGAAGGCCTGCAGAGAAAGATACTGACCTCCTCTGAGCAAGAACGAATTCTGCCAGCAGGTTGCGTTTGGATTTGAGCTTCAAGACTTCCCCGGGGCTCTAGCCTCCTAGTCTACACTGCAGATTTTGGCTTTGCCAACCTCCATAACTACATGAGCAATGGAAGTGATGGTAATTGTGGTGATAGAGGTGGTGGTAGTGGTATGGCTGGAGACAATGGTGGTGATTATGGTGGTGGTGGTGGAGGTGATGGTGATGGTGACAATGGTGGTGATAGAGATGGTGGAGGTGACAGAGATAGTGATGGTGGTAGTCAGGATGATGATGATGGTGGTGGTAGTGATGGTGGAGGGGATGAAGAGGTGGTGGTGGTGTGGCTGTAGGCAATGGTGGTGATTACGTTGGTGGTGATGATGGCGGTGGAGGTGATGGTGATATTGACAACAGTGGTGACAGAGATAGTGGTGGCAGTGATGGAGATAGTGATGGTGGTATTCATGATGGTGATGATGATGTGGTGATGGTGGAGGTGGTGATGGTGGTTGTGGTGATAGTGGATGTGATGAAGGTGATGGTGGTAGTGATGATGGTGGTAGCCGTGATGGTGGAGGTGATGAAGGTGAAGTGTTGATGGTGGTGGAGGTAAAGGAGGTGATACTGGTGGAGATGATGGAGGTAATGGTGGTGACGATGGAGGTGGTGGTGACGGTGGTGGTGATGGTGGAGGTGATGGAGGTAGTGATGGTGGTTGTGGTGACAGAGGAGGTGATGGAGGTGGTGATGGTGGTAGTTATGATGGTGGAGGTGATGAAGGTGGTGGTGATTGAGTGATGGGGATAGTAGTGGTGGGTGAGCAATGCTGGTGTGACACTTGAAGCCTCTGGAGAAGGCACGTGGTAAGGAAAGCTTAGCCCTTCATTTTCCTCTCCATGCCAGATGGGGTTTGGAATAGCGACATTGCTGGTCATGTCCTCTGATACTATCAATTTAAAACTGGATCCTCAAACTGGATCCTGATGTCCCTAGAAATATAGCAAGCTTACTGATTATAATTTAAAATCCCTGCCTACAGACCTGGCTGAGAACACCCACAAAGCAGTGATTATTTTTCCACCACCATTGCCAAGAAAGCACCGGATGCACGGGCATATTGCACTTGTGTGTTTCAAGAGTAAATGGCAGCCATCTGCAGGGTGAGCCCTGTATTGCCAGCTTGAAGGGGCAGGGATGTTAAGCTTCCCCTTGTTGTGAGCAGCTCTGTCCCAGTGAACACCAGCTGCTGGCCACAAGCCCCGGCCCTGTAGGATGGCAGAGGGGACAGCCGTGGCCATTTGCAGCAGCTCCCAGCAGCTACATGTCTCCACTACAACACAGCCTTTAATCTCACCAACTCTCCTTCATTACTCAAGGTTCTGGCTTATATCCAGACATCTACACCCAGTGCTGTCTATACATTCCATATACCAAATGTGGGGATGCTAGGGTTCAATAAGTAATGCCCTTTTTTTTTGCCCCATGATTTCTGACCAGACAGAATACACAGATCCAGACTTGTAGGGATGTTTATCGGTCGGTTTATCGGTGATGAGAGCTGGGTGGGAGGACCCGGCTTAGTCAGGTGATCGCTCAGGCGGACCAGTGTCCGGCTTCAGCCCTTCCCTTCTGCACTGTCTTTGATTCAGTCTGCCCCAGCTTGCTCCTGTCTCCCAAACAGAGTCACTGACCCAGGACTACGGACTCACACTGGTCATGGAAGGAGAGGGATGAAATTTCATTCATTTATTATGCATTCATTCATTCATTCATTCATTCACTTGACAAATATTAATTGACTGCCTGTAAATGCCAAGTGTGGGCAAAATAGAAAATAATTCTGCTTTTGTGGCACTTATGTTCCAGTGGAGAAAAAAAAAATCCCATTTGCTTGTTGCTTTTTATTGGATTTGTTCTAATGAAAGTGAGTAAAGGCCAAATGAAGCTCCCTTCTCATGAGAAATGAGGTACACATAGTTCTCCCTAATCATTCTGAGGAAGTGAAGTGCAATTTCTTTTTGGTAAATGTTTGGGCATATTGAAAGAGGCTTTGCCCACCTCCTGGGCTGGGTGGGACAATCCCCCCTTGGCAGACCCTCCAGTGTTCCTCTGCCATTGCTCAGAGCATATCTCGTGGGACCGGGTTTCTGATCTCCCCCCTGCAATCTGGGGACTTAGTGCTTAAAGCTTTGTCAGATTAGTGAATGAGGCTCCAAGTGTGGGCCACTTGGGGTATGATAGTGTTTGTAGATGGGAATGGAGGTATGGGAAAGGTATTCATTTTGAGGGGGAAACCGACACGCCTGGGTTTCCACCTTGTGAACTGTTGGAGCATTTTCGTCATTGACTTGATCACCGTCTTGCATCAGTTTGCATTGTTGAGGTGTTAGAAGGCTGGCTCTCCATGTGCTCTGACCCACATTAGCAGTCACACGTTGCATCAGTTTGTGTGTATCTTTCTTGCTACACTCTTTTTATATTTCGTATTTTTATTTTTTTTAAAGAGTTTATTTATTTTATTGGACAGACAGAGATCCCAAGTAGGCAGAGAGGCAGGCAGAGAGAGAGGAGGAAGCAGGCTCCCTGCAGAGCAGAGAGCCCGATGGGGGGCTCGATCCCAGGACCCTGAGATCATGACCTGAGCTGAAGGCAGAGGCCTTAACCCACTGAGCCACCCAGGCGCCCCGCTACACTCTTTTTAAAACCCCATTTCAGTGTTTGAAGATTTTAATCCATCTTCAGTCTTTTCAATTCCTCACTTCTCTCAACATAAGACGAATGTTGGGACAAATACCATAGCCCTTGAGTCGATGCATAGAGATAATTATGCTGTCACTGCAGGGATGACTGGTTCTGTGAATTGTCATCAGAAAGATTATAAATAAATCCAGGACAAATGAAGCTGGTTTGATACCAACAAAGATAATTTGACCTCTGAAGGAAAATTAGTAAGCACGGCTTATCTAACAGCTCGAAGACAAGTGAGGAATGTGGATCCACGTCTGTCTCCCTCTGAGGATTAGGCTCCTTTAGGTGACTTGTTAGGCTGTGATTTCACTAACAAATCACTGTTTCCATGCCTGCCCCTAGGATCATCCTATAATTAACATCTCTGAGAAAATGACGTTTTGTCATTTAAATGTATGTATTTCACTGCTAAATGGGAACAAAAAGCCAGAGTCTGATTATTACAGCTTCATATTATGAGTCGATAATGTATATACTTTTGGGCCTTGTCTTGACACCAATATTTGAGATACAAATTTAGTTCTCCACAAGTAGAAGTTTGCTGTTTTTTTGTTTTATGATGTATTTTGTCAGGGTGAAAGGATTTGGGGGGGCTAGATTTGCTTTAATTTGCAAATTCCACCTAAATTTCTCTAAGCTCTCTGTCCAGCAATTACTTTGTCTTCCATACCATTTTTTAAAAAGATTTTATTTATTTATATGACAGAGAGAGACACAGCAAAAGAGGGAACATAAGCAGGGGGAGTGAGAGAGGGAGAAGCAGGCCTTCCACCAAACAGGGAGCCCGGTGCGGGGCTGGATCCCAGGACCCTGGGACCATGCCCTGAGCCGAAGGCAGATGCCTAACAACTGAGTCACCCAGGCGTCCCAGTCTTCTGTACCATTCTGACACACTCTGTTAATCTATCAAACCACAGGAGGCCGAGCAAAACCAGACTCCTATCTTGTAGAAACAGTGGGTCAATTGAGGTCAAAATTTAATTGGTTTTGGCATAAAAAACTACAGGAAAAACTTGCAGAACGAGGAATAGTTACAATGTGATCTTTGAAATAGATTTCAGAGATGCAAACAAAACAAAACTTGTTTCTAACTATCAAATAGTATTCTTGCCAAAAACATATAAGTTAAATTGGCACAGAGATATATTTCCATGCTCTTTTAACTATTGGGTATAAAGTGATCAAAACTCTAGTCTCAAAAAGAAAGACTTTGCTAATATTAAAACACTTGGTTGTGGTAAGTTTCCTTTGGGGTGTAAGATAAGTAATGTCTTGTGGTGGTGTTCTAGGAAGGATAATGAATAAAACTGTCCCTTGTTCATACCAAGCAGGGGTTTGCAGCAGCCATGCCCTCAGTAAAGAAGGCTGGCAGTCCAAGATCAAGGTGAGGATAGGGTTGTGCTTTGGTGGTGGTGGTTGTTTATTTGTTGTTTGTTTTTTGAGGGCTATGAGGGAGTCTGTTCCAGACTTCTCTTCTAACTTCTGGTCATTCCTTGGCTCACAGAGACACAACTGCAAGCTTCACAAGGCACAAGGTTTGTGTGTCTGTGTCCCAACTTCCCCTTTTTATAAGGACATCAGTCATATTGAATTAAGGCCCACCCTAATCTAGTATGACCTCATCTTAACTAATTACATCCGTAAAGACCCTATTTCCAAATAAGGCCATGTTAAGAGGTCCTGGGGGTTAGGTCTTCAACAAATGAATTGAAGGGACCCAGTTCAACCCATAACACCACCCTGGTGATGCTTGGGCAACCTCAGGAAATGCCCGACTCCAGGCTCTGAAGCCCGTTCTGTCACCCCACCTTCTCGACCCGTTCTCGCCGTGGCTAGCTCCCATCTCACTGATCCCATCCCCTCGGCTGGCACTTGGGTTGGCCGTTAGCACCTTCCGGCTGCCCCTTGACTCTCGCTCTTCCCTTCTCAGAGCCCAGGCCACCTGGACCCTGGCTAGGGGTCAGACTCTGGGCCCCCACTTCTTCAGAGAGGGAATTGTGTATTCTTCTTAAGCCACCAATCTGCTTCTAGACAGTTGGGGAAGGCAAGTCCTGAAGAAAGAGCCAGGAGCAAGGGACACAGAAACCCAGCCCGACTGGCTTGTGGCTCTTGCTTTGGAATGATTTCGTGTCTGCTTGTGAGGACATTGCCCTAAAGGCTCCTTTGAGGTTAGGAAAGGTAAAGTTGATAAACCATAATATTCTACTGAGATCACTTTGAATATCTTACATCCCCTCGGGGGGAAAAATTATACGTAAAATGTCCAGCCTGTCAGACAAAGAGCTTTGCCTGACGATGTGATCACACAACAGATGCTGCTGACAACCTGGGCTGTGAGTGCTCCAGGAGGGACGCAGGTGGGACACGACAGGAGATGGAAAACCCAGTCCTTACAGTGTGAGCGAGGGGTGTAGCTTCACAGGAGGTTCTCAGTGGCATCTTCTGGTTTTCTTTTTCTTTTTTTTAGGATTTACTTATGTATTTATTTATTTGAGAGAGTGGGGGGAGAGAACACAAGTGTGTATAAACAGAGGGAGAGGCAGAGGGACAAGGAGAGAGAAAATCCTAAGCAGACCCCCTCTGAGCCCCACCCGATGCTAATCCCACAGCGCTGTGTTGATGACCTGAACTGAAATCAAGAGTTGGAAGCTTAACCAACTGAGCCACCCAGATGTCCCGTATCTTCTGTTTTTCTTAAGTTTTTGATTAAGGACTTATAGGAGTGGACCCTAATGGGCAGAAACCCCCCACTCACCTCTTGCCTAGAGCTGTAAATGTGACGTCGTTGTAGGTTGCTAATTTATTGATGTCCTGGTCTCTTGTATGTGCTCTAGCCAAACTTCCACCTCTGCTCTGTAAAGAATTTGGGTCACTTTTGACTATGCGAGAGCTTGGTCTGTTTAGGTTGCCATGCCTGCTCCAGTAATATTTTAGTGTTTTTTCTATGGCTTCAGAAGCTATGCATGTTACTGGCTTTGTTATATGATTCCTGAGAAAAGGTTTGCTTAAATAAATATCTCTGAATCTAGAATTTCACTATTTGACCAGATAGCTGAAGGACCACCCTCTTATTCCCTAGAACATTAAAGCCTGAGTTGCACTTTTAGTTTAATTTATATTTATTTTATTTTTAATTAATTTACATGATAATTTAATCTTCTTAGTAGTTTCTCATGGTTGCCATGCACAACGGTAATTTTGACATGCTCCATGCAGCTCTCTGGGTGGACTTATAGACGCTGACTTGGATGTAAAAGGTGAATGGCACTGAGTTTAATGTTCTCAGAACCCACTTTCTATTGTCATTTTAGATCATTGAATTTTCAACAAGTTGGGAGCGAGACTCCTAAGGGGCACTTAGCCAACATCATGTACCAGCCTCCCTGCATACTTAGGGCATCGAAGCTGGAGCCTGTCTCTGTCTCTCATTGAGTGCTGTCCTCACCAAACCCTCCTGTTCACATAAGCCCGTCCCCTTTGGTTCATTGGGATCACCCACACCTGTATGGTATCGCTAATCCAGATCACATCAGTTTGCATCTACTTGGTCATCCCAGACTCCTTTGTAAAAGTTGCAGGAGGATGTTTCTCTCCCTACTGAAGAGATCTGGGCAAGGGACAGGTATGGGATAAGCATACTAACTCTAAAGCCCTAGTTCTCAACCAGGGATGAGTTTCCTTCCTCTCCCTAGGGAATATTGGGCAACACCAACAGATATTCTTGATTACCATGACCGAGGGTGGAGTGCTATTGGCAACTATCAGGCAGAGGTCAAGGGTGCTGCTCAACATCCTATAACAGGGCAACTCTCTGGCCCTCATGACAACCCCAAATGTCAGCAGTGTGGAGGTTGAGAAATCCAGTTCCGAGGAGAAGACATTTTGGCCAATGTGACACAAGCCTACAATCCTTTATAAGCTCTCTTTATGTTTGAATGATAATTTAGAGTTCCGACTTCTGTTCAAAATTGCATCTAAAAAATAAAGTTCCTAAAAATTATTTCCATGGTGGATTGATTTCTTCATACAATCTCTTTTCTAATATGTGCTTTGAAAACTTCATAATCCATTGGTTGGATCTGGTAAGGTAGGAAGTGAAGGAGGAAGTTAGTGAAAATAAATATATAGGACATTAACTCTGAACTTGGAAGGTGAGTTCAGCTACTATCTCGCTCAAATTGAGGCATTATCCTAGGATCAGTCTGCTGTCTGTATTAGTTACCTAGGGCTGTTGTAAGAAACTATTACAAACTGGGTGGCTTAAAACAACAAAAATGTACTCTCTCACAGTTCTGGAGGCCAGAAGTCCAAAATCAAGGTGTCTCGAGGGCCACTCTGTTTTCTGAACGCTCTAGGGCTGTCCTGCCTTGCCTTTCCAGCTTTTGGTGGCTGCCGGCAAGTCTTGGCATCCCTTGGCTTGTAGCTACACCACTTCAGTCCCTGCCTCTTCTTCCATGACCTTCGTCTCTGTGTGTCTCTAAAGCTCTCTCTCTTTATTAATATCCCAGTCACTGGACTTAGGGCTCATCTTAATCCCTTGTAACCTCATCTTGATTATATCTGCAGAGACCCTGTTTTCAAACAAGTTCTCATGGACATGGACTGGAGGTTAAGACTACAACATATCTTTCTGGGGGACACAATTCAACCCACCACAATCAGTAACAAAGATGTTTGAGGTCCCATGACCAAACTCCACAGAAGTCTTTTTTTCCCATCAATGTTCAGTCACTGTCCAGGGTCTGGTGACAATGATATTATTGCTGTGCCAGATTGTCCATGGCCTGGCTGCCATGCTGCCTGCCCAACTTCACCACTCACTCTACCCTCCTGTGTCTTTCCCCCATCCTGCTTCTTTATTTTCCTGTCAATTCTCCTTGTCTGCTGGGTTTTGTCTCTGGCGGTCAATCCAGTCCCCCTTTCCTTTCTGGTAAAGATGTTCACCCCCACACTGAGCACAACACCGGAGCCATTGGATCTTCCTGGTGGTGTTCCGTGGCTGGCAATTGCTCTGGAGCACCTTCTGAACAGCAAAACATATTTTCTTCTAAGTGCTTAAATGCTGAGACTCCTTAGGGGAATCTGATGCTTTCAGAAAAGCAGACATTAGATGGCAAAGCTCTGCTACATTAATAACTCAGGGAGAGTGCAGTTGGGATTGTTTCATTTTCAGATGTCATCATTTTGGTTTTTAATTTACTTAGGAAAAGTAGCCTTTAGGGAGCCCTGAAGGTAAAAGATAGTAAGAATTTAGAGGCTTCGTGTGGATAGTAGGGAGTAGAGTTGCCAGATGAGGAAAAAGAAAAATGCTGAGCCAGAAAACATTTAGACCGGGCAAGACAGTAGAGGCTTGTGAGAAGAGGTATAGGGCATGGGATCACCCCACCCTTGATCAGTGCAGAAGAGCCTGAAAACCTTGTCTTGTTCTAATTCTGATATTGCCGGAAAGATGCTCAGGCAGAAATCCAAAATGACCACCATCCCCAGAGGCAAATATCAGCACGTGAGCTGTGTTCCACTGATGGAAACAAAAAGTTTAGTTGGACTAGTTGGATGCGTAAAACTGCTCACTATATGGAGTGTTCTCTAAACATGTGCAAGTCATGCAGTGAAGAGTGGCAGAATGTCTGGTCACTGGGCCCAACCCTGTATGGAAACAGGTGGTTAGAGGGAAAGACATGGGCTGATTTTCCTCCAGCTTCTCACCAGGTTAGTGTTTCCTGTAACACTGGGAGCTTCACACACACGGTCCTTTGAGAAATGGTTCCCAAGGTCCTATTTCTAACCCCTTTAAATATTGACAGGTCAGTTCTCCACAGGAGTACTGCTGTTTTCCATCTTATTTAAGATGCTCCTTCCTCGGGTGCCTGGGTGGCTCAGTGGGTTAAAGCCTCTGCCTTCGGCTCAGGTCATGATCCCAGGGTCCTAGGATCGAGCCCCGCATCGGGGGTCTCTGCTCAGCAGGGAGCCTGCTTCCTCCCCTCTCTCTGCCTGCCTCTCTGCCTACTTGTAATCTCTGCCTGTCAAATAAATAAATACAATCTTTAAAAAAAAAAAAAGATGCTCCTCCCCCCTCCCAAATCCTCATGCTGCTTCTGAGTTTTATTTCCCTCCTTAGCATAATCACTTCCAAACATACTATGTATTTACCTCTTACTCTTACCCATCATATGGCTCCTCTCCCTAAAACGGCAGCTTCATGAGGGCAGCGGTCTTGTCTGTTTTGTTCATCACTCTGTCTGCCATACCTGACAGGGTACATGGACCACCCCTACATCCCAGCCCTCAACATGCACATGCTGGTTACTACTTCGGGTCTGATTTAACTAAAGGGGACCAATTGATGTTGCAGGCACAAGGCATTTGTAAAATGGGGAATGCAGTAACATTTAGCTCATATAATCACTGTGCATTAGTACCTGTATAGCCCTAGCATAGTGCTTGACCCACAATAAGAGATCAGCAATCTGCCTGCCCTTCACTCTCTGTGCCCCTTGGCGCCTATACTCTGATGCCAAAAGGAATTCATATTTTGTTTCTCACAAAATCTCAAAATGAGTGTAACAGATGAGATGCTGTCATTTTTGGCCCCTCATCTATTTTTCTTAACCTTTCGAGTTTAGTCATTGCTTCTCTGTTAGGGAAATTACTAATAAAAGGGGGAAAAAAACAAGGAAAGGGATATGATAATGCATATTTCAACAATTTTCCTTTTCGTAGAATTATGTATAAATATAGCTTGGTCGTCTTTAAAATTATTCCAACTTAGTTGATCCCCATTCTTCCTTAAAAAAAAAAAAGATTTTATTTATTTATTTGACAGACAGAGATCACAAGTAGGCACAGAGGGAGGCAGAGAGAGAGGGGGAAGCAGATTTCCCACTGAGCAGAGAGCCTGACAAGGGGCTCGATCCCAGGACCCTGAGACCATGACCTGAGCCGAAGGCAGAGGCTAACTCACTGAGCCACCCAGATGCCCCAGTTAATCCTTATTCTTAATTTAATTAAGAATGTTAAAGTTTCGTGGTCTTTCGTAATTATATTCTGACCTCATACACTCAGTCATTTCACTCATTAATTTAATCTGTTATTGTCTGGCTATTCAGGGAGACTCGTGCCCTTTGTGGGCACTTACATCTTCCTCATGGGCTATAATCAGTGTTAAAGACAGAATGTTCATGTCTCCCTAAATCTCATATGGTGATGTGCTAATCCCTAATAGGATTATATTTGGAAGTGGGGCTTTTCTGAGGTGACTAGGGTTCAATGAGATCATGAGGGTGGGACCTTCATGATGGGATTAGTGCCCTAAAAAAAAGAGACACCAGAGAACCCTCTCTCTTCCTGCCACGTGAGGACACAGCAAGAAGACAGCTGTCTGCAAGCCAGGAAGTGGCTCCACACCAGAACCGAACAATGCTGGCATCCTGTTCTCAGACTCTCAGTTTCCAGAGCTCTGAGGAAATACATTTCTGTTGTTTAAGCCACCAGTCTGTGGTATTCTGTTATGGCAGCCCAAGATAACTAAGACAGACTAAATACAGGGCTCTGCTCTCTTCTACATGAAGGGCAGGTATGATCCAACCCAAGCTATCTGGACATCTTATCCCTGGAAGTGAGTCTTGAACAAAGGGAGGAGAATAAAGATAGTTGGAGTTCATTCAGTTGTGTTGTAGGCCGCCCGATCACATGCTTCCCCTTATGGGATATCCCTACTATTCCTACGTTCTTGTCTGTTGGAGCTGCCCATCCTATTGCCTGTTTTCAAGCCCAAGTCTGTAATGTCCCCCGGTGATACTGTGAGGTCCTGGTATTCTTCCAAAAAATCTTTCTCTACTTTGTTTTCATTAAACAGAGTTAAGGTCTGTTGCTTATGACCTAAGGATACTAATTAATACATCTACGTGCCATGCCGTGTAATGAGTAAGGCCTACCTACTTTATCAGTTCTCCCTTTATAATATATTACAGTTATATTTTTATGCTTATCATTGGTTAATAAGCTTTTGAGATGAAGTTGATAATTTCATGACTTTTGACATATTTGAGTCATTGGTTATATTTTGATGGTAACTCAAAATTATTACCAACTAGAATTTTATTCATAAAGGAATATTTGAATAAATTATCACAATCATCCTTCCCTGTGTTGAATTGCTCATTATATTTGGGGAAGAAGGACCTAAAGGGTGGGAGGATAGAGAAATGGTATGTAAGCTTGTGAATCCATTAACTTTAATAGGCACTGGATAATTTTAGATTTGCTATAGATCACAGAACTAATAATTATTTGTGTAAGTAAGTAGAAAATTACAAGTTACTTTATGGTTAGGAAATTCTGAAAGATGTATGGTATTGACTTTTGCTGAGACTATGTAATTGGAAAAAGTGAGGTGATTTAAGATGAAAATTGATTTACATAAATGTCTATCACAGCCCTTTATTTCCATGGAGAAGGGCTATTAATTTATTACTTATATTTAAATTCCTCAAGCCTAGTGAACATTAAACTTTCATGACACAAAGAAAGATTGTTGCAAATTGGATTTCATACCAGAGTGGTTGATGTTTCAGTCCCTATGATTAGCTGCACCGAGGATGGTAGAGGTGTTTGAAGCAAAGTTGATGCTTATTCAATTAATTAACTCAACAAATAATTATTGTGCCTGATCTGTTCCTGCTACTAGGCTGTTTGCTAAGCATGCAGTGCACAACATGACTCTTTGCCATCAAAGAGGATACAGTCTGAAAGAAGACATAGAGAATACAAATGAGAGCAATAAACTATAGACTTTGAGACAGAGTTATCTACTACCACAGTGAAGCCCCGAAGAGAGGCTGTTCGGTTGTGCAAATGGAAGGAAAATGAGAAAGTATTCAGGAAGGGTCTTAGAGCTAGTCTCTCTCTCTCGCTATTTCTCTAATAATTCTGGGTGGAAACCACAGTGTGGGGTTTAAAAGGATATGAGGTGAGAAATGGGCAAGGCAGGTTGATAAATGCAAGAAGTTCAGTGGGATTCAAATGTTGGGTGTGGGGAAAGATGCAAAGAGAATCAAGTCTGGGAAGGCAGGTTGGGCCAGTCCTTGACAGGCCAAGCACACAGGAGCCACCCAAGTACTTTAGTAGTAGATTGAAATGATCAAATTGTTGTTTTAAGAGAGTCACTTTGGTGGGTGAGAGGAACTCCAATGAGAAAAGGAAAAACCCATATCCCCAAGACCAGCTAGGAGAAGGCTAGAGTGGCTGCTGGGAAAATGGTGCTAACTTGAACAAGGCAACGTCAGTGAGGACAAGAGAGGAAGGGAATGGGAGAGGCATCAATGAAAAACATTAACCTGACTCAATTCCTGATTTGAATTGAGGTTTGGAAATTGTTGTGTGGGAAAGGGAAGACACGAGACTGACCACCATGGTTGGGCTTGGGTAGACCATGATGCATTCATTAATGAAGAGGAGAAAAATCAAGACTGTGGATGGGAAGTAGAATAACAGCTCCGTGTTAGACGCACTGAATTTGAGATCCTTGAGGGACATTCTCATAAATAACTGGAAGCAACTGGACAGTAAAGTCAGGAGCCCAACAGAGGTCTGGCCCCAGTATGTACTTCTGGGATCATCAGCATACAGGTAGAGATAAAAATAGACAGTGAATGTGATTGTCTAGGAGAGATGTGAAATGAAGACGTGCCACTGTGTGGGAGGGCAGGAGGACAGAAGCTCACAAAGGAGACAGGGAGGAAGTAGTCGAGGGGGACGCCCAGGGAACGTGTGTCCTGAGAGAAAAGGAAGAGGGGCTTCAGGTGCCACCAGAGACACCACATGGCACAGGGAGGGTCGAATGGATTTCAACTGCTGCTGTGTCCTGTTTTGGAATAAAGAAAAGTAAGTTACTATGAGTTGTCTAAGCTGGGGATGCTAATCTTTAGGTCAGTTGTTGTAAAGAGGAATAAAACTCTGGGTCCCGTCTCTGAGTGGCCAAATGTGCCTTTGCTTCGGTGATACATCCTACCCCCTCTCAACTCCCTGTTATGCTGCCAAGATATGATGGAGCAGAGGATGGAGATATGCTCTTTCCCTGTCTGACACAGGGAAACCTCAGAACCACTGACATTCTGGACCAGATACCTCTTTGTCGCGGTGGGACAGCCTGTGCACTGTAGTAGGTTTAGCAGCATCCTGGCCTTTGGCAGATGCCAGTTCCACCCTCTTTCCCCCCACAAATTGTAACAATCAATAATTTTTCCTGACAATGCCATATGTCCCCTAGGGGGTAATATTGCCCCAAATGAGTGTCGTTGCTCTAGATCTGTAGCAAGGAGATCAAGCTGTAATTTTTGAAATGCTTGTCAGGGTAGGAGTATAGAACATAGAAATAGATTTTAGATGATTAGTGACCCAGCCATAAAGTTGTCTCAGAAAAGATGTGTGTGGGAATGGAAGCCAAAAACCAAACAATAGAGAACTTAACCATTTGAGTAGAACGGTTCTGAAGCAATGAACAAATTGTCTCTAGAAAGGCAATGCAAACTGTAAAAGTCAATCACAAAATGATTGCACATCGTCACACATAGCACATTCCTTGTATACTAAGCATGGACAAGCAAGAGCTCATGGCAACAGCCATTTATTCCGGGCCTGCGGTGAGCAGGACCCATCTATCACCATGATAATAGTCGTCATGGATCTTTAGGAGTTGAACAAGTCTACACTCACATAATCTGTTCTCTACCTCACCTATGCTTACCTTCTAACAGAATATTCAGGTTCTTTTAATTCTTAAGGCAGAAGCAATATTTTTTCTCTGTTGGTTTTTTGCTTCCCAGAATCTGGGTGGTATTCATGGCTATTATCAGACTTACTTTTCCCTGTTTACTTTAATAAAACGATGGCATGGATCAATACCTTCTTGAGGATTTCCCTCTCTGACTGAGCATGCAGCCATGACTCACACTCAGGTTTCAGGAGTGGTCATAATTCATTGGTTTATTCAGTCAGTCAACGTAATTATCACATATCTGCTGTGTTTGAGACCCCGTGCTACTTACTGGAGAGACAAGATGTCACAGCAGATACAACAGTTTTCCTCTATTCTGTTCAACTTGGGAAGAGAGGCAATAAACAAGTCAAATATAAATTAAAAAGGCAAAATAAAGACAAACTGTGATCATTACTGTGTGGGAAATAAGCAGGACAATGTGCTCATAATCGGGCTGGGTGAGACCAGAGGTCTGATTTGAATGAGATGGCCAGGGAAGGTGGAGCTGAGGAAACAGTGTCTGGTCTGCTGCCTAAGGATGGGATCCGGCCATGCATTTAAAGAGCTGGAGAAAGGTACAGAATCTTCTAAGGGAAGGAAAACTGTCTAGTGAGTAAGGCACAAGGGCCACGGGATGAGAAGCCTCCAGCATAAGAGAGGGGAACAAGTACCAGATCACAAAGGCCTTTTTGTATTTGAATTTGAGTATCACTAACAAACAGGGAAGGGTTATGCTAGAGATAGGAGACAATTTTGAGTCTAACATTTTTTCTACTTTGTGGGGAAGAGTAAGGGTGGAATCAGAAAGAACAGTGAGTTGACCATTGGGTAAACCCAATGACAGAGGATGGCGGGATGGTTGAGGGTGGTGAGTTGGAGAGACAAATGGGAACCCATCAGAGATAAGCACTGGGTACAGAACAGATGGGAAGTAAGCAGAATAATGACCCCTGAAGATGTTTGTGTCTAATCCCCAGAATCTGTGACTATGTGACCCTACATGGTCAAGAAAATTGTGTGGGTGTGATTAAGAGTGCAGACCTTGAGATGGAAAGACTACTTTGGATTACCAAGAGCGTTTAATCTAATGGATTCTTTTTCTTTTTTAAAGATTTTATTTATTTATTTGACAGACAGAGATCACAAGTAGGCAGAGAGAGAGGCGGGGTGGGGGGAAGCAGGCTCCCCGCTGAGCAGAGAGCCCGACGTGGGGCTCGATCCCAGGACCCTGGGATCATGACCTGAGCCGAAGGCAGAGGCTTTCACCCACTGAACCACCCAGGCGCCCCAATCTAATGGATTCTTAAAAAGCATAGTATCTTTCCCAGCTAAATCAGAGAGGTGTAATAGATGAAGAAGAGATTTGGAGCATGAGAGTGACTCGACCTACCATTGGTGGTTTTAGGGTTGGGGAAGAGGACTGTAAGAAGGTGATGGAAGGAAAGAAGGAAGGAAGGAAGGGTGGATGGATCGAAGATGGGTGGCCTCTGGAACCTGGGAAATGTGCTTAGCTGGCAGCCATGCAGGAGAAGAGCTCTCAGTCCCGCAACTGCAGGAAGACAACCTGCCAACAAGATGACTCTCCCACGGAGACTCCAAAAAAGAGCATGGTCCCACTAGCACCTTCATTTTAGCCCAGGGGGACTTCTGTCAGACTTTTGGCCTACAAAACCATAAGATAATAAATTTGTGCTGTTTGAGTCACAAGTGTGTGACACTTCCTTATAGCAGGAAACTAGTGCATGGGGCATGGTGGTTGATTGGGTAGAGATGGTAGGAGGACAGGGTAGACTCCTGGGTTTCTGGAGTGGGCAATGATGTCATATATAGGAAACTCAGGTATAAGTAGACTCTGGTGGATAGAAACCCTCCTGATGTTTTGGTCATATTAAGTTTGAAATGCCTGCTAGATATTTAAGTGATGGTACCAAGCATGAAATCGTTAATGCAAATCTGGAGTTCAGAGGAGAAGCCTGAGCTAAGGCTACACTTCTGGACTAGAAAGAACACAGGTGGTATGAGACTAACTGGAAAGACCTAAGAAGGGAGTATAGTTGGAGAAGCAAGAAAGATTAAAACCAATTTCAAAGACAGTGCACTATGTAGAGGTTGCACAGAGAAGGAGCAGGAAACAACAAAGATGGAGAAGAATGCACAAAACCATAGGGGGAAGGCCGTGAGCACATCAGAAATTCAAAAGAGGGGGATGTGTTGGGAAGAAAGAGGTGGTCAGCTACCCCAAATACAGCTGAGTGGTCAGACGGGAGGATGATACAGAGGTGCCACGAGCTCGACAGTAGGATGCAGGTCACGGGCCTTGGCAAGATATGAGTATCATGGGGAGAGTGGAGGACTGGACCAGGGTGGAGGGGTGGTGAGGAGACAGGGTTCAGACGGCGAGTCATAAGTGTAGTTTGCTTCACAAGAAAGAAGAGCAAAGACAGGAGAAACCTGAGCTGGTTGGAAGAGGGGCCAGGAGGTGCCTTTTAGTCATGGATCACTTCATACCCTGGTAAGAGTGATCTGACAGGGAGAGAGAGAAAAATTGAGAATAAGCAAGTAGTGGGTAGTTTGGGAGGGAACAGCAGGTGGCAGAGAATTTCTTGGCTTTGTGGGCTGCAGAGGAAAGGAAGCAGAGAGGATGGACGGAAGTGAGTTTTGGTCTGTAGCTTTGTCGGTGGAAGGGTGAGGGAGAGCATAGGTTTCTGGCAGCAACCCCCCTACCCGGCCTTTCTCTGTCAGCTTGGGAGTGATAATCAGAACACTCAGGTGCAGGCAGAGAGGTGACACTGTGTCACTTTGATCCAAAGGCATTTTTATGATTGTACTAAGTATTTTTATGACATCTGTAAGGAGAAAGTCTAGAATGCTGAGCAAAATGACCCTCCTGGGAGAGGATGTTGACATTTCCACTAACAGAGTGACCACCACACTTGCCTCCTTGTTCCCCTGGGCCTTGTGTTTCTTCTAGTCGTTTTGTGGCCAGGCATCTGAGAGGCTGATCATGAGGCATTATCAAAGGACCAGGCTCTCTGAGGTGTCCTCCCAGGAACAGTGGGATCCCCGAGTCAAATCACTTGTCTTCCCGTATGAACTGGAATGTCGGGTGGTAATTCCTGAGCTGACAGGACAGCCTTAAAAGGGATGGCTCAGATTCTAGGGGTCTTGTCCCCCTGTCCCCGGGATGGGCTAACTAGATTCTCTGGAATGATTAGTACCTTGCCTGGTCTTAGGGGTCTACAGGGAGGAAGAAAGTATTAGAGTTTTTTTTTAAAAGATTTTATTTATTTATTTGACAGACAGAGATCACAACTAGGCAGAGAGGCAGGCAGAGAGAGGAGGAAGCAGGCTCCCTGCTGAGCAGAGAGCCCGATACGGGGCTCGATCCCAGGACCCTGAGATCATGACCTGAGCCGAAGGCAGAGGCTTTACCCCACTGAGCCACCCAGGTGCCCCAAGTATTAGAGTTTTAATGATAGTAATAAGTTAGTAATTTTTATCTTATTCCCTTAAAATGTTAATATGTTGTAGCATATACAAAATATTAATACAATGATATACACATGCAATTTATGGCAAAATAAAACTCCACATAGCAATGACTGCTTGAAACCTTTTTCCCATGAAGGGAAGTGGTCCAGGTAGTTTGCGGGCCACTACTGTAAATAGCTAAGCCAACTGGCTAGGATATTTTTGTCCCTTTTTTTTTTTTTCCTTCTTCAAGAACCCTGGTCCCCAAGGCAGGCTGTGATTGGCTGTTTGAATAGTTTTTCAGGCTGAACTGAAACCCTCTGCTCCAGGATGAGCAAGATCTGGGTCTGGTCCCCTTCATAAGGAGGGCGCTCTGGCTAGGAGACCTTGTGTGCAAGAGCAGAGCAGGGAGGGGAACCGGGATGTAGAGTATTCAAGGTCCTCCTGGCTTTGCCAGATGTCAAGGGGGCTTAAGATGCTGAGCTTTGATTTTACGTCTTAACACTGCAGTGAGACAGTGATGACTGTAAGAGTTCTGCCTCCCTCTGTGTAGAGGGTCCTGTCACCCAACTACAGAATCCTCTATTTCCTTTGAGAACTGCCGGGGAATCCTATGGAGAAGACCCTTCCTCAGCCGGGGGCCCTGTCACACCCCTGTCCAGGCTTCCATTCTGCCCCAGGCACTGAATCTCAGTTTTGCTGCCTGGCTCTCCAGCCCTACCAACAGCTTCTGAATCGCCAACCTCTGTATTCCCAGAATACCTCACCACCCTATTTCTCATTTCCAACTGCTCTTTGCTCCCCCTAACCTCTGAGCTACACATATATGGATGCACGCTGTCCTCTCACCCTCCCATCTGACCTCCATTCTCAGCATAGACTGGCTGCCTTCCCTGCAGCCCATCAGTCCCCTTAGGATTTTCCACAGGCTCTTCTTTCCTGCTGATCCCAATCCCTGCCTCTACCTTCCTTCTCAGCCTTGCTTCCAACTCTCTTCTACAGAAACCGCTACCAGTGCCTTTACCTGGTAACTTCTCAGCACCACAGGATGGAGAGCACCTTCCCTAACTTTTCACTTGACCCTCTTTCTCTCTCTTCCTCCCGCCTCTCCCCTCCTCCCTTCCTCCCTCCCTCCCTCCCCCGCTTCCTTCATTCATTCCTTCCCTTCTCCTCCTTCTTCCTTTTTATTGAGGTATAATGGGATATAACATTATATTAGTTTTAGGAGTAGAACATAAGGATTTGATATTTGTATACATTGCAAGATGATGATAACAGTAAGTCTAGTCAACAGCTGTCACCATGCATAGTTATAGTTTTTTTCTTTTTTTTCTTTTTCCTTTTTCTTTGTATTCATAAGCGATGACTAATTTTAAGTGGAAAAGCAACTATTTAACAACTCTACACACACACACACACACACACACACACACACGCACACACCCTTGGGCATGGTAGCTATGGGATACAAAGCAGTGAATTTTCACCTTTGTTCTCATTCTTGGTGGTTCCCTTTCAATAGTCTCACCTGATGGGTTTGGATCAGAGAGAACCTTCCCCAGAGAATGGAGGTTACCCTGAGGGGCTGGCCCTGGGGAAAGGAGGAAAGGATTGGGGGAAACCCTGCCAGAGAAGGAGAAGGAGCACCCCCATCCCCCTCCTAGAGGGTGGTGGGACGGATGACGGACTTGCAGGGAGAGGACCTTGCCCTTCCAGGCTGAAGTCCTGATAAGGACTGAGTGATGGAGGGATAGAGCCAGAAAGACACTTGGGTGGCCCCCAATGAGTGTCCCTGCTCAGCAGCTGGAAGTCTGGTGCCCAATGGGGAGCTGCGGCTTTGCTCCTGGTGCCCTGATTCAGACAGGAAGTGAGAGCAGAAGCCTGAGGACCAGATAATGAGGCTGCAAAGAGTCAGACATGGCACAGCACAAATGGCAAGGACTGCCATCTTGGTCAGTCAGTCCCAGCACAGGTCCCAGGGGACCTTCTGTGCTCCATCCCAGGCACTGCAACAGACCAGCCTCCCCTAAAGCAGGTGCCAAACTGAAAATTGGAGCCCTTACCTCAAGGGGTGGGAGCCAACTCACGGGCTTAAAACAGAAAACATGGACGCTTGCTTGGCAAGTTTGAAGCTTGTCCCTTCCTAACTCTTCCCAGCTCATACGGATGACTCAAACTATTGTAGAAAAGGAGAATGTTTGCATCTTGGCATAGCATTTGAGCGAAAATGATGGTCCTGCATTATTAATACATACACCAATTAGGATATATAATGCTATGTATATACACCTGCAAGGCACCCTTCTGTACTGATGGATCGGCCCATGAGGCAGTGGCTGGGAGCTGGGGACCATGGCTATTTGCCTATTTCCAGGGATCCACACGCACGGGTGCTCAGTGAGGACACTTGGGAAATGAGGTTATCAATATCTCACCCATCCGAACCCAAAGGGCTGCCCTCAAGATTTCTTAATGGGAGTAGCTGGTGACCTTACGCACTCACTCTGCACCAGGCACTATTCAGCTTTAATGTTCCGATCAGTCCTTTCTCTTTCTAAACTAACTTGAAAGCTAAGGGAACAGAGGACCTAGATGATTATGATTTGCTCACAGCTGGTAAAGTGGTGGCCTTGGAATTCCATTTCATCTAGACTATCTCTAGAGCGCTGTGTTACAGTGCCTAGCACGTTCTAGACAGCTTGCAGCCATGTGCACGATGATCTGGATTTACAACGCCCCGTTAAGTTAGGGCATCCACACTTCCATTGACAATTTAAGGAATGGCTTATGTCTGGGAAGTGGGCTATTCTACCCACTTGGATTTTTTTGAGAATGTGGCCCCAAGTTTTCGTTTCATTTTGCCTGTGTGCACATAATCTCGGGTAATTTCTACAAGCTAAAATATCCTGTCCAATATTTAAAGGCTACAAACAGAAGCGCTTGTAGCCCTGCTTTTGCTTTAATGACTGAAGGAAGGCAGATAGCAGGACAGTGTACTGGCCCCACCTGCCTGCATTAAGAGTGCTTTTTGGGGAAGTATTTTCAAGAAGCCATATGAAGCCAAGTAAGACCTTTGAAAAAAAATTTATTTTGAAGTAACATAGATGTTTCACCCATTATTTGTTTCATTTTATTTGCAATTGAGTTAGCTGAAAATAAAGTACATTTATTTGACTAAATGGCGTGTGTCAGCTGCCCTGATGTGTTTTTTTTTTCCTGTTTTTTTAATTTTTGAAATTAAATTTCAGTACTATGTACTGAGCCAGCACTAGGGCAGGAATGAAGACACACAGTTTTCAGATTATACAGGCTCCCGGGAGACACCTCTTAGATGGGGGCTGGCTTGAGGTCATGAGCTTTTGAAGCCACTGACAAAGAGTTAACAGAAGTCCTTCCTTCATGACAAGAATGACATACGGAGCAGCTTATGCATGGTGAACAGGGCAGGCCTGGGCCCAAGGCCGTATCTGACTCATGTCAGAGATTTTTATGGCCTTCTCAGCCCTCCACTTGACCTGGCCTGGTCCAGCTATGGTCACTCTCAAAGCCGCACATTTGCATTCCGTCTTCTCCTTTCCTGGGGTCCTTCAGCTTCTATGAAAGAGACTAACTTCCGGCAGGCTCTGGGAGGAGAAAGCGCCCGTCCTCTGTGGGTTGTGTCTCTAGGCTGTGCAAGACTGAATATTGGCTATTGATGAAAGGGGCAGCTAAGAACCTGCCCACAAGACCAGAAGGATGGGGTCAAGGCACCCTCCCTTCACCTGCTGTGGTTTCTCCCGTTTACAAAGTTGTGTGCACATCTCGGGCAGGCGATCAGCACGTGGCCCTAGTTCTCCAGGGATACATAATCAATCAAAACATTACAGCTAGAATAATGTAATCTGAAGAACAACCAACGAGACTCCTGGTGTTTATTCCATATAGAATGCATATAAATATGTTATTGCCCTCTTCAATTATGCTTAGTGGGAGAGAATTGGTAATCCCAAATTATTCTTTGGAAGGGGCTGATGAGCAGGTACCTGGTTGTGTGGACAGAGGCACTCGGGGAGCTGTCTAGAAGCCATGTTTGTCTACAAGCACATTGGTTTTACTTAGATTGTATGTTTATTCGAATAGTTTGGAGAAATACCCACATAAGCCACCCCTTGGGGTATGTCTCAGAGGTGGGAGAGATGCTTCTAGAGAATGTGATGTGAGACAATTAAAGAAATGCTATCATTTCAAACCTCTCAGAACTGTGGGCACAAGGTTGACAAGATTGACTCAGGAGATACTGCGAAGGAACTTTGTGTGTATGCAGGTGGGCGCGGGTATCAAACCAGCCTGAAACAAGAGTGGTTGAAACAGAGATTCAGTTTTTGGGTTTTACATGTTAGGGCAAGGAGTTTAGGGTCTCAGGGAGGAAGAGGACTAGGGCTGGGTCTAGACCCAGAGGTGAGGACTGGACACAAAGAAGTAAGTGTCAATGTCCTTGGCTGCTCTGATTATGTACTGTTAAGGAATGAAACACCTAAAGCTGATGGCTTAAACTATTAGCCATTTTATTAGAGTCCCAATCTACAGGTCTCGTGAGTCATCTGCTCCATGGGGCACTGACTGGGGTCACCTAATGGGATTCAGCTGGTAGCTGGGCTGTGCTGGAGGGAGGCTGGGCTCCAGTCAGCCCCTGGCTATGACTCCTCTTCCTCTTGTAGGTGTTGTGGTCTCTCCACACGGTTTCCCCTCCAGGTCAGTAGGATGTCTTGCAGAGCACCTCAGGCTCCAAGAGCAAGAGTTCCAACAGACAGGAAGTGGAAGCTGTTGGCTTTCGAGGGGGTCGGGTACAGCACCATATTCACCGTATTGTATTGGCTGAAGTCATCACAATCTCGCTCAGATTCAACGGGGGGCAAGAGACGCTACCTCTCCATGGGAAAAATGTCAAAAACTGTGTGGCCATCTTTAATTTGTCATATCTGCCATTTAGTTTGAAATTGGCTTTTGTTCTGTACATTGTTTTAGTCCACCTCTCTCTTCCTCCAACATTTAGTAAATGTGAGCAGAAGAAGGAGAAGAGGCTGTGTTCTTGCCTGGGACGCAGTTGGGGGCCAGGAATCCATGGGAAAGGGGATTGAGAGGGAGGTGACCAGAGGACTGTAAGACACCCAAAGGATACTCAGGAATATTTGGGAGAGCTCCAGATGTCCCAAGTATGTGCGATGAGCCATCTTGCATACCACATACCCATATATTTGGATAATAACAGAAGACTTGAGGACTTAGGGATACCTTGTTCCAACAGTAAAGTCCAATAGAAATCACTTTTGAGCTTCTTCCCCTCCAGAAGATATACTTCACAAAATCAGGGATCTTATCTACCTTGTTTGTTTACCATGTCCCAAATGCCCAGCAATTACTCAGTTACTCTTTGTTGAATGAATAATAGCCACAAACTTATTACTTGCTGTGTGCTTTTGCTCTGTTGGCATTTTATATAAATTTCCACATTTAACAAAATGACAATCCTACACTGTTATTATCCCCACCTGACAGATGAAGATGATCACCTACCCATATTGCTTAAATCCGACAGGTCCAACCCCAAGCCTTCAAATCAATTAAACATTTTGGTTCACCCCTCGCAAGTACAAGAAGCACAGCATGGAATCCATCCCTAGGGTGTTATGGTTTATTTCACTGGGTAAGTGAAAATAAATTCACAGTGAGATGGTGAGAATATAGTAAATAATGATTGAAATATGTCACAGGCAGTGCAGGAGCACCAACAGACAAAAATGTAAGGATAGTAAACTCTGTGAGTTTGGAGGACCAAGAAATTTATAGACTATGGGGGCTTTAGAAAGCTTCATGGAGAGGTTGAGACTCCTAGTTTGGAGAAATTGCAATAGATTGGGGGTTGGGGGGCAGGATCAGGGGTACCTGCCATATCTGGGGGAGATGACAGGGGCAGGGAGAAAAGCATGAGTCAGGAGGCAGAAAAAATACAGGACACCTTGGAAGAATGGTGACCGGGTTCAAGAGAAGGTCCATGCTGGATTCAAAAATGTTCCCCAAATAATATTATTTTATATAATATTTTATATAATATAATATAATATAATGATATATTATATCACATTTTATATAATATAAATAATATTATTTATATTATATATAACACAAATATCATATAATATATTATAAAATAATATAAAATAATATTCACATGAGAAACAGACATGTAAGAGATGGAAAGATGATTACCATAATATGATTTAACTTTTAAAAAGTAATTCCAATTGACTATATGTAATCATGAGATCTATCTATCATCTATCTATCTATCTACCAGTCATCTATCCATCTCCCCATCTCTACATATATCCATCCATCCATCCATCCATCCATCTGTTTATCTATCTAATTTGTGTGCAGTAAAATCTACTCTTTCCTGGACAGTCTTATGAATTTTGACAAATGCATAGAGTTATGTAACCATGATCAAAATCATGACAGAACAATTCCATCATTTCAAAATAACTTCCTCGTGCTGCCCCTCCCTGCAGCCCTAATCATAGGATTATAGCTATATGTCCAGTTATATATTTGTGGTGACAAGTGAAATTTCCTTGTACATTTTTCTTTGTTATCCTGTATGGCTTAGCGCTATCCAGACTTTTGTTGGTTCTAAGATATGGGATGAAAAAGAAAGTGGCTTTGAGGTTTTGAAGGAAAACAAGTAAAAATAAAATGAAAACTCCTGAGGGAGAGTAAAAAACAAGCAATGTGTGGTACACTTCATGCACCTTTCAGAAAAAGATGATCGTGCTCTCTCAGGAGAGCTCAGACAACTCAAATTACCATTATTATTATTATGCTTCAAAAAGAAAGAAGTATCTCAGGCCCATTTTATGATAAACATCACTCAGTTGTCATAATTTTTCCACTTAACTAAATCAAACATTTGTTTTTCACATTTTATGTTTTGACTTGGGAACTGGTTATAAAAGAGCTTTGGACCCAGAGGCTCTAAAGCCTGAGGCTGAGACATTAACAGGTCTTAGGACAGAGGGGGAAACATTGAACTTCTTTGGGTTTTCCTTTTGGTCTCTGCAAAATGCAGGCATTTGATTAGAATGACTTCCAAGTTCCCTTTAGCTGGGAACAAGAACCGGATGGATAATGCCTGTGACATATTTCCTAAGTACATTATCCATCCATACTCCATAGAGAAATACAAGACCCACAGGATTTTTGTCTCTACTATTTCCAAAATTTTCTGTTTTCAGACCCAATACTCCAACTCTACCATGTTTTCAGATGAATACTCCATGATTCTCTCATGGCCCATTTTTTAAAAGATGTTAAATTAAACATGTTCATTTGTATGACATCTCTTTCTTTTACAAATTCACTAACATGTGTCAGTTAATTCCCATGGTACATGTTTATCTCACTGTGGTAAGGAGGAAACCAAGTTGAGCACAGGAAACTAAAACAATCCTCAAGACCCAGTCACAGGAAGTAAAACAGGAAGCAAAAGGAAACGTCTGGGTCCCCAGTGCAGAACCAGGGTAAAAATGGCAAGTCAGAAGTCCTTGGGAGTTCAGTACCAAGACCCATAACACCTCCATTCTTACAGAAAATATTCCTAGGGATTCAGTGTTGACAAATCCTGGGTGTGTATGACTCACTTATCCTTGTAAGAGAACCCTAACTTTAGTGGAAAAAACAGATAAAAATAAATACCTGTCACTCAGGTCTGTTGATTGCCTTTCTTATCTCAAAAAATGGAAATAACTCCACACCATGTATGGACTTTCTCATTCCTGTTCCTAAGAAATTTCGGGTTGTTGGCTACTCAGGCATTACATCCCAAACCTCTTCCTCTCATCCCACGGGATGGAAGCACAGCCTGGTTTCTGTCTTCAATATAGTAATGCCATTTTAGGGACAATCACGTCATCTGAATGTGTTATTATTTTGGCTCGCTTTAAACCCAGTAAGCCAGCCAAATGCTGATAAAGCAGCACCTCTAAGCTCCCCACATTTATTCAGAACTCAGAGGCATTTACCTCTTATCTATCAATAATATGAAGATGATAACAGCAGGATACTTAAGCCAGAGGCTGCTGTTTCTTATTTAATATCTTTAGACTCTAAAATATTTGCATTGAATTTAAATGGAATCACCCTGAGAACATTTAATTCCGACAGTCTGAGGAAAGTATGCCTGTGCTCAGGACTATTTCTCATCGTTTCAGATGTGATGAGGGACAGATTTCTCTCCCCAGCAGCCCCGCTGCAGACTGAGCTGCCGTCACTGGGGAGGGTCCAACCTGCAGTATAGAATCCAGAGTTTCTGAATGCACAGGGAACCAATTTGCTGGGCCGTCATTATTAGTAACAAAACAATAGGGATTTGCAAAAATCTGAGAATCCTGGCAGCATATCAAATATGAAAAGATTGGGACCATGTCTTCAGAGAGGTGAATTAACTGTTTTCATGAGCGCCCCAGCCATCCGGTGAGCTGCATTTCTCACTATTCCTCACCCTGGGTGCAACCAATGTCAAATCTCTCAGTGTTATGTGATCACTGTTTCCCCCCTTCCTGGAATGCTCTTCCTTCCTTTTTCTTTGTAGAAACTGCATGCATGTGTCACAACCAAACTCAAATGCTGGCTCCTCCACCAAACTTTCTCTCTCTGACACCTCCTTCCCCCCTGGCAGGAAGAACAATTCCTTTCCTACTGGAGACTTTTATTGTCCTTTACTTGTAGCTCGAGGTTTCAACTTTAATTGCCTGATCTACGCCCATGTCAACTCCTGGGAGCACCCTGCTTGAGGAAGGAGGCTGTGTTTGCCAAGGCCAAGGTCATTAGCATGTAACATGAAGCAATCCTGTAATCAAATGGGCTTTGTGTTGGTCTCCCTGAAATGAAGTTTTGAACCTTCTTCACTCACCGCTTCCCATTTTAATAGAATCACTCCTGAACAATTGGTCTGAATTCCTGAGACATAATAGCATCTATTGAATCAACGGTGAATCGTTATTCAAAACATGAAGACAATAAGTAGGAGCCAGGGAACTGACAGCATGTTTAGAGTGTTTGTTTATGCGGTGATGAAAGTGAATTATGTGGGCACTGAGTGAATAACGGGATCTCAAAAAGGGACAAATATATCTGTGCGTGGCATTAATCTGTGTCTGTAGGCTAGCGGGAGAAAATCAATGCGGCTTCCGAGAAGAGAAGGCACCACAGCAGGAGTTTAGTAGCTTGAAAAATTAAGATATTATAGTGAAAATTAACCAATGTCCTTTTTAAAAACTTTTAATTTTGAGATATTCTTAGACATTCAGAAGAATGGCAAAAAACAGTACCGAGTTCTTTGATCTCCTTCATCCCCTGTTAACGTTAACAGGTAACAAAACCGTAGTACAATGCTCACACTAGGAAATTAACGTTCGCACAATGTTGCCAACTAAACGGGAGACGGAATTCAGATTTCGCCAGTGTTTCCCCTAATGTCGTTTTCTATCTGAGCTCTAATCCAGAATGTCACCTTGCATTGATTTGTCATGTCTGCTTGGTCTCTTCCAACCTGTACCGATTTCCCCATCATTCCCTGTCTTTCAAAAATTTGACAGTTTGAAAGTCGTGGTCAGTTATCTTGTGACATGTCCCTTAAATTTAGTTTCTCGTGATTAGACTGAGCTTGTGCGTTTGGGGGATGAATATCACAGGTGTGATGGGGTGCATCAGATTGGAAGATACATCCATGATATTAATCTGTCTTACTGCTGGTGAATTAACCTTGACCACTAGTCTAGGGTGATGTCTGCTAGGATTCTCCATCATAAACTCATTATTTTCCCTTTGGAATTAATAAATATTTAGTTTGAGGCAGATCCTTTGGGAATATGAAAATAACCTATCTCCTTTAAAAATTTTGTTAATTCTAGCCTCTATCGGTGGGTCTTTATGGTGAGATTCCAGTGGTGATTTTCTATTTTCCTCATTCTTTCTACTTTTACCAGTTGAAATTTCTCTAAGAATAAGAAGTATCTCTTCTCCCTCACTTATTTATTTATTCAGTTTTTTTTTTTTTTGCAACTGTATGAACTCATAGTTATTTATTTTATTCTTTGGGTTAAATTCCAATACTATAATTATTTATTTTGTTGCTAAATTTTTTCAGACTTGGCTACTGGGAGCTCTTTCAGTTTGACTCCTGTATTGTTATAGAATTTCATCCACTTTTTTTGAGCACATCCTTGTTTTCTGGGCTTACTAAACCTTCACAGTCAACTTGCATATTCTTTGGTGCAGCCGTGGAGTCAATCACTTCTCCATAAGCCCTGGTTTCTTATATGGCAAAATAGATTTAGGAACCAAAATCTGGGCACTGGATGTGCTCATTGCTACTGGAGTGTCATTGCTTCCAGGTCTGCCGACAGAACCAGGGAATGTATGTGCACACATACCATATTTATTTCTGCATACTTCTACATGTACATCTGTTTTATAAAAGCATGAGTCTGTATTGATACTTCTGAGTCCAGTCCAGCAATCACAATGTGCAGTCTAGTCACCCTCCTCATTTGTAACTTCTTTCACCCACTGAGAAACCTGACACTCATGATATACAGTACATTTCTTGCTTGTTCAGACCTAGTACACACACAAAGTGGTTTCGAATTGCTAAACTATACCCCAGAGGAAAACACATTTACCAAGTAAGGTACTGTGTCATGCATAGTTCAATTTGTCTTGAGCCTTTCAGTATTCAGTCGAAACAGATTTCCCAAAGATACATAGATCAGCTCTTCCACAGTCCGATCAGTGAACTTATGTGACTCGCTTGTGACAGAGTCATTTCTCATAGTCTGCATCCCCTCTTGACATCCCAGCTTCCCAACATGCTGGTTAGTTTTTAAAAGTGTAGGTCACATACAGCAAATTTGCTCTTCGTGATACAAAGTTTTATGGATTTTTGACAGATGAATAGTCATGCGTTGATAGCCACAGTTCCTTAGAGAACAATTACACTCCTTCTGCTATCACCCAACTCCTGGCAACCACTGATCTGCTTTCCATCTTAATAGCTTGGCCTTTCCCAAGATGATATATAAATAGAATCATATAATATATAGCTTTGGGGGCTGGACTTCTTTCTCACAGCATATGAGTTTACGATCTATCCATGTTGCTGTGTCAATCAATAGTTTGTTTCTATTTATTCCTGAGTAGTATTTCATTGTATGGGTGTTACCATAGTTTATCCATTTTTATTTGAAGGTCATGTGGGTTATTTCTAGTTTTTGGAAATGGTGAATAAAGCTTTTATAAAAATTTACCATAGGTCTTCATATGAATGTAAGTTTTCCTTTCATTGAGTAAGTAACTAAGAGTGGAAATGCTAAGTCATATAGTAAGTGTATATTTAACACTAAGGAAATGCTCAGCTGTTTAACAAAAATGCTTACCGTTTTCCTTTCTCACCAGCAAACTAGCAAGTATGAAGGTTTGAGTTGTTCTGCATTCTTGCTGGCGTATGACCTTGTCAACTGTTTTGGTTTTAGCCGTTCCAATAGGTGAGTAGTGGTACTACACTGTGGTGTTATTTACATTTCCCTAGTCACCAATGATATTAATCATTTTTCATGTGCTTAAATGCCATTATTGGCAACATGCCTATTAGATCATTTGCCCATTAAAAAATTGGGTTGGCTTATTTTCTTATTTTTGAGTTTTGAGAGTTATTTTTGTGTTCTGAATACAAGTCCTTTGTCAGAAATGTGATTTGCAAATATTTTTTTCCTATTTTATGGTTTGTCCTTTTAATCTCTTAAGTATGTCCCTTTCAGCACAAAAGTTTTTAATTTTGATAAAGTCTAATTTATGATTTTTTCTTTTATGGATTGTGGTTCATTAATATAATTAAAAACTAACTAAAAGTCATGAAAGTTTGCTTCTATGTTTTCTTACAGAAATTTTGTAGTTTTATAATTTAAATAAGTCTGTCGTCCACTTTCAGTTATAGTTTATTTTCTATAAAGTATGAGGTATTAGTTTAATGCTTTTCTTTTTTGCATATGGATGTCCCACATGTCCAGCTGCATTTGTTAAGAAAGCAATTCTTTCTACGTTTGCAAGTTTGTTCAAAATCAACTGTTGTTTTTTGTTTGTTTTGTTTTTCTGGTGGGCCTATTTCTATAGTCTCAGTTCTGTTCCATTGATCTCTATGTCTGGCCTTTTATTAGTATTATACTGTCTTAGTTATTGTAGATTTATAGTAAATCTTAAAATCCAGTGGTATGGGGGCACCTGGGTGGCTCAGTGGGTTAAGCCTCTGCCTTCGGCTCAGGTCATGATCTCAAGGTCCTGGGATTGAGCCCCACATCGGGCTCTCTGCTCGGCGAGGAGCCTGCTTCCTCACCTCTCTCTCTCTGCCTACTTGTGATCTCTCTCTGTCAAATAAATAAATAAAATCTTAAAAAAAAAAAATCCAGCGGTATGAGTCCTCCAACTTTGTTTTTCTTTCCCAACCTTGTTCTAACCATTCTAGTTACCTTTCTTTTCCATATATATTTTAAAATTAATTTTCAATGGCCATAAATAAACACTTTTTGGATTTTGATTGGAGATGCCCTGAATCTATAGATTAAGGAGGATTGACATCGTAAGAATATTTTCTTCTAATTCTTTACCACACTCTGTATGTCTCCATTTAGACTGCCTGAATTTTTCTCAGAATTTTGTAGTTTTTCATATATAGATCCTGTACATATATATTTGATTTCTAATACTAAATTTTTTTTTAAAATTTCAATGTTTCATTTCTAGTTTATGTAAGTCGACCCTTATATATTGCTTTTGTATGCTGTGACCTGGATGAACTCATTTACTAGGTCTTTCCAATCTGTGTGCTGCTTATTGCATAGACTAGGAATGTATACAGTATTGGATAGAAGTGTTGACAGAGGACATCCTCGCCCATTGATGGTTGGAGGGTGGAAAGTACTCAGGCTTCACCAGCAAGTACAAAGATACTTAATCTTTACATATCCTTAGAGGTTAAGGATTGGTTCTTAGGTTGCTAAACATTTTTATCATAAATAGATCTTGACTTTTGTTCAATGTTTTTTCTGCATATATTGATGTGATCATATTTTTCCCCTTTTTAGTCTGTTATTGTGTATATTATATTGACTGATTTTTGAGTATTAAATCAGCCATGGAATCCCTGGGATAAACCTCACCTTGTCATGATGTTTTTAAATGTAAGTTTGGAGAAAAAAAAATATTGGTAGAATACGTTCATTGTTAGCAGGGAAAAATCTCTCTGTTCTGGTATAAACCGAAGACAGGGGCCACAGTACTGCTGAGAATCAACCTTCTCCTCCCTTGAAGTCACACAGAGCAGGGTAACGGGAGACAGGGCTCTTGAAGACAAGAAGGCAGGGTGCTGCACCCCTTTCCTGCCTGGGGTGGAAATAGCTGAAACAGCGGCAGCCTTACCTGACCTCATCCATCTCCTGCCCAAGGCAGATTTCTAACGCTGTGTCCTGAAGATGCCATCCCCTGGTTATTTAATTAAACACCAATCTTGGTAGTGCTGGGAAGGGACTTTGCAGATGGATTTATGGGGCTAATCAGCTGACTTTAAAATATGGTGATTATTTGATGGATTATCCAGTGGACCCAATGTAATTGCATGAGCCCTTTAGCGCAGGAAAGGAAGCCAGAGAGATGCAGGAGAAGAGGAGATTGAGGAGATTCAAAGCATGGGAAGGGGTTGATCTGTCATTGCTGGTTTGAAGGTGGAGAAGGGGAGCCACAAGACAAGGAGCGTGGGTGGCCTTTAGGAATAGGGGATGGCACCTGGCAAACAGCCGGCAGAAAAACTGGGTTTCAGTCCTACAGCCCATGGACTGCAGTTCTGCCAACAACCTGAATGGGTCTGGAAGCGGACTCATCCCCTAATCTTCCAGAAAAGAATACGGCCTCGCTGATACGGGATTTTGGAGACTCAGCTCAGAGAAGCAGCTGAGCCACACGGTGCCTGGATTTCTGATTTATGGAACTGTGACATAATAAATAGGTGCTATTTTAAGGCACTAAATTTGCAGCACTTTGTTATGGCAGCTTTAGGAAAGTAATGCCTTCATGTTTGAGGACCTTCTATGTGTCTGGGGCTGCTAGGTGCTAAAGACACAGAGATGAGAAAGATAATTGCTTTCTCCGGGAGCTCACAGACTAGAAGGAGAATCTGACACCAAACAAAACATTGAAGTATTCTGAAAATATGCTACAAGGGAAACTATCTCTTGTTTGCAAAGAATGACAAAGAACTCTGGACAACTTGAAGCAACCAAAAAAAAGGGGGGGGACGGGGTAGTAGTGAGGGGAGAGAAATAGAGAGAGGGTGTGAGCCTGTTTTCAATTTTAAGAAGGAAGGTACTAAAGGTTCTAGTAAATTAAGGCAACTTAAAAGATGTCAGATTTGGGGAGGGAAGATCCACATAGTCCTAGGACCCCCAATAATAAGCGTTCGTAGACTTACTGCTGCTTGCCATGGCTCAGCCCCCACACTCCTTGTTCTTCATTTCTCTTTCCCCCAAGTTTCGAATTAAGAGGAGAAGAGAACATGGCCTAGTTTGAGTCAGGATCAAACAGCTGCGGCCAGGAGACAAGTCCTGTGCGGGTGTGTCTATCTCTATCTATTATCTCTATCTCTCTCTCTCTATCTACCTATCTATCATCTATCTATCTATCTATCTATTGTCTGTCAATAGGGAAAGAGAAGAGAGAGAGTAATTTATATTAACGCGTTGTGTCATGTGATTTTGGAGGCTGGTATGTCCAAAACCTGCCCTGGAGGCTGGCAGGCTGGAGACCCAGGGAAGAGGGGATGTTGAAGTTCAAGTGTAAACACAGTTGGGAGGCAGAATTCCCTTTCCCTTGGACAACCTCTGACTTTTTCTCTTAGGGCCTTCAGCTGATTAGATGAGACTCCCCTGCACTATGAGAGATAATCTGCTTTCCTCAATGGGCACCGGTTTAAATGTTAATCTCATTTAAATATCTTCTCATATTCTTATTTAAAATACCTTCACAGTGACGTTTAGACTGGTGGTGTTTGACCAAATAACTGGGCACCCTGGCCCAGCTAATTTGATCCATAAAATTAACCATCACATCCTATGGTACACATGGCCCCTGGGGGTCTACCTCTCTGAGTAAGGGTCTCATCTCCAGAAGGAGTGGTGTTATGAGCCCCCAAGCTAGTCTGACAGGTTCATACAAGGCTCTGACTAGCCGACAGCCTCATTTTCCTTACCCCTAAAATGAAGCTGGAAATACCCACAGGGCTTTGTCCCGTTAACAAAGGATGAGGAGGGTAAAGTGATGGTCTTAACTATTAAGTTGTATGCATATGTGAGGTTGTCATTATGCATTTTGAATTGAAACTCAAGGAAAGTTAGTAAACTAGATTTTGTGCTTACCACTTCAAATGAGTAATTTCTAAGTGAGACGTAAGAAACCCCAGAGCCTCTCAATGATTTCAAATGCTTTCAGGAACTCCTCAAAGCAACATTATAGTGTGTACACCTCAGATTGAGAAATGAAATCTCTGTTAAGGCTCCTTAATTAGGAGGAGGCATGGGTCGCTGAACTGTGTGTGGGGTCAGTGTGTCCCAGCCCAAGGTGACAGAGGCTCATTGCCTTAAAGGACAAAAGGGGGAACAAACCTAAACAAGAGTTATAGGCTGAACCCGGGATCTTTGTGACCAAAAGAACAAGAGACTTTCATTTTCTCTCAGGCTTTCTAATCTCTGCATAATGAAATGTCAGGGTTGTGTGTACTGGTTTGATTTTGCCAAAACTATCAGAGACCTTAATGAGTCTCATAAACTGTGCATAGCTCTCACACCACACAGTCAGCCCTTGCTTCATAGCAGGGTTGGGTGCTAACCTATATATATATATATGTATATATATATATATATTTAATATTTTATTTATTTATTTGAGAGCGAGAGAATGAGAGCGAGAAAACATGAGAGGGGGGAGGACAGAGTGAGAAGCAGACCCCCTGCTGAGCAGGGAGCCCTATGCTGGACTCAATCCTGGGACTCTAGGATCATGACTTGAGCTGAAGGCAATTGGTCAACCAACTGAGCCACCCAGGCACCCTATATATTTTTTTAAAATTAAAATTGATAAAAATTGCAACCTTTTACCCATCCCTCCCTTCCATCCTTATAATTTCGGGAGAAGGTAACATAGGCAGAATTCTGATATTTATGTCTCCAAACTTGCCGTAGTCGGTATCAGTCTGCCAAGTGTTCATGATCATTTCTGAAGGGTTGCATCAGGCTCATTCTCCAAGCATGGAAACCCCAGCCAGACAGTTGTCAAGGCAACAGAAAATGCACACTGTGAACTACCAAGGAAAGGCCCTTTCTGGCTGCTTACAGTCGGTACAATGTGGAAGTGAAAACTTAATTTTCAAGCTTGGCAAAAAGATCTCTTTTATGGCTAATTATAAAATGTACCCAATGTTATTAGACTGGGTGATAGATGATTGCCTGCTAAATGTGATGTGAAAAATTAAGGCAGTTTTCAAAGCAGAGGGACCTAAATTAAGTGTGCCTAAAGGATCAATTGCTTATTTTTTTCATTCTGTCTAACCTGAACAGAACAGCTGTGTGTGTGTGTGTGTGTGTGTGTGTGTGTAGGAGCTTCCAAACTCATATTTACTTGAGTTACATCATACTTTTTGCTTCCAAATGCATTCAAAAGAAGGTAGGAGTTACCCCTCCCATATTTAGATGTTTTGGGGGAGGAAGACTTTAAATTGAATCCTTGTTGATCAGCATTAAGAATTTTAAGTTACTCCCAGCAGGTGTGATTATAAAATCAGAATTTGCATGCTAATTTCAAATGGTTAAAAGATATTGTATCTTCTCCTTTTTTTTTTTTTTTTGCCTGCTATAATTCTCTTCCCACATTCTTGCTTGTCAACAAACTCCAAATCAACACTAACATATTAATTTGATAAAAGATGTGGTGACTCAGCAAAAACCCTGATCCACTAATCCACTCTCTTAGTTAATGTGTTCCTTTGAAAACAAATTGTCTTTAAATCTGACCTTATACGGTGGCCAGTCTGAGAGTGACCGGGAATTTAGTGAATTAGACTGTGGAATAAGCTCATAGGAACATTCATCTTTTCTTTCTCAGGTGAGCCCTGACTCCTGGTAAACAGGCCAGACTTGAACTGAGGGTGACAAAATCAGGTACCTTTCTTCGGACTCTCACCTTGGGAAAAGATAAACAGAACTTTCAGCTTTTAGAAAAAGAAATGAGATTTACCTGAGGGAGAGGTAAGATCTTTTCACTCTTTTCACCCTTGTAGACCCTGCTGATTGACTATGGAAAACTATAGTGTTTGTCGTCCTTGCACAGGTACAGAAGGCTATTGAGACTTATCTCCTGGGAGGTGAAACTGTCATGGAAACTAGTTATGCATGAGCCTGTAATGTATAGCATATTTTCCCATACATAAGATAGCCACATATCTCTCCTTAGCCTGAAATGCTCCTGGGCATGTTACACACTGGGTGGATCTCTATCTTAAGCGGTAAACAGACATGTCAATCAGGCCTGTTTGGACAATGCACAGCAACAAACCAGGTTTTTCATTTCCTCTATTGCTTTTTGGGATATTGTTATTTCTCTTTATAGCCTTTCCCTGTGTGTTTAAATAGGTCCTAAATGTAAGTGTTCAAGATATTAGAATTAGAGTTTCACAGAGGACTGAGTATAATTAACTGTTGACTTAAATTCCTTTCCTGTTTTCTAGTCTGGCATGGAGGTAGTGGAAACTGGAGGGGAGAATGGCCTCAAATAAATAGGTGAATTGAGGGGCGCCTGGGTGGCTCAGTGGGTTAAAGCCTCTGCCTTTGGCTCAGGTCATGATCCCAGGGTCCTGGGATTGAGCCCCGCGTCGGGCTCTCTGCTCAACAGGGAACCTGCTTCCTCCTCTCTCTCTCTCTGCCTACTTGTGATCTCTGTCTGTCAAATAAATAAATAAAATCTTTAAAAAGGTGAATTGAAAAGAAATGGCTGAAGTCTGTTCCCCAGTAACGAGCTTTCTGAAATCGTAGAGAAAATGCAGGGCAGGTATGGACTCCCTCTAGGAGTGGATCAGTAGCTTGCATCAATTCCTCAAATGGGTCCTTGGCCCCCAAAGATTAAAGATGAGCACAACCCAAGAGTTTGTAAAATATGCAAATGGACTAGAATGCCACCAAAGAGCACTGTGTCAAGGGAAGTTCTGTCTGCAGGCACAATGCTGGAGTGAGCTGCCCCAACCCAGGTGAGCAACACAGGAGGGAGGGCCGGGCACACTGGAAGTCTTTGCCACTGAAGTTGGGTGCCCAGAATGGCTGTTCCCAACTCCGTGTGAGTGTCTTCTCTCCAATTTCCCGTCAGCGCTCTACTTCGGTATTTTACTGCAGCGACCAAGGAAATAACATGAATAGAGGACTTGTGAACTCTGAAATGCTTGACAAATGTTTGCTTATCATTTAAAAAGGGAGATTTGGCATCACAGTTTCATGCTGCATAAACGTTGATCGGTTCTGCCTGTCACCATTGGAAATGTCTGTGTCATTCAAAATGCCTGTTAATGCTTCCATTCACTAATCTTTTTGTGAATAAGCTCGTTCATAAAATTAACACACCGCAGATACTAAGATCTGCTATCCACACATGCCGATGCTTTCCTCCTCATTCAGGGCTGGGTAGCATGCCCCCTGAGAGGCACTGAAAGATGTTTGAATGACTCAGAGGGGGGGTGGTGCAGAATGTAATCTAGTCGCACTGAAAAGCGATGCAGTCAGTTAGAAATAACATCAGACTTTCCAGGGCAGCTTGAATGATGTTCGATTAGCTGCAGTGGTGGCATGGTTATGTCTCAACATTGCTGTGACCAATCTGACCAGGAAAGGAGTCCTGCATGCAGAGAGCGATAGCAATGGAAAAGTCTAATAGGATTTGTGGGATATGTTTTGGAAACGATAAAAACAACGAAAAATGCGAAAAAATTTGTCGTCACCTTTGTAGCGTATTTGAGAAAACTGGGCACACAATTTATAGCCTGGATTCCCATTTCAAGTAAAATGCAGTCAGATTGCCAGAACTGAGATTTAAGCCATAGAATTGATAACGGAGTTGCTGGAAGTGGACTCCCTGCATTTAGATTTCCAAGGTGAGTGACAAGAAAGAACCCTCTGGTAAATATGTCTAAAATAGCCAGCAGTAATTTAACTTCAAGCAAATTATCCATCAAAGATTATTGAACACATTTTTTCTAAATAGCAGATTTTACAAGCAAGCTGGCAAGGAAAATTAAAAGGATTCCCTTCTTAAATGAGTTAGTGAAGACATAGATTTGATTAGTGATGTCCAATAAGCGGTTGAAATTACATGTTAGGATGATTGAAGGTAAAACTATCACTCTTCTGTCGTGAAGGCAAAATGAGAAGTGTTCTAATCACAAAAGAAAAATACAAGTAAAGCAACATAAAAACCAATGTGGGGTTGTGTAACAGGCTGGTTGTTTGTGTCCTTCCAAAATTCATATGCAGAAATCCAAACCCCGTAATAATGGGAGGTCATTAAGTGATGAGGGTGGTGGCCTTGTAAATGGGATCATATGTAATCTGCCCTTACGAAGGGACCCCAGAGAGTGCCCCTTACCCAGTGTGAGGACACAGCAGGAGAGTGCTCTTGACCATGCTGTCGCTCTGATGTTGGACTTCCAGTCTCCAGAGCTGTGAGCACTAATATCTGCTGTTGATAAGACATCCAGTGTATGATACTCTGTTATAGCAGCCTGAACTGACGATGGCAGGTTGGAAGTCAAAACTCAGATTTTCTGCATCCCAGCCCTGGCATTCAGTGGCTCTGAAGTGTATCCCTGGTGCTTCTCAGGGCTGTGCCCGGACTCCGATTCTACAAAAGAATGTGTACAATTTCCGTTGTCTGATGGGTAAGAGAACAAAGATAAAGTGAGATCACTGTACAAAAGCACTCTGTAAACTAAACGTTATATAAGTAATTCATTCATTCTTTGGATATTACCTTGAAATTGAAAAAAAAAAAAAAAGGTCTACAAGGAAATTTTCTCTGTTTATCACCACTACCTCCTACCCTTATAGAAAAACATGTTCATGAGCCGTCTGGTTCAGAGTTAAAAAGACAGAGGCAAGGAGAATAATTATTCGACCATAATTGATGTCAAGCAAAGTGGGAAAATCTCTTAATTTATTGGAGCCTAAATGTCCTTGGTTATGAAACCCAAATGACAAAATGCAGTGTTTTGTAAACTCTAATGCTTAATACAAATGTATTTATTTTAATTCCTCTCTTACTCACTAGAACACATTTCTCCTTTTATTTTTTTTTGCTGCTGGTATATTTTTGCTCTAATAAGCTTAAAAAATTAAAATGCATTATTCCTGGATTCAGATACCTCCCTGGGAATTTTTATAAGAATACAGCATTTAATACATAGAACATACAAAATAAATGTTCATTGATGATTTATGTTATTGGTAAGGTGTCTAGTTAATAGCAAATTATTAGTAATTAATATTTGGGAGAGTCAAAGTCATATCCAGATTTTCAACTGTTCAGGATACTGGCGTCCCTGACCCCTGCATAGTTCGAGGGTCAATTGTACATTGAAATATGTATCTGCATTTCCTTCCTGATAAAACACCTCAGTCGCGTTAGTCCCTCCCTAACAATTTATCTCATGAGCCTGCATCTCACCCTTCTCTCACCTCTTGCCTTGGGAACTTTAGCTCCATTCCCAACTAAGCCAAAAATAATATCTAATTTTCCATCCATTAAAGTAATGCCTGGTGATTCAAAACACACCTCAAGATTCTCCTTGCTGAGAAAGCTTATTTCAAGGTCCTTAGAAGAGTCATGAGAATGCATTTGGTTAATAATTGTAACTCTTCGTATTCACATAATGCTGCAATTAAAGAGTGCTTCCTCATATGTACATGTCCACATTGATTTTCACTTATATAAGGAAGAACGTAACATCTGTCATGAGGCTTTTTACATGCCTCCTTTCATTGGTTATAAAAGAATACCACCAATGTTAAAAAGAGGTGAACTCCAGTATTTCTTGGCTAGGAAGCAGGACAGCTCAGACGGTACCCATTTCTATCAAAACCCAGGACTCCTGCTTTCAAGATTTTCTTTAGTTTCCTGCACTTTGACTATGATATGCCAAGCTATGTTTGTTACTTTTTCTGCTCTGTGTTCTCTGAGTTTCCTGGATCTGCAATTTTGTACTTTACATTATGTTTGGAAAATTCTTGGCCATTGTTATTTCAAATATTCCTTCCCCACCATCTTTTCATCTCCTTCCAATATTCTCATTATATGTATGTTATGTTTTTTTGAAATTGTTTCACAGTTCTTGAATGCTCTGTTAAATTTTTCTACTCTTTTTGTCTTTGCATTTTGCTTTGGAAAGATGTTACTGATCTATCTTCAAGCTCAGTAACTCTTTCCTTGGCTATGCCAGGTCTACTAATGAGGCCATCAGAGGCATTCTTCATTTTTGTTAGTGTTTTTGATTTCTAGCATTTCCTTCTGATTCTTTCTTAGAGCTCCCATCTCTCTGCCTATATTACTCATCTGTTTTTTCATACTGTCTACTTTCTCCATTAGGACCTTTAACATATTAAACAGTTATTTTAAGTTCCCTGTCTAATTCCAACATATTATCATTTCTGAGTCTAGTTCTGATGCTTGTTTTTTCTCTTCAGACCGTGTTTTTCCTGTCTTTTGGCATGTCTTGTAATTTTTTTGTTGAAAGTCAAACATGTTGTATTAGATAATAAGAACTAAGGCAAATAGATATTTAGTATGAAAATGTACGGTCATCTGGCTGGGAGTTTCGCTGAAACTGCATTTGCAGTATTGTAGGTGCCAGAGATCTCCAATTCCTCCAGTGTCTCTGTTTTTGTCTCTACTCTTGACTTGGCCTCCCTAAGTATTCCTCTTCATGGAGAGGGCAAGTCAGCTCTCTGAGCTGGACTCCACTGTTATCATACTGGAATCCTTTGATGTGGTGATAATGTATAGAGGAGGAGAAAACTTTCTACAGTCTCTTGAATTAATCTCATTCTCTTAATTATCTGTGTCATGGAGTTGTGATTTCCACAAGCATTTCCTCTATTGGTACTTTCTCCTTGCCCCTACTCTTTTCTGAGTGCAACTTTCCCAATCTTTTTCCTTGGAACCATGATCCATGTTGATTATGCTTTGTTTTTATCCCATAAACAAGTACACAGGAAGTTCGGATTCTGCTATCATGGGAGAAATGTCCTTTCCTTGGATTGGTTATGGTTCTCTAGTCAAGTCTTTTCTAGTGGAGCAAAAGCTCTTTTTATGGACACATTTCACATTTCACAAAGATTACTCTTCTCTTCCTCCCAGAGCCATGAGTGGCTCCCTCACATCTGCATCTTGAGAACCTGTGAGTTTCCTGAAGGTAAAGCCCATGAAAGAATGTCCCCAACCCCCACCCAAGACTGTGGACCTCCATGGCTTCTCACTCATGTGAATCCACGCTCAGCCCTGAGCCCATCAATGTTACCATTTGAGCATTTCTACCAGTTATGTCTCCAGTAGTTTTGCTCCAAGTAAACAGACCCAGCCTGTGTCTTTCAAGATTTTGGGTTGACAGTTTGCCTTGCAACTTCAACTCTCTCATGAACCCAAGAAATGTCATTGATTTTCCCAAGAAAGAGTTCAGCTTCTTGTTGTTGCAAGGATAGAATGATTTCCAAGCTTGTTATGTGTCAGAGCTGAAACCAGAAGTTCTAAATCTTTCCCTTTACCTGAGAGCCTTCACCAGATTCTAAGAAAGAAAATGGAAAGTCTACAAAATAATCCAGCATCTACTCATTGCAAATTTGTGCCTTAGAAAAGAGGAAGGAAATGCCAACATATTAATTTCTTTATCTGTCTGTGTTTTATAGAGGAAGAAGTCCAGCCAGAAAGTTGCTGAAATAGTTTGGGGGCAAAAAACTTTAGGTGTGCCATATTAAAAGAGGAAAACAATCTATCCAGCCCAGTATCCCAACTGACTGCTGATCAAGGGTATTTTGTGCGGGAGCAAAATCAACAGAGATTAGAACAAATGTAGTGACAGATCTATTGTCCACAAATTCATAAGATCCCTTAAAATCACAACATCATAGCATGTCAGAACTAGAAGGAGGATAGAAACTGCTCCTTTATGTTGTTGTTTAAATTCTGTAGACTTTCAGGGTGCCTGGGTGGCTCAGTGGGTTAGGGCTTCTGCTTTCGGCTCAGGTCATGATCCCAGGGTCCTGGGATGGAGCCCTGCATTGGGCTCTCTGCTCCGCAGGGAGCCTGCTTCCTCCTCTCTCTCTGCCTGCCTCTCTGCCTAGTTGTGATTTCTCTCTGTCAAATAAATAAAATATTTTTTAAAAAGTTCTGTAGACTTTCATACAGGTGTAAAATGTCTTAACAATATAACATTAGTGCTAATGGGAAAAAAAAAAGTCAAGCAACATCTACTTTTCTCCTATCTTATCATCAAGGCATTTTTGAACATATCATAAAGCTATGTATATTGTAAATCTGCTGTCACCTCCTTCACCTCTCCATCCCATGTGAGTCAGTGTCAGAAAAAGAAATGAGGAAGATGTTTATGCTCTTCTTGCTCATTGGTTCAAATGAAGAGAAGGACTGCAACAAGACAGACAGAAAGGGGGATGAGGCACAGCAAGAATAATAAACCTAAGGCCACAAGTGCGTAATAAGAAAATATTTATGCAAGACTTCAGATTCTTCAACATGAGTAATCTGAGGATAGTCCTGGAAAGGGTATTTTTGTTTTGTTTGCCTGGAATGTTATATAACTTGTCGTATGTTTGGTTGTCTTAGTCTTAGATGTCAGAATAGGAAGCAACGCAAAAGTCAATCTTGTTTAACATTCTTCAGGCTGTGCTTGAATCCTTTGGATTGTCGGGGAGCCGGTGACCGCTGCTGAGCCCCCAGCTCCACAGGGGGCATTAATTCCCAACCAACTTCCTTTATGTTCCAGAGCATTGGTTGTTAGGAAGTTCTTTCTCTTGCTGAACCCAATAAGTCCATAAATTGATCTTAATTATTGTACCAAATAAATATCCTTGACAACTGAGCAATTAGCCCATCTATGAATTTTGTACTTACTGGACACAGTTTTTCTGAGACAAAATCTTGGATGAAATTTGACAATCCTTTCTTTCATTTTCAGGAATCTCAAAATAGGTGAATCAAAATGCCTAGCCTCAATGGTTTAAGGAGTTCACTAAACTGACCTATAAATAAAGCAGCTGAAAGAAGTTTGGAACAAAGACATAGAAATGTCTTTATTTCTCCTCAAGGATTGAATGAACACACGTCCCTGTCCCTGAGAGGCCCAGTTTGTGCAGATTAAAGACCACTTTCTCATCTAGAATGGTAAGTGAGTGTTAATTGGAGGAAAGCAGAGAGTTACATTAAAGGAAGCATTTCCAATCCTAACTATTAAGATACACGGGAAAATTGATAGCTATGGCTATGTTAAGTGAGAGCATAATAGACTGGATATTACAGAGAGAATGTCACCTTCAATTGTGATAGGTGAGACAGAAATTAGTTTCTAGAATATTCTCTTTTTCAGAAAGACATTGGACCTTGAATTGGGAGAACATGGAAAAATTAAAAGGCATGGAGACTTTATTATATTGAAAGTGATTGCAGGTGGGTGGTTTTCTCTCATCTCAACCAAAGTTTGGGCCCATTGGGAAGAAGACAGCACACTGGTGGCAGAATGAGGGACATGGAGAGAGGAAGGCGTGGAAAATATGGATCCAAGGGAAAATGGCCCTGGGAAGGAAGGCAGAGGGTTTTCTTTTTTTTTTTAATTTTATTATTATTTTTATTAATTTTTTTATTTGAGTAGAGCTGTTACACAATGTTACATTGGCTTCAGTTGTACAACATACTGATTGAACTTCCCCATAGGTTATGCTCACCACAAGTGTAGCTCTTGATCTCCTCCAGTTGGGAACAACTGTGAGCAGGAACAGCAGTAGAGACAGAGTGGGCTCTAGCTCCTGGAATGTGCAAGAAGCGTTGGGGGAAGAGTTTATAATCTCAGCACCTGAGCTCTGTATATAAACAAAACGCAAACACCAGCTGAGCACCAAGTGATAAGACAACCACATGCACAAAGGAAAAGAGACAATGGCCAATTTACAATGCAATGTCATTAACTAAAAAAATTCAGAATCTGCGGGAGGATCTTGCTCTGGCTCATTTCCAGAATCTAAGTTGATTGATCTTTAAAACTAAAAGATGAGTCATTTTGTTTAATGTATTAAATGTGGTAGGGATAATAATGTCTTAGTGATGATTCAAATTCAAACGTACTTGTCATAAAGAAAGATCATGTTTGAAGAAAATAATGATTAGAGGGCCACAGGTAGTAATTACTTTCCTGTGAAAAAGTGATGATTCCATCTGTAAAATCTTTCATCCTTACAGAAGTTTATTTGACATAGCCCCATAGCATTTCCTTAAGCTCACCTTTGATTGGACAAAGCTAAAGAAGGCTGTCTTTACGGAGTCATTTGCTTTAACAAATTGGCATCTAGAAAATTCATAAGCAACTTGTAACAAAACCTAACAGAATTTTAGCTGAGCTGCTTTTATTTTTATTTTTTTTTTTTTTAATTTTTTTATTTTAATAAACATATAATGTATTTTTATCCTCAGGGGTACAGGTCTGTGAATCGTCTGGTTTACACATTTCACAGCACTCATCATAGCACATACCCTCCCCAATGTCCATTTCCCCACCACCCTCTCCCATCCCCCTTCCCCCCCGCAACCCTCAGTCTGTTTCTTGAGATTGAGTCTTTTATGGTTTGTCTCCCTCCCAATCCCATCTTTTCATTTTTTCTTTTCCTACCTCCCCCCAAACCCCCCCACCTTGCATCTCCACTTCCTCATATCAAAGAGATCATATGATAGTTATATTTCTCCGATTGACTTATTTCGCTAAGCATGATACCCTCTAGTTCCATCCACGTCGTCGCAAATGGCAAGATTTCATGTCTTTTGATGGCTGCATAGTATTCCATTGTGTATATATACCACATCTTCTTTATCCATTCATCTGTTGATGGACATCTAGGCGCTTTCCACAGTTTGGCTATTGTGGACATTGCTGCTATAAACATTCGGGTGCACGTGCCCCTTCGGAGCACCACGTTTGTATCTTTAGGATATATACCCAGGAGTGCAATTGCTGGGTCGTAGGGTAGCTCTATTTTCAGTTTTTTGAGGAACCTCCACACTGTTTTCCAGAGTGGTTGCACCAGCTTGCATTCCCACCAACAGTGTAGGAGGGTTCCCCTCTCTCCGCATCCTCGCCAGCATCTGTCATTTCTTGACTTGTTAATTTTAGCCATTCTGACTGGTGTGAGGTGGTATCTCATTGTGGTTTTGATTTGTATTTCCCTGATGCCGAGTGATGTGGAGCATTTTTTCATGTGTCTGTTGGCCATCTGGATGTCTTCCTTGCAGAAATGTCTGTTCATGTCCTCTGCCCATTTCTTGACTGGATTATTTGTTCTTTGGGTATTGAGTTTGATAAGCTCTTTATAGATTTTGGATACGAGCCCTTTATCTGATATGTCGTTTGCAAATATCTTCTCCCATTCTGTCAGTTGTCTTTTGGTTTTGTTAACTGTTTCCTTTGCTGTGCAAAAGCTTTTGATCTTGATGAAATCCCAATAGTTCATTTTTGCCCTTGCTTCTGTTGCCTTTGGCGATGTTCCTAGGAAGAAGTTGCTGCGGTGGAGGTCAAAGAGGTTGCTGCCTGCATTCTCCTCAAGGATTTTGATAGATTCCTTTCGCACATTGAGGTCCTTCATCCACTTTGAGTCTATTTTCGTGTGTGGTGTAAGGAAATAGTCCAATTTCATTTTTCTGCATGTGGCTGTCCAATTTTCCCAGCACCATTTGTTGAAGAGGCTGTCTTTTTTCCATTGGATATTCTTTCCTGCTTTGTCGAAGATTAGTTGACCATAGAGTTGAGGGTCTATTTCTGGGCTCTCTATTCTGTTCCATTGGTCTATATGTCTGTTTTTGTGCCAGTACCATACTGTCTTGATGATGACAGCTTTGTAATAGAGCTTGAAGTCTGGAATTGTGATACCACCGACTTTGGCTTTCTTTTTCAATATTCCTTTGGCTATTCGAGGTCTTTTCTGGTTCCATATAAATTTTAGGATTATTTGTTCTATTTCTTTAAAAAAAATGGATGGGATTTTGATAGGGATTGCATTAAATGTGTAGATTGCTTTAGGTAAAATAGACATTTTCACAATATTTGTTCTTCCAATCCATGAGCATGGAATATTTTTCCATTTCTTTGTGTCTTCCTCAATTTCTTTCATGAGTACTTTATAGTTTTCTGAGTATAGATTCTTTGCCTCTTTGGTTAGATTTATTCCTAGGTATCTTATGGTTTTGGGTACGATTGTAAATGGGACTGACTCCTCAATTTCTCTTTCTTCTGTCTTGTTGTTAGTGTAAAGAAATGCGACTGATTTCTGTGCATTGACTTTATATCCTGACACTTTACTGAATTCCTGTATAAGTTCTAGCAGTTTTGGAGTGGAGCCTTTTGGGTTTTCCACATATAGTATCATATCATCTGCAAAGAGTGATAGTTTGACTTCTTCTTTGCCGATTTGGATGCCTTTAATTTCTTTTTGTTGTCTGATTGCTGAGGCTAGGACTTCTAGTACTATGTTGAACAGCAGTGGTGATAACGGACATCCCTGCCGTGTTCCTGACCTTAGCGGAAAAGCTTTCAGTTTTTCTCCATTGAGAATGATATTTGCGGTGGGTTTTTCATAGATGGCTTTGATAATATTGAGGTATGTGCCTTCTATCCCTACACTTTGAAGAGTTTTAATCAGGAAGGGATGCTGCACTTTGTCAAATGCTTTTTCAGCATCTATTGAGAGTATCATATGGTTCTTACTCTTTCTTTTATTAATGTATTGTATCACATTGATGGATTTGCGGATGTTGAACCAACCTTGCAGCCCTGGAATAAATCCCACTTGGTCGTGGTGAATAATCCTTTTAATGTACTGTTGGATCCTATTGGCCAGTATTTTGGTGAGAATTTTCGCATCTGTGTTCATCAAGGATATTGGTCTGTAATTCTCTTTTTTGGTGGGATCCTTGTCTGGTTTTGGGATCAAGGTGATGCTGGCCTCATAGAATGAGTTTGGAAGTTTTCCTTCCATTTCTATTTTTTGGAACAGTTTCAGGAGAATAGGAATTAATTCTTCTTTAAATGTTTGGTAGAATTCCCCTGGGAAGCCGTCTGGTCCTGGACTTTTGTTTGTTTGGAGATTTTTGATGACTGTTTCAATCTCCTTACTGGTTATGGGTCTGTTCAGGTTATCTATTTCTTCCTGGTTCAGTTGTGGTAGTTTATACATCTCTAGAAATGTATCCATTTCTTCCAGGTTGTCAAATTTGTTGCCATAGAGTTGCTCGTAGTATGTTCTTATAATTGTTTGTATTTCTTTGGTGTTGGTTGTGATCTCTCCTCTTTCATTCATGATTTTATTTATTTGCGTCCTTTCTCTTTTCTTTTTGATAAGTCTGGCCAGGGGCTTATCAATCTTATTAATTCTTTCAAAGAACCAGCTCCTAGTTTTGTTGATTTGTTCTATTGTTTTTTTAGTTTCTATTTCATTGATTTCTGCTCTGATCTTTATGATTTCTCTTCTCCTGCTGGGTTTAGGCTTTCTTTGTTGTTCTCTCTCCAGCTCCTTTAGGTGTAGGGTTAGGTTGTGTATTTGAGACCTTTCTTGTTTCTTGAGAAAGGCTTGCACTGCTATATATTTTCCTCTCAGGACTGCCTTTGTTGTGTCCCACAGATTTTGAACTGTTGTGTTTTCATTATCATTTGTTTCCATGAATTTTTTCAATTCTTCTTTAATTTCCTGGTTGACCCATTCATTTTTTAGAAGGATGCTGTTTAGTCTCCATGTATTTGCGTTCTTTCCAAATTTCCTCTTGTGATTGAGTTCGAGCTTCAGAGCATTGTGGTCTGAAAATATGCAGGGAATGGTCTCGATCTTTTGGTACCGATTGAGACCTGATTTATGACCCAGGATGTGGTCTATTCTGGAGAATGTTCCATGTGCACTAGAGAAGAATGTATATTCTGTTGCTTTGGGATGGAATGTTCTGAATATATCTGTGATGTCCATCTGGTCCAGTGTGTCATTTAAGGCCTTTATTTCCTTGTTGATCTTTTGCTTAGATGATCTGTCCATTTCAGTGAGGGGAGTGTTAAAGTCCCCTGCTATTATTGTATTACTGTCGATGTATTTCTTTGATTTTGTTATTAATTGGTTTATATAGTTGGCTGCTCCCATGTTAGGGGCATAGATATTTAAGATTGTTAGGTCTTCTTGTTGGACAGACCCTTTGAGTATGATATAGTGTCCTTCCTCATCTCTTATTATAGTCTTTGGCTTAAAATCTAATTGATCTGATATAAGGATTGCCACCCCAGCTTTCTTCTGATGTCCATTAGCATGGTACATTGTTTTCCACCCCCTCACTTTAAATCTGGAGGTGTCTTCGGGTCTAAAATGAGTTTCTTGTAGGCAGCATATGGATGGGTTTTGTTTTTTTATCCATTCTGATACCCTGTGTCTTTTGATTGGGGCATTGAGCCCATTAACATTCAGGGTAACTATTGAGAGATATGAATTTAGTGCCATTGTATTGCCTGTAAAATGATTGTTACTGTATATTGTTTCTGTTTCTTTCTGATCTACTACTTTTAGGGTCTCTCTTTGCTTAGAGGACCCCTTTCAATATTTCCCGTAGAGCTGGTTTGGTGTTTGCAAATTCTTTCAGCTTTTGTTTGTCCTGGAAGCTCTTTATCTCTCCTTCTATTTTCAATGATAGCCTAGCCGGATATAGTATTCTTGGCTGCATGTTTTTCTCGTTTAGTGCTCTGAATATATCATGCCAGTTCTTTCTGGCCTGCCAGGTCTCTGTGGATAGGTCCGCTGCCAATCTAATGTTTTTACCCTTGTATGTTACAGACTTCTTTTCCCGGGCTGCTTTCAGGATTTTCTCTTTGTCGCTAAGACTTGTAAATTTTACTATCAGGTGACGAGGTGTGGACCTATTTTTATTGATTTTGAGGGGCGTTCTTAGCATCTCCTGGATTTTGATGTTTGTTCCCTTTGCCATATTAGGGAAATTCTCTCCAATAATTGTCTCCAATATACCTTCTGCTCCCCTCTCTCTTTCTTCTTCTTCTGGAATCCCAATTATTCTCATGTTGTGTCGTCTTATGGTGTCACTTATCTCTCGAATCCTCTCCTCGTGTTCCAGTAGTTGTTTGTCTCTCTTTTGCTCAGCTTCTTTATTCTCTGTCATTTGGTCTTCTATGTCACTAATTCTTTCTTCTGCCTCATTTATCCTGGCAGTGAGAGCTTCCATTTTTGATTGCACCTCATGAATAGCTTTTTTGATTTCAACTTGGTTAGATTTTAGTTCTTTTATTTCTCCAGAAAGGGCTTTTATCTCTCCGGAGAGGGTTTCTCTAATATCTTCTATGCCTTTTTCGAGCCCGGCTAGAACCTTGAGAATTGTCATTCTGAACTCTAGATCTGTCATGCTACCTATGTCTGTATTGATTAGGTCTCCAGCCTTCGGTACGGCCTCTTGTTCTTTTTTTTGAGGCGAGTTTTTCCGCCTTGTCATTTTGTCCAGGTAGGATTTGCTTTCTCCTGCTGTGGAATTCCGCTGTTCTTGGTGACTGAAGTTGGTTTTGGATGGTTTCTTGTTGATCTTCTGGGGGAGGGGCCTGTTGTAGTGATTCTCAAGTGTCTTTGCCGCAGGCGGAATTGCACCGCCCTTGCCAGGGGCCAGGCTAAGTAATCCGCTCGGGTTCGCTTTCCGGAGCTTTTGTTCCCTGAGCGCTTTCCGTAGAGTTCCGGAGGACGGGAATGAAGATGGCGGCCTCCCAATCTCTCGGCCCGGAGGAGCCGAGAGCTTGGGGTTCCGCTCCTCAGTGCACTCTCAGAGCAAAGCGCCCAATAGCCCCGCCTCCCTGGCTTGCGGTCGCAACTCGAGGAAAGCAGTCAATTGTTGGAGCTGGAGAAAAGCGCCGGGTCGCTTTTGTCTCCGTGGCCTCCGGCCGCGCTCCGAGCCCACCCAGCCTGCGACCGGCACAAGGTAACCCCGGGCTTAGAGCTCACTCCTCGGCTTTGTCGCTATAGCCGGCTTCCCCGCTCTAATACCTGCGAGCTCTGCGGCACTCAGACACCCCCAGTCCTTCTGTGACCCCGCGGGTCCTGGGGTTATGCTGACCCCGCCTGGGTTTCCCCCCAGTTTAGCCTCTGGAGCGATGTCTCCCAGTGGAGCCGACTTTTAAAAGTCCCGATTTTGTGCTCCGTCGCTCCGCCGCTTGCCGGGTGCCGGCCCCTCCCCCCGGGGTCTATCTTCCCGTCGCTTTGGATTCACTTCTCCGCAGGTCCTACCTTTCAGAAAGTGATCGATTTTCTGTTTCTGGGATTGTTGCTCTTCTTCTCTTCGATTTCCCGTTGGATTTATAGGTGTTCACAATGGTTAGATAAGCTATCTAGCTGATCTCCTGCTACCCGATGTCGTCTCAGCCTGCTACTTCTCCGCCATCATGACTCCTCCCCCTGAGCTGCTTTTAAAATAAGATTTCTCTATCTTAGAATTTTCAACAGCAGCTTACCTCCTTTATAGACAGACCAAAAAAAGGAAAGTTCTTGGTGCTTTCCCTTGGGGAAAAAAATGCCTTAATTTTGAATATGTAAGAAAAAGAGAGTTATGCATATTTTGTCTTATCACAGATACATATAACTATTACTTGGCTTCTTTGTGAACTTCACGACTGGAGTTACAGACTGATGATCATTTCATGTACCATCCTAATCTCCATGGCAGTTGTCCACATGAGTTATTTAACTGACAAATATATTCAGACCCTCGGATAGGTTATGTATGTGTTCATTCTTTTAGTCTTAAAGGGTAATGCAAAGCTCAGTGTCAATTAGTCTAGAAGCTTCTTAGAGGGGTGAACAGGGGCAGGAACTACTCTTGTTTCTCACAGGGCTGAGCTTATTATAAGAACTAAATTAAAATCAAAATAGGGGCCCATGGGTAGCTCAGTCATTTAAACATCTGGTTCTCGATTTTGGCTCAGGTCACGATCTCAGGGTTGTGAGATCGAGCCCCGCATCAGGCTCCGCTCTCAACATGGAGTCTGTTTGAGATTCTCTCTTCCTTGCCCTCTGCCCCTCCCCTCCTCAACAGAATCTTAAAGAATTAAAAACAAAATAATAAGTTGTAGAAAATTAATCTTTAATTTCTTTTTAAAAAGATTTTATTTGTTTATTTGAGAGAGAGTATGTTGCGGAAAATCTGAGGTGATCGAGGAAACCCAAACGGCACTCGGAGAGGTGGGAGAACACAGCTTTATTAACTAACGCCAGCGGGCTCGGTGGGATCGTTCCCAAAGACTGAGCACCGGACAGGGTTATGAGTGAGTTTTTATGGTTACAGGCAATGGGGGATAGTAGTGGGGTGTTTTCCTGGTCTCCCAAGGCCCAGAAACTTTCCCAGTTCCCCAAGGCCGAATGGCCCTTTCCTGTGGCAGTATAATCTCTGTGGAGGCAAATCAGGATGAGTGCTAAATCACCTCCGGGGCTGTTTCTCTTTCTTTTCTTATTCAAACAAGACCAGGCCTCTGGTCTTTTTCTTCTGTCTCAGCAGGAGCAATGGCTTGTTATCTTATCTTGGTCAAGGGGATGGCTATTTGTTCTTTTCTTGGGCTTAGCTGGAACAAAGGCGAACCGGGGATGGAAAGGGGCTGAGCCGGGTCTCTATCCACCGCAAGAGAACATGAGTGAGAGAGCACAAGCAGGGGCAGCAGCAGAGAGGGAGAAGCAGATTTCCCAATGAACAGGGAGCCCGATGTGCGGCTCTATCTCGGGCCTCTTAGATCATGACCTGAGCTGAAGGCAGGTGCTTAACCATCTGAACCACTCAGGCATCCCTTATCTCTAATTTCTAACCTAGTTGTTGAGCAAATTATTTGAGGGTTATTGGTCTCTCCTATCCAATGTTGATAGAGTAGTTACTTAATTGTACCACCATCATAAACAAAAGCGAGCCTTTATGGTATGCTATTTCAAATTAAAAGGCAGAGGGCAGCACCCCCGCAACCCCAAACACACACACACACACACACACACACACACACACACACACAGGCTCCGAAAACCAGCTACCTGAATCTGAATCTCTTCAAAAGGCACGCGGGACAATGAGGATTTCAAGAGTCACCTATGACCCTTACCTACAACAAAACAAGGAGATAAAGAGTCATATCAACTGTAAATGTAATGGGGAAAAGCATTCTGAACGGCAGAGCCAGACTCAGTATCCAGGCTGCAGCAGAGAGAGGCAAGGGTTGAATGTCAGAGAAAGATCACAGTGCAGGTGTGACACTGGTGGGGGAGGAAAACCTTTCTTCACCCTCTTAGGGTGCCTGGCTGAGTCAGAAAATTAAACGGACAGAGGCAGCTTAACAGGAGAAAAGCACACACATTTCTTTAATGTAAGTTTGACATCACGGAGCAGCCTTCAAAAGAAATAAAAGGCGAAGGCAATAGATCTGTGCATTTTTGTTTTAGGTCTGAGGAAGACTGGAAGGTCATGGAGGAACATGATAGGTTAAGGAGAATGAAGTCAGTATAGTAAATGGGTGTCGTTTTTGTCTTTGGAGATAAGGATGTTCCTTTCCTTGGGTACCTTCCAGGTATGTGGTGGGCACCTCTGATGTGAGGGCTCTGTGACCTGTTTCAGAGAAGAGGGGTGAGGGGCGTGGAGGGACCTTGCTGCATCTGCTTGTTTCTCAAAGTCCTTCAGCTTAAAACATGCAATACATAATGTGCCATATTGGGGGGTAGCACGTCCTGTATGTTCCCCATCACAGTGGTGGAATGAGAAGGCAACCCCAGGAGAAGAGGGGCTCTCCTGAGTAGGGAGATGTTGAGAATAGGTCTGAGAACTTGGGGATCAGATCACTGGCTAATGTGGGATTAAAATGCCTCTGGCCCTCCCCCTGCCTCGTGTTTTCTCTCTCTCAAATTAATAAATGAAATCTAAAAACAAAAGAAGAAGAAGAAGAAGAAGAAGAAGAAGAAGAAGAAGAAGAAGAAGCATCTTAAAATTAAAATTCATCAGACCGGAGGTGTGACTCTTCCCAGGGAAAGGAAGCCAACAGTGAGGCCGGAGAAGGGAGGAAAAAAATGTAGCAAAAGGCTATGTTATAGGAAGAAAAGACTGTTTCTCATCACAAAGTACTTTCATGACCCTGCAAATTAGAACACAAAGAAGAAGACCCCACTTCCAAGGGGGGGGAAAAAAAGAAAGAAAAGAAAAATACTTAAATGTTACAAGGAATGGCCTAAAGAGAAATGGAGAAGAGTATAAGACACTGCAGGAAAACACAGAACAGATTGGAATAATAAGGTAGATACTCCTTATTCAGGGATACAATGGAATAACATCATAAATCTGCCCATTCTTCTGAATCGATATACAAACGGAATACACTCAAAATAAAAATACCAATGAGTTTGGTTTATTTTTCCCTTGGGCTAGATATTTGATCCTGAAATTCATATAGATTCCTTAAAAATATGTAGTAATAGCCAAGGAAACTCGGAAAAGAAAGTAAAGGGGTTTTCACCCAATGAAGTGTTAGAATCTTCCATCGAGCTTCTGCAATTAGAGCAATGTGGAAATGTTCCATGAGCAGACAGACCAGTGGAACGGAGTAGAAAGTCCAGAAATAGATTTAACTATATGGAACACTTGTATGTGATAACAGATGCATCTCAAATTATTGGGGAAATTATGAACTTTCTCATAAATGGTGTTAAGACACCTAGATTCACTGATGCAAAAGCAGAATTGGATTTATACTTCACATAAGAAGAAACCCTAAATGATCAGTGATCTAAAGGTAACACTGAAACCATGTAAATTCTTGAATGGAACATAATCTTGGAGGGAGGAAAAACTCAAAATCCAGATACCATAAAAGATTGATAAAATCAACTCTGTCTCCGTATGGGTGTAAGGATGTGTTTTAGTGTAGTGAACAGAACAGAAGGAACCATCAAAGCCAAAATAAAATAACATGCTTAAGAATTTAAGTTTGTTAATCAAAATACTTAACCTATTTTCAGGTGAATAAACGCAGAGCAATATCCAGATGGAACTTTGTGAAATTTAGAAATCTCAGGGCAAAAGGCATATCCTCCAAGTATTCAAGCAGAAAAAGTCAATTTACCTAAAATAAAGTAAAATAATCTTTGTCTCAGACTTTCCATAGTAATGAACGTCAGATATAAACAAGAGTGTCATTTACAGAGATTTAAAGGGGATAGGTTGTAACCAGGAATCTAGACTAAACAAGTTTTCCTTCATCTGTAAAGGCAAAAACAAATAGTCAAGGCTTTAGAAAGTAGTTCATTTCCGTGCTGTGTCTTTCCTTAACAACAAACTAAAACAACAACCCCCCATGCTGAATATGTATTGCATCAAAGCAAAGCAAAAAACTTGAGAATGTGGGAATTACAGCAGATAAATTAGAGAACATTCAGATATTTTTAAAAAATTGTAATAGTTATTGAAAAAATAGTTGAAAACATAGTGCTTATGTTTTTTAAATGTTCCTAAAAGTCAAAGTGGCCCCTTTCTCTCCATCCCCTCTCTCTCTCACACACCCACCTTTAAATTACAGATTATTGGCAACAAAAACTAAGAATTAGATGGAGGAAAAGAACAAGGGAACGCAAAGCTGCTAATTTTCTAATTTTACATCAAGAAGTATCAAGAGAAAGATTTTTTGGCAACAGTAATGAAATAAATATTATTGCAAGCGCATGTTTTAAGATTCAAAAGAACTTATCAGATAATTAAAAGTATAGTACGCACCCTTGTATATTGTACACATCATTGTTAGAGATTAAAAAAAAGTATTAAAAATAGTCAACTTATTAAAAAAAAGAGAGAGATTGAGAACAAGAAGAAAAGAGCAGGCCAACAGGAAAACAAAGATATAAAATGCTAACTCTCTAACTTTGATTTCCTCACCTATAATGTGGGTTACTTTAAACCTAATTCATAGGTTAATTTTGGGGATGAGTAGGATAATGCTCAAAAAGTACTTAGCAGTACATAAAGTTCATAAAGTTCATGCAATGCTCCTCCTGCTGCTGATTATTACTATTATTATTACTAATTATTAATTATATAGTAATAATTATTACTACAATAGTAATAATTATTACTATTATTATTACTAATTACTATTATTATTACTAATTACCATCATTAACAATTAAGTATGATCATACATATCACCTACAAAAATAAATTTAAATGGATGAAGTTTGATAAACTGTTTTAACCGTTCTTATTAAAAGAAAAAGATCAATGCTGTAAGTAAAATAAAACAAGTAAAATAAAAAGAAGAGAACTGAAAGTGAAAGCATGTGAAAAGATACATCAAAGAAACACAAACTGAAGGAAGCACAACAGGAACCCAAGGGGAATAACACACCACATCGCAAAGGGGGTCATTGTACACGCACAATGGAAAACTCAGTGAGGATCAAGTTGTCATGAAATTTAATGTGCTAAAAGTGTATCTCTAAAATAAATCACATAAAAGCATTGGAAAATACAAGAAATAAGAGAATTTTAAACATGTTATCTTCAAGAATCATAAATCAAAAAGACCAAAATAAAAAGTCTGTAGAGGATTTTAATAATGTAATTAACAAGGTCTAGTTAATATATATTAAACATTTTACCTTACAAAGATTTTAGTGTGGAAATGTTCTTGAAATGTCCTCAGTGCAAAAAAAGCTGGTTTTATTAAAGCGCGGGACAGGACCCGTGGTCAGCAAGAGCTGCACTGGGATCATGAGGAGTGACCCATTGTACACTTTCAAGTTGGGGGGGAATCAGGGATACCATAATTCTCCAAGGAATTTTGGAAACAAGGTTTCTAGGACCTTGAGGGAGGGAGCTGTTGTTGGGAAAAGGTCATTTATTATCATCTAATAAAACCTTAGTCATGAGACCCTTCAGATGTATATCAGTGGGTCATATGTTTGGAGGTTGATTGCTAATATAGATCTTTGGGGGGTAGAGATTTTAAAAAAAAAGTTTCCAAAAGAATTGTTATTATGTTCACACTTAAAGAATTTGGGGGGTGGAGACAATGTTAAACTAAGATTACCTTTTGCCTTTGGAGAAGTGTCAACATTGAGGCAGCTGAGCTCCCAAAGGAAGGTCACTCTCCTTGTTTCAAGGGGTAGTCAATGGGCTGTAAGTAAGGACATTTAATTTTTTCCTTTTGCCTTTGTTACATCGGATTCAATATACCCTTCTAAGTTTTTGGAAAATACTAACGGAAACACATATTTCATATAGTTTATAAGATTTTCTTAATATTTTATTTGTACATGACAGTCTCTGGCCACAATGTGATAAAAATAAAAATTAATATTGGCAAAAAATTTAAAAGAATCCAACCACTTGAGAATAAAAAACAAACTTTTCAAACATTAGCTCACCAAGAAATGAAAGTTACTAAGTAAAAATCATTTATAAATAACCCTGACAAACTGTATGTTAAAATTATATGCTAAGACAATTCAATGGAAGAAAGACTAGTCTTTTTAACAAATGATGCTGGGACAGCTAGATGTCCACATGAAAAAGAATAAAATTGAAGCCTTCTCACATATTACATAGAAAAAATAGTCAGCGTGGGTTGGCACCAAAACAGAGGAGCTAAAACTATAAAACACGCAGAAGAAAACCTAAGTGTAAATCTTCATGACTTTGGAGTTGGCAACAATTGCTTAAATAGGACACAAAATCACATGAAACCACAACAGAAATAGATAAACTGGGCATCATCAAAATGAAACACTTCTGTGCTTCAAAGCATGCCATCAAGAAAGTGGGGAAAAAAACTCCCACAGAATGGGAGAAAATTTTACAAATAATAAATCTTATAAAGGACTTTCATCTGGAATGGATAAAGAAAATTACACACACACACACACAATGGTATGACATTTGCTACAATGTAGATGGACCTTGAGGGAATTTGCTAAGTGAACTAAGTCAGACAGAGAAAGACAAATACCGTATGATTTCATTCATATATATATATATAGATATATATATATATCTCAAACCATTATGTTGTACTCCTAAGACTAATACAATGTTACATGTCAATCATATCTCATTAAAAAATTATCAGTAAGGGGTACCAAAATATGCCACCCTAAAATATACCTCTTTAGCATAGGGACTATTTTGAACTAAAGGCCATTGAGAACAGGTAGACACAGGAAAAGCAAAAACAGGGTACGGTTTTGTCTTCTGTCAAGGAAATCTGCATTTGTAGAGATGGTTCTCTCTTCTGTACCTGGAAGAGGAAGACACTTAAGAACAAAGAAGGCACCAGCTTAGATGTACAGAGCAAATCTTACTAAGCAACTCTTGTTTCCCGTACTTTTCCTGGTTACTTTCCCACAGATTGCCTCACCTGACCAGAAAATTCCCAAACCCCTTTTCCGTATTTAAGCCCAAGATCTGACCACCTCTTTGGGTTACTGAATGCTCCCACTTGCACTTAAACTTCTGTGTGTTTTCACGTTCATCTGCATAAGGTTAGTCTAATTCACAGGCCCCGCTGGAGAACCTAAAATAGGTAGGGGAGGAGGATGTTCTCCCTTATATCAGGAAGGGGGAAAGCTGTTGTATTGATAGATGAATACATCTGAAACCTAGTTACATAAATAAGAGAAACTCAACAACAGACATGCATTCACTTTTAATTCTTACTATTTTGATTAAATAAATTTGATTCAAATAAAGATATACAAATGTGGGAGTAAAAAAACGATGTGACTACAGATTCAGAGGAAACCATACAAATAAGGATAACCTTAAAATACATATTCTATAAATAAATTTGATATTTTTATGAAAAGCACAATTTTCCGGCCAAGTATAAATTATAAAACTTAACTTAAAAAGAAGAAAACCTGAATTTTCCAGTGACTGTGCATGCTACTGAAAGGATTTTTCAGAAACTTTTAATCACTTCAAAATTTTTCAAGGTCAAATGGTTTCATACAAAATACTTTCTACTGCATATAATATAGCACAGATGCCTAATCTATAGTTATATTTAAATCTCAATTTATTTTCATGAACTTATATTAACTTGATACCAACGCTTGAGAAAGAGAGCACCAAAACCACTCAACTTAAAAAAAAATAGCATATGAGACACTCTCACTTATGAATATAGGTGCAAAAATTCTAAATGAAATTCCAACAAATCAATTTCAGTGCTAAATAAAAATGAGAACATACCACACGATCAAGCAGAATTATTCCAGGAATATAAGGACAATTCTGCACTAGGAAATCTATCAATTTAATGTATCATATCTGCAGTTGAAAGAAAAATCTACACAATTATGCCTACTGAAAATTAATTAAAAATGATGATACATTTAAAAAAATCATTAGGCTTTATTTTAGGTATGCCAAAAAAAAAAATGAGTGGAAAGTACGGAGAATCCATATACTCTGTCTTCTTGCAGTCTCCTCTACTATTAACATCTTACATTAGGGCAGTACATTTGTTATAAGTGATGAGCCAATGTTGATGCATTGTTATTAAGTCAAGTCCATAGTTTACATTAGGACTCACTCCTGGTGCTGTACCATCTATGGGTATGGACAAATGTATAATGCCCCCATCCACCTTTAAAGCACCTTACAGGAGATCTCACTGCCCTAAAACTCCCCTGTGCTCCACTTCTGCATCTTTCTCTCCTCCCAAGCCCCTGGTCCATTTACTACCTCCACAGTTTTGAATTTTCCAGGATGTCATCTCATAGTAAAGAGAAGCAGAATATGCGGTCCCCAAAATGTGACTGAAGGACTCCAGGATATGCCACCCTAACATCTGCTGCTTTGGTACACAGATTACTTTGATCAGAAGGCACTGGAAAACAGCAGAGGCAGGAGAGACTCTGATCTCTCTCATCTGCCTTAAGTCAGAGCCTCCAAAAGGGACTAGGTCATCAATCTTCTCCTGGGAATGTCTTCAGCAGGGAAGATGAACTCTCATTATAGAAGACAAGACTAGAAGTCGGCAGCGCACCCAGACACACTCTGTCCCAAGCTGTCAGACTCCCCATCGAGTCTTCTCAGGGCCCCTTCTGCTTTCCTAAAACCATTTTCTCTCCCGTAAGAAGCCTCCATTTTCCTTATTAAGATGGCATTTACTCCCGAGTTCTAAGCCACCTCGGGGAGCTACTCATTTTCCCCATGTATCTTCCATGTATACATGAGACAGAACTGCTAATAAACTTCTTTTTGTTCTTCTCTTGTTAGTCTGTCTTTTATTACAGGCGTCTCAGCTAAGAACTCAGAAGGGTAGAGGGAAAGTTATTTTTCCTTCCCTGCAGGAGGAATCATGCACTATGTAGCTTTTCAGATTGGCATTTTTTACTTAGCAACATGTAATTAGGCTCTTCTATGTCTTTTCATGGTTTATAGTTTGTTTGTTTTTGCAGTTTTAAATAAAGCTGCTGTTATGAATAAACGTTCACCTGAAGGTTTTGGTCTGAACATAGATTTTTCAACTCATTTCAGTAAATACCAAGGAGCGTGATTACTAAGTCATGTAGTAAAAGCATATTTAATTTTCTGAGAAACCACCAAACCGACTTCCAAAGTCACTCTACGATTCTATACTCATGCCAGAAATGGATAGGAGTTTCTGTTGCTCCACAGCCCACATCTGGTATGGTCAGTGTTTTACATTTTGGCTGTTCTAATAGGTGTATAGTGGTATCTCCTTATTTTAATTTGCAATTCCCTAATCATATTGAGCATCTTTTTCACATGCTTATTTGCCACCTGTATATCTTATTTGGTAAAGTATCTGTTCAGCTCTTCCCTCTATTTTTAAATTGTTTGTTTTCTTATGTTAAGTTTTAAGAGTTTTTTGTATATTTTAGACCACTCCTCTAATATATGTTTTGAAGAAACTTTCTTTTAAAAGGGGTTTGTTTGCTCATTCCCCTAAGAGTCATTTGAAGATAGAAGTTTCTAATTTTAATAGAATGCACTTATTAATTTTTTCTTTTACTGATTGGGCCTCTAGATCTAAGAAGTCGTTGCCCCTGGCTGGTTTAGTTGGTACAGCATGAGACTCTTGCTCTCAGTTGTGAGTTCAAGCCCCATGTTGGGTGTAGAAATTACTTAAAAATAGATCTAAGAAGCCTTTGCTAAACCCAAGGTCATCTAGGTTTTTCTCCTATCTTAGCTCCTTGGAGTTATATAAAATATGTTTTTTAATTAGAAAAAAATAAAACTCTGAATAAATCAATGTCCCCACAAGATTATTTAAATAGAGATTTTACTGATGGGACAACTTGAAACAAGCTTGGTAAAGCTAAGGAAACATACAAGGGGTGGTGAGACACCTAGAGTTAGCACCCATGGTAAACTATTACCACTCCACGGGCAGATGGGGAAAAGGAAGAGGTAGTACTGACACCTAAGCAATGGCAAAGGGGCTATTACTGTGGATTTCATTTTTGGACAGGGAGAGAGTCAAAGAAGAAATACCCGCACCTCTTCTCCTTACCTTCCAATGTCATGTCAGTGATCCTAGCTGGCCAAACCCAATAGAAGGCAGCCAGTAAATGAGACCAGGGAGTACAACATGCAGAATTTGTCCTCATGTAGCACAGAGCTGAGTAGAGACAGGTGGGAAGCCCATGTGGGAGAGGCCACATGAAGAATAAGGATCATGAGCTCATTGCATGACAAAAAAAAAGTATGTAAGTCACACTTTGACTATTATGGACCAAGGTTCACGGCTAAGCTTTAACACTTAGCAGCTGTATGACCAAGGTGAGTGAACACTTCCATTTCTTTATGTTTCACTGGGAATAACAACAGCACTGCATTATAAATATTGAAATGACTATATTAAGTGTCTACTCTGTAAAGCATTGATGAGTACCCAATATATACTAGCAATTGTTGCAACTATTACTACTATTTCTTGTGTAGTCATTTTTGTAAGAGGAGAGGAGACAGAGGCAGCAAAACCAGGAATATAAGCATTATCTCTCAACAGAAGACATACATGAAATTAACAGCCAAAGCCATACCTGGCAATGAGATACTAACATGCCCCACTAAAACCAAGAACTAAAGAGGGATGTTTTCTACCACTGTTATCATCTATGTTCTAGAATTATAGCAACACAGCAAGAGATGTAACACTGGAAAGAGAAGAAAGTTACCTTTTTTTAACTTTTAGACAATGATGATTCTCTATCTAGAACGATCCCAACACCCAAATTTTTAAAATTTTTAAAAGTTGCTAGGGGGGCGCCTGGATGGCTCAGTGTGTTAAGCCTCTGCCTTCGGCTCGGGTCATGATCCCAGCGTCCTAAGATCGAGCCCCCAATTGGGCTCTCTGCTCAGCAGGGAGCCTGCTTCCCCCCACTCCCCGCCTGCCTCTCTGCATACTTGTGATCTCTCTCCCTCTGTCAAATAAATAAATAAAATTTTAAAAAAAGTAAGTTGCTAGGCATATAATGAATTTATAAAGCATCAGTGGCTTTTCTAAAATTCAGGAAAAAAGTTACGTATAATATTTAATGGAAATAAATTCCCTTTATAATGGTTAACACAAAACATGAAGCACCTAAATAGACTTACCAAGAATTTTGGAAACAATGTGAAGACAGCCAAAAAACAAAACAAAACAAAACAAAATGAAACAAAACCTGATAACCGCATGGAAAAAAGAATATAGTAAATGAAAATCATTCACTTACAGGGTTAATGCAATTGCATTTAAATTCCCAGTGGGATTTATTCTGAAACATGTTCAAGTAAAATTAAGATTCATCTAGAAGAATAAATTCATGAGTAGAGCTGAGAAAAGATAAAATAGAAACAAAATAGGAAAAGATTGACTTGGTATTTGTTCTACTAGATGTAAAAACATAGTTTAATATTAATATAATTAAAACGAGTGGTGGTGGTGGTACAGGATAAACACTAGAACAAGGGATGACGTAGAAATTCCAGAAGCAGAATAAGTACACTAGCATGATAAACTTCACTATGTATTCTGATGCATTACCCCCAAGTAAATACCAGGCAGATTAAAGATTTAAATGTTGACCATCAGCCTTGATAAAAATCCTGGAAGAACACATGGCAGAATTATTTGTGTATCTTGGAATGGAAAAAGGCTTTATGAGAATAAAAGCGATACAAAACAGTCACCCTGGGCGAACTTGGGTCTGGTCTGTGCCCATACCTTTCACAGGGATTGCTGAATGCCATTTCCTTCTAGGTGCTGAAGGGCATAGAGTTTCTCTGAGATGCGCAGACCTATTTCGTGATACTCACCATCATCATCATTGCAAACAACGTGAAGCTTTGTAGAGCATGTGCGATGTGCCAAACATTGCATTAGATATTTTTTAACAGGCCTTAATTCATTAGAGTCTCACAACTGAAATATGAGGTAGGTACTGTTGTTGTTACTAGTATCTGCCATTTTAGAGATAAAGAGACGCTTACAGTGATAAATGACTCGCTCAAACAGTAAGACCAGCAGGTGGTAGAGTCTACCAGCTTTCAAAGCTTACACTCTGAATTATCAAGCTGTACCCCCCTGTACTACATCTCTCTGAGTCTTGATTTCCTCATCTATAAAATGGGATCTACAGGGCAAGGCTGTCTTCAGATAGACAGGAAACATATGCAATGAATTTATCACAGTAAATGACATATAAGGACACAAAACCTAAGAATTAAAAAAAAAGTAATGAAGAGCACTGATAAGAATACTCATAAATCTGGATAAATATTAGTTATATAAATAATAACATCACTTCATGAGGTCGAAAATAGAAAATTAAAGTAGCAACAAAAATAGCACTTTAGTTAAGTCAAGAACACCTGTTGTAATCTCTAGGGAAAACACTCCCCCTCCAAATTTTAAAGTATAATTAGCAAGGTAAGGGAAGAAGAAGTGAAGTTATAAATTATTAAATAAATTTTAAAAAATCTTAAGAAAGAAAAGAAAACGTAGAACAGTCAGGGCAAATAGAAAACAAATCGCAAGGCAGTAGATTTAAACCCAAGTTACACTATATTTAAACAGACTAAGTATTTCAGTTGAAGTATAAAATTCCTCAGACCAGATAATAAAATAAAACAAAGTTGAACAAAGATATACACCTTATTATAAATATATACACCTTATTATATTATAAAACAAAGATATACACCTTTTATGTGAGTATATCAACAAGCAAAGAATGGGAAAAGTATTATGCAAACCCAAAGTTACAAAGTCAGAGATAAAAGTAGTTCATTTCAGAGCAATAAAAGTTTCCACTTTAAGATAAAATGTTCTTAAATTTGTTTGCACCTAATAACATAACCTCCAAATACGTAAACTAAAAAAGGACAAAGCCTACAAAGAGAAAAAAAAATCCAGTCATGGCGGGAGACTGTCTAAGTCAGAGTTCTCCAGAGAAACAGAACTGAAAGGATATATATATTGAGAGATTTATTTTAAGGTTTTGGCTCACATGACTGTGGAGCTGGCAAGTCCAAAATTTGCAGGGGAGGCTGTCAGGCTGAAACTCAGGCAGGAGCTGATGTTGCAGTTTTTAGGCAGAGTTTTTTCTCTTCAGGGGAAACCTCAGTTTCTGCTCTAAGACCTTCTACTGATTGGGTGAGGCCCACCCACATTCTTGAGAGTAATCTTTACTTAAAGTCAACTAATCGTGTTAGTCACTTCTACAAAATACTATGACAGCAATACCTAGATTATTGTTTAATTAAATAATGAGGTACTGTGACCTATCCAAGCAGACACAGAAAATTAAGCATCATGCAGATTTTACACATTTTAAAATGTATATTGTCTTTCAGTTTTTTTTTTTTAAAAAGACAGTGAACAAAAGTAAACCAAGGGGTTGGTAATTGTTGTGGATTGGGTACCCCGGGAACCAGAGTCTGAGATGGAGATTAGCATGCAGTACTCCCCAGGGACTGTCTTGGGATCCACAGCTGTGGAAGGGAGAGGGGGAAGCAGGATTTGGGAAGGGGTGGGGGAGCTGAGACGCAATACAGCATCATCTGTGACCTAGGCCAACCTTCCCAAGAGACCAGAAGATGGATGACCTTTTAGAACTGTGCTCAGCTGGGGCAACAAACCTGGCTTTTATCCATCCCAAGTCAAGTGAGCACTGGAGGCAGGGCATCTTGGAAAGAGGACGTCCTCCCAGGTAAGGCAGTTCCTCAGCTGAGACCACTCAGAAGGCGACTGGCAGCTGAGGTCCATGTGCAGCAGAGCTCTGGGAGCTAGGGCAATGAGTCCTTCAATCTTGATGGGACCTGGGCCACACATCACTGAATGTGTGTTTAGAGTCATGTTTGGATTCCTAACATGCTTAGCTTCTCTGTCATGGGCATGATATAATGTCTATTATTTTAAACACATAGGAGGGTGTGGGTACCACCCAATAGGGTCATAAAGGAAACTGATCTCTCCCCCTTACCATACTGTGTAAATGGTTGTCCTTCTCAAAAGGCTGAAAGAGCTTACAATTCCGAGAAGAATTCTGCCTGGGGTCCCAGAGACGCCAGGGTGTCACCAAGTCATCTCAGGGAGTCCCCTGTGTGTCTTGAATGTGGAGTGGACATACTCTTCTGCCAGCCAGTGATCTCACCTTGAGCCACTGATCAGCTGTGGGAGTATCTTGCCTCGGTTCCTGGAGGGGCCATGGCCAGCATTTACCTGGATCTGATGGTGAATTATGGAGAACAAGAATGGGACAGTTGCTAAGGTAATGTGGCGGATGATCTCTTGGATCCGTGTCTTCTACTGTGAGAAAAGGCTTCATTCACTCAGTGTGGCATTGGTTGAACACTTGCTCTGAGTGTATGCTTTCCCACCTTGTCAAAGACAGTGCACAACTCCTTAAAACATTGTTTCCTTTAGTCATTGGTTATGAGTAACTCACATTTTTTTGTTAAAATGCTTCCTTGGAAACTCATCATGGGAAGTATAGACTGGCTCATACATTTCCCAGACAGAAGTTTGGGGATCAGCAGGGAATTCTGAACAAGCAGAGACTACAGATGATGAATGTACAGCATGATGATGGTTAAATTAAAAAAAATAATAATGAGGGCATAGTACCTCATTATTCATATGAGCATGGTACTAAAATATCCATGAAATATTTTGTGTAAGCACAGATACCAAGTCATTGTCTTTGCTGAGTTCTTATTCTTAAACAATTTAGAATACTTTGTCCTTTAGACCACATGCTGGGGAACTATGTCATGACTGAGTGACTCAATTCTCTTATTTATTTAACTTTTAATGATTTTCCTTCTCCTAAGAAAATGCATAGATACCATATTAGAACAGGACCAATAAAATACATCTATGTATCTACGTATCTATCTATGTATTTATGTATCTTTCTATCTATCTATCTGTTTAGACATATAGAGAGAGAGGTGAGAGATTAAATAGAAAACATTGGCCTATGTGATTTTGGAGGCTGAGAAATCCCACAGCGTTGTCTGCTTCTGAGACCTCAGGAGAGCCCAAGAGCCTGCAGCATAGATTCAAGTCCAAGTCTGAAGACCTGAGAGCCAGGAGCACCAAGGCTGAGAGGAGATCAATTTCCCAGCTGTCAGGCTGAGAGCAAATTCAACCTTCCTCTGCTGGTTTGTTCTATTCAGGCCCTCACTGGGGAGGGCACCTGCTTTATCCAACCTTCCAATTCAGATGTTCCTCTCTTCCAGAAACACCTTTGCAGACACACCCAGAATAGTGTTTAATCGGATATCTGGGCATCCCTTGGCTTCACAGATACAAATTGAAGTTAAATAATTATAGTATAAACTTTAGGTAAAATGTATTTTTTTTAAAGATTTTATTTATTTATTTTGACAAAGAGAGAGAGATCACAAGTAGGCAGATAGGCAGGCAGAGGGAGAGGGGGAAGCAGGCTCCCTGCTGAGCAGAGAGCCCAATGTGGGGCTCGATCCCAGGACCCTGAGATCATGACCTGAGCTGAAGGCAGAGGCCCTAACCCACTGAGCCACCCAGGCGCCCCTGGGTAAAATATATTTTAAAACACAATATGTTATGAACCAGGATTAGGGGCATCAGATAAAAAACAGAGTAACGCTGTTGGGTATTCTGTGTTGGTCCCTCCAGATCTCATTCCAACCTTCACCACCACGTTTGGAGCCCCAGGAGATGGACCTCTATGAAGAGCAACCACTGGACCACTTTGTCTGTGTCTTCCTGTGGGATTTGGCCCATGGAGTCACCAGGGAAAGCTGAGGACAAAATGGCTGGGGGTATTTATGATCCTTCAGGCCATGCGTTGGCAGCAGCCACATTCCTGGGCTAATGGACACTGTCTCCCCATCACCAGTCTGTGTGGGTACTGGTATCCTCTCTCCCCCTGTCCCCTCAGCCTAGGGGAGTCATGGCTTTCCCGTGGGTGCTGCCCATGGACAATGCTTCCACATCCCTTGTTGGTCTCCTGTGGCTGTGCCCACATCTTGGTAAGCAGTGCCCTCATTAGCTCTGCTCAGTTATGGGGTTCGTGTGTACCATCTGATTCCTGCACACACTCTAAAGAAGCATTTTTCAGGGGTGCCTGGGGAGTGCAGTCAGTTAAGTGTCTGCCTCTTGGTTTTGGCTCAGGTTGTGATCTCACAGTCCTGAGATGCAGGGAGCCTGCTTGAGAAGCTCTCACCATCTCCCTCCCTGCCTCTTCTCTCTCTCTAAATAAATAAAAGTCTTGCAAAAAAAAAAAAAAAAAGAGGGAGAGAAGAAGAAGAAGCATTTTTCAGCATTGGTCTACGCCGCATGCATTTACCTTAGAATCCTCTCTATTCCTCATTGATTGGCATTTTGAATCTTTTCTTCCCATGACATTAAATTGCCCTTAATAAAGCATGTTCACCTTGAAGTTCAAAGAGGAAAAAATCAATACTAGTTTCAGCTTTTTAAAGAGGGTATTACTTGAGGGTTGGGAAATGTTAAATACAAGCACTCACATATGCTCCCCCTCTCTTGCCCCAAGCTGTAAACAGACAAACACACTCTCACACACATGCTTTGTGGAGAAGCTGTGTAACTCCACATTTTTCCTGTTTCTCAAGCTGGAAGCACTGATTAGAGCAATGAGCTCTGACTCAGAAGTTTATTTAACTAAACATGAACTGTTGACATCTCTAATTAACTCTGGTTTCCTTTCTCCTATCAGTTACATTGAATTTTTTTTTTTTTTTTTTTTTACTTAATGTAAGATTTGAGGTTTCCATCTCAGAGCTTCCCAACACTGGCTACTTTTATCCGCCCTTATTTTTATCTCAAAATCTAGATTTATTTGTCATTCCAAATATTGACATTAACTTTGCTTTTTTCTTCCATTTCAGTTTTGAGAGCTGCTTTCAATTCTTTTGAGTACATATCCAGAAGTGGAATCCTGGATAGTATGGTAATTCTGTGTTACATTTTCGAGGAACAGCCATACTGTTTGCCGCAACGGTTGTGCCATTTTGTATTCACTCCAGCAAGGCACAAAGGTTCTGATGTCTCCATATTCTTGCCAACACTTGTTATTTTCTGGTTTTTAATTTGTTTTATTTTTTGAATATAGAGCATCCTTGTACATGATTACAAGTCCACCATGTTAGTCTTCATCACGTTAGAAGTGTTCATGTCACTCATTCCTCCAGGGATAGAAACATTTGTGAAATAATCAAATTCGATGAACACTGGTAAATGTCTTCAACTTTGAGGGGGTTACAAATGGATTTTACAGCTGCTCCTTATGCTTCCACATGACAAACTCCTTTTTCATTGAACGTCTTAAAGAACAATTTAACAATTCAACCAACCTATACTGAGGACCACTACGTATCAGTTCTCTTCTAGGTGAATGGGTCCAGCAGTGAACAAAACCTTTAAAAAGTTACAAACTGTTTGGAATTCCAGTGCCGTAGTGTTTTCTTTACAGATAATATCTTTTCACGTTAACTAGCAAGTAGGCACCCTCCTGACCCCACTGTTATGTCTCAGTCAATAAGTTCATGACTCTGAAAAGACAAGGACAGACCTCTACAGTTCTTAATTCGTACTTGTCGATGGCACTCACCACTTGGGATGTGTGAATGTACTTCATCTTCCTGCCAGGCTTTGAGCTCCTTGAAGGAAGATTTCATCTGTATTCGATTCCCCACAATTATCTACAGCATTTTGCACAAAAGCAAGCAAAAGATGTGTATTTTTCACTTGCTAAATATTAATCCACTGGCCTGAGCCTCCAGTTTTTTTTTGTTGTTGTTTTGTTTTGTTTTGTTTCGTTTTGTTTTGTTTTTGGTCCTTCCTGAAAAGTTGCAGCTCCCATGCCAAGGAGAGTGGTAACTCTAGACCTCCAAGAAGAGGGCTGAATAGGTCATCCAAATCCCCTTCCTTCCTGCTGGGCACTCCCCTGGCCTCTCCTGGCTTTGCCTGTAGGTGTGTTTTTGGTGCCCTTCAGGTAAGAGGGCAGGGTCCACCCGCTGGTCTCTCTGTTTTAGTTTCTATATATTTTTTTAAGATTTCATTTATTTATTTGAGAGACAGAGTGAGTGACAGAGAGAGTATAAGCTGGAGGAGGTGCAGAGGGAGAGGGGGAAGCAGGCTCCCCGCTGAGCAGAGAGCCTGATGTGGGACTTGATCCCAGGACCCTGGGATCATGACCTGAGCCGAAGGCAGAAGCTTAACCCACTGAGCCACCCAGGCGCCCCTAGTTTGTATTTCTGTAGGAAAAAAAAAATGAGCAAGATGAATTCTGTCTTAGAATGCTTTGGAAACCAGAAGGGAAGTCCGCTCGCTCTCCCATAGCAGGCTTGGCCAAGCGGCCCCCCTCCCAAACCCCACAGGCGTGTCTGTGCCAGGTAATAACGGGTGGCCGGCAGACACCAAGCTCTGAACAGGGAGTAAAGCCACTTGGGTGAAACACAGCTCCCCCTTCCTCCCATTTGGCCTTGGGTGTTCTTGTCTTATTTTATGAGTCTGAATGCAATGAGTCACAGTGAAAAATCTGAATTCTCTAAGTTTATTTGCCATCCACTTTCATCTGAGGCAATAAAAAATAAGTAACTCACAGTGACTTCATTACTTACGTTTCTCAGGTTTGGGGGCATCTTCACAGCCTCCAGTCGCCATGCAGGACATTCAGGGGGTGGAGTGCCCACGCTCAAGTTCATCCACCTAATCTGTCACACCGTGAAGACACGAGTCAGGCCAAGTTCCCGGTAAGAATGCCCCAGAGGTCCTCTGTGAGCAAAGATCTAACCTCGCCTTCTCAGGGGGCTCCTGTTGGAGACAAAAGGCCCCCGAACTCCTTGTTGCTTTCCTGCTTCTGCTCTCAGCTCTGTCGCTGTTTGTTTGTTTCATTTATGTCTATCCCAAGCCCCACATGAATAGGAGATACCTGCCTGAGATCTCAAATTATTTCTAGTCAATTATTGGGAATCACAAATCTATGTTAAGTATTACTGTCACAAAAGGCATAACCTTCTCCAGACATGGTTCTAAATTTTCACCTTTTTCAATTCTTTCTCTCTCCTTCCTCTGTAACCCTGCTTGGTCTCCCCTTTCCTTGCTCCCTCCCACTCTCTTCTGCTTACCTTTTATTGAAAGCCTCACACTGGGATGGATACAGGACGATATGGTCCCTCTACTCATGGGATTTACGTACTACCACACCAGGAGCTATCACGATTATGGACCACTGACCAAGTAAGAAGCACATGCTTGCTCACTTATAGAAACACACAGGGCTCATAATCTACATCATTTTCTCCTTTCTATTGTTCAAATCCACACCAAGAGCATCACTTGGTTCTGTCTTTGGAACACTCATGTCTCCACTCATGTCTTCCTTTCTCACTGACAGCCCTTGCTCCAGACTTGGATCTGGTCCCAGCCAGGGTTGTGGGTTGAATTGTGTTCACCAGAAAGATATGCTTAAGTCCTGACCCTTCATACCTGTGAATGGGACCTTATGTGGAAAGAGTCTTTGCAGACGTAATGAAGTTGAAATGAGGTCACACTGGATTAGGGTGGGTCCTCATCCAAAGACTGGTAGTTTTATAAGAACAGAGAAATTTGGACACAGAGACACCCAAAGAGAAGACCAAGTGACAAACAAAACGGAGATCGGGTCATGTGTCTCCAAGCCAAGAAATGCCAATGATTGCTGGCAGCCACCGGAATTTAGGAGAGAGACGTGGAGCGGATCTCTCTCAGAGCCTCCAGAGCAGTAACTCTCAGGTAGTTCTCCTTGCCTTCTGATAACCTCTCCTCCCATCCCTGGCCACTGTTGCATGCTTTCAGGGATGGGTCAGTGCTGAGCAGAGAACTCCGCCATGGAAGAGGCACAAACATCTGGAGAGGGATTCGGAGACAGGAAATTGATGATGGTCCTTTAAACCACTGGATGCTTGCAGAAATCTCAGGGTGGTCACAGACCCTCCCCCAGACATGGAGTCACGGACTCAAAGCACAGAGAGGCTCCTGTTGCCGTCTGGGTGACGTTCACACAGTCTCACTGCGTCCCCTCTGCTGGGGCCAGAGAAGGCCTGCACTCAGAGGGAGGAAGCTGAGACTCTGAGGGGGGCCAGTCCAGCCACGGGATCTGCACCCAAGACTCCTGTGCCGTAGCAAGTACTCTGCCTCCACATCAGCACGCTGGCTTATTTATATTTTTCCCAGCCCTATCTTGCTGTTTGCTTGTCTGGATTTCTGCATTTTTCCCTCTGCACCTGCTCATCCGGTAAGGTTCAGTTTCAATCTAATTTTATCTGTTATAGTTTTTCCCAAGCACTTTAGCTGAAATAGATCTGAGCTGGCTCTCCTGAACACAACTTAATGGCATACATATAATTCTATTTGGCACAACAGAGGACTTCCTGAGTTATCTCTTTCTTCAATTACTGTCTTGGTTTTCTTTGCCTCTTTTCTGGGTAGTGAGTTTTTCAGCATTGTTGTTCGCTTCCTGGCACGGGCCATAATTTATATTCCTTTGTATGTCTAGCAGGTCCCAGAACAGTGCCTTGCACAAAGAGGCTCAATAAACTCAGATATCTTGGTTCTCAATAACATCATCTGCTCTGGGTTTGTTAGCTTCGGGACATTCCTTAAACATCCCAGCTCCGTTCACTTCCTTTTGACAAAGGAGTCTGACCTAGCAACTCTAGATTTCCTCTAGTCTTATTAGATCAGGACACTGCCCTTTTGGCTAAGAGCCACTCCAGTAAGAGGTGATGTGGGCCTCTTCTGGCCCAATTTCCAGGCACAAGGGGCCTCAGCAAGCTTCACCTCTAACGGGTTCACTGGATAGTGGGGCTATGGTTGTGACCTTGGTGTTGGAAGGAAATGCAGGCCAGGTGTGATGCCGGCAGTGTCTCTGTGTGGCTCAGGTGTCTGCCTGATGTTCTGTCTAGGATATATGTTGGCAGGTGCCAGGTCTCGACAGGACAGATTGGTCTTCTCACATGTGCCCGGAAAGGCTTTATGACACTCACAGAGGGCTGGGGTCCACAGGGTTCTGGGGAATGATATTCTGAATGTTAACAGTAATAAGTCTACGTGTCCCTGTTCACCGTGCCTTCTAGGAAAGCAAGTGACATAGACTGACATAAGTATGTTAGTGTGTGTGTGTATTTGTGTATTGGGGAGTGTTGGAATGGAAACTTGGGGGGGCATTTGAAGCTCTGCTTTACCTTTTCTCATTGAAATGGCTCCCCCCACCCCCACACACAGTATAATCTTGTGAATGCCTTTCCCCAGTGAAGGTTCACGAAACCCTCAAGCTCTGCATATACGAAGTAAAAGAAACTGAATTTTTGTAAACCAGCAGAAAAATTTTTCCAAAGTTTAATTTTAAAAACATAATTATAGATATCCAGATGCCGATCGAATGTGGTGGTTTAGGAAGTAAGAACATTCCTTTGCTGGGTGTAGTAGCATCACCGTTTACTGAACTGCACTGAATTCCCACAACCAAGCATACACCCCAGAGAGAACCATGCAGACATGGACAGAAGAAAATTCTCCATTTCGGCTGCAGTTAGCTACCCCTGGGAGTATCCACACAGTATTACAGCCAGGGAGATGTGGGAGAAGAAGAGTTTGTCTTTAGAGAGGGATCGATTAATTGACAATCATGCATTATTTCAGGTATAATTATATAAAAAACAAACAATGTGAGATGGTTCATTTATTTTTACGGTGAACCAATTTCATTTTATGCTCATTTTATTGCAACTAATTCCTTCTCAGTTTCCTAGAAAGCATAAACACTCCTCGTGTGCCCTCTGAGCACAAGATTTCAAGCTCTGTGCCTTTGTGTCAGAGGCAAATGCAGTCAACATCACTATTTACGGTGACAGTTGTAACAATGAGGGTTGTGATTAGTTATTTGCAGATACTGTTAACAGGGGCAACAAAGGAGTATTGGAGATGCGAAAAGTATGTTGCTACCTTTAATTCCATGTTGCATTTAGAATTCAATGATAATGTCTGATCCATGTCTCTTCTATGTGGTCAGTCTGAGGCCAGTTTCTAGGGCTGTGTGGTATTGCCCCACCCCAACATTCCTGGGGACAGATGGCAGTGTCTGGGGACATTTTTGATTATCACAGTGAGGGAGGATCCTACTGACATCTAGGGGTGAAGGTCAGGAGTGCTGTTAAGTGCCCTACAGCACACAGGACATTCCTCCAACCCAAGTCACCTGGCCCCAAATATCAAAGGGTCTGAGACTGAGACACACCACTTGCTCTGAAGAAAAAGCAATTCTACTCCTCCTTTATGATAACCCACAGTTCACCTTTATGTCCCATTTTGTCCAAGATGGCTCAAGTGTCATGACCAGAGGGTTAATCTCAGGAGACTTTCACCTTCCTGTTTGTTCAGAAACACCCTTGTGTCCAGGGTTAGTGTGGTTTGTCACTGTAGCACTCCCTGGGAGACTAGCTGACATTTCACGCTTCAGTGTCTAAAAAGCTCTCTCTTAGTCTGTCTTCCTGATACTTTGTTGAGACTCGGATTAAACCTTGACTGAGGAGGCTTAGATGCTGGCCAAATTTTACTCTGAAGGATACACCACCTGGAAGCAAGGAAAAGGAATAACAAAAAAGAAAAGGGAAAAAATAGAAAAAAAAAGTTGTTTTCACTTGAAACATTTCCAAATCTTGATGGGGCTCAAATAGAGTATCATTAATTATCTCAACAGCTGAAAATATAATGCGAATGCTAAAAACATAGCTATCAAATGTTATGGCATCTGGGAACCCTAGTGGCTGGCTACTTAAAATGGTTTTTCAGGATAATTTTACTGTACTTAAGCATAACAAGCTGGAGAGAGGCTGGTGGATCTCACAGATGCTTCCCCTCTGGCCCCACTCTCTGCTAGGAAGGAGCCCCAGTGTCTCCAATTCCAAACTGTAGTAAAAGAAATCCAACTCCACACCCATTATTTGGCAATATTTGATCACGGCACCATTGGACATTATTATTTCAAAACCCTATATGGCTTTGTTAATCATACCGGGTGGGGAAACTGAACCACAGCGATGACCACAGAAGGAAGAAGTCAGCTGGCACCTGGTGTGGGGGCTCCTGGACTAACACTTCCCTTTGGAAAAGCAATCCTTCATTCACAGCACACAGAAGGAACACGGCCCAGACTTCTCAGTGATAAGCTCTGTTTCCTAACAGTGTGAGGTTAATGAACCTCCTTATTTTTGGCAGGATGAGTAAGTGGAAAGGAAAAAAAATCTATCCGAGAGAGCCCAGTTCAGAGGCTGTAATTGCTTATGCGACAGTTGGGAAGAAAACCCCTTCCTTTCAAAGCAGGAGGATGGCGTTCTGCATTCCCAAAGCTGGCACCTATGCTTCAGTTAGATAAATAAGAAGAAAATTAAAATTTGATGGATTAAATAAGGGGGTGAACTGGTACTTATTTCCCAACTAGAAATGATCATTTTTGCTCTTTTGAATTGATAATGATCAGCACCAGGTTTTATTCGCTTATGTAATGAGGTTCTTCCTTTTAATTAAAATTGAAATGCTTTACATTTCTTGCCTTCCCTTAAGAAAATCTTTCAAGTGCTTAAGTCCCTGATATTAGAAAGCTTTAATTACACTACGGAAGGAGCAGAGTGGAAAGAGTTGGAGAGGAATGTGCTTCTTCTTCTCCCACAAACATTATCACACTGGAAACTCAAGGTGGCTTGGGGGGAAACATCCCTGAAGGACCATGCATGTGGACTCATTTCCAATTATTTTCCCTGCTTTGACTAATTTCAGAACCTTGTCAAATCATCGCCAAGCTTCCAATATTGACCTGAAAATTTCCTTAAAAATTGTCATAAAAATCAAGCCACAACAGACATCAGGCTTGCACCTGTGTCCCACACAAGTGGGAAATTTGTTTGTATTGAAATAAGGCACCATGTCATCAGGGTTCTCCAGAGAAACAAAACCAATGAGAGATCGCCAGCTAAATGGCTAGATAAATAGGTGGAAATTCTTGAAATTTTATTTTTAAGAGTTTTCTTAAAGATTCATTTTAAGGAATTGGTTCATCCAACATTGGGGCCAGCAAGTCCAGAGTCTGTAGGTCCGCTTGGCAGGCTGGAAACTCAAGCAAGAGTTAATGCTGGAGTCTTGAGGCAGAATTTCTTCTCTGAGAAACCTCAGTTTTTGCTCTTAAGGGTGTCAACCGGGTGAGGCCCATTCATATTATTGAGGATAATTTCCTTTACTTAAAGTCAAGCAATTGTAGATGTAAGTACTTCTAAAAAATACTTGCATAGCAACACTTAGATTGGTAGTTGAATAAATAACTGTGTACTATAGCTTTGTCAAGTTGACACGTAAAACTAACCATGACAGGCATTACGCATGAATATGAGGACAGTTGACAGTGAATTAATGCCCAGAAGGACTCGAAGGCCTGAGCCTTCCTGCCAATTCTACTCCAATCTGTTCTGTTCGAAGGATCTGACCCAATTATTCCATTTTTGATCTGCTCTAGCTTCTCCTTCTCCTCTGGATCAGGAGTAATGTAGCAAGTATGTTGAATTAGAGAACAGATTTCACCAACCTTTGACTGCTTTCAGTGCCCAAAGTCTCTGTCCCATAATTTTTCACTTGACTCCCATTTTTATGGTTTGGCATGTGTAGTTTAACTTGCCTCTCCATTTGGATGTAAATTCCCAAAAGTTAGAGAATATTTAGGGTTTCTTTTGGTATATGTATAATTCACAATCATGGTTCAAGTTGATACTCAGAGAATACAAACACAACTTTAGGGGTGTAGAGGATGGAGAAACTCATAAATATCATTCATTCATTCTCCAGTGATCCAAAATCAGCCATTCTAAATGATCAACTCATCTATTTATCTATTTTTAGTCCATCCATCCATCCATCCATCCATCATCCATCCTCCATCCATCCATCCATCCATCCATCCATCCACTTATTCTTTTAAACTGAGAGACATAGATAGCAAATGACTTATGGAAGAAGAGGCAATATTTTATTGGTAAATTTAGGTTTCTCTCTTAATATTTAGTCTTTTTCTTCTTTGCATTTCATCCACTTAGGTGCTTTAGAGAAGGAATTCCTATAGGTCTTTGAGTTCAATATAGTTGCTAAAATTTGTAACTCAAATAAAAATACACGATTCCTAAAACTGTGACTCTTTTTCTTCACTTCCAATATGGATGTCAGTTTGATTTTCCTGTTACTAAATTTGAGTTGTGAGCACAAAGAAGTGACTATAGCTCAAAAAGCCTCGACATTTACAGTCACAGTTTCTGAAATAATTGGGACAACTACCTGGACAATCTAGTTGCAAGGAAACTTTTCTTAAACTCCCTACATATTTTTAGAAAATCTGGTTTCATTTCTTTAACTAAATTAACCAATAATAACTTATGTCCCCGACTTCATTTTATCAGTGGAGATCTGGTTTTGTATCCCTCAAGAAAAAGTGGAGAATTAGGAAAAATATATTTTGAAACATATCCTTGTGTTCATATTCAAAAGGAGAAAATTTAAATAAAAGGGTATATTTTGTGTATTATTTATTTAATTTGCACATACATCAACCCTACCTCTGCCTACAAAAAAATCTTTGTGACAGAATCAGAAGAGAGCACAGAAGAAAGGAGGTTAAGGAAGAGATGGTATGGGTGGATAAACCTGGACTGTGTCTGGTAAACGTGAGCTGGGGCCTCACGTTTAAGGACACGTTGAAGGACAAATTTAAGCAGAAGTCACCATAGCTGAAAGATGCTGCTCTCCTGCTGCACCTCTAAATGAAGATGCAACGAGAATGATTAGGCATTACTCAATTTACAGTGCTTTTGACAAATATAATCTTTTAAGATCTCCAGGTGTTTAGCTGAAATTCCCAGCATATTTCACAAAGTGGATAACATCGTCTGCTCTTTAATGTTTGTTATGTTTTCTTATCCAAACATCAAGTGGAGAAGTCTATCGGTTTCATACAGTTAACCTAGTCTATAAAAATTCATAGAACTTCTGAGATCAGATGAGATCAGAAACATTCAGGGTGGTATGGACGTTGACAAAAATTCATAGAACTTTATAATGATTCCAACTGCCTTCTCCACCACTATATTCATTGATTCTGCCTAGACATGACTTACAAAGTCCATAAAACATATAAAAGTAAATACACTACTAGATATCTTTCAACATTAGGAGAGAATGTAAAACAACTTATCCCCTATCCTTTGATCCTGATTTATTTTCTTCATAACACCCAAGTCTATGAAATTGCATTACACGTTTTAAAATTTTCTTATTTATTGTTTGTTTCCTTTACTACAAGGCAGACTTGAGGAGGGCAGGGACTCCCTGGTATTATCTACCAGTGAACTGCCAATATCCTGACAGTACTCCATCAATACTTCTGGTATGAATATTGAATAAATGAATTTGGAAACAAGTGTTTTATTGTCAGAATGAATATTTGTTCATGGTTTCATCTAGTACTCCCTGCGTTTACTATTTATCTTGTTACAAGTGACATTTCCAATGTAATCCATGCCCTGTTGAAATCACCACTGGCTGAATGTAAAATTTCCATCAAACTGTACTTGAATATCAATCAAAATGGCAAGAATCCTTTTTGAAATATTAGTTGACCTTGAGCTTGTGTTACATTTGCATAATGAAGTTTTTCAAGTAGAAAACATTTTAAAGAGCACAGAAATGCTCTCTTATAGTCTATATCACGAACAAGAGACAAAAAGACAACATCAGATTAATGAAAGAAGACAAAAATAAAGAAGGTGAAAGATCAAGAAAACTGAAAGCTGGTTTTCTGAAAAGTTTAAAAAACAGACAAACTCTGAGTGAGATTATCCTGGTGGGGGGGGGGGGAAGAGAGGACATAAAGAAACAATATTAAGAATGAAAAAGAACATAAAAGTATAGGATAGAGTCAATATTTTTAATATTGCCAGAGAATATGACACCAATAATTTTGAATCTTAGATAATTTTCTAACAACAATAATTTACCAAAATTGACTCAGGAATAAGCAGAAGATCTGAATAAACCACTTATTGTTTAAAATTGTATATGCAGGGTTGCAGATTGGATAAAACGACAGGACCCATCCATATGTTGTCTACAAGAGACCTATTTTGAACCTAAAGATACACCCAGACTGAAAGTGAAGGGATGGAGAAGCATCTTTCATGCCAATGGGCCTCAAAAGAAGGCTGGGGTAGTGATTCTCATATCAGATAAACTAGATTTTAAACTAAAGACGACAGTCAGAGATACAGAAGGACACTACATAATTCTTAAAGGGACTATCCACCAAGATGATCTAACAATTGTAAATATCTATGTCCCCAATATGGGAGCAGCCAATTACATAGGAAAACTATTAATCAAGATAAAGAGTCCTATTGATATGAATACATTAATAGTAGGAGATCTTAACACTCCTCTCTCAGAAATAGACAAATCATTGAAGCAGAAAATCAATAAAGAAACAAGAGCATTGAATGACACATTGGACCAGATGGATCTCATAGATATATACAGAACATTCCACCCTAAAACAACAGAATACTCATTCTTCTCAAGTGCACATTGAACCTTCTCCAGAATAGACCACATACTGGGTCACAAATCAGGGCTCAACTGATACTAAAAGACAGATTATTCCCTGCATATTCTCAGATCACAATGCTTTGAAATTGGAGCTCAATCACAAGGAAAAGTTCAGAAGGAACTCAAACACCTGGAAGCTAAAGACCACCTTGCTTAAGAATGCTTGGATCAACCAGGAGATCAAAGAAGAACTTAAACAATTCATGGAAACCAATGAGAATGAAGACACTTCACTCCAAAACCTATGGGATACAGCAAAGGCGGTCCTAAGGGGGAAATACATAGCCATCCAAACCTCCCTCAAAAAAAATTGAAAAATCCAGAATACACCAGCTGTCTCTACACCTTAAAGAACTGGAGAATCAACAACAAATCAAACCAACTCCACACGTAAGAAGGGAAATAATCAAGATTAGAGCAGAGATCAATGAGGTAGAAACCAGAGATACAGTAGAACGCATCAATGAAACTAGAAGCTGGTTTTTTGAAAGAATCAATAAGATCGATAAACCATTGGCCACACTAATCCAAAAGAAAAGAGAGAAAGCCCAAATTAATAAAATTATGAATGAAAAGGGAGAGATCACAACTAACACTAAGGAAGTAGAAACAATCATCAGAAGTTATTATCAACAGTTATATGCCAATAAGCTAAGCAACCTAGATGAAATGGATGCATTCCTGGAAAACTATAAACTCCCAAAATTGAACCAGGAAGAAATTGACGACCTGAATAGACCAATATCTAGTAACGAGATTGAAGCAGTGATCAAAAGCCTCCCAAAAAACAAGAGCCCAGGACCTGATGGATTCCCTGGGAAATTCTACCAAACTTTCAAAGAAGAAATAACACCTATTCTCCTGAAGCTGTTTCAAAAAATTGAAGCAGAAGGAAAACTTCTAGACTCTTTTTATGAAGCCAGCGTTACCCTGATCCCCAAACCAGGCAAAGACCCTACCAAAAAGGAGAATTTCAGACCAATATCACTGATGAATATGGATGCTAAGATTCTCAACAAGATCTTAGCAAACAGGATCCAACAGCACATTAAAAAGATTATCCACCATGACCAGGTGGGATTCATCCCTGGGTTACAAGGATGGTTCAACATTCGCAAATCAATCAATGTGATAGAACAAATCAATAAGAGAAGAGAGAAGAACCATATGGTCCTCTCAATTGATGCAGAAAAAGCATTTGACAAAATCCAGCATCCGTTCCTGATTAAAACGCTTCAAAGTATAGGGATAGAGGGAACATTCCTGAACTTCATAAAATCTATCTATGAAAGACCCACAGCAAATATCATCCTCAATGGGAAAAAGCTTGCAGCCTTCCCGTTGAGATCAGGAACACGACAAGGATGCCCACTCTCACCACTCTTGTTCAACATAGTATTAGAAGTCCTAGCAACAGCAATCAGACAACAAAGAGAAATAAAAGGTATCCAAATTGGCAATGAAGAAGTCAAACTCTCTCTCTTCACAGATGACATGATTCTTTATATGGAAAACCCAAAAGACTCCACCCCCAAACTACTTGAACTCATACAGCAATTCAGTAACGTGGCAGGATACAAAGTCAATGTACAGAAATCAGTGGCTTTCTTATACACTAACAATGAAAATACAGAAAGGTAAATCAGAGAATCGATTCCATTTACTATAGCATCAAGAACCATAAGATACCTGGGAATAAACCTAACCAAAGAGGTAAAGGATCTGCAGTTGAGGAACTACAGAACACTCATGAAAGAAATTGAAGACGACACAAAAAGATGGAAGACCATTCCATGCTCTTGGATCGGAAGAATAAACATTGTCAAAATGTCTATACTGCCTAGAGCAATCTATACTTTTAATGCCATTCCGATCAAAATTCCACTGGTATTTTTCAAAGAGCTGGAGCAAATAATCCTAAAATTTGTATGGAATCAGAAGAGACCCCAAATTGCTAAGGAAATGTTGAAAACCAAAAATAAAACTGGCGGCATCACGTTACCTGATTTCAAGCTTTACTACAAAGCTGTGATCACCAAGACAGCATGGTACTGGCATAAAAACAGACACATAGACCAGTGGAACAGAGTAGAGAGCCCAGATATGGACCCTCAACTCTATGGTCAAATAATCTTCGACAAAACAGGAAAAAATATCCAGTGGAAAAAAGACAGTCTCTTCAATAAATGGTGCTGGGAAAACTGGACAGCTTTATGTAGAAGAATGAAACTTGACCATTCTCTTACACCGTACACAAAGATAAACTTGAAATGGATAAAAGACCTCAACGTGATACAGGAATCCATCAGAATCCTAGAGGAGAACATAGGCAGTAACCTCTTTGATATCAGCCACAGAAACTTCTTTCAAGATATGTCTCCAAAGGTGAAGGAAACAAAAGCGAAAATGAACTTTTGGGACTTCATCAAGATCAAAAGCTTCTGCACAGCGAAGGAAACAGTCAACAAAACAAAGAGGCAACCCACGGAATGGGAGAAGATATTTTCAAATGACAGTACAGGCAAAAGGTTGATATCCAGGATCTATAAAGAACTCCTCAAACTCAATACACACAAAACAGACAATCATATCAAAAAATGGGCAGAAGACATGAACAGACACTTCTCCGATGAAGACATACAAATGGCTACCAGACACATGAAAACATTTTCATCATCACTAGCCATCAGGGAGATTCAAATTAAAACCACATTGAGATACCACCTTACACCAGTTAGAATGGCCAAAATTAGCAAGACAGGAAACAACGTGTGTTGGAGAGGATGTGGAGAAAGGGGAACCCTCTTACACTGTTGGTGGGAATGCAAGTTGGTGCAGACACTTTGGAGAACAGTGTGGAGATTCCTCAAGAAATTAAAAATAGAGCTTCCCTATGACCCTGCAATTGCACTACTGGGTATTTACCCCAAAGATACAGGTGTAGTGAAAAGAAGGGCCATCTGTACCCCAATGTTTATAGCAGCAATGGCCACGGTCACCAAACTGTGGAAAGAACCAAGATGCCCTTCAATGGATGAATGGATAAGGAAGATGTGGTCCATATACTCTATGGAGTATTATGCCTCCATCAGAAAGGATGAATACCCAACTTTTGTAGCAACATGGACGGGACTGGAAGAGATTATGCTGAGTGAAATAAGTCAAGCAGAGAGAGTCAAGTATCATATGGTTTCACTTATTTGTGGAGCACAACAAATAACATGGAGGACAAAGGTAGATGGAGAGGAGAAGGGAGTTGAGGGAAATTGGAAGGGGAGGTGAACCATGAGAGACTATGGACTCTGAAAAACAACCTGAGGGTTTTGAAGGGGCGGGGGGTGGGAGGTTGGGGGAACCAGGTGTTGGGTATTAGGGAGGGCACGGATTGCATGGAGCACTGGGTGTGGTGAAAAAACAATGAATACTGTTACGCTGAAAAGAAATAAAAAATTTTTAAAAAAGTGGGAAAGAAGATTAAAAAGAAATTGTATATGCAAACTCATTCAAGCCTAGAAAAAAATGGAAGTCCTCAACTCATTCTGCGAGTTTAGTATAACCTAGATACCAATGCTTCACAGATGAAAAATTAATCTCTCCTTATAAGTATATGTGAAAATCCTAAATAAGACCTTAGTAAATTGAATACTAAAAATCAGTTATAACCAGGAATGAAGCCTGTGTTGACCCCAGAAAATTCCATTAATGCAACTCACCACATGAAAAAAGTCATGTAGAAACACCATATTACTACAAATACCGAAAAGGCAATAAAATTCAGTATCATTCCTCATAAAAACTGGAAGTAAAGAGAAAACAGAAGGGTTTTTTTTTTTTTCCCATCCAGTGAAGGTTATCCTCCAAAAACAAAAATAAAAGCAAAAACAAAACAAACAAACACATAAAAACAACTGTGAAATGCTCACTCTTTGGCTGTAGATGCAGAAATTTAGGGTCTCTGGCCGCTGACGCACCTGGAGAACTTCTCCTGTAGAAGGACTTTGAACTCTAAGGACAGATGATTCAGATAAATTTGAACAACTCCACACCAGCTTTAAAAGAAACTCAGCCTTTGTCACAACCAACTCAGGTTACTGAGTGGAAATCTGGTTACAAGAAGAATTTTTTAAAAGGATAAAATAAAGATTCTTATATAATTTTAAAATGAATGTGTGCTAAAGATTTAGCTCATGGACTAATGGGGGAACCACCAAAGTGCCACAGTGGGTTCCGACAAGAATTCAACATCTACACACAGGAAATCAGAAATGCTAATGCGAATTTACAAATAAAAACAAAATGGGTTAATATTCCTAGAGAAAAGATGAAATGCATTTCCACTGGACACAGTTCATTTGAGTTTTAGGGGTGAAATCAACTGCATGCCAGGCAGCATTCTGTCACTTAGCGGCAGTAAGGGAGCTCAAGGACAATGAAAGACGGAGACAGTCCAGATGGGCTCACTGGACAGGACACTCAGCCATCCTTCTACCCATTCCCAAATCTCTCAGTTTGTCCAGACTGTCTAAACTCTAGTTTAATGCTGATCGGGAATAACTTGATCGGAAATAACTTTTATTCCTTGGTGTTTCTAATTGCCTAGCTTCCTAAAGAGTTTTAATTTTCTTATTTTTATTTTAAATAAGAAACCACAGGAACAAATACACCAATGCTACTGAGATCTTTAGGAAGCCAGGCCACACCCCTGGAGGCCCACCAGTTTCTCTCTGTTGCTGGTGAAACGTGTACGTGGAGATGTATTGGATCAGACTCAGCGCGAGAAGCCACCTCCCCCCCGACCCCGACCCTGCCGATAACATATGTTTTCAAACATTTAAACAAAATATAATACTGTTTTAAGTAGATCTTGACAGTCCTTTCTCCCGGCCCATCTTAACTCCCATCATGTCCTTGTCACGTGTGGAAGTACTCCTGGAACCCCCAAGTCTGGAGCAGCGTCTGAGGATTGCATATCCTAGAGTCTCGTCTCGTGAAGTGCAAGCATTCCCCATTGCCATGTGGTCTGTTCTGGGCTGTCTTATTTGCATAGGGTTTTCCAGGGACGAGGGGCTGAGGGTGGAGTCCTGAGGTTACAGGCTGCAGGGCTTGGCAAGTGGGAGGCTGGCAGGGCAGTCAGGCAACTCGCTGAGGGCGGGAGCAGCAGAGAGCCAACAGCACTATCTGAGCAAAGCCGGCCCTGGGGATTAGAAGCATCTCACAGCGAAGAAACAGGGACCCTGGAAAGAGATGGGGAAGTGCTAAGAGCAAAGGTTACCTCTATGTCTTTTCCCCATCTGATCCATGGTTACCAGTGTGATCCCGTTTGCTGTTTCTGATGCCAAAGACAAAGAGAAAGGGCCTGGAGCTGGAATCACCTACGTTGTTTGTTTAGATACAAGACATTAGTTCTCTGGACCACTGACCTTGTAAAGAACAGAAGGCATTGGCTCTGCCTGCTCTGTATCTTCCAACAGGCTGCAGGCATCCAAGAATTAGCCTCTTGTAATAAAATCAGCCCTTTCAGCCACTCAGAAGACTTAACGATAGGGATCACTACTCAGATTAATTTGCTACCAAATAAAGAATCAGATGCCAAGATAAACAAGTGAGAACAGCCAGCTGGTAGGGTTTGAAAAAAAAAATGCAAGCTTTTCATTTTCTTTTGTTCTGGTATTTTCAATTGAAGTAGGATGCTTCATCTTCTCTAAGATGGTATCTGCTAAATTTTTAATGGTTTTAAATTTGCTCATTTTATTTCCACCAGAAGGGGGTTCTCTGAATAGCCAGCCTCCTGCCACTGTGCCCTGATGGCCCTCCACGGTGCCCAAGGCAACCTCCCAGGGCGGGTCTTGGCCTGGGTTGTACCCTTTATCCCTTGGGCAGTGAATGGGGGTGAGCAGGATTGGTTACATAGTTTGAGCGGCCTGATGCAAAATGAAAATGCAGGCACATTGTCCAAAAGTGTAAAACTTTCAAGACAGCAGAGAATTAAGTCAAGTGTAGAGGCCTTTGAGCACAGGCCAGGGTGAGCACACAGGTCTCACACCCATGAAGCTGGGAATGCTGGTGTGGGGGGTGGGGTGAGCAAATCCTTTCCCCCTGTTGATGTAGTCATTTGTCATGCCGGAGATTTGAGGTTTATCATGTGGAGGTTGGACAGATTCTTTAGTCCAGAAAGCTGAACTAATAAAAGTTTGTGCAGCCAGAAGGAAATGGTCTATTTGCAGAGGTTTCCCCTTGGGTTTGTTTTTTGTTTGTTTTCGAAATCTTCAAGAAGATTCAGATTATTTTAAAACTACTTAATAACTATCCCTGGGGATCTCTCTTGGAGAAGGTTTTTTTCTTTCCTATAGTTTCCATCTACCTCTACGTGTCTATGTTCATAATGTGGATCATTTGGGTAATAGCTTCATGCATTACTGGGGTATTTGAGGGCCCCCATTTGTGTCGGGCCTCCATTTGTTGCCTTTATGATTCTGTCAGCATGAAGCAATCACCCCTGTGGACAGTGCTTAATTTTTAATGCTGTGCTTCTCAAGCAGAGGCGATCTTGGATGCCCTACCTTTTAAGTTAGGAAAACACCGTTCAAGGTGCCAGTCAGATTCTAACCCAAAGGTTTTGAAGTCTTAATGATTAATGGGGTCTATACCTTTTAAATGACCACAATGCAAATCAAATGTTTAAGAGAATAATTCAGGAAAAGGAGAAAATGGCAATCTTCATTCAGATAAGATTTGACCTTCTGGTTAAAAAAAAAAATGTGGGTAGCCAATTATTAAAGAATAAAAATTATTAAAGAAGAATTATGTTACCAGCAACAATCACCGTTTCCAATGTTTATTGCATGATACAAACTTCTGAGGTATCTTTTCCAAGATGTTTTTTTTAATTTTTTATTTCTATTCAGCGTAACAGTATTCATTGTTTTTTCACCACACCCAGTGCTCCGTGCAATCCGTGCCCTCCTTAATTTAGTTGAAACCCAGTAGAGCCTCCCTTTTTGCAGACGAAGGACCTGAAGCCCAGAGAGGTGCAGTAACCACCCAGTTCCACAGCAGAAGGGGCAGGAGGCAAACCCAGCCCCCCAAGAATCTGCCTCTGAAGCCCATGTCTCCCCCTCCAGGCTATTTCTTTGCACATTTGTGCTAGAACATCTTTAACGCATGCAGGTTTGGGTCACCTTCAGCTTTTAGAGGAGCACAGGGATCTGTGGCATTTGTTGGGGTCATGACTCTTTTAAAGTGTAGATTTTATTATTATTTGAATATGGTGAAACCAACCAATCGGATGACTGCCATTGAAAAGATGGTGTGTGGCCCATAGTTCCCAAGAGGAGAGGCCAGGCCACGCCATGCAGGGCCATATGGGAAGCAATCGAGTTGCTCAGGGGACAGAACGTCAGGCCAGGACGTGAGCAAGAGTCTTTATTGTGGTTTCCGTGGGAAGGAACAGATGAAGGAGAGTAACCAGACATAGGATTGGCTAGCTTGAATAATTTTGGTGGGCTCTGAGGTACAGGGGCTTTCTCTGGTTGTCTGGTTCTTGACCCCAGGGGGATCTGTGCAGGAGGGTAGGGGCCCAGAGTGTGAGAGCCCAGTAAACGAGGTGGTTGGGAATAAGTTCTGTATTGGTTGGCTTACATATGGGAAGTATGTTTGCAGGTGAATCATTTACTGTCTCTAGGAATTGGCCAGCCCTGTGAGGGACAGTCTCTCCAGGCTGGCAAGGCCCCAGGAGTCAGAGCATCAGAATAAAGAGAAATGCTAGGACAGTGACCTGGATGATGCAGGCTGACAAGAGATCCAGGAGTTCCTTCCTGGTCTACAGAGTCGCCTCTTGGGAGCAGTGCCCTGTCCTTTGTTAAGAGAAGACAGTACGTCCTTCGAGAATGACCATCTAGAGATAACGCAAAAGTGTGTGTGCAGCCTGTAGAGATGGTTCCGTTCATCAGAGCTGAAACCACAGCTCTTGAGATGTCGATTCAGAAGTGCATGTCACTGGGGAAAGAAGCAATTGGGACCCTTAGTGACTGAGTAATCATGATGATGCTTCTTGGTAGTGAGACAGAGATGATAAGCAATTTCAAAAAGTTTCAAATGCATAATGCTTTTGATTTTCTCTACTCACGTTGTTATTACTACTGTCAATAACCAGAATGATGAGATAGACCTTACACCGGCCCCTTCTCTCCAGCCCCCCAGATGGTCAACAAAAACAGCGAGGGCAGCGGCGGCAGAACATGGCGCTACCTCGCCCCTGCCACACCCAGCAGCAAGTGCAGTCCCTGGGGCCCCACGTCTAGGGTCTCACTCCACCTGTGCTCCACCCTGTCCACCTGCTTTCCAGTAACTAGCCCCCCAGCTGGACTTCCAACTGCCCTCTTATCCCGGCTGGGAATCTGGCAGTCCCAGGGCTTGAGGGCGTAAGGGCATGGAGATGTCTGGGTTCAGAGGGGAGGAGCTCAGTGTTCTAAGAGTGGGTGCTAAGGGTTGGCATTGAGAAGCAGAAGGCAAAGAGAAGATAGATTTGCCAATCGGCCACCGAGGTCTGCCCCTGCATCAGGCCCAGTAGATGAGGACCAGTCTCTAAACTCAGAAACGCAAGGGGTGAATAGGCAGAAGACTCACGGAGTGGATCTGCAGAGCCTGTACGAAGCTCTCTCTTCCTTAATGGGCGCAGAATGTCCAAGTGGGGGGCATGAGGTGAACAGTTTTTCTTCCTCTGGACACGTCAGGCCCCATGAGGAAGTCTCCAAATATGGGATCTCACTTAGTCCTCAGATAACCCAGTGAAGGTTTCCCAGAGCTTGGGTGCAAACATTTCCCATCTAGTCTTTTTTTTTTTTTTTTTTTTTCCCTGACTAAAAGTGGATTCGCCCTTCAAGGTCCATCTTGTCTGGAAGTCCAACATCTCCCCCTTGAGGCTGTCTCCTCTGCAAATTGCTCAGGAGCTCGGTGGGGTTGACCTGATCCAAATGGGCCAAGCTTATCCAAACTACACACACACACACAGCTGGGGTTGGATCGGTGCCAACCGCCACACGGCTTGGGCTCACCCCGGTTCCATCCACCTGAAAGGCTCTGCCGGCCAGCTGCTGACCAGACCACTCTGAATCTTCCAGGGTGGATGATATGCCTCAGAGCAAAGCTCTGCTGATGGGACACCGTGATCTGACCCAGAAGGTCTCAGCAATTAGTGCTCAGCCCACTGGGATACTAAGTGTCCCGCTGTCCCTCTCTCCTATGGCAGCACCCCAAAAGCTCCCTCGGAGCCCAGGGCTTCAAAACCCAAAGACTGACTGGACTCCTTTGCCCAGAAAGCAGAGTTGGCCTCTGCCTAGCCACAGGCACCTCCATCCCCCTCTTGAGCTTTTTCCAATGTCTCAAGCTTACTTTACTCACTGTAGGGAAGGCAAGGGGACGCTCTCACATCGGTCCTGCTAGAACTGATAAAGAAAGAAAAAAAAAAACCAGGAAGAACGTTTACTCTCTCCAAGGGCATTATCTTGCACCTGCCTTCTTCTTCTCCTTTTTTTTTTTTTAAGATTTTATTTATTTATTTGACAGAGAGAGAGATCACAAGTAGGCAGAGAGGCAGGCAGAGAGAGAGGGGGATGCAGGCTCCCTGCCGAGCAGAAAGCCTGATGCGGGACTCGATCCCAGGACCCTGAGATCATGACCTGAGCGAAAGGCAGAGGCTTAACCCACTGAGCCACCCAGGCGCCCTTGCACTGGCCTTCTGAATGGCGCTGCCGTTTCCCACCCAGCCCCTCTGCTTTCTCTTCCCAGCACAAACACCTGTGAGTAGAACTTCAGGCCCAATGACAAACTTGCTTTGCTCCACATACACACCCTAACATCTCAGCTGCCTGGTTCTCTGATACTTAAACCCACTCTTAAGTGGAGATAAGGTCTTTCTTTCTAATATTTTACTTGATAATTACAGCTTTATGATCGACTGGTAGAAATGACATGTTTCACTCCAAATTCCTAGATTCATTCTGCAGTTCTTTGTCAAGTCTGAACCTGTGATGGCCTCGATGAAGTTTTGGCAAACCATAGCCCATGGGCCAGATCCAGGCAGCTGCTGGTTTTGGGTGACTCACAAGTGTCCACAAAAGACTTACTGGAACACATCCATGCTCATTCATTCACATGTTTTCTGCGGCTTTCTTGCTATAATAGCAGAGCTAAAAATTTGCAACAGAGAATGTATGGCCCACAAAGCCTGAAATATTTACTATCTGGCCCTTCACAGGAAATATTTGCTAATCCCCAGTCTAGATGATGAGAGAATTGGTTTCTGGCGCCAACACTTGCTAGTGGGGTTGACACTGAGCTAGTCACTCAATCTCTTTGCACCTCAATCGCCACATCTGTAAACTGGGCATATATCATAATGACCTCAGGGATGTATGAGAGAAAGGAAGCAATACTTGGAAAGTGCTCAGCAGTGTTTTGCACCTAGAAAGCGCTCCATTTAGTAGTTATTGGCATGCAAACATGCAAAATGTGACAATTGGGATCTTAAGGAAAAAATAGTTGACTTTGGATAAACCTCTTGAAACTTTCAGTTCTCAGACTTCCTGGTTGCATCGTGTCTATACAAACAAAATCTGTGCCTTGCGGTTTTTCCAGCTCATGTCCATACGCATATCTTGCACGTATAAGGAGATGGAACAATGCCTTTAACCTCAAACAAGATGATATGTTCCTGAGCATCTGTGTTATTGGCCAATATTACACCAACACAATGTTTGACACCTGTTTTGGTAATGTCACGAAGTATGGCATGTGGAAGGGGACAAGAAGTATCTTTTAAGAAGAAGTCAGGAGAGTCTAAGATAAAAAAAAAAAAAAAGCAGTTAAAATGCAGTTTTCAGATGAGCTCAAATGTAGTCTGTCTCCTACTCCTTCTTGTGGGGTAGATCTGGTCTTTCTTAGTTGAGGGGCTTAAGCACTAGTTCTCATAAGCAAAAGTGCTACAACTTGGAAAAATCATATGCCTTACCTAATTTTAAACCACATTTTGTGGTTCCTGTATTTCCATTTTTCAAAGCAGTAAATAACAGACAATTGCTATTTATAAAAACTTTTATTTGGTGCATCCACTACAAAAGAATTGACAAGAAGGAATTAAAACTCCTGCCATTAGACAGCAGAACTCAAGAACAGGGCACCTTCACTCATTCCTTACCCCTTTCCTTGAGGGTGGCACGTGGGTCTCATGGTTTCACAGGGAGATGGTGTGGTGTTATGGTCATATTGACTGGGGAACCAGAAGACCTGAGCTCTGATGTTGGCTTTGTCACGTAAACTTGGACTACAGACTCAACCCTTCTAGGTCCTATATTCCGGTGATGGTTCATTTTATGTGTCAGCTCGGAAGGCTCTTTTGTATGAGATTAACATTTAAACTGATGAACTTGGACTAAAGCAGATGGACCTCCATAATGTGGGTGGGCCTCATCCCAACAGCTGAGCGCCTGAATAGAACAAAAAGGCTAGCCTTTCTAAGAAAAAAGAAAATTCTACAGAAGGCTGCCTTTGGACTTCATCCGCATAATTGTCTCTCCTGTGTATCCACACTGCATTTTTGGACATGTCAGCCTTCCTAACTGTGTGAGGCAATTCCTTCTAATAAAACTTTCTCCTTTTCTTTCTTTTTCACTTTCTTTCCTCTTTCTTTCTTCCTCTCTTTTCCTTCCTTCCTTCCTTCCTTCCTCAGAGAGAGATCTATATTGACTAATACAGCTCCATTAATAAAATAAGACTTTAGTACAGGCCCTGGAAACTATGATAAGAAGTTAACTATGGACTTACGGACTCATGGGTTGACTGTCATATATAAATACACTTCTCCCAAAACAGATGACTTCATTGTGCTCCTTGCACAAACTAGAGGCCTTCTCATCCTTTGTGTGATTGAGAGTAGAGGTGCTGAGGCCTGACTCCACATGTTCAAATCTAAGCTCTGCCCCTTGGTGGAATTGACCATGGGGGAAAACGACTTAACTACTCTAAGCCTCATTTTCCCCATCTGTAAAGGGGAGATAATAAAATACCTACCTCATAGGGTTATTGTGAGAATTAATGAGTTAATATATGTAAAATGCTTAACAAGGTATCTGGCGCTCAGAATAGATGTAGTTATACTGCAGTGATGAATATATCATTTATACAAGATATTATTGGCTGGAAATTCACAAGTAGTCAAGTAGAGCCTAAGGAAGCAGAAAAAACAACAACAACAATGTGCCTAGTGGGGGAGAGATAATACTTGGAAAACAGAATTAATAACTTCCACCTTTATTCATATTATGTATTTATATATACTTATGTATATACATATTTAATTGATATTATGTAATATGTGGCCAACTTTACTCTGCTTCTTTGTTGAAGGCAAAGGACTTTTTCCAGCAATGCTTTCTGCAGTAAACATCTCTGCCTTGCTTTAGCAGAGCTAACATGGTACAGCTCCTCCAATAGTTAGAGCCCTGAGCAGTGAGATCATCAGTATCCATGTAAATAGACACAGTTTAGCATCTTGGGCTTATATCAAGGAGCTTTTATATGGAAGCAATTACATCCTTGGTGGTGGTAGGGAATAGTTAAAAATGCAAATATATCATTATTTACTAGCTCTTGGAAGTCATGCCTTTTGCATTTCATTCTGAACTTCTTGCTTAATGCCTTTCAAATCTCCCCTGCTATTTTTGGCTTCTCAGAAATAATTCCGCCAAGTCAGAAAATTGGCAGTTAAATAAGTTTCATTGGCCTTTAGATTATTTTATTTCTTAACTTGTATTTTTCCATTGCTCTCTGTTCTTCATTGACTTTCCATTGCCCATCACTTCACACATATAGCATGCAGCATTGATCTTGACACATGATATGCATTGGCTTATCAAGGGTTGATCCATTAGGTGGACTCCAGCCAGGAAAATGTGGGCCATGTCTTTCAATTTAAGGATGTTACATATTGATGTGCTATATGCTATTATAAATAACTTTTAAAACCCATGCATAGAGAAAATGTTTCTAAGGAACATTTAAATGGATTTTCTTTATTTTCAGCTGAATCCCTATTAAGAGTTTAGGTATATGTCACGAAAACAGTCTGTGTCCTCAATAACTTTGCAATTTTAGAAGTTTCCATTTGATTTCACCAGGGTCTTACGATTGTCGCTAGCTCATGGAGAGAATATCCTGAGAAAATCAGCTGACTGTGCCTCTGGGTAGCTCAGGTTCTCTGAACAGAGGAGTAAGACCATCCAATTATGCATTCAACAACTTTTTATAGAATGCCCACCTCGTGCTAGGTACAAATCTAAGCAATGGGTACAATGCCAACCAAGCCCTCTTAGAATGAACATTCTAGTAGAGTGCATAGATAGTCCCAAAGAAATTTTGTAAATAGACAGTGCAATTTCAGAGAGTGATAAACAGGCTAAAGGATCAGAGAAGGAATGTTTGAGGGGCTATTTTAGATGGGTAGTTTGAAAAGTTTTATCTGAGGAGGCAGTTTTTGAACAGAGACCTAAATGAACTAGAAGAACAAACCACGGGAAGGTATAGAGATAAAGGAATCTAAGCACAGAAACTAGTAATACACACTGGGTGCAGATTAACTTGTCATTTCCATTAAAAAACAAGGAGACCATTACAGCATAGCAAGGAGATGGCTGAGGGGAGGAGTTCATTAGGTGGGTGAGGGTTAGGGTTTCAAGATCTTGCAGCTGAAGTAAGCGGCCTGGATCTTATACTTGAGGTGTGAGGGAGTGGAGCTCAGCATATATTTTGGAGGAATATCTAGGCTGACTTTTTCTTAGACTGAATGCAAGATGTAAACAGAAAAATAAAGAGTCAAGGATGATTCCTAAATTTTTGTTCCTTGCCAGTGGGTAAATTTTGGTCTTATTAACTGAGAAGATGAGAAGCTGTATCAGAGGTATTCATACAGGGAAAAAGAAACCACTCTAGGTATTCTGAGCAGAAAGAGCTTTAATATAGGGACTTAACTGCTTATAAAAACATTGGAAAAGCTAGGAAACATGAGTTAGGAGAGGTGTCCTGTGACATTCAGTTCTGTCACCACTGCTGGTCCAGTGAATGCAGATGTTGTTGTTTCCACTCAGAGATTAGGAAAGTACAGGAAATTAGGGGTGATGGTCATAACTGGGCCATAGCACTGAGAGGAGTTATTGCAGTGGACCACGCAGAGGTTACTGCAAAAACTCACGTGTGCCAAAGCTTTCATGTCTAATATTGATGTATGGGGAAGCAGAATATATTCTATTTCTCTTCCACCTTCAAAAATTTCACACTGGAGTTCTTTATTAGCAGAACAGGGATGCAACCAGAAACTGAAAGGCAGATGAACCTGGCCGGTAAAGTTCCCAGCCTTTCAGCTTTTTTGCTTTCCAAGAAAGAGGGGGAGAAATAGAACCTTGTAAACTAAAGGGGAGATAATGAAACATTTTTGGATTGTTTGTTTTGTCGTGGGTTTGGCCTGTGTATGCAAACACATCCAAGGTGGCAGTGTTGAATAGGCAGCTGGACATACTGGTCTAGAATTCAGGGGATAGGTTGAGGATGGGAATGTAAATTGGGAAGCCCTCAACATATGGATGGTAATTAAAGGTATGCAACTGGAAAGTATTACCTGCTTAATAAGTGTAGCTGGAGGCAAGGTCCAGGAACAAAGCCCTATATGCTCCTAGGAAAACTGGGATGTTGGGGCAATTGAGAATTGATTATAGGATTAAGAGAACTGAAGTCAGGATCTGATGTAAGTTCAAAGGAACAGTTTAAGTATTGCAGTCAAGACTACTACGCGAGTCCTCAGAGGTCAGGAAGAAGAGCAAGTACCAGCCAGTGAACTGAGATGGTGGGAAAGCAATGCAGAGAGTATGGTCCTCTGAAAGTCAGGTGAAAGAAGAGAGAGTGATTATTGTGTCCAATACGAAGAAGAGTTTTTAGTGAGATGCAGTATGAGAATTCAACAATAGACTTGGTGAGACGGAAGTTGTAGGTGACCATAACGAGAGTTAGTTTCTAAAATCCTGAATGAAGTAGTCTGGAGAAAGCATATGTAGTGAGAAACAAAAGAGTGAATTTACACAACTCTTCAAAGTAGTTGTGATGTCAGAGGAATAGAGCAGTAGTTGGAGATAACGTAGAATCTAGGGAAGGAGTCTTTTTAAAGAAAGGCTATTTGAAAGCATGTTTGTGTATTACTGAGGATGATGCATGATCTTGGAAGTCAACATGAGAGTGTAGGGCTCAAGACTCAAATTAATTGGTAGGTCATGTGCAACATGATAGGAATCTCTATTCTGATTTCAGGTTATTCTTGACATGGATTTTCTTTTAAGGAAGATACAGACTTCATTTCCAAAGAAAGTACTAGACTGTTGAAATATACACATATGCAAAAACTGAGGAGCAATTCCCAATAAAATGTAAACAAGGTCAATATTTTAGCTTATAAATTATTTCTGCAAGTTCTGAAGACAGTAGATAAATAAAGAATTGCAAAATTATGGTGGGGAAGAGAGAAGAACATTTTTTGAAACCTCCTTTCTATCTGATCTTAAAGAAAGTTAAAAAATGAATTTGTGGAGATTTGGAAGGTGAGCATTCTTCAGGGAGAGGGAAATATGACTTAATGAAAGTGATGCTGAGCAAGGAACCAGCAAAGCATGTTGGAAACATCAAAAGAATTGGGATAGCTGGAGCAGAAGGGCTTCAGTTGGGGGACTTGAATGAGTTTCTTGGCTTTTACTGGTGGACAATAAAAATCCACTTAATGGGTAATAGATACTCTGTCCTCAAAGGAGGGGTTCTAATCAAATACTTTGCCCATATCAGGGATCTACAAATCATTTGATCTAAAGAAATGTTGTTTTTTCAGGCAAACCTTGGAGATCAAGGAAGTTCTTCTGGAATAATAAAACTGCCCATGCCAAAATCTAAAACATCAGCCCAGTATGATCCATTCAGTTTGTGCTGTGTCAACCGCCCTTGGAACAATTTTTATTGCTGGTTCTCATCTGCCTCCATATTTAGTGAACACACACTTAATTGCAAAGCTGTCATCAATAAAAAATCTTATGGTGCCTCATTGCATAAATATCTCTCATGCATGCTAGACATTTTCAAAAGCTTAAAAATTTTGCATCTGATTTGCATTATCTTATTTAACAGAGAATTGACCATACTCCCTCCCAACACAGACTTCAAGAAATTACAATAATTTTTGCAGCTATGTAGTACGAATCTCTCTTCTGAGTTTCCAGTCCTGCTCTATGCTCTCCGAAGAAAACTGGGGCATGGGGTAGGGGAGGTGGGAATGGGAAAGGCCTCTAGGATTGAGAAGATTGAAGTTAAAACTTGAGGAAAGCATAAAGGAATGGCTTATGTATTCCAGTCAGAGCTTTGTAGACATGTCACTGTAATGACCACATTCTCTGGTGAATCTGCATCCATATGGTGCGGAACCCATTTCCTTTCATCTTGGAAAACCCCAACAGACTCATGCCCCTGATTCAGCAGACCATTTCACATGGAAATATCACTCTGTGTGAGTTAGTAAATAATCAGTGACCTTAGAGGAAGAAATGTGTATAACACGTTGAAGGACTTAATAAGAAGGTAATTGATGCTCGCTTTTTCTCGTTTTTTAGTGAAGTATAAGCATATCTCATTTCATTGTGCTTCTCTTTATTGTTGATATTGTGGGTTTTTGGTGTTTTTTTTTTTTTTTTACAAATTGAAGGATTGTATTAATCGTGTGTTGTACAAATCCATAGGTGCCATTTTTTCCAAAGCATTTGCTTACTTTGTGTCCCTGTGTCAAATTTAGTAATTCTTGTAATATTTCTAACTTTTTCATTTTTATTGTCTTTGTTATGATGATCAGTGATCTTTGATGTTATTATCAAAATTGTTTTGGGGTGCCACAAACTCTGTCCATATAAGACAGTGAACTTAATCAATAAATGTTGTGTTATGATTGCTCTCTGACTGCCATTCCCTCACCTCTCTCCTTCTCCTCGAGACACAACAATATTGTATATTGAATATTAACACCAGTTAGTAACCCTACAAGGGCCTCAAAGTGTTCAAATGAAAGGACGGGTCACACATCTCTCATTTTAAATCAAGAGCTAGAAATAATTGAGCTTATTAAAGAAAGCATCTCAGAAGCTGAGATAGGTTGAAAGCTAGGCCTCTCGCACCAAGTAGATATCCAACTCATGAATGCAAAGGAAAAGTTCCTGAAGGAAATGAAAGTGCTACACTAGTGAACACACAAATGATAAGAAAGCAAAACAGCTTTACTGCTGATATGGAGAAAGTTTTGGAGATCTGGATGGAATAGCAAACCAGCCATAACATTCCCTTAATCCAGAGCAAGTCCCCAACTTTCTTCAATTTTATGAAGTCTCAGTGAGAGGAAGCTGTAGAAGAAAAGTCTAAAGCTCGCAGAGGTTGGTTCATGAGGTTCAAGGAAAGCACTTGTGTCCAAAGCATGAAAGTGTGAGGTGAAGCAGCAAGTGCCTGTGTTGAAGCTGCAAAGCTAGTGATGTAGAAGATCTAGCTAAGATAGTTCATGAAGGTGGCTACACTGAACAACAGATTTCCAGTGTAGACAAAACAGCCTTCTGTGGGAAGAGTCACCTAGGGGTTTCATAGCTGGAGAGGGAAACTCAGTGCTTGGCTTCAAAACTTCAATGCCAGGCTGACTCTCATTAGGGGTTAATGCAACTGCTGACATTAAGTTGAAGCCACGGTACATTGGCCACTTGGAAAATCCTAGGGCCCTTCAAAACTTACACTAAATCTACTGTGCGTGGGCTCTATAAATGGTATAATGAAGCCTACATGACAGCTCAGCTCTTTGCAACATGGTTTCCTGAACATTTTAAGCCCACTGTTGAGACCTACTATTCATTGTCAATGCACCTGGTCACCCAAGATCTCGGATGGAGATGAACAACAAGATGAGTGTTGTTTTCACATCAGTTAACACAACATCCCTTCTGCAGTCCATAGATCAAGGAGTCATTTTGACTTTCAAGTCTATTATTTAAGAAATACATTTTGTAAGGCAATAGCTGTCATAGACAGTGATTCCCCTGATGGATCTTGGCAAAGCAGACTGAAGGACTTCTGGAAAGGATTCACCATTCTAGATGCCATTAAGAATACGCATGATTCTTGGGAAGAGGTCAAATATCAACATTCACAGGAATTTGGAGGAAGATGATTCCCACACTCATGGATGACTTTGAGGGGTTCAAGATTTCAATGCGGGAAGTCACTGAAAATGTGGTGGAAACAGCAAGGGAACTAGAATCAGCGGTGTAGCCTGAAAATTGAACTGAACTGCTGCAGTCTCATGATAAAAATTGACCAGATGAGAAGTCGCTTCCTATGGATGAGCCAAAGAAGTGGTTTCCTGAGATGGAATCTACCGTTGGTGGAGACGCTGTGAAGTTTGTTGAAATGACAACGAAGGATTTAGAACATTATATAAACTTAGTTGATTAAACAGCTGTAGGGTTTGAGACTATCAACTCCAATGTTCAAAAAGTCCTACTGTGGGTAAAATGCTATGAAACAGCATCACAGGCTACAGAGAAATCACTCATGAAAGGAAGAGTCAACCTATGTGGCGACCTTCATTGTCTTATTGTAAGAAATGGCTATGCCCACTCCAACCTTCAGCAACTACCACCCTGATTAATGAGCAGCTGTTAACATCAGGGCAGGACCCTCCACCAGCAAAAAGATTAGGACTCATTGAAAGCTCAGATGATTGTTAGCATTTTTAGCAACAAAATAAATTTCAATTAAGGTGTGTACATTCTTTTTTTAGACATAATGCTATTATACACCTAATAGACTATAGTATGATGGAAGTGTAACTTTTATATGCACTTGGAAATCATAAAATTCATTTGACTCATTTTATTGCAATACTTAACTTTGTTGGAGTTGTCAAACAGAACCCCAATACTTTGGAGGTGTGTCCATAATGGACAATGACTCCTCCATGCTGTGGCTTTTGTGTTGTAAAAGAAACATAATTATTTAGGGTTCTTGGAAGATGAGGTTTCCTGGAAACTTATTTTTGTGGGGGGGATGGGTAGTTGGCAATGCAGAGAACTACAGAAGCAAGCTCAGGGAACAGAAATAAAAATGCTTTAGGGGAGGTAGGAGAATTCCATCCAGACAATGAACACACACACACACACACACACACACACACACACACACACACACACATCTTGTTTAAAAGCATTAAAGCAATTTAGAGTCTGTAAATCTCCAGCACATAGGGCCCTACAAGGTTGATTTTGTTATCTTAAAGGGAAAGGCTTGTCCTCGGTAATGGATGCAGTTCAAATTCTTGTAGATATTCAGCTGGTGTGCGCTACTGATGTCTTACCAAACTTGAGGATCTTTAGGACAAAATATTCTGAGTTTCTGTATGGGGAGCACTGACTCCAAATGAGCTCATGCTGCTGCCTGCCCAGTTCTAGGGACGTTTTAAAGTTGTAATTTTATTCCATGTCCAGTGATTCAGAAAATACAGAGTTTTGAATTTTGGCCCTAGCTAATGAATCCGCCGGTGTTGTGGTGGCTTTTTAAAAAATGTGTCACTGCTCTTGATAATTTGGCTTGTCCTTCATACAGTTCTCTTTGTAGTTTAGGACTGCATGTGGAATTTGGTTTGGCATTTGGTCGATCACTGAGATCTCCTCCAGTCTGGGGTTCTTTGTCTGGCTTGCACTGCACACCACATTCTGCATGTGGGATGAGCTTTGTCACCTCTAAACACCCAAAAGCCACCAGGCTTTCAACAAATATAACTGAACGAGAGACAAATCTTTCATGTGCAGATTTTCCTGCTCTGACATACGTAGCAGAAAAACCCTCTGAATGCCTTCTCAGAATTAAACCCTTGGTTGGCTCTGACCTCCTTTGAAGAAAGGTGTGGCTTTCCAAATAGGTCTGTTAGTGTTGAGAAGCCAGCATCTTTCTAGAGACAATTGTACCTAAAGTAAAGCTATGCCTTGTGCTATTGAAAGAACAACAGCTCCATGGATGTGTGTGATTTCACTGCAGCGTCCTGAGGCAGAACCCTGTATCCTGCGGATGCTCTGGGACTCGAGAATGTGACATCTATGTGTTCTCAGCCTCTGTGACTTCCACCCATTTTGGAGCAGATAGGCTGAGCCAACTTCCCTTGACACCCTCCAAGGCAGAACCTAGCACAACTAGTACCAAGATGTCCTCAGCCTCAATATGCCTGTCTCATCAAAATACAGTGATGCTGGCTCACTTTCCCACATTCCCCCCTGAAACTAAATTTACTCAAGGAAGTAGATTTATGAACATTTTCAAACAAACCCCAGGGTTTTATACAGGCCATTTAGCTTTGGACTTTGTTCTTTTTTTTTTTTTAAGATTTTATTTATTTATTTGACAGACAAAGATCACAAGTAGGCAGAGAGGCAGGCAGAGAGAGAGGATGAAGCAGGCTCCCCGCCGAGCAGAGAGCCCGACGCGGGGCTCGATCCCAGGACCCCAGGATCACGACCCGAGCCGAAGGCAGAGGCTTCAACCCACTGAGTCACCCAGGTGCCCCTTTGTTCTTATTGTTTAAGGCTCTCACATGACTTATTCTCCAGTTTCTATATTATTGAATGAAATGTGTTGGTCCTCACCCCTTCTGTCAGGATGGGTTGAGTGAAGAGTCTTATCAGATTCCCAATCTGTTCCAATTACAATTCAACAATTCCAGTCCAATAACACGTGGCCTCCAGCATCCGCAGGAGGCTAAGCATACATTTCAATGTGAAATCAATTTCCCTGCAGATAGACCGTCAAAGAGGTTACTGTAGGACACACTCATTGTGTGTTGCCAGCAGCGCAGGAAGGAAAATAAGGGGGAAAAAAATCTCTCTATGGGTGGATTTCTTTTTCTAGAAGGAGGGAAAAGTGCCCATGTCAAGTCAGCAGGTGCTGAAAACAAAACACTGTTAAAGGTCTTATTTCAGGGGAAACTGAGTCTGAGGGTTCTCTACTCACAGGTTCTCAAGTGTAGTCTGCAGCTCATTCCAGGAAGGGTTTGGGGAAAGGCATCAGGGGACTTGCAAAGGGGAACACCCTGCACTGAGGCTTGACTTGGCCAAAAGTCACCTGCAGAGGCCCAGGTGGTACAGCTTCTCTCCCTCCCCACGATGCACTGCTGGCAGCAGGCCCATCCCATCCCTTCCCTTCTGGCTGGTTCTCAAGTGTGCTGGCAAAAGGCATGAGTTTGGGAGTCAGGCCAACCTTGCTTCAAACCCTGGCTTTGCCAATTACCAGTAGACTGACTTTAGACCTCTTGCGGATTTGAAGGATTTAATAAGACGTTTGGTGGGAGATGCTTAGCTCATAGTGTATCTACAGGACGGCGGTTTCTTCCACCTCTGGTCTCAGTCCTCAGTCCCTGGTGGTCTCACAAGTAATTGGGACACAACTGGAAAACTCAAATTTAAGGGGCAGAGTAGATTGGATCTGCTTCTGAGACCATCCACCTCGTGGGTGAGGGAAAATTCTCTAGGCCACTAGGGGGCACCAATTACATGGAAAAGAAAGGGTTGGAGGCTCGATCCTTTCTACTGCAATATATACATATCATTTAACCAATTTAGTTTCTTGGAGCAAAGTTTGGGAATGCTTGATGCAGAAAAGTGCCGAGTTGAGTATTTCTGCTGGGAAAGGTGGGTACACTTACACATCATTTGAAGAAAGTTTTCTTAGATTGTTCCTGTGTGACTCACTAGCTATTGTAAATGTACAATTTAAAAAAAAAAGCCCCTTTTACTTGGTCCCTTTTTTTCTATATGTATGCTACAACTGAAAGAGACAGAATTCTTGGGGCGCCTGGGTGGCTCAGTGGGTTAAAGCCTCTGCCTTTTGCTCAGGTCATGATTCCCAGGGTCCTGGGATCAAGCCCAGCATTGGACTCTCTGCCCAGCAGGGACCCTGCTTCCCTCCTCCCACCCCTGCCTGTTTCTGTGCCTGCTTGTGATCTCTGTCTGTCAAATAAACAAATAAATCTTTCTTTTTTTCAAGAGACAGAATTTTTAGTGTATGGAAGAAAGAAATATCTTTACCTTAAAATATTTCAGACTTTCTGAGCCAACCAAATTTACATGAGACCTTGCCATCTAAAGCCTTTTGTAACTAAATCCTGGGAAGCATGAGATGCAATGGGCGTCCTGAATCCACAGTAGGCAGGAGGGAAATGGAGAAGAGTGAAAAGTATGGCAAATTCGCTTGTTTAGCACAGGACACACAATGTCTCCAGGGTATGAAAGCTATTTCGCAGAGGCGGAAGAATTGGTGTTGTCCATCCCTGGTGGGTAAAGGAGTCTGTAGGGCTTGTTGGGCATTGACCAAACCTCTCCGATATGGCCAAGCATCTTCTGCTTCAGAATTCTCCAGGCTGTCTGTCAAGACTCCAGGCTCTGGGCCCTAGTTCAAAGTTAATCAGACTCTCTTGATGCATAGAATATGCAACAAATCCATAGGTGGTTTTGCATTCCCTAAATTTCAGAACCACCTCTTGAGAAGATAATAATTCTATCTCCACTGTTGGTAAGAATATATTTAAAGACGTCTCCCTAAAACTTTGTCTCAAAAAGTCGCCACCTTCTAGAAGAATCTTCGAAAGGTCTCATCTCACAGCAAAGCCCCGAATGATCAGAACCGTTTACCCTGAGACTCTTTATGCCCCCAGAATCCTACACCATGTCTGGCACACTCTGCTAGAGCTGATTCCTTTGTGCCCTTCCCATTTGTGTGCTAAAGGGCTCAGAACTGCATTTTCATTTTACACTTGCCCCTCCCAATTCCAGTGCCAGTGCTTGTAGGCTGACTGCATGGCAGGTGTGAAAAGCTAAGGCAGAAGCCAGGCCTATGTGGATCCAGTTCTGTTTCGTGACTGTGTTATCTTGGACAAATGCTAATATCCTCTCAGCTTGAGTTCTTCCATCTACAAAACAGAATTATTAAACCTTCCCGGTGAGATTGTTGTAGAGACCAAGTGAATTCATCTAGCATATGCACCTGGCCTTGGTCCTGGCAGTAGCTCAGTCGACACAAATAACTTGCACCAAAATTACTGTGAGTAAATTGCACCTAGTTCTTGAAATATATGGTACATTTAATTGAACAAAAGAGAAAGCATGTTTCTTGAGTGACTCTTACATGTGCTACCCAAAGTCCATGTTTACAAACATATCTTTGCCCAGTAGTAATTCTGAGGAAGCCAATTAAGTAAGATTTTGAAAGATGAATCAAAGTCAACTTACGCCAGCTAAGCATTTCTATGGAGAAACTGGATCCCCTTTTAGAGTGTCTGGAGGCTCAGAGCCCGGCCCTGTCTCCTAACGCCCGAGAGCAATGTGTCTTGGATAAGTGAGCAGGAGAGCAGATGAGCCCCTTGAGAACAGAGGCATGCTGGCACTTTGTCTCAACCTGTATATGTTCTTCTATTTTATTTTATTTTATTTTTTAAGTAGGCTCCATGCCTAATGGGGGGCTTGAGCTCATGACCCTAAGATCAAGAATTGTATGCTCCTCCCACTGAGCCAGCCAGCTGCTCTCGTATGTGTTATTCTAACAGCAAAAAGGTTAGGAGACAGAGCCCTTTGCTGGCTTACCTACTCCCTAGTGATCTTGACAAGTTACTGAAACACCTGAACTTCAGTTTCTTCCTTTGAAAAACAGGATAAATAAAATCTTAAAAATAACGACAACAACAAAAACCCTCAGTGTGTCAAATAAATAAAATCTTTTAAAAAAAGAAAGAAAAACAGGAGGAGTAGGGGTCGTAAAGCATCGTTTGTGGGATGGGGTGGAAGTCTAAATAAGCTTCTAACAGGTGAAAACTTTTTGTACACTCTAAAGTGGTATATGAACGCAAGACACCTTAACACATTGTTGTCCAGCCGGTGATTCCCAAAGGTGACCAGGGAATCCCAGTTCCTCAGGGGTAGTGAGGGGTTCTTTGGTATCTCTTTGAACCTCAGGACTTATCAGAGCCCTTAATGTGCTAATAAATGTCAGAATTGCAAGAGGAGAACACAGTGTGCAGCATTTCCCAAACACAGCTGTCCAGAAGCGTTTCCCGTAGAACCTCTTGGAGGACCCCGGTGTGTTGGAGGGCATGCCCGGCGACACACTGGGTGCTTGGGTAGACCTGAACCGGCTTCCTGGGCACACCGCTCATGCTCACCCATCTGCTGTGGCCTCTCTACCCCGTCACACACACGGGGTTCCCCGGTCGAGCAGCAGGGAGAAGATCTGAAGAGGCTGGCCATCTGGTTCTCATCCGGCTTTCCACTGAATGGCCGTCCTCCTTTGGGCATCTCTACATAGTTCTCTCCAGAGCTAATGAATCTGAAGGCAAAGTAATCGACCCCAAATTGAGCGTTGCAGCTGTTTTTCCTCCTTATATTCTTTCTTCTTCTTTGCCTTCATCTCCTCCCTCCTCCTCTTCCTCCCTGTTTTTCTTCTCTCCCCTCCTTCCTCCCCTCCTCCTCTCCCTCCCCCCAACTTTTTACTTAATGATTTGAAGGTCTATCTTTTTAGTGTGATGGCACTGCTCACCTGGGCCACAGTTTACAAACTGCAAATGAAACACACATCTCAAGCTGGAAATACCGCTCTTCAGCTTTGTTAAAGTAGATTCGTTTCCAAGCGCAAGGGGGTTATTAGCCAGTTAGCTAACATGAGTCAATTTTGATTTCTTTCTGTGCCGGGTTGAGGGACCAGTTCACACTGGTAATCATGACACAGCGGCCCCCGCTGAAGCTGGGGGCTGCTAATTCGAGGGGCTTGCATGACGTGGAACTCCTCTCAACCTGGGAATGCCTGGTGCCAAAACCTGGGGTTTAGGAGACTAAGAAACTCATCAAAGAGCCCACAGAAAAGGAAGGTAGAGGCAGTGTTTGAACAAAGGTTTGCAGAGTGCAAAGCTGCCCGGCAAATCGGAAGCATGGGAGGCAACCCCCTGTGACCCCACAGCCATCTCTAGCGCCCCCACTCTCCACCTTGTCCAGCCGCCCCTTCCGTCTTTGCTAGGCTATATCCCCTCTCCCTTGTCTCTTGTCCCTTTCTACTCCCGGAGAACCGTCTCTCCCAGTCCCAAATCCTGCCACCCTTGGTGACTGAGAAAATCCGAAAGCTCCTCGTGCTCAGCCCAAAGGAAGGAAATGACACGAATAAAAACCCTTACTGTGTGAGATGAGATGGTTTCGGAGCTGCCGCATGAGCGTCCGGCCCCCCAGGTATAGAGGGAAGAAACCCCGAGCCACAGGTGACATTGAGTTTCAGTTTTGCATTTCAGAAATATTTTTCCTGAGAGACAATGGCCTGATTTCATTTCATCAGACCCAGTTCTTCCCGATGGGGTATCGATACTTAATGACATCAAACCCCAGAGATTTTGCCAAGGACCCATTGAGAGTGAGACAAACTGCCCCATGCTACACCCATGGGCTCTCCTTTGGGGGACCACCATGGCGGTGGGGGGGGCTTCCAGTCCTGAGAAGTGCCAGGGACACCTGTGATGCTGGCCTTACTATGGGTGCATGGGCACGTCTGTACTCACCATCGAGGCACTTGGGGAAAAGTCTGGTTACAGAGCACCCCATTTTTCTTTCGACAATAGACAAAAGACAACAGGTAGACACATAGATGGAAAAGGAGCATGCAGATTTCAAAGGCCTGAGAAGGACAGGTGTGTTCACCCTGACTCACCTGCCTCACCCTGACTCACTGCCAGCAGCTGGAGGGCCTGCCCTACCTTGCAGCCCTCCCTTTCTGTAGGCTCCAGCTCACCTCTCCCGAGCTAAAGGTGACATGTGGCCCGTCTTTGATAATGTGACAGGGACAAAGTGCAGCTCCCGCCAGCATAGGGACAGTCCTCGGGAGCCACCTGGGTCCTGGCGCCTGAACCAGGCAGGCTGCTCGCCCACTGGCTTTCTGGTTTCTATCCCTCCCGGGCCATCTGTTTCTCACCTGCCTGATAGCTGCAGCCTGCTTTCCATCTGGTCATCTTTCCAAAAACATGGGAAGTCGAGTATGACAAATGGTGATAAATGGAAAGAAAGGAGCCACAAAAGTTTCAAAGTTGATCACCAGCAGATTTGCCAACAATTATAAATTTTGCAGGCCTTTAATTAATTTTCATCTACATGCCAAAGCGATCGATTGTCTTAAAGACCAGCATGCTTTATGTTTCACTTGCCGAGTCAGTCAGAGGCCAGACGGTGACGCTGACCTTTGTGAGCTCCTCATTCTTCCCAGGAACTGTATATTCTAGGAAAAGTCAAGCCTCTTACCTTTAATGCGGGCACTTGGGTATTTTTTTTTAATCACACGCATACACACACAGCCTGTGATATGCTGTTTGGTGTCAGCTAGTGATAATAATGAGGATGGTAATTTTGTACCCAAAGAGAAGTAAAACCTCTGTGTAGGAAGGCAATCCTTTGCGCTTCTGTCACTCAGCCTCCCCAGAGGAAAGGCACTCATAGCGTCTCTCTCCTCTTCAGGATCTGATGCAAGTGGCACCAGCACCAAGGGGACCTCTGAACATCTCATGGAGGCCTGGATTCTGTGGGTTCCCAGCTGCCTCGCAGCTTGGGGATACTTGCCTTGTCCCTCAGGATCCACCAAATGCTGGCTTTTCCCTTGCAAAGTCACAAGGGTGTGACAGTTGGAAAAGGATAGCTGTGACCGTGACATGGAACCCACATTCTTACCTTATCAGACTTCTCCAATTTTCTAGTGGAAATGAAGCTGTGAAGCCATCCCGAGTATGGTCATGGCCGAGTCTGGTTCCTTTCAGGGTCTGACTCTGCTAACAGTTATCAGGAGACGGCGGTGGAGGAGGGTCTGGGGAAAGACAGACCCTGCAATGAATGCCATGCCAGTAATTATAAAAAATGATCAAAAGACTCGACATGAATGGAATCAGCTATTTGCCAAGCACTGTGCCTCTATTGTCTGCTAGGCACTCTCCTGTTATTGAAATACTCGTGTTTTCATAAATCCTGTTCTAATTCAAGGAAGATGTCGTTTCAAATGAACTCCATCAGATTGCAGGCACAAGGGGTTTCTGGCTAAGAATCAAAGTACATGCCCGGATCTTCTTGTTCCCATGTTCCTTATTCTTAGTTGTTTATGGATGCAGAACACGCTTAACTTTCTTCTCCGTTCTGTTTCTTTGGGGATTTAGAATAACAAGAGCTAGTTCTCACTCTGTGCCAGGATCTGCAGCACATGCTTTATACGTCTTAACTCACCGAGCACAGAAAGCAAGGGCATGGTGTTGGAGCTGCTATCATCAGGCCCATTTTACAGATGTGGACATTGAAGCACAGAATGGGTTCATTTGCCCAGGGTAGCAAGCTGTCTAGAGGGCATCCAGATTTGAAGGAGAGTGAGCTAGTGCTGGGATCTGTGTTTCTCAACGTGTTGTTGCTACACTCTCCCTGAGAAGGCAGAGCGGGGGGGTTCTCAACGGGTCACCATTTTGTATTTGACAAGGGACATTTGGCCCTGTTTAGAGGACTTTTTGTCTGTCACAGCTGGAGGGGCACTACTGGCATTGAAGGAGTGGAGGTTAGAAATGCTGATAACTCCTGTAGGGCATGGGATGCCCCCACCGCAGAGCCACCTGCCCCGAAATGTCAGTAATGCTGATGTTGAGAGCCCTAGTAAAGAGAAATCACAGGACACACACACATTACAGACACATAAATAAGGTATCTGTCTATTACCTGTCTATCTGTCTGTCTCTCAACTATTCTATGACCTCCCTCTGCTTTTAGACGATAACTAGAAATCCTAGTCTTTTCAAAGGGCCTTTAAAATATTCATTGAGCACTGGGTGTCATACACAACTGATGAATCATTTGAACATTGCATCAAGAGCTAAGGACGTACTATGTGTTAGCTAATTGAATTTATATTAAAACTAATAAAAATAAAGTATTCCTTATTTTGAAAGCCTTGGAAAATAATTTTTTTCAAAGACAGAAAAGTAAACGACGAGTTATCGTTCCTTAAAAATGCAGTGTGTTTGTGTGTGCATGCATGTGTGTATGTGATTGGCTCCCACTTCCATTCCTGTGGACTTTCCCTCGACTATGGAAAATTCAGGTCTTTCCCTGAGACCTTGTAGCTGTGGCTTTGTCCCCACTCAGCCTTTGAGAAAAGACCGGGGCTGGGGTAGATCATGTGGGATGTGCCACGTCCTCGGTCATTCTAACTACATCCAACAGACCTTACCATCCTGTTAATGACATTGCATATCATACCATTACACCTTATGTATTATTACACTTTCCTTATTGCATTAACATGTTACACATTCCATTACTGACATATTATACATTACATTAACATGCATTGCATATTACATTAACACAATATTGCATTATACAAAGTGCACATTCTGTTAATACACATGACATCTTACACTAACACAATACGTATAACGTTATTAATGCATTTCATATTACATTAATAGCACATTGCCCGTTATATTAATACCCATTACATAACTCAGTAATACACTCTGTGTATTATACTAACACCCTCTACATTACGTGACTAGCATGTTACATCACACTTATACACATATATTATGTTAGTAACTCACCACAGGTTTACAAGACTCATTACATGGATAATATATCACATTAGCACACATTACGTATTATACTAGTGACACTACATATTATATGATTATCACATTACATGTCACACTCATCCTAGAGGAAATCTCATCCTTTTCAGAGCCCGACTGTTTCAATATTCCTGGTGCTTGTCACCTCTGGTGCTGCTTGTCACCTGCAGCTAGACAAAACTGGTTGCACAAATTGCTGACAGTTCCTTACAGGGCAGCTCCTACCCCCTCCCACACAGGCCCCTGAGCTGACCGGGACTGGGCGTGTGGTCTCCCCAGATGTTCCTTTGTGCTATGCACCCAGTGAGACCCTAGTCCTCTGAATCACTCCCCACAGCTGGTTCACTGGAGGCCACATACCTAGCCAGGGAAGCAGGTGAAAAGGGTCAGTTCCTGCCCCCGTGCAGGGCCCACCCAGCCATTCCACAGTACTCTCACTACCTATCAGGTACCAGGCCCTTAACTAGGTAGGGAGGGTGTGTGACATAGAAGACAGGGTCCCCGTCCCCCGTTGGGCTTGGGTCTGGCTAGGTAGAGGTAAGACTGCAACCAAAATACCCACTAATTACTAACAACTGAAGACAGTGTTGCATTATATCTAGCTGGGGAAAAAACCCACTTGTTGCCACTTCTTTGGGCTTTGCACTGGTTTGGGGGAAGCTTGCCTTCCCCCCTCCTCCTTCTTGGACCATTCTGTCTCAGATCTTGCCTTCGCTGTGTCTGTCTCTCCTGCAGCATGTGTTTGTGGACATTGCCCACATCCCTCAGACCGGGTACAGTGAATCCGAAAGGCGAAAGGTGCTTAAAGCTTTTAATTCCATGGAGCCTCATCAGCCCGATGAAAATGCTTAATGAAAGTGGGTGTTTGAGAGGAGACACCTGTTTTATGTATATGCAATTTGATGGCCCATTTGGGTAGAAACCACTCTAGTGCCCATTTAAGCTTCTCTATGGTTGGGCAGACAGCTGGCTGCTTCAGGAGCTGATTTATGCTGCTCCCATGTAGAGACCCCCACAGTCCCACCAAAATCTCAAAGGCTGAGAGCCCATTTCTAGCCATGCAAGGATACTAGTGGCACAATGATATTAACAGAGGTTTCACAGTAAATACACTAAGGTATCTGCAGCTATCAGATACCAGGCATGATCTGAGCTCTCAGATCTGCAAGCATGATCTATGTACTTCACCCTTAGTCCTCCCCCAAACACTGCAGAGATCTATCACCACATCTGCCTGGAGGCAGAGATTCCATTCTTCCTTTTTTCTCATGGAATGTTGGTCATCATATTCTTTTAAAAAATATTTAATTGATTAATTTATTTGAGAGAGAAAGAGTGAGAGAGAGAGAGAGAGAGACCACAAACGGGGAAGTGGGAGCAGAAGGAGAAGCAGGCTCCCTGCTGAGCAGGGAGTCTGATGCGGGGCTTGATCCAGGACCCTGGGATCATGGCCTGAGCTGAAGGCAGAGGCTTAACCTACTAAGTCACTTAGGAGCCCCTTGGTTCATCATATTCTGAGCAACACCTAGTGCCCAGTCCTGCCTGTCATCCTTCCCTCATGGTGATGCCAGTCTGGGGAAAACCCACTGTACCTGCTTTGTGTGGGCCCACCTCTGGTTATACCAGTGGACTAATGCTGGGTGGGGAAAGGAGGGTAGGGAGTGTCAGGTGCTGTTCCACCGCCAGGCTTACCTGGGGCTCTCTGGGAGAGACTGGTTCCACCATCTTATTCAGGTAGAGACATTCAGGGTTCAGTACATCCCACCCATGGCCACACCTGACACTCCCAAAATCCATACTCGAAGATCTTTGAATATGCATCCCACCTGCAGAATTTCAGGAGATTCTAAGTGTATGAAGAATCCTAAAACATCTTCCAAACTGGTACACTTTTGAGAGTAAAGGGTTGTTATTAATAACAGGCCAACAGGTGGAAACTGGACATAACTCACCTTCTCTTTTGGACAAACTCCTGTCATCTCCCACCAGCAGAGGAGGCTATGAGACACAAGACATAGAAGAAAGGGGGATGGCACTAAGTATTTTGAAGAGATGTGTATTGGAACCTGGTTTTGTGTGGTTGGGAGAGCAGAACCTTGCAGTCTCAGTCCTGGCAGCACCCACCCTGCAGAATGAACTGAGTGGGAAAAAAGTTCGGCTTTCTTCCCACTGCCCATAGCATGTTCTGCAATTGTCATGGTGCCACTTCTCTTCTCACAAAAAGGGAGCGGGACTGATGGCTGGTTACCACCAACCTGCCATTTCTGTGCGGTCCTGAGTTTAATTGGCATGTGAGTGGAGGGCCCTGCTTGCACCACTCCAGGCTGGCCAATCCTTGGAGAGGGCCTCATCTCCCCAGGGCTAAATGGGGCTTTGCATATCACTATCTCCACACTCCTTCTAGAACCTTCTCCAGCACCAACCTACCCCCAAATAAAACAAGAGCATTAACCTATACCCAAGAGAAGTAACAGGAAGAAGCAGAAACATAAGTAAAGAAAGTGACGTGCTGTCTATTGGGAACTACGCAAGTCTTGAAGGAAAATCTCATCCAAAATGCTGTTGCTAGAGGGTTCCCTTTTCTTCACAACCTGACCAATACCTGTTGTTTCCTGTGTTGTTAATTTTAGCCATTCTGTTAGGTGTGGGCTGGTATCTCATCATGGTTTTGATTTGTATTTCACTGGTGATGAGTGACGTTGACCATCTTTTCATGTGTCTGTTGGCCATCTGGATGTCTTCTTCGGAAAATTGTCTATTCATGTCTTCTACTCATTTCTTTTTTTTTTAAATTTTTAAAATTTCTTTTCAGTGTAACAGTATTCATTGTTTTTGCACCACACCCAGTGCTCCATGCAATCTGTGCCCTCCCTAATACCCACCACCTGGTGCCCCCAACCTCCCACCCCCTGCCCCTTCAAAACCCTCAGGTTGTTTTTCAGAGTCCATAGTCTCTCATGGTTCACCTCCCCTTCCAATTTCCCTCAACTCCCTTCTCCTCTCCTTCTCCCCATGTCCTCCATGTTATTTGTTATGCTAGAGGAGAACATAGGCAGTAACCTCTTCGATATCAGCCACAACAACTTCTTTCAAGATATGTCTCCAAAGGCGAAGGAAACAAAAGCGAAAATGAACTTTTGGGACTTCATCAAGATCAAAAGCTTCTGCACAGCGAAGGAAACAGTCAACAAAACAAAGAGGCAACCCACGGAATGGGAGAAGATATTTGCAAATGACAGTACAGACAAAAGGTTGATATCCAGGATCTATAAAGAACTCCTCAAACTCAACACACACAAAACAGATAATCACATCAAAACATGGGCAGAAGACATGAACAAACGCTTCTCCAAAGAAGACATACAAATGGCTAACAGACACATGAAAAAATTCTCATCGTCATTAGCAATCAGGGAGATTCAAATCAAAACCATATTGAGATACTACCTTATACCAGTTAGCATGGCCAAAATTAGCAAGACAGGAAACAACGTGTGTTGGAGAGGATGTGGAGAAAGGGGAACCCTCTTACACTGTTGGTGGGAATGCAAGTTGGTGCAGCCACTTTGGAGAACAGTGTGGACATTCCTCAAGAAATTAAAAATAGAGCTTCCCTATGACCCTGCAATTGCACTACTGGGTATTTACCCCAAAGATACAGATGTAGTGAAAAGAAGGGCCATCTGTACTCCAATGTTTATAGCAGCCATGGCCACGGTCACCAAACTGTGGAAAGAACCAAGATGCCCTTCAATGGATGAATGGATAAGGAAGATGTGGGCCATATGCACTATGGAGTATTATGCCTCCATCAGAAAGGATGAATACCCAACTTTTGTAGCAACATGGACAGGACTGGAAGAGATTATGCTGAGTGAAATAAGTCAAGCAGAGAGAGTCAAGTATCATATGGTTTCTTCTCATTTCTTAACTGGGTTGTTTTTTGAGGTGTTGAGTTTGGTAAGTTCTTCATAGATTTGGATGCTAGCTCTTTATCAGACACATCATTTGCAATTATCATCTCCCAGTCTGTAGGCTGCCTTTTAGTTTTGTTGATTGTTTCCTTCACTGTGCAGCAGCTTTTTATCTTGATGAAGTCTGGTGGACCAGAGTCCAGTGAATTGAATTTCTGGCAAAGCTCAGTCTAATCAAAGACCTCTGCATTTCACCCTTGTTGATGAAAACCCTTATAGGTGCAGGCTGCTTAGAAAACCCAGAAAAAGGGAAAGATCACTCAGTGTCTGATGGTTCTGAATGAGGCACTGTCAACGGGGTCAGCATTTGGGGCCAGAATTTTTATGACATAATATTATAGGCAGCAATGGAAAAGGAGCATTGACACACAGGGTGTTACATTTGGAGGTGGAGGGAACAGACTTTGACACAGCATTAACTAGAGGTCAGACACTGTTCTAAGCACCTCATAATTATTTCTTTCCTTCATTCCCTCAGTGACCCTATGTACATGCGCTATATGTACATGAGCTAACATTATCTCCAATTGACAGACAAGGGAACAGACACACAGAAAGGTTAAGCAACATGTTCAAGGACACACAGCTGATGAAGAATCATGCAAGCCACTAGATCACACCCAAGGTCACAGAGTTAGGAGATTTGCCTCTACCCAGAGATGTGCATACATGCAAACATTCAGGATCTGTGCTTTCACTATCCTAAACCTCCCCACATTCTTCCTGCCAAATGTTAAATATTATCTATACATTTTCTTTTTTCCCTGGAACTTGCCTAACACAAATGTATAGAATAGGGTTGTTCGTAAAGCATGTTGGATTCAAGCTTAGGCCTCCTGCATTGACTCACCTCTGTCATAACCTAGAAGTGCATTTTCTTTCCTTTTAGAGAACCCCTTCTATCAGTTCATTTGGTCAATCTGTACCTTTTTCTCTTGAAAGTACAAATATACGATATTTACTCAAGATTTAACAAGAGACAGGAAATGCAGTCTTGAAAAAGATGAGAATCAGCTCAACTTCTGGGCTGTTGCTTCCTTCTCACATGGCCTTAGAAGTCAACAGACCCAGGGGTGAAAGTAGCACTGGTCCCATGCTCAGCCTTGTCTGTGTCCTGCCTGGAGCTTCTGTGGCAGGCTGGGCTCTAGATCTAGGATCCTGAGCTTCCTACTGGGTGGTACCCTATATTTGTACCTCCTTGGGGAAGGGGCATGAGGAGAGGCAAAAGCATCCACAGCTCTGGAACTCAGCTTCCCTGTGTCCTCCCACACAGGATGCACTCTGCCTCGGTGGGAGTAACACAGTGCTGGGCAGGCTCATGGGCTTAGTTTAGCACAAGGTTTCTCAACCTTGGCATTATTGACATTTTGGACTAGATAATTCTTTGTTTCTAGGGCCTTCTCGTGAGCTGTAGGATGTTAGCAGCCCCCTGACTTCCACCACTAATGCCAGGAGCACCTCCCTAGATGTGACACTCCAAAATTTCTCCAGTCATTGCCAAATGTCCCCTTAGGGACAAAATTATCTCCTGATAAGAACCACTGGTTTAGTCTAATCACTCCAGAACAAATAAAAATTTCTGAAATTAAACTCAACCTTCCTAGAACTCTGGATTAGACCCAGCATCAACCTTATCTCCCCCAATTATTTAAGATCAGTCATGAAATGGCCTCTCAGATTGGCTCAAGGATGGGGAGGGAGGGGAACAATGTCATTCAGACATGCCCAGGAGGTGAACACAGCTTTTCTCTACCTCACCTAGTGGTCTTTGTAGGAGGTTTCAGAAATAGCTTACAGTAGCATTCCACGCTTTGAATTCAACAGTCACAGTGAGACCTTGGAATCCTGGAAGCAATGCTGAGAAAGCAAAACCTACATCTCCTGCACAACGAATGTGGACACGGACTGCCAATGACCCCCATTCCTCCTGTTACCACCTTTAGCATATTCTTAGCGTCACCCCAGTGACTGGCCATCGAATTATCCCAGAGTTTGGACTATTTAGGGCATCTGAGAATGCATGTCTGGTAAGCCCAGAGAGTGGGAGAAGAGATGACTTGCTCAGATCACATCATTCATGTGCCACCCATTGTCTGTCTCATGAAGTCCACCCTTCATATCTACATTAGTCAGCTCAGGCTGCTACAGCAGAATATTATAGCTGGGGTGGGGTGGGGGGGTTAAGCAACAAACGCTGATTTTTCATAGTTCTGGAGACTAGAAATGCAAGATCAAGGTGCCAGCAGATCCACTGTCTGGTGAGTGTCTGCTTCTTGGTCTGTACTTTCATACAGCAGAGAGGGATCTCATGATCTAATCCAGACCCAAAGGTCCTGCCTCCTGATGCCATCACACCGAGGGGCTTAGGCTTCAACATATGAATTTGACAAGACACCAACATTCAGTTCATAGCAACATCCAACTCTCTTAAGGGAGAACATTTAATCTGCAGCTTAGATACCGATGTTCAGATGACATTGGGTAATTTCCTGAGGGCTGTCACCAGTCCTCTGGGATATTTGCATTTTTGGTGGTCCTAAGGCTGGATCCAAACATGGATCATGGAATTTAGGTGACCTTTCAAAGGGAATGTCTATTCTGTCTGCTGGGACACTATGTATTACTTGATACTCATTTTCAATAGACAGATTCATTTCAAATGCAGAATACATCCTAAATGGAAAGGAGAAAATGTTTCTGAGCTCCTTTTAAATTTTTCCTCCAAAGGAGTAGTTTCCTTCTGTAGTAGGCAGAATTCTAAGATGACCCACAATGACTACATCCTCGAGTTTGAGTGTGAGTAAAACCTGTGGATATAAGGGAATATAACTTCAGAAATTGTGTGACAATACATGGCAGAAAGGATCTTTGCAGCTCTAATTAAGGTTCCTAAACTGTTGAGTTAATGAAAAAGCTGTTCTCTTGGGTAGGCTTTGCCTAAGTATGTGAGTTCTTAAGGTCATAAGGTCTGAGAAAGAAGTCAAAGAGAAACATGCTTCTGTCGTCCTGGAAGAAGAAAGCAGGCATGTTTGAGCTGCCTGTCCTATCAAGAGGTCCATGTAGCTAGGACCCAAAGGTGGCCTGTGGATGCTGAGAGCAACCTTAGGCCAACAACCAGCAAGAAAATGGGGCCTCAGTCCTAAAAAGCCAGGAATTAAATTCTCAGATGAGATCACAGCCCTGCCTGACTGATTTTAGCCTAATGGGACTCTGAGCAGAGGACCCAACTACTCTGCACCTATACTCCTAACCACGACCACATGAAATGATGACTCTTGCTGTTTTAGGTGACAGAGTCTATGGTCATTTGTTATATAACAATAGAAAACAAATACACTTTCACTTTATTTTGTTGATAAAGTATGTATTATATGCTCTTATTTCATGCATTCTTGATGTTCTGGCATCCAGTACCTTGTTGATGAGAAAAAACTGTCCCTCCCAAGGCTAGGTAATTCTTACAGATAACATAGAGTTTGCCTGGGAGTGTGACTTTAGTATGCAAACTAACCAATCTGGAACAGAGCCTGTACTCCAAACACCTGCTCTATCTTAATTTTTTTTAAAAGCCCTTTAAAAATTTTTTATTTATTTTTAAAATTTATTTTCAGTGTTCCAGAATTCATTGTTTATGCACCACACCCAGTGCTCCATGCAATATGTGCCCTCCATAATACCCACCACCAGGCTCACCCAACCCCCCCACCTCCCACCCCTTCAAAACCCTCAGTTTGTTTCTCAGAGTCCACAGTCTCTCATGGTTTGTCTCCCCCTCCGATTTCCCCCAACTCCTTTCTCCTCTCCATCTCCCCATGCCCTCTGTGTTATTCCTTATGCTCCACAAATAAGTGAAACCATATGATAATTTACTTTCTCTGCTTGACTTATTTAACTCAGCATAATCTCTTCCAGTCCTGTCCATGTTGATACAAAAGTTGGGTATCCACCTTTCTGATGGAGGCATAATACTCCATAGTATATTGGACAGTATCTTCTTTATCCATTCATCGGTTGAAGGCCATCTTGGTTCTTTCCACAGTTTGGAGACTGTGACTTTGATATTGAACAGACACTTCTCCAAAGAAGACATACAAATGGCTAACAGATACATGAAAAAATGTTCATAATCATTAGCCATCAGGGAATTCAAATCAAAACCACATTGAAATACCACCTTATACCAGTTAGAATAGCCAAAATTAATAAGACAGGAAACAACAAATGTTGGAGTGGATGTAGAGAGGATGGTTTCCCACTATTGGTGGGAATAAAAGTTGGTGCAGCCACTTTGGAAAACAGTGTGGAGATTCCTTAAGAAACTAAAAATAGAGCTACCCTATGATCCAGCAATTGCACTACTGGGTATTTACCCCAAAGATACAGATGCAGTGAAAAGAAGGACTGTACGTACCCCAATGTTTACAGCAGCAATGGCCACAATCACCAAACTATGGAAAGAGCTAAGAGGCCCTTCAACAGACGAATGGATAAAGAATATATGGTCCATATACAATAGAATATTATGCCTCCATCAGAAAAGATGAATACCCAACTTTTGTATCAACATGGATGGGACTGGAAAAGATTATGCTGAGTGAATTTTACATTTCAGAAGGAAATATTCCTCTACCGTAATCATCCTAGGGCCAGAGACCAGACAACTAGAGATAGTCCTTACACCCCATAGCCCAATGAAGTTATCCAAACTAGCCAATCCTAAATCTGCTTAGTTTGTTTACCTTGACACCACAAAGTCTTCTGTCCATGTTTTTCTCTAATTCTTTCTCCTTTCAGGCCCTAGAGCTTCCCCATGTGACCCTGGATGGCATGGCATGTACTCCCTTCTTGGGAACAATAAATAACAAGCTATGTTTGCAAAAACTGTCATTTCCTGATGTTTTGGCCCCTGAATAATAATAAAACCCACCTTTTAAAACAAAATGGTGAAAATCTCATGTCTACACAAAATCCTGCACAGAAATGTTTATAGCAGTTTTATTCATAGTTGCCCAAACTTGGAAGCTACCAAGATGTCTTTTGGTAGGTGAGTAGATAAATTGGATATTACTCAGCACTTAAAAGAAATGAGCTACCAAGCTATGAAAAGACATGGAAGAACCTTACATGCATATCACTAAGTGTAGAAAACCAATCAGGAAAGGCTACATCATGTATTTTTCCAACCACTTGACATTATGGAAAAGACAAAACTGTGGAGACCAGAAAAAGATTAGTGGTTTCCAGGGGCCGTGATGAGAGAAAGGTTAAATAGGTGGTGGGTAGAAGACTTTCAGGACAGTGAAACTACTCTGTATGATACTAGAATGATGGATACATGTCATTATACATTTTGCCAAAACTCATAGAACGTACAACACCAAAAGTACACTCTAATGTAAACTGAAGATTTTGGGTGATAATGATGTCTCTGTAGATTCATGAAGTGGAATAAGTGTATTGTTCTGGTGGGGGAGGTTGATAATGGGAAACGTTATGTATGCATTGTGGTGGGGGTATTGAGAAATCTCTGCACCTTCCCCTCAAACTTGTTGTGAACCTTAAACTACTCTAAAAATAGTAACAATGGGGGGAGAAAAGATGGCAGATGAGTAAGGGACCCTATTTCAACTAGTCCCCTGAATTGAGCTGGATATCTATAAGACCATTTGAATACCTATGAAATCAGTCTGTGATGTAAGAAGATGTATCTGGTTCTCTACAAACAGACTATCTCAGGCAGTTGGCCTGGAGGTATGAAGCGGGGAGCCAGGATTCTGCAGGCAGTTATCAGAAAATAAACAGAAGGGGGAGGGAGCCTTTGGGATCCTGTGCTGCCAGAGAACAAAACCCTCCTGCACTGGGGACCTGGCAGACGGGTAGTGGTGGGAAAAGACTCTAGGACAACCCCCCAGACTGAAACCTGGAGCTGCAGCATGAGAACTGGGGGTGGCTGGCAGTTTTAGAAGCACAAAGGGCAGAGATGTGACTAGACCTGGAAACAAGGGCTGGGAGTTCTGCTGTGGAGTGCACAACCCAGGATGCTGCGGTTTTTAGCAGCACAGACAGAAATGGAGACAGTGTGGCCTAGAAAGCTCACTGAAGAACAGACTATGATCTCTCCATTCTGAGATAGAGATTTGGGTATGGTCACTTTTTTAAAAGAGATTTTATTTATTTATTTCACGGACAGAGATCACAAGTAGGCAGAGAGGCAGGCAGAGAGAGAGGGGGAAGCAGGCTCCCTGCTGACCAGAGAGCCCGATTTGGGGCTCAATCCCAGGACCCTGGGATCATGACTTGAGCCGAAGGCAGAGGCTTTAACCCACTGAGCCACTCAGGTGCCCCTGAATATGGTCACTTTTACTCTGACTCTCAGAAGAGATGCAGAAAGCCACCAGGGAAAGCTGTCAGAAAACAAAAGCCCCCAAAACAAGGTTATCACTATGCCCATCCCCCCCACCAGAGGGGTGCAGGACAACTGTGCCCAAACAGGGTTGCCTGAGTAACAGCACAGCAGGACCCTCCCCCAGAAGACAAGATGGAAGAACAAGAAGCCATCAACTCTAAGGTCCTTATAAAACAGGTGCATCTTGCTTGGGCTGTGGTCAATAATCTGGACTCTGTACATTTCTTCAACCACCACTCAACAGAATGACTAAGAAAAGGAACCCCCAACACAGGAAAGATTCAGAGACTGTGACCTCTGCCATAGAACTAATGGATATGGATATAAGCAAGATGTCAGAAATAAACTTTGGGGTAACAGTTATGCAGACAATAGCTAGGTTGGAGAAAGCCATTAAGGGCAACATAGATTCTCTAAGGGCAGAAATGAGAGCTGATATGGCAGAACTTAAAAATGCTATTAGTGAGATCGAATCTAATCTAGATACTCTAACAGCTAGGGTAAACGAGGGAGAAGAATGAATTAGTGATTTAGAAGACAAACTGAAAGAAAAGAAGGAACAGGAGGAGGCCTGGAACAAACAGCTTAAATTCCATGAAAAGGAATTAGAAAAATAAATGATGCCATGAAACATTCCAATGTCAGAATTATTGGGATCCCTGACGGGGTGGAGAGAGAAATAGAGGACTCGAAGACATATTTGAGTAAATCACAGTTGAGAACTTCCCTAATCTGGGGAATGAAACAAGCATTCATGTCCTAGAGGTAGAGAAGACACCTCCCAAGATCAAGAAGAACAGACCAATTTCCTGGCATGTGATAGTAAAACTCGCAAATCTTAGAACCAAGGAAACTATCTTAAGAGCAGGTCAGGGGAAAAGATCCCTTATGTACAGAGGGAGGAACATAAGAATAATGTCAGACCTGTCCACAGAGACCTGACAAGCCAGAAAGGGCTGACAAGACATATTCACGGTACTAAATGAGAAGCACATACAACCAAGAATACTTTATCCAGAAGGGCTTTCATTTAGAATGGATGGAGAGGTAAGGAGCTTCCAGGACCGGCAGAACCTGAAAGAATATGGGACCACTAAGCTGGCTTTGCAAGAAATATTAAGAGGAGTTCTATAAAAAGAGAAAAACCCCAAGAGTGACATAGAACAGAAATTTACAGAGACAATCTATAAAAACAAGGACTTCCCAGGCAACATGATGACAATAAAATCATATCTCTCAATAATCACTCTCAATGTGAATGCCCCAATTGCTCCCATAAAATGACACAGGTTGCTGATTGGGTAAAGACAGGACCCATCCATATACTGTCTACAAGAGACTTATTTTGGACCTAGAGATACATCCAGACTGAAAGTGAAGGGATGGACAAGCATCTTTCATGCCAACAGACTGCAAAAGAAAACTGGGGTAGCAATTCTCTTACCAAACAAATTAGATTTTAAGCTAAAGACTGTAGTCAAAGATGCATAAGGACACTGTATCATTCTTAAAGAGTCTATCCAACAAGAATAACAATTGTGAATACATATGACCCCAACATGGGAGCAGCCAATGACATAAGCCACCTGTTAACCAAAATAGACATATTGATAATCATACATTAATAGTAGGAGACTTCAACACTCCACTCTCAGCAATAGACAGATCATCTAAGCAGAAAATCAACAAAGAAAAAGAACTTTGAATGACACACTGGTCCAGATGGACCTCATAGATGTACACGGAGCATTCCACCCTAAAACAACAGAATACTCATTCTTCTCAAGTGCACTTGGAACTTTCTCAGAATAGACCACATACTGGATCACAAATAGGTCCCAAGTGTCACCAAAAGATTAAGATTATTCCCTGCATATTCTCAGACCACAATACTTTGAAATTGGAGCTCAATCACAAAAAAAGTTTGGGAGAAATTCAAACACTTGGAAGTTAAAGACCATCCTGCTCACGAATGTTTGGGTCAACCAGGAAATCAAAGAGGACCTTAAAAAATTCATGGAAACCAATGAGAATGAAAACACATCAGTCCAAAACCTATGGGATACAGCAAAGGCGGTCCTAAGGGGGAAATACATAGCCATCCAAGCCTCACTCAAAAAAAGAAATGGAAAAATCCTAATACACAAATTTTCTTTACACTTTAACTGGAGAATCAACAACAAATTAAGTCTAACCCACACACAAGAAGGGAAATAGTTAAGATTAGAGCAAAGATCAATGAATTGGAAACCCAAAATATAGTAGAACACACCAATGAAACTAGAAGCTGAGTCTTTGAAAGAATTAATAAGATCGATAGACCACTGGCCAGACTTATCCAAAGAAGAAGAAGAAGAAGAAGAAGAAGAAGAAGAAGAAGAAGAAGAAGAAGAAGAGGAAGAAGGAGGAGGAGGAGGAGGAGGAGGAGGAGGAGGAGGAGGAGGAGGACCCAAATTAATTTAATTATGAATGAGAGGGAAGAGATCATGACTAACACCAAGGAAATAGAAACAATTATCAGAAATTGTTACCAACAATTATATACTAATAAATTAAGTGACCTGGAAGAAATGGATGCCTTCCTGGAAACCTATAAACTACCAAGAGTGAAACAGGAAGAAATTGATAACCTGAATAGACAAATAACTAGTAATGAGATTGAAGCAGTGATCAAAATCCTCCCAAAAAACTAGAGTCCAGGACTTGATGTATTCCCTGGGGAATTCTACCATTCAAAGAAGAAATAATTCCTATTCTCCTGAAGCTGTTTCAAAAAATAGAAAGAGAAGGAAAGTTTCCAGACTCGTTCTATGAGGCCAGCATTACCTTGATCCCCAAACCAGGCAAAGACCCCACCAAAAAGCAGAATTTCAGACCAATATTCCTGATTAATATGGATGCCAAGATTCTCAACAAGATCCTAGCTAATAGGATCCAACAGTACATTAAAAGGATTATCCACCACGACCAGGTGGGATTTATCCCTGGGATGCAAGTATGGTTCAACTTTCTCAAATCAATCAATGCGATAGAACACATTAATAAGAGGACAAAAGAGAACCATATGGTCCTCTCAATTGATGAAGAAAAAGCATTTGACAAAATACAGCATCCTTTCCTGATTAAAACTCTTTGGAGTACAGGGATACAGGGAACATTTCTCAATTTCATAAAATCCATCTATGAAAAACCCACAGTGAATATCATTCTCAATGAAAAAAAGCTAAGAGCCTTTCCCGTAATATCAGGAACATGACAAGGATGCCCACTCTCACCACTCTTGTTCAACATAGTACTAGAAGTCCTAGCAACAACAATCAGACAATAAAGAGAAATAAAATGTATTCAAATTGACAAAGAAGAAGTCAACTCTCTCTCTTTGCAGATGACATGATGCTTTATGTGGAACCCAAAAGACTCCACCCCCAAATTACTAGAACTCATACAGCAATTCAGTAATGTGGCAGGATACAAAATCAATGCACAAAAATCGGTTGCTTTCCTATACATTAACCATGTAACTGTAGAAAGAGAAACTAGGGAATCAATTCCATTTACAATAGTACCATAGCTCTTAAGATACCTTGGAATAAACCTAACCAAAGAGGTAAAGGATCTATACTCTGGAAACTACAGAACACTTATAAAGGAAATTGAAGTAGACACAAAAAGATTGAAAAACATTCCAGTCTCATGGATCAGAAGAATAAACATTGTTAAAATGTCTATGCTGCCCATCCCATTCAAAATACCAACAGCATTTTTTAAAGTGCTGGAATAAACAGTTCTAAAATTTGTGTGAAAAGACCCCAAATTGCCAAGGAAATGTTGAAAAAGAAAAACAAAACTGGGGGCATTACGTTGCCTGATTTCAAGCTACATTACAAAGCTGTGGTCACCAAGACAGTATGGTACTGGCACAATGGAACAGAATAGAGAACCCAGATACAGACCCTCAAATCTATGGTCAAATAATCTTTGACAAAGCAGGAAAAATTATCCAATGGAAAAAAGACAGGCTCTTCAATAAGTTGTGCTGGGAAAATTGGACAGCAATATACAGAAGAATGAAACTGGACCATTTTCTTATACCATACAAAAAGACAAACTCAAAATGGAGGAAAGACCTCAATATGAGACAGGAATCCATCAAAATCCTAGAGAAGAACATAGGCAATAACCATTTCGACATCGGCCACAGCATCTTCTTTCAAGACACTTCTCAAAAGGCAAGGGAAACAAAGAGAAAAAGAACTTTTGGGACTTCACGATTAAAAAGCTTCTGCATGGCAATGAAAACAGTCAACAAAACAAAGGGGCAACACATGGAAGGGAGAAGATATTTGCAAATAACACTACAGACAAAGGGCTGGTATCCGGGATCTGTAAAGAACTTCTCAACACCGAAAAAACAAATAATCAGGTCAAAAAATGAGAAGACATGAACAGACACTTCTCCAAAGAAGACATACAAAAGGCTAACAGACACATGAAAAAGTGTTCACCATCATTAGCCATCGGGGAAATTAAAATCAAAACCACATTGAGATACCACCTTACAGCAGTTAGAATGACAAAAATTGAAAAGGCAAGAAACAACAAATGTTAGAGAGGCTGTGGAGAAAGGGGAATCATCTCACACTGTTGGTGAGAGTACAAGGTGGTACAGCCACTTCGGAAAACAGTGTGGAGATTCCTCAAAAAGTTAAATATAGAGCTGCTCTATGACCCAGCAATTGTACTACTGGGTATTTACCCCAAAGATACAGATGTAATGAAGGGCCATATGTACCCCAATGTTCATAGCAGCAATGGCCACAATAGCCAAACTGTGAAAAGAGCTGAGATGTCCATCAAAGAATGAGGGGCTAAAGAGGATATGGTCCATATATACAATGGAATATCACTCAGCCATCAGAAAGGATGGTTACGCAACTTCTGCATCAACACGGTTGGAACTGGAGGAGATTATGCTGAGTGAAATAAGTCAAGCAGAGAAAGCCAGGTATCATGTGGTTTCACTTATTTCTGGAACTTAAGTATAAGATAGAGGACATTAGGAGAAGGAAGGGAAAAATGAAGGGGGAGAAATCAGAGGGGGAGACAAACCATGAGAGACTGTGGACTCTGGGAAACAAACTGAGGGTTTTGCAGGGTGGATGTGGGGATGGGTGAGCCTGGTGGTGGGTATTAAGGAGAGCATGGACTGCACGGAGCAGTGGGTGTTATATGCAAACAATGAACCATAGAACACTGCGTCAAAATCTAATGATGTACTGTCTACATCATAAATAAATGAATAAATAAATAAATAATTTTTTATTTGTGGTGTCTAACATAAGTAAGTAAGTAAGTAAGTAAATAAATAAATAAATAAAAATAGCAATAGGAACAACAAACTGGTAGGGTCATTTGGCTGTAATTTCTTTTAAATATGCACTACTCTGATTCCCCCTAAACTTTAGAAGTATAAATGGTAAATGAAGATGATGTATCTTTTATTTTAAAGATTTTACTCATTTGAGTGAGAGAGAGAGGCAGAGCGAGAGAATGACTGGGGTGGGGGGCAGAGGGGGAGGAGGGAGAAGCAAACTCCCCGCTGAGCAGGGAGCCCATATGGGGCTCGATCCTGAGACACTGGGATCATGACTTGAGCCTAAGGCAGACACTTACCCGACTGAGCCCCCTAGTTGCCCCAGATGGTATATCTTGAGCCAGACTGGATTTTGAAAAAAAAAAAAAAAATAGAGAACTAAAACATCCTTCACAAAGAACAACCAGCACACCTTGGCTTTTTCCCTTCTTACAGATGTTCAGTATAAGCTGAGAGAAGAATAGAAGGGTGGGGAAGATTTTTCCAGACCAAATAGAACAATGGGCAGAGTTCCATGTCAAACGCCTGGTCGTTGCAGGCAGCCAATATCCACTTGTGAAAAACCAGAAATAAGTTTTGCTTCGTACAATGTTTGTCAAAGCCTTTGCAATGATTGAGTCCTGGAATGGACATGCACCGTGCTCTTGATTGCTTAATTTTATACCATATACTTTCAGACCAACCTTCCTTACATTCCTGAACTGCAGGAACATACCCTTGGTCTGTTGCTTTGTTTTTCTCAAAGAAAAGTGAAATCTTCCTTCTCTCACTAATGATTTAGCCATTTCCTCTCTAGAAACAAATATTCCAGCAAATGATTGAGCACTATACTCTTTTTTGCTGGTAATATAAAAGAGTTATAAAGAAGGTCAAGATAGGTATTTGTAAATAAATTACTTTCTTTTCATTTTTTAAGATTTTGTTTATTTATTTGAGAGAGAGAATGAGCAGAGGGAGAGAGACAGAAGCAGACTCACTGCTGAGCAGGAAGCCTGATGTGGGGCTCAAACCCAGGACCTGGAAATCATGACCTGAGCTAAAGGCAGACACTTTACCAACTGAGCTACCCAGGTATCCCTATAGATAAATTCTTTTATTGCTAACTTGTTCCTGTACAAGTCCTCTTCCTTTTATTAATAGTGCCAGTCACGTTGGCATCTTTTGCTTTATCTATGCATGATATTTTCTCTAATAGTCAGTCAAACACTTAAATATATGCAAGGTAAAGAATGTTCAAGAGTTAATTTTGGATATCTTAATATATTTGAGTATCCATTTTTCTTTTTGGTGGAAATAATAATTCTTATCTCATAAGGTTACTAAAGAGTTTAAAGATGGCTTTCCCTGTCTGAAATTCTTTTGCCTCCTGCCTGTCTTGCAGTGGTTTCTTTCTATCTTTCAACTGTCACTATTTTAGAAAGCCTAACCTTGACGAATTAGCATAAAGTAGCCACTAATGAATGGTATATTGCTTGATTTACAGCATTTGTTACTGTCTTCTTTGTTCATATTAATTTAATTAAATATGCATCTGACGCCATCTATAAAGTGAATAAATGCCATGAGAGCAAGAGCCTTGTCTGTATTGTGCATCACTGTAACACTGAGTGCATGAAAACATGCCCAGTACGTAACAGTTACACAATACATATTTGTGAGAAGGAAGGAAGTACAAGGTATGAGGTAGGAAAGCATGGCGCGAGGGAGGCAGGAGGAAGTTTAAATGCCCAACACAATGACTAGCACATTATATAGTCAGTACACTTATTACATTATAGTCCATACACTCAGTACACTTCATTTATTTTACCTGTAAGTTTTTTTTTTAAACCATGTATTGGCCACTTGGATATAAAATGTGATCAAAGCTCAATTACAGGAGTTCAAAAAGGCATAGAAAAACCAATGAGTTTCAGTTTTATTACAAGTTTTAAAACCTGGAAGTAGTTTGGAAAAAAAAAAAAAACTTCTATGCTAATTTCTGCCCAGGGTTAATATTTTTACAACCAAACCAAAAATCACTACGTGTTAACATCGATGCAACAAACAAGTGCAATTTACAAACCCAGATCATAAACTTACTAACAAAGTTAATGACCAGAGTAAGGGACAGTGCCAGAAAGCAGTTGATGCCTCAGTTACATTGGAAAGAAATCTCTCCTCACCCTAGAGTGGAGAAGCATGCCAACGGCTCTGCTTCAAGAAATTGCGTAGAAATAGAAATCGCTAGAGCCATTTTATCTGTAAGTTTTGTTAAGTTTTTTAAATGTTTTACCTCTCACTTCTCTTATCTATAAGATGCTAACAAGTATACCACCCTCTAATAGGGTTACTATGTGGAATAAATAAAAAGCAAACAAATAAATACAAAGTATATAGCATTGTATCAAAGTATGAGAGATGCTCATAAATATTAACTACTAACACTGTTATTACCCTCACATGACATAATCTGGCAAGGACTTCTGTGTTTTCATCCAATTAGAATTTACAGATTAATGGCAGGAATTCATTCAAATAATGTTATGTTTTCTTTTTAAAAAGTGACTGTTTTTAAAAAAGATTTTATTTATTTATTTATTTGACAGACAGAGATCACAAGTAAGCAGAGAGGCAGGCAGAGAGAGAGGAGGAAGCAGGCTCCCAGCTGAGCAGAGAGCCCGATGTGGGGCTCGATCCCAGGACCCTGATCTCATGACCTGAGCCGAAGGCAGAGGCTTTAACCCACTGAGTCACCTAGGCACCCTAAAAAGTAACCATTTATGATGTAATTATTATATAAACCAGGAAATACTAATCAATATTTATATTTATTAAGTTAATATGACCAAATAAAATGATCAGTTATGACCAAACTTAAACTTTAACACAAGGACTGCGTGGCCCCGTAATTAAAAATTATAATCTCCTTTGACAGATGGCTGAATCAGGCAAACCATTAGGAAACTATCTAAATTGTTTTGAATCTGACCCTGGATTTCTGTATAGAAGAAGTTATTTTAAGTTTTAATTAAAGACAATTTTTTTTTTCCTGCTTTCAAACAACAATGAAATAGTAAAGCAAAGTGCCATTAGAAAATGAAAATGTGGGTAATAATTTTCTTTCCATTTTCTGGAGGGTATATAGTGTTATTTCTCCCTCTACAGTATAACTTTATTTAAGAATTTTCTTATAATGAAATTCCTCAAGTTACTTTAAGGAAGACTTTCTGTGAAATAGATTAAAATTTGAAAAACAATGACAAGAATCACATTTTAAGCCAGGATTTGGCTTTTAATTGACTAATACAATGGCAGGAGTGTTGATGCGGAAGTGGAAATGCCATTTTTGTCATTTCTCTGGCACTGTTTCTTGTTCTCAGAGCTTACTAAGTGTTCATTCTCAGACTGATACCTCCTTGTATAATCCCTAAATAGTAGAGATGGAGAGTTGTGTCTTCTGACAGCAGAAACAGCAGCACCCACTGCCTTCCCCCAAGGGCTGTCATGAAGAGATCAATGGAGACTGGATTTTGTACTGACCTGGATGGAAGGACACTTTATCACAGTACCAGCTTCCTGGAAAGAGAAAACATCTTGCTATCACTGCTGCAGATGACTGCAAAGGATATTTCCTTGGTGTGGTCTTGGCACTCCTTTCTCCACAGTTACACCAAGTGTCCGGGCATATCTGTGCACATACATTAACCACCTGCTTCCACTGTTGCATAACAAATTATGAGTCTCATCATGTGAGCATGAATGCCTCTGGCTCCTCAAAGTAAGATACTAGTAATAAAAAGAACAGTAATGCTGTTTAATGAGGCCTTACTATGTTCCAGGCTCTATGCTGATCACTCCATGCTAGTCAAGAAAATGGATCTTGGAGATGTTGTGCAACTTGGCTACGAATGTGCTGGAACCAAAGGTGTGTGCTTGTGTGTGTGGGCATGCAGTGTGTGTGGTGTGGACCACAATGACCCAGCAGGAAAACCTTTATTCTCAGAGAACTTGGGAGCCATGCTATTTTTTTCCATCCCATGGCTTTCCTTCCAGTGCTATCCTCCACCACCACCATCCCCCAGCCTCTCATCTGAGATTTCTGGAAAGTGAAGGTGACCAGTTCAACAAATAATAGCATGAAACAGCTTGTAGCTGGAAACTTTCCCACAGTTTGAGTTTTCTCCCAGGAGACTCTTTGATCTGTCCTCCCGGCTGCCTTCCCACCCACTCAACAGTTCTTCTGACAAGGAGAGCATGTCTTCATTCTACCCAGCTTCCCCAACCAAGGTTCCCCCACCTACTGACATACACTTAAGAAGAGTTGCACTCACTGACGGTGGGATGCCAAGTCTAGGACTGCAGTGAGCAACAATGGACAAGAAGTTTGCCCTCTGATAAGGCAGTTGGCCAGCTAGTAAGGACCTGTCAGGGGCTTAGAATGTGGGACCATGAAAGGGGCACTTAAGCATGTTGGGGCCCCAAGAAGCACCTTCTGAAAGCAGGAGACCCTGAGTTGAGACAATAGCATATGTGTTATGTGGGTGAGGATGAGACACAAGGATAAACTAGGTGCAGGGAAAGTGACGAGGGAAGGCCAAGAGGCAGGACATAGCTAAGTGCGTGAGGAGGAACCATTTAACATAGTTCGGGAAAAGCTTGAAATTCCTGGAGGGGTGACAAGGGGTGGGGCTGGAACATCAGCAAGGGCAGGGGACCAAGGGCCGAAAGACATACCACAAAGCTTAGATTTGGGGCTGAAAGGAAAAGGGAGCCCCTCGAAAACTTGTCAAGTGTTCTCTCTCAGAATAATGACCCCATAATGACTTCCAATGGTAGAAACGGAGAATTGTATCATCTGAGAGCAGAAGCTACCAGGATCACACCTTGCACAGACTTTTGGAAGATCGCTCAAGTGGCAGTGTAACACGGGTTTAGAAACTGGGGAGGACGTGGGGGTGAGACCACCAGCTAAGAGGTGACTGCAATAGGCCGAGTGGATGATGATTTGGACCTGGTCTCAGCCAGGCAAGTAAGGGAGTCTGGACAGGAGAGAGAGTACTTGCAGAGCTGGTTGGTGGCCCAAGTGGAGCAGCAGAACGGAGCTTACACAGAGTGAATGATGGCTCCTAACAGGACTGACGGAGCTGCCCCTCCAGCAGGAAGAGCATAAGAAAGGTTCAAATGACAGGTCTCAGGGTTATTTGCCTGTGTCCCCAGGAGGCAGGGAGTGTGACTTAGGAAGCTTCAGGCTTTATCAGCTAAGACTGGGATCTTGCCAATTTTAGAGAGCTCCTGGGGGAGAGGGATGCTTCAAGAAGGAGGCCCCCTTGAGCTAAGTAGTCAGTGACGGTCTGTCATCCAGCTCACGAGCAGCACCTCTCACCTTTAGGTCATGCCAGGGTTATGCTCCATTGACCAAGCATATCAGTGTACTCAGGGCTAGATATATTTCATTTCGATTAATCTTCCCCAAGCCTTGGGTAAATGTGGTTACTCCATTTTAAAGATAAGGAAAAAGGCTTCAAGACAAGCAAAGACATTTTTATGTAGCCAGCTCTTAGTTTAAGGTGCCCTAACAAATGACCATAGAATTGGTGGTGCAAACAACAGACATTTATGTGTCATTATTCTGGAGGTTGAAAGTCTGAGATCAGGCAGGGTGCCAGGATAGTAGGGTTCTGGGGGATAACTCTCTTCCTGATTTATAGATGGTGGCCTCCTTGGTGGGTACTCACATAGTAGAGAGAGAGAGAGGAAGCAAGATCTCTCCTGCTTCCTGCTTTTTCTTACAAGAGCATTAATTCCACCACAAGGGTTCTAATCTCTCCACCTTATTGCCTCCCAAAGATCCCATCTCCAAATACCACCACAGTGAGGATCAGGGCTGATGCAAATCCTGGGTACATAAGCTGAGACCAGAATTGGTGCATGGATGGCCTTGGATAAATCAGTTGACTTGTCTGAAGGCATTTGGACTGAGTGCCTGTAAGCGGAATTCTAGAAGTAATGTGCTATGACTTTAAAAAATTAGAAATTTTTTCATTTATATATTAGAAGAAATTTCTTTCTTGGCATAATGATGAATGATCAAGGCACAACTTGCGAAATAATAAAGGTAGACTTCTTTGTTATATTACACACCAAAACTAGCTCAAAATTAGAACTAAATGTAAGTTAAAATTACAAAACTCTTAGAAAGAAACATAAAACAGTTTTGTAACTTTGAATTAGACAATAGTTTTTTAGATAGAATACCAAAAAACACAAGGGACAAAAGAATAAGATAAAGTAGACTTCATTAAAACCAAAAAATGGATAAGGAAGATGTGGTCCATATACACTATGGAGTATTATGCCTCCATCAGAAAGGACGGATACCCAACTTTTGTAGCAACATGGACGGGACTGGAAGAGATTATGCTGAGTGAAATAAGTCAAGCAGAGAGAGTCAAGTATCATATGGTTTCACTTATTTGTGGAGCATAACAAATAATATAGAGGACAAGGGTAGATGGAGAGAAGGGAGTTGAGGGAAATTGGAAGGGGAGGTGAACCATGAGAGACTATGGACTCTGAAAAACAACCTGAGGGTTTTGAAGGGGCAGGGGGTGGGAGGTTGGGGGAACCAGGTGGTGGGTATTAGGGAGGGCACGGATTGTATGGAGCACTGGGTGTGGTGAAAAAACAATGAATACTGTTACGCTGAAAAGAAATAAAAAATTTAATTAAAAAAATTTGTGCTTCAAAGAACAAAATTAAGAAAGTGGAAGGAACCCACAGAATGGAAGGAAATATTTTCATGACATATATCTGATGAAAGACTTACATCCGGAATATACAAAGAACACTTGCAAATCAACAGTAGTGCAACACATACGTCAATTAAAAAAAGAGATATGAATAAACATTTATTTATTTGAGAGAGAGAGCACAGAGGGAGAGTGAAAGGGAGAAACAGAATCCCCTCTGAGCAGAAAGCCCAACTCGGGTCTTGATGCCAAGACCCTGAGATCACGACCTGAGCTGAAAGCAGACACTCAACTGACTGAGCCACCCAGGCACCCCAATGAGTAGACTTTTCTATAAAAAGATACACAAATAGGGAATAAGCACATGAAAACATGCTAAACCTCATTAGTCTTTCAGGAGATGCAAATCAAAACCATCACAGCGTAGCACTTCTCCTTCTCCTGTGCTAGAATGGCTAACACAAAAGGAGGAAAGACAGACAATGGCAAGTGCTGAACAAGGATAAGGTGAAATAGTTCAAAAACTTCTGAATATTTTAGTTAAACAGCATACTTCTAGAGAACCCTGGGTCAGAGAAGAAATCACAAGGGGAATAAGAATATTTATAACTAAGTTAAAAAATGAAATTATGATACAGTCTTAAAAAATCTGAACTTCTACCTTAGGATGTTAGAATAGACCAAAAAAAAGAAAAAGAAAAAAAAGAAAAAAACCACTAAGCCTCCCAAAAGAGATGGAATAATAAACACAAAATGATAAATCAATGAAATGCAAAATTTTAAAAAGAAAAAAATAATCCCACTGCAGTTTCTTTGAGAAAAAAAAAATCTAACGAAATTGATTGATCTAACTAGACTTACTCAGAAACACAAAGAGAATTCCACCTCAGGAATGAAATAGAAGCATCGCTACAGATCCAATAGACTTTAAAAGGATAAGAAGGAAACATTATGAGCAATTTACTCTAATTAATTCAATAACTTAGAAGAAATAGATAAATTCTTTGTGATAATATTACTTTAGTTGTATTAAAGAATGTACTCATTCTTAGGAGTTCATGCAGAAACATTTAAAGTGTAACTCACTTTCTAATGGTGCAGCAAAATTTGGACAATTGGTGAATTTAAGAGCAGTTATACCAATATTTAGTGTGTTCTTCTTTTGCTTTTTCTGTATATTTGAACATTTGCATAATACAAAGTTGGCAAAGATAAACCGGGCACAAACTCCTGTCAATAGAGAGGCTCATTCCAGGTTCATTATTTGAAACAGGCTGATGATGGGAAGAACAAAGTCTTTCACACAGAGAGCCAGTCATGACCTTCTCTCTGGGTCAGGATGAAGCTTCTTGGTGATGCTGGAACCTCCCACAAGATGGACACAGAGAGGAAGGACCTAGGTCACTGGGGGTCAGTCTTGACCTTCCACTGGCAATAAGGGCAACAAAAATACCGAGTAGCTTTCTGTAGATGTCCAGCCACTAACAGCAACTAGTAAAGTGGCAGGGCAGTCAGCATGAGCCTTGCTTTGTAAACAGAGGCCTGACCTACTTACTACTTCCCAGAGGTTGGAGAAAGAGGCCTTGACTCCCACAGACAAGAAACCTTGCTCTAACTGGATACTAATTTCTCATAAGAGCTTTGTTGACCCAAACTTCCCATAACCCCACTTTGGTATGAAAGGAGGGCATGTCCAAAGAAGCAGAATTGCTGCTAGGAAAATGACGGAGACTTGTTCAGTCCTGAAACTCCTTTTCCAGAAATGATGTCCCTAATTGTGCAAGAATAAACAAAGCATGACTGTTAAATCCCACATTTAGGGGCTGGGAACTGCTTTTCTATGCTGTTAAGGTGCTGTGCATTTGGAATCAGGAAAAACTGAAAGTAAGAGTAGTTGGCCGTCTGAGGCCAGGTTGGATGAGACAAGTTCCCAAATTGTGATGTATCTCTTTGTGATTAGGACACCCGTGAAGGACACAAAGTGTGGTGCCTCCACGACGTTAGTAATGTACAAGGGAAAGAGGTCGGATACCACGAGTCTCTTCTTCGCCTTGGGTCCTGACTGATGCCAGGCATCGAGCCACCCTGTCCATCTTGAGAGGGAAGGATGGAGGGATGAGCACCAAAACATCTCTGCAAGATGCAATCAAACCAGTTACTACTCATTTCCTTATGATCTGTTTGTTCTGCAAATAGGGCTTCTCAGCTGTTTGATGATATGGGTGTGGTAGAGAAAAAGACAAAATATGTGGTATTTTTTATGCAGCTCACATTATGGTTCATCTGGAAAAGTCAGTTACTTAGATAAAGGGAAGGTGTGAGGAAGACTTTGGACTTGGGAAATCTGGGCTCTTATCCCAGCTGTGCAGCTGGCTTGTTGGGGCCTGAGTGATGAGTCCTCTGACCAAACCCTCTCCCCCCAACAAGATCTCAGGACCTCATCCTGGTATGCAGAACCTGACCAGATTTCCAGGAGCAGCCCTTCCAGCCCCATCTTTGAATGGGACCCATTTCCCCTCCAGCCCTCTGTCAGCCAACGCCCAGCCTGTAAAGTTCTGGGTAGCAATGGAAAGAGGGTCCCTACCAGCTCCCTGACTTGGACCGTCTTTGATCTGAAAGACTGGAAAATTTCCTTCAGACAAAAAAAGTCCCGTGGCACATACATTCATGATCCACACTAAGTTTCTGTTCCTTCTGGGAAATGTGTGCCTTTTAACAAGTCAAGGCCATTTTTACTGTAGCTCATCATGGCACGGTGATCTGTGGTAAGAGGTGCAGAGGGACACAGGGCTCTGGGCTGCTGTGTTGCCACTCGGATGATAGGGCAGTGGACAGGTCTCCTGGGTCCCCGTGTCAGGAAGAAACCACCCTGCGACAACCGTCATCTCCTACCCTAGGGCCCTCGTGGTGGAAACGTTGAGGACGAAGCTATAGAAATGGTCTGATATAATACCATGATTTCTTCTCATTTCCAGAACATGATAAATGATTCGTAGCACAAGACTGGGATCCAGAACTTACCTTGTACAGATCAATAAGAGAACTCAAACAAAGCCATTTATCAGGGCACCTGGGTGGCTCAGTGGGTTGAGCCTCTGCCTTCGGCTCCGGTCGTGGTCACAGAGTCCTGGGATCAAGCCCTACGTTGGGCTCTCTGCTAGGCGGGGAGCCTGCTTCCCCCTCTCTCTGCCTGCCTCTGATCTCTCTCTCTGTGTCAGATAAATAAATAAAATCTTAAAAAAAAAAAAAAAGCCATTTAGCAATGGGCAAGCGTCCTGAGCAGATGCTTTACCCTAGAGCAGGGGTGGAGAAATGAAGGCTCCGGAGGCCAAATCTTATCCCTCAAGCTATTTTATAAATAAAGTTTTATTGGAACACAGACATGCCCATTCATTCATATATCGTCAATAGCTGCTTTTGCATATAACAGCAAGGCTGGGTAGCTAGAGCGGAGACCGTCTGACCTGTAAGCCAAAGATGTTTACTCTCAGACTCCTACAGAAAAACATGCAGGCCCCTGTAACAGAGGGAACTGAGATGCCAATAAGCATAGAGAAAGGTGCCAACATTATCAGCCAACAGGAAAATGCCAATTAAGCCTATAGTAAGATACGCTTGCACACCCATCAGAGTGGCTCAAATGAAAAAAATATTGGCACCAAGTGTCACAATGACAGGGGATGGCTGCAGTTCCTGTATGCTGACAGCCGATGGGGGAAGTGGCACAACACTGGGAAACAGCGTGGCCGTGTCTAGTACAGCTGAGCGTGCAGATGTCCACGGCCAACATCCCTGGGTGTGTAGCCAGGGGAAGTGAGGGCTCTGGCCACCAGGAGACATGCATGCCAATGGTCATAGCATCTTTGCTTCTAATAGCCCCAAACATAAAGCAACCCAAGGGGTCACCAACTGCAGAGGAAATGAAACTGATTGTGGTAGGGTCACATAATGGGACTATGAGTCTTTCCTGTTCATTAGAAGGTGGATGTGGCAGGGGACATGTCTCCATTGAGTCAGCTTATTCTGGGAGCATCCAGGCAGACAAAGACACAGGAACAAGGCCTTTCTGGCTAAACCCAAGCCTGACCGTGCAGAGCAAATACCAGGAACCCCGACATGCCCCAGACAGAAATGGACTGCTACCCTGTGATGCACAGGGTGCTGGTGGATTTGGGACCTCATGTGAAGGAAGGACAGTGAAAGCGCCCCGAGAGATTCCTAGCAGAGGATTCAGGTTGTCGGCCACTTTCTGTCCCCGCAACACTCAGTTACGGTCTGATGATCTCACACGTGCCAGGATTATGGTTCATGTGGTCCTGGAGGGCTGGGGTCCCATCAGGAATGTTCCTGCCCCTCCCCATCACTGCATGGGAAGCTGCTTCAAAGAAACCTCTGAAAGAATAAGACAGAGGTAGGGTTGCAAGTCTGCATTCCCGCATCCCTTCTGGCCCCTCCCCCTTGCTCAGCCAGCAGAGCACACCACGAGAGTGTCACTCCTGCCGCTCCGGGGTCACTCCCGGAGGCTCACTGTGCACTCAGGGTCATGGGACCAGTTCATCATGGGCTCCCTCAGGCCCAGAATGTTCCCTAGGAGGTGACTTTTACAATCAGTATCTGAGAGGAGGGACTACATGGTTCTGTGCTGTGTCGGGTGACGTCTATCCCACAGAAGCACGAGGCTGCCCAGCCGACAGATGGACGTCTATCCCGTCCCTGCACTGGGCTTGTGGCTTCTGGCTCTGAGGGTTTGCAGGGCCTGCATTTGGAAGGGCTCTGGGGCAGGGCAAGAGATTGCTCTGGCTGCTGAAACAGGACACCGCAAGCCGGGAGGCTTAAACCCTCAGAACCGTATTCTCTCGCGGATCTGGAGACCACCAGTCTGAAATCAGGGTCCATAGAGTCAGTCCCTTCTGGAGGCCCGGAGGGAGATCCTTTCCGTCCTTCTCTCCCAGCTTCCGGCGCTGCTGTCACATGTGGCGTTCCTGGGCCAGAAGCTGCGTCACGGAAGTCCCTGCCCCGGGTTACCCCGATTCCCCGCCGCCCGTCGGAGTCTGCTCTCTCCGCCTGTAAGGACACCAGGCAGGTGGGATTGGGGCTGCGCCGTAGCCCGGTGTGACCCCGTCTCAACCAATTACATTGGCAGAGACCCCATTTCCAAAGAAGCTCCCCTTCTGAGGTTCCAGGCAGACACGAATCTGGGGGGAAGCCCAGATTCAAGCCCCTCAGGGCCCGAAGCACAAAATGGGTGTGTCTGTCACCTACCTCTGCGAGTCGCAGAAACACCTCCTGCGACTCCATCCTGGAGAGCCTTAGCACACATATCAGGAAGGACAGGGGTCTGGAAGTAGCAAAGGTAAGAGGCCAGGGCTAGGGTACACGTTGCCATCAGGGTCCCCCAGCTCCCACGGGGTCCTGTCCCTCCCTCCATGGGTCTGGGTTATTCACTGTCAATGCGTCCTACAAAATGGGCCTGTGGGTGGCCAGCAGGCTTTCCCCTTCATCTGATAGTCTGGGGTCCATCACGGAGCCCAGGAGCAGGCTGGTCGCTCTGGGAGGGGTGGGAAGGCCTGCCCTTCCAGGAGGGTGCGCGGCCTGGGAGTCCTGGGTGAGGGAGCACCCTCGGTTTGTCACCCTAGCAATGGATGGAGGACCCTCCGAAGCCTAACTCGGGACACAGTCCCTCACACAGGTTCCCAGGTTTGTCACTGCTAGTTTGGCAAGAGCTCCGGTGGGGTTGGATGGGAGGGAACAGCAGAGCCTGGGGATCTCGCGTCCTCCCTCTGACGTCATGAACCCGAGGATGGGGTTTGGCTTTGAGAACCACGCCTGGGAGCAGAGCACAACAATGTCCCCAGGCCCTCCCAGGAAGAGGACAACTGTCATGGGCAGTGATGGACCCCAGAGGGAGATGCCCGGCCGTCTCAGTCACAGGGAAGCTTGTCACTGTCCTTATACTTGGAAGGCAGGAGGCCGAGTGTGGCCACCCGACCCTGAGAGCTGTCTCTTCTCGTCCGTTTGGACGGGCTCTGGGACTGTGGACAGAGTCTTCTCCGGAGCACACTGATGCCTCACCAGCAGACCTGGGATCCAAGGGAACCAATAAGTCTCTTCCACGTGCAGGTGGTCGAAACTCATCTCCACCTGCTTCAGCCTCCAAGGGGACTCGGGTGAGGTCCTTTCTGAGACCAGGACAGAGGCTTCTGCAAGAGCCAGATCCCTGGGTTCAGGGATCAGAAATTGGTGTCTTGTTGTCTTTTGGCTCAACTGCTTTCTGTGTGATAGGTTAGTTCTCAAAGGATTTACAAAGCCACTGGAGGACAAAACCCCTGGGACTCCAGGATGGGAGGATTCTAGGTGCTTGAGATTCCAAGAGACAGGTTCCTGAGGGAGATCAGATTGCCCATGAGGACAGGAGCCCTGCACAGGGTCACAGGGAAGAGTAGCTGTGCACGGGGTATGCGTCCACTCTGCCTCCTGCTCCCACCCTCCCAGCGCTGAGCTGCTGGCCTCCAGAGAGCTACCTGCACCAGCGTGCCTTGCTCAGCTGTCTAGGCTGTTTGGTGTCCCGTGGTTTTGCCTGTGTGGTGCTTTCTGCCAGAACTGCCTTTGCCCCTCCAGCTGCCCCCGCTCCCATCCCATCCTCATCTAAGGATCCGTGTTCCTCCTCCTCTGGTCCCGGCAGACACAGCACATGTGGGCTGCGCAGGGTCTCAGCTCCACGAACTGAGGGATCCCAATTTTTTGAGAAAAGGTGTCCAATGAGACTCCCCTGTGCTTATGAGTGTGAAACCACTGGTCCCTGCTGCTCATCCGTCAGGATTCAGCTCCGAGGCCGCCTCCTGCAGGGAGCCCCCCGGTTCTGCTCTGGTTCCCATGGGTAGTGGTGTCGACTTGATCAGGGAGGATGTGAGTCCCCTTGGGAATCCTCACCCAGTACTCCATTCGTTCCCGAAGGTGTTCTTGAGGTCTCTGTGGTGGGAGCAGCTGGGAGGTGAGACCACCTGCTCACCAGGGCCTTCAGGGATAGCGGAAACCTGGTGGCAGCCCCAACGCACAGGCCTCCTCCACGCCCCACTCCTCAGACAGCAGCTGCCCGCTGGGTGTAATGGGTCCACGCCTCGCTGACCTTCCTCACGGTGCCACGCAGAGATTTTCTGAGGGTTCCTTGAGGACCCCAGACAACACACAGCCTTCTTACCAAAGGTGCCAGTCTTCCCTGCCGCCTCTCCTCCGACCCCACAACTGCTCAAACTCAGCCCCAGTCTGTCCTCCTCCTCCAACTCTGCGATGACCACCCCAGGGCCACGTCCCAGTGTTCCATGCTGACCCTGTGAGCCCCCCCACAAGAATCCATCCCCGTCTCCCCCACCCTCGTTCTCCTGCCCCCACCATGACGCAGATCTGTGCAGAACCCACATCATTCCCGTGCCCACCAGCGCCCTGTGTCTCCAGGTCTGCACCCTCTGCTGGTGCCTCTACCCTGCACTAGGGAAAGGTGGTGCAGTGGCCCTACTCCCTGCTCCCTGCCCCCTGACCTGTCACCTTTGCTCTGGTTCCCCAGCTCCCTTAGGAGCACAGCCTTCAGCGTGTGTCCTCCTGTACTCTCTGCCTGGAAGAGTCTCCCTGCTGTCCTCCCAGCCTACCTTCTCTTCCCCTTGTCTCAGCCTGAATGTTCCCTGTGGTGGTGGCCCCTGAGCCCATTGCTGTCCCACTCTTGGAATTCTCTGCAGAGCAGTGACTGCTACTCCCTGCCCCATTTGGCTCGATTCCCTGGCTTTGCCCCTCCCTAGGACAGAAGCACTGGGGGTCCGCGGGCCTCACGGGCCTGTTTTCTCCATCACTGTCCCGCACGCGCCCGAACAGCGCCCAAGACGTTGGGAAGCTGCAGAGATACTCCATGTGTGGGTACGAAGGCAGGTAGTCCCCGCCAGGCCCACTTGGGGTCAAAGAGACTCACGGGGTTGGGTCCTCCCCCAGACTCCTTCTGGACCCTTTCCTGCCGGCTCTGGGCCCGAGGCCGCCTCCCCTGCTCGCACTCCCAGGCCCTCTGGGGGGCTGCCCTGCACCAGCAGTCCTCGGAGGCCCGGATGGCCGAGGGGGGCCCTTGGCCCCATTGCTGGGACAGCCCCCCACTGGACTCAGCAGATACCCCTTCCCTGTCCTCCCTCCAGGCCCCGGGATGGGACAGCCGACCTCCCTCCTGTGGCTGGAGCCTGGGAGCCCCCTCCTGGGTCCTGCCCTCCTCTCTGCTGCAGCTGGGGACTGTCCTCTGTTCTCCTCTTGGGGACCCTGAGGGACAGTGCTCCCTGCTGCCACCTTCCCTGCTCCCTCGGGGCACTCTGCTCTCTGGGAAGACGACCATGGAGGCCTTCCTCTCCATACACACAGCACACACACGTAGCTTCTTCTCAGTCTTTTATTGATCTATAGATACCTTTCTGTACTTATTTAAAATTTAAAATGAGTCTATTTTAAAATTTCCAACTCTAGTTTTACAGTTCTCAGGTCCGCACAACACGACGACCATCATCTGGATTCGGTGTCATGGGATGAGAGCGAGTACCCTCGCCCTCGTGCATGGGCCGGTGTGTCTGTCATCCAGGGAACACGTGCTATTTGGACCGCTGAAAATTCATCCGTGGTAAACACCAAACAGGATCTGAAACAAACTAACAAGGATGAAGGGAATGTATTACACAACAGGGAGGACATGGCTGCCAATTCTTAAGATTTCCTAGCAATTAATGGAAGACTACACTACTACTATGAATTTAGGACTAACCCAGGAATGGAGGACGCACATTCGAGTGGAGGACAAAGGTTTGAATTAAGGACTAAAATTTGGATTTAGGACTAAACAATGAGTTCAGAATACAATTGAACCTAAAAGTACACTAACGACTTTTTACAGTTGTGTGGGATGTTGTCTAGTTGAAATTTTCTTCTCTTTTTCTTTCAAGCAATTCCACGTTATTCCCATAAATACGGAGTTCCTTCTACACAAACCTAAGGCTAGTCTTGGCCCACAGAAATGGTCGTGTTTGGAGTCTTTGTCCAAGACCACAAGAGAGGATGTCTTCCATCCTCGTGACAGGAATTTCAATGCAAACACAGTGCTACCGTACACAGTCGTAGAGGGTCCAATGGGGAAAGTCCGTCCCGAGGACAACATGCACGGAGGTCTGTCTGGATGTGCGGCGGCCGGGTGAACGGGCTACAGGGCGGAGCGTGCCTGGGGCCCCAGCGGAGACGCGGGCGCTTGCCTAGAGAGAGAGCCGGCAGACGTCCTTCCCGGCCCACCCCCCCACCCTCCCACGCAGAGGCTGAGCCGGGCTGTGGCTGCTGAGCGCCCAGCGGCCCTGAGGCCGGTCCCGCCCGCAGGCGACCGCAGGTCCCGGGGCCCTCACAGGGGGACCTCCCCACTCCCCGGGGGCCCGGTGACCCCAGGGACCCCCTGACACTTCCCCAGCTGTGCGGGCTGCGGGCGGAGCCGCGGGTACAAGGGGGTCCCTCGGGAAAGGCAGGCGGTGGGACTCCCGGCCGGCCAGCGTCTGCCTCAGGCGGTCCTGTTCTCTCCTCAGCTCCCAGAAGTGCCTCTGGCGGGACACAGCGGCCTCCCAGCCTCTCGCGGCTCGGCTGTGCTGGAAGAGGACCAGCTCGCGGCAGTGGGCGCTGTGTCTCTGCGGCTCTCGGCGCACGTCTCGGGCCCTGTCCTGGTGGAGGTTGCGCAAGTGGCCCGTGAGCTCCAGGGCTCCACGCAGACCGGCCAGTTGCTTCTGCAGGGCCTCGCGCCGAGCTGCCCCCCGAAGGAGGCTTCCGTGCAGTCGCAGGGCGTGTGCGTCCTGCTCGTCCAGGGGCTCCTGCAGGCTCCGCCTCAGCTGCTGGATGTCCCGGTCCAGCTGGGCATTGCCCCGCTGCAGAGCTGCCTCCCGGGTGTGCAGACGGTGGATATGTCCGGCCAGCTCGGCCATCTCTCGCCTCTCCTGCCGCAGGCGTGTGGCTCTGGCTTGCGCGTCGGCTTCGGGCCTTGGAGGGGACCCGGGGAAGCCAGCGTCCTCGGTGACAGCCTGCGGCTCAAGGGCCGCCCGACGGGCGGGGTGGTCGCCGGTCCTGGTTCCGCTCTTTGGCGGGACTCCGCGGGTCCTGGCACTGGCGTCCCCTGCGGGGAGGTCAGGCGGGGGGCCAGCCTGCAGCCCGGGGCCTGCCCTGGACGGTGAGCGGCGGGTCCGATGTTTCGCGTGCGGCTCCGTGCGTGCCCTCGACGGCTCCGGCCTTTCTTCCCCGTCCTCTTCCCGCCCTCTCGGCCTCCCTCTGGAACCCTGTCCGCCGAGCGGTCCCGGTGGCTGCAGAGAAGGAGTGTGGTCACTGCCATCCGGCGCTCTGGTCCTCCCAGGTGGTTCTCCATCCTCTCCCGCTGCTCCTACTGTTAAGGTCCATGATCAAAGGAACAAGACAGATGCAAAGCGAAAGTCAAGCAAAGTTTTATTTCGCGCCAAGCATCGAAAATCAAACCGACTGGTAGGAGCCGTCTCTTATGAGGACACGAGGACGACAAGGCCGCTCCCAAGAAGGGCAGTCCGGATGAGGCTGCTCCCCGGACAGGGCCGCTCCCTGGAATGACGCTGCTCTGGCGAGGTTTCTCCAGCGAGGTCGCTTGCAGCTGCTCCATGACTTGGGGTGGGAAGGTTGCTGCCGGGGACCCGGTTCACCATGGTACTGCTGCCGAGGACTATGATGCTCCCAACGACCCTGAAGACCATGACACTTCGAAGCTCCGGACAACTACCCTAACGACTTTCCCAACAGCTATTTTAACGGCTATTCCAACGGCTATTCTAACTCCTCCTACTACTCCGCACCCCCCAAACCCCTGCCTCACTGATTAACATTTATAAAGGTGGTTGAATACCGCCCACACACAGGAGGCCAATGAGATTCAACTCACCACAGTAAATATATGTGGGCCCCACTGATTGGATGTCTCAATCCGGCCTGGCCCACCCCTATATCCAGGGTTTGGAAGAATGTTCCTGGGGCTAACCAGGTCTTCAAATAAGCCCTCAAACGACACCGGCAGCTTCTCCAGGGACCTGGGGACGTCGGGGGGCTGGCTCCTTTGGTCTTGCTTCAGGCCGTCAGCAGGGTCCCCAAGGACCAGCCTGCTCAGCTGTTGATTGATGGCTGCCAAGCCCAAGGTCTGTAAGGAGGGAGGACTGGCCAGCACCCCGGGTGGCCCGCGGGCGTCCGGGGCTTGTGTGGTGGCGCCCGCCGTCGCCTGGCGGCCCGCTCCGGCGCAGACTTGGGGGCGGGCAGAGCACCTTTGTCCCAGCGCCTTCGCGCTTCTTGGAGGGAGGCGTCTCCTCAGCAGGCAAAGGAGCAGCGCGGTCCCGAGCAGCACCGCCCAGGCCCACCCAGGGAGACGTGTCCAGCTCCTGGACATCAGCAGCAGCGCATCCCGCATGTGCTCCAGGACCGCTTGGCAAGTGGCTCCGCTGGCCGAAGGAGGGCCCTCCATGGCTGCGTCGGGCTCCACAGCTACGTCTGCGAGGGCCAGCGTCCTGGGGCCGCAACCGAGCACTCCGAGCCCGGTGGCGAGTTCCGTGTCTCAGGTCAAGCCGTGCGTGGCAACCGGGGCAGAGCGGTTGGCATGGGGGAGGGGAGGCCAGCCAGGTTCTAGGAAGGAGTTCCTCCTGACTTGGCTGTCCAGGACCAAGTTGTGTCAATCACCCGAGCCCAGGGGAGGTGGCAAGGGCTCCTGGCCTCCTCGAGCTCAGCCCCTCCAGGCCCACCTGGCCCTCCAGCCAACCTAGGGGCGCGAGGCAGGGCGGGGTCCCTTGGCTCGTGCCCACCCCACAAGTCAGGGCAGACAGAGTGGGAAGGCCTCGTCCCGGGCCGAGGCCCGTTCTCCTGATCGGAAACTTGCCTCTGCTCTAGGGACTCGGGTCCTGTCTGCAAAGGTGCCAGGTTGTCCCTTCTTCGGAGGCTCCCTTCCTTGTGTGCGTGGTCACTGTGGGCGGGCCGGTGACTGTGGGTCTGAGGCCCGTCGTGTGCTCCAAGGTGTGAACTATGAAACCAGGATTGCCGTGCTCATAGCTGGGGAGAAATCAGCAGGAACGGGCGTGGTCTCGGAGTTTCCTGGGCTCTGGGGAGCCAGCCTGTCCTCGTTCAATCCAGGCGTGCCTGGCAGGGGCTGACTCTGCCCCAGGGTCTCCCGGTGAACCAGGCTGTTTTTCCTGTGAGGCCCCCCATTTATTGCCTGTTTCTCCCAACTTTTCCTGCAGGATCGTTCCCAGTCCTCTCAGTCATCCTCATTTGTCTGCCTCCCGGTCGTGGACTGTTGTTTTTAAGCGTAGCTTGCCACCTTCTATCTCGTTGAGGTGCGGGTGTCTATGTGAGTGTCTGTGTTCAGCTTTTCTCTCTTAGCCTTTGGACCATCTCCTGGGACCGAGGTATTGAAGTTCTCTGTGACACCAATAGTGGAGGCGGAAGAATGCATTGGTCATAGCAGTCTAGTGGGAGGGTCCTGTAGGTGTCAGCACCGAAGTAGGTCCGTGGTCGTAGTTCGGGGGAAGTGATACCTCTCACTGAAGTCCCTTTCAGTGCCGTAGGAGCCACATCTGTAACCAGAAGTGGTTGGTCTTTTAAAAAGAATGGAAATGGGTTAAAAAATGACAGTAATCTTCTAAGTAGCAGCCCTGGAAAGCTGAAATAACGTTAAACTTTTGATCCATGAGGAAGTCCAGGGGATTTTCTGGACTTACGTAACCAGGTGCATGAAAATATAGAGAGAGAGGACTCAGAGAATATTCTGGACCAGGACTGCTTCCCCAATAGCCTTCTGTGAAGTGGAATTTTAGGAAGCTAGGAGGAACCTTTCTCTCCTCTCTTCTCCCCTCCGTGTTGTGTTCTGTGCCTCTCCTGTCCTGTCTCCCTCCTGTCCTGTCTCCTTTCCTGGTGTTCTGTCCTATTGTTTCCTTTCTTTTTTGTGTGTGTGGTTTTTAAAATGTATTTACTAAAGTTTTATTTTCTACGTATAGAAGTGTATAATCTCTAACCTCTTCACAGTTTACACATTTCGGGGTGTGGGTTTGATCATCCTGATCATACAGTGTCCCCTGCAGTCTATCCCCATTGTCCATTGCATGTGAACAGCTCTCTGGGACCCCAGACAGAAGCAGCCCTTCCCTCACCTCAAACCTCTGCTCGCAGCACTCGGCATACAGGCTCTATGTCCTCTTGGGTCTCCCTTGCTCAGAAACTCACAGCGTCCCTCACCTCCTTGTAGAGTGCTGCCTGCCTTTCTTTCTTTTTATTTATTTATTTATTTATTTATTTATTTATTTATTTTAGTTTATTTTGATTCAAGTTAGTTAACATATATTTTATTATTAGTTTCAGGAATCGAATTTAGTGATTCATCACTTGCTTATAACACCCAGTGGTCATCACATCACGTGCCCTCCTTAATGTCCATCCCCCAGTTACCCCATCCCCCCACCCACCTCCCCTCCAGTCACCCTCAGCTTGTTTCCTAGAGTTGAATTCTCTTGTGGTCTGTCTTCATCTCTTTTTTTTTTGTCTTATTTTATTTTTCCTTCCCTTCCTCTATGTTTATATGTTTTGTTTCTTAAATTCCACCTATGACTAAAATCATATGGTATTTGTCTTTGTCGGACTTACTTCATGTACAATTATACCTTCTGGTTCCATCCATGTTATTGCAAATGGCAAGGTTTTTGATGGCTGAGTAACATTCCAGTATATATTATATTCCAGTATATAGTATATAATATTGTAGTGTGTTTGTGTATATATATGCATGTATATATGTATATGTACGTATACATGTATATATACATGCATATATACATACACGCATATATACATGTATACATACATATACATATATGTACATACACATACATATATGTACATATACATACATGCACGTGCATATGTGTATATATGTGTACACACACACACACACACACATATGGCGTCTTCTTTATCCATTCATCAGTCCATGGACATCTGGGCTCTTTCCGCAGTTTGCCTATCATGGACATTGCTGCTATAAACATTGGAGTGCAGCTGCCACTTTGACCACAAATCAGGCCTCAACCAATACAGACTGAGAGCATACCATTCATAGCTTCAGACCACAATGCGATGAAACTTGAAGTGATTCACAAGAAAAGATTTGGAAAGACCGCACACACGGACGTTAAAGAGCATCCTGCTAAGGGAGGAATGGGTCAGCCAGGAAATTCAAGAAGGATTAAAAAAATACATGGAAACAAATGAAAATGAAAACATGACAGCCCAACACCTCTGGGACACAGCAAAGACAGTCCAAAGAGGGGAGTATAGAGCAATATCGGCCTTGCTCAAGAAGCAAGCATAGGGCTCCTTCCCTCCGCCTACCTCTCAGAGTCTCCCCTACCCCAGGAAACTCCCCATTCCTCTTTCAGCTTCTCCTTTCCATATCCCACAACTCCCAGTGACAGATATGCCCCTCCCCTCCCCTACCCCACACTGGCTCCTGCAGCCTGGGCCTATTAAACATAACATATGTTACATGTGTTGCTTCTACACAGGATCCTGTAAAATGAAAGATTTGTGTGGCCCTGTTTGTGGAGGTGACAATATGGCCATGGTGGCATGTCGGGGTGCTCGTTCCCAGACCTCTGTTCCTCACAGAGGACTAGGGCTTGCTGAGTTATTCAGAATCACTGCATTTTTCTGTTTAACCTCTTTCTAGCTGTTTCGGCTCTACGTTAAAGAAACATTAATTACTTGCATATTAGATTAACTGAAAAAAAAATTCCAGACTATTTATTTTGAGTCTTGATGAATGAGAACTATTTGCCCAGAGGAACCAAATTAATGGTTATCACGTTCAAGTTGTGTAGAAGAAATTCCGGCTGCCTTTCTCGTTGTACCTCTGCAAAGGCCAGAGTCTGTCAAAACAATAGTGACGGTAGTAACTCTGGTGCTTGGTAATCAAAAATCTGTTCCGGACTTGGTCTCGGGGAAACTTTGCACCATGAGATATGGAGGGTCCAGCTTTGTGTACAGATGAGGAAACAGCCCTGCTCCTTTGTTTCTTGCACAGGTCCTATATATGCATAATCTGGGCACAGGTGTGAACAATTTGCTCATACCCTTGCTTTAAGGCTCTCCAAAGGACAAAGAAGAATCCTCAGAATTTAATCTTTCTGTGAAAGAAAACCAACTGTCTTGCCCAGTTAACTCCTCTCTTGCCTTGGTCCTTTTCTGTTTTCCTTTTATTTCTATTTAAAGGCAAATTAAAAACAACAACAAGCATGATATGTAAAGAGTATCTCAGGCTCCAGAAAAAAACCTCTTTGAATCCACTTCTGTCATCTATAAACAGGATGTCAGGCTCTTCCCTTAGCTTCTTGAGCCTCAGTTTACTCACCTGTAATGTCAACCTCAAAGTCGAGGTGGGGATTGAAGAAATGATGCACATCATGCAGCAGGCTTGAAGCTTCTCACAGAACAGATGTCCGCAGAGCTAGCAGGTTTTCTCTCCCCTCTTGGGAGGCTCTGATCTGGAAACAGGGTTGGCACCAGCTCTGGTGAGATTATAGTAAACTTCAGGCCAGTGTACACGCACTCTGCTCGGCTGTGCTGGGGCGGGGTAGGTGTGCAGCAGTACAAATGAGTGCCTGGGGAGAGATCGGGTGGGCTGTTCTCTAAGCTGTCAAGCCTGACCATGCCCTGCCTCCCAGAAACTGCCCCCTCTTTTTGTGCTTGGATTCATGCCTTCTAAATGGAAGGAAATCATCTCTCTCATCATACCACTGTAAAGAATTGTTGAAAACAGTAGTGCTTAAAAAAAAATCAAAACAAAAAAAAGTTAAGTAGTGACTACTAAAACATTAGTCGTAAATATCAATAAGGAAGTCTGTTTTTAGTTAGCAAGTCCCCTAACTAGGAGGGATTAAACAGCTCTTACAAGTGTGTGCATTATATAATTTTGTCACAAGCTGAAAGCCAGCATATCTGCATCGAGTCCCACACCAACATCTGAAATACATTTTCCCTTAATCTCCATCATGCAAGAATAAACACTCTTAATGAATGTCTTAACAGGAGGTAAAAAGGAATTTGCTTTTCCAGCCAGTTTTAACCATCTTTTCCAAAACAGGAGACTGTCTGTGGTATTACTTTCCTTTGTAATGCTTCAGTCAAATATGGCCACTGCCACTACTTCTAACAAATTCCCTCAGTGCAGAGAATCAGGACATGGCAGCTGGCATGACGAACAGGTACCAGAATTTTGGGGGTTCAAACTAACTCACTTTTCTTCACTCTTTGAGTGAGCTCACATTTTACACCTTGCCAAAGAGAGACATACCCTTGAACTCTGCAGTCTATCCCACAGAGTGGAAAGCTTAAAAGAGATCCAACCCTGTCATTTTGAAACGCTAGAGCAAATATTTCCAAGACTGCCTCAGAAGGTTCCTTGGAATTAACATCAATTACTTACTATATGATGAAAAAGCCATGCGTGCGTGAATGTTCTTTTAGCTAGAGGAGTGTTTGCTGAGAATCGTGGAAACAGAACTTGAGAGCCAGATCATAAGTGGGAGCATAATAGCAGTTCTGAAGGTGGGTAGTGGTGCTCCCTAGGAGGCAGTGTTGCTGTGAAGTGTTGTTGAAGAACTTGCCTCATGTTTTACTGGGAGCTTGCAACACCAGGTAGAAAAGAAACCTACAAATATGATTAAGGAAATACAAAACTGCATGGGAAATTTGGCAGGGAATTATGTATTTTTCTGATTATGTAAGTAGTATACATGTTCTTAGTGGAAAATATGCAAAACAAAAATATGGCATATAGAAGAAAATAAAAATCACCCAAATTACCAAATTCTACCATGAAAGATAACCATTTTCTGAGATACACACTTTTTTTCCCTTTTTCTACAACATTGTGTTCATGCACTATACATATCTGTCTTGTGCCTTTTCACTTAATTATATTTTTATGTGTTGGTATCTGAGAGGCTGAATCCCTAGGATGCCCTTTGCAAATGTAATATCTCTTTGAAATCTAGCGTTTTAGAGTTTTTTCTAAAACACTTACTTGAACTTTATAGTCTACTCTAAAACTTACCTGTATTTGTTTTAATATAAAGTATGCAGTATATAAATATGAAATGTAAAATTTATTAATAGGGAAATAAAAACACAATATACATAATACAACATAAAATATTTTGTAAAATATATAATATATAAAAAATATAAAAATAAAATATTGTTCTCTCTATGTAAATGAAAGCTGCTATTTCCCTGTCCTCTTTGACATTTCAGTTATGCCATTTTAACACTAAAATAATAAGTTAATAAGCAAACAAACACTTATACTTACCACACACCTAAGAATTTTTTTTTTGCTTAATTTTAGATAGCATCTTTAAAATACCCATTGGTCCCTGGAAAAAACCCATTGGTAATTTTTATACGTAACTCTGCCCACCCTGCCAACATATACACATGGGAGACCTGATATCCACTTAAGGACTCCTTGCCTATAACTTCAAGGCTTGGCAGAAGTGGATTTCCTCAAGAAAAATGAATCTCTAACCCAACTCTTAAGTTGGTCTGAGGTGTCCCTTCACTACACATAAATGTATCGATTTACAGAAAAAAAAAAAAAACTGAAACCAATGGGTCACAACTTTTTACTTAACAATTTTCTCCACTAAATGTTATGCATTATGGGCTTCTTTGGTTACCTGCTGGCCTACAAAGAAATGAGTCACCATATGGCAAAAGATAAGCCATGAGCGTGTCACTCGTGCTTGACATGTCCTTATATGAAGCTTGCCTGCTATCCTCATGTTCCTCAGGCTGTTACACTATATTGCACATGATAAAGTCACATCCTCAACAGACACAGCCATGGCGCTTCAAAGATGGAATTAAACGTGTCAATGTTTCATGACTCATTTCACAGAAGGTCATAACTCCCCATTGTGTCACCTGATCTAGACTGATAGTCACCATTGTAGGGACCACCCATTTATTTGGGGGACAAAAAAAAATGTATGGAGAAACAACTCCCTATCCAGTGATTTACAAATGAGCCCAGCCCAGCTGAGAAGCTATTGGAGGAGATTTCCCCACCATCCAACTCACCCAAGCCTGACATTCCACAGTTAGATCTTCATACCTTTGCCGTTAGACCGCTGGGGTTGTTACTTACAAAAATGCAGATGTCACAGAGTGAAAGCCACATACATATATCAGTCATTTGCCACAGTGTTTCTCAAGGAGGGATGATCAAATTGCCTGTACCAGCAACCTAGGGGACGGGAGTGGGGGAAGGGAGCATGGTTAATTAGAGATTTCTAAGCCCACCTCCAGAGATTGTGATTCTGTAGCTCTGTGGAGGATGCTTGGAATCTGAACTCTAGCCCCCAGATTTCTATAAGCATTAGCATTTGAGGACCGATAATTATGACTGCAATATGAATCCTTTTTCAGAGTATTGATCTCTGGGGCTGATTCAGTGATCACCACTAAGGGACAAAGAGGAGTCTGGACAGGGCACTGAACAAGCCCGATTTTTCCTGGAGTGGTCATCTATTAAATGCTTTCTCAGAGAGGGTATAATGATTGTGTACTTTGAATAAAAGCACTGTGAAAGACAAAAACCAACATTTGGGGCTTTGTGTCCCCATCCGTTCACCTAGGAAGGGGTTTACATGGCACAAGTTAAGCCTTCCCGCCCGCCCTGGACTTCCATCTTCAGAGACCCATGATGGAGGAGCTACTTGTCTCCTGTGTTAATTTTGTGGTGCTGCCATAACAAAATACCCACAAACTGGTTGGCCTGATCAACAAGTTCTGGAAGTTAGTCAGTGATGAAGGGGGCCAGTGGGGTCGGTTGCTTCTGAAGGCCCTGAGGAGTGATTGTTCCGGGCCTCTCCCCAGCGTCTGGTCGCCTTGGGCATTCCTCGGCTTGATGGCCAGCTTCGCCTTCTCCTGGCGTCTTCACACTACCTTCCCTCTGTGTGTCCCTCTCTCTGTGTCCAAATTTCCCCTTTTTATAAGGACATCAGTCCTGTTGGATTAGGGACACCCTAATGACCTCATCTTAACTTGATCAACTGTGACCAAATGACTCTACATCCAAATCAGGTCATGTTCACAGGTACTGGGAACTTCAGCATCTTTTGGGGGCACAATTCAGCCTATAATCCTTTTCTTCCCTGGGTCTGTCTCAGCCATGCTTCTCTGTGTCCTTGCTGGCTGCCAATAACAGCTGGTCCTGCACCTGGTTCTCTACTTTGTTCTGAGCAGCTGAGCAAACACCTCTCGCCAGTACTCCCACAGCCCCGCGAAGGATCCCGGTAACTCCTCAGTGACTTATGGGGATCCAGTAAAGGCAGCTAATTGCAGCAGGGACACAAAAAAATTAGAGCTCAACCTCGATGTTTGCAACAAGCTAGGAAATTGCCAAGTAAGCCCCAAATGGTCTTTCAGATTCTAATTTCACTAGATTTCTCCTTAATGTGACTTTTATTTAATAATAATAATAATAATAATAACTATTACTATTATTATTATTATGTCTGATCTTAGAAACAAATTATACTCCTAGCTCTGGAGGGATATTTAGATCTTGCCTCCAGGTCTTGCTCAATAAAAGGTTAAAATTCAAATGCCCAGGGATAGAAGAATTCACTTTCCCCATAGAACCATCTTTACCTAAGATGATAATAGTGACAGCAGCAAAATTCACTTTCCCCATAGAACCATCTTTACCTAAGATGATAATAGTGACAGCAGCAATCATCCTTAAGAGGCCATGATTTAATTTTTAAAAATTTTGTTTACACCAGAAAAAAAAAAAGAATTATCCATTCATCGCCTCAGAGGAAATCAAAAGGAATATGATTCTCAGCCCTCACTGGGAGGTGAAATTTCCCACTTATCATAAGGTATTTGCTCTACCTCTCGTGAGTAATACTCTTCATGTCCAGGAATACTGAGCATCCTTCCTTTGAAGTCAGCTCCTTCAGCATCAGGTCAGCACTGGCGCCGTGACAGACCTCCTCTGGCACTGCACGGCCACAGCTCAACTCCTGGTAGCGTGAGGAAGGGTGGGTGTTCTCACTGCTGGGCAGTGCTGGAACAGATTTGGCAGCAAGGCATTAAAGCAAAAGGACTTAGGCTTAGGATTCTAATATGGGACATGTGCTTACTATTGCCTGAACATTAGAAAACATGGCTCAGAATCAGAGGCATTCGATAGGTTCTCCAGGGCACAAACTGAAACGTGATGGTCTCCACTCTAGGTGAGCTCTCTTCACCTGAAACCCTCAGTTTACTGGAAAGACTCACTTCCAAGAAGTCACATCCACTTATTTCACTTGCCCAGTAACGTGAGGCTTCTTATCCAGGCTGTGTGTACGCGCGTGTGCGCGTGCGTGTGCGTGTGTGCACGTGTGAGGATATGCAGGTACACTGATGGGAGGAGACAGCCCTGCATACAACCAGAATATATCTGGAGACAAAGCTTAGTTATTATTCCTCCAGACCACCCAAGTTTTGGAAACAATCCAAACCTTAGGGAAAATTAGAAAGTAAGCCCTGAGCCCCCTTGTGTGATGGCTCAGGGAGAGGGACCTGAGCTGGGCAGGCAGCCCAAAGGGACCAGGGTGTGAAGAGTCACTGTGTGTGCTGGCTCTGCCCAATGACATGCTCAGAATCAAGACAGGGAGGCAAAATACGTTCTAGCGGCACCCGGGTAGCTCAATTAGTTAAGCTTTCAACTCTTGATTTGGGCTCAGGTCATGATCTCAGGGTTGTGGGATTGAGCCCTGTATCTGCACTCACTGTGGAGTCTGCTTGAGACTTGCTTGCCCTCTCCTCTTATCCCTTTCCACCTGTGCATGCTCTCTCTCTCTCTCTCTCTCTCAAAAAAAAAAAATTTTAAATTAAAAAATACATGTTCAGGATTTTTTCATGTGTCTGTTGGCCATTTCTATGTCTTCTTTGGAGAAATGTCGGTTCATGTCTTACTCAGCCATCCAAAAGAATGAGATCCTGCCATTTGCAACAACATGGATGAAACTAGAGGGTATTAGGCTAAGCGAAATAAGTCAATCAGAGAATGAAAAATACCATATGATTTTAGTCATATGTGGGGTTTAAGAAACAAAACAGATGAGCATAGGGGAAGGGAAGGGAAAATAAAATAGGACGGAAACAGAGAAGGAGGCAAACCATAAGAGACTCTTAACTCTAGGAGAAAAACCAAAGGTTGCTGGAAGGGAGGTGGAGGGGGTGTGGAGTAACTGGGGGATGGGCATAAAGGAGGGCACATGATGGAATGAGCTCTGGGTGTTATGTACAACTGATGAGTCACTGAATTCTACCTCTGGAACTAATAATACAGTATATGAATTTAAACTGAATTTAAATAAAATTGAATTTAAGTTGAATTTAAACAAAAAATTATATATATGTTCCACAAATCTGGGCAACAAGTCTGGGGTCAGGAATGGGAATCTGCACTAAACAGAATTAGAAGCCCATGATGTTGGAACATGAAGTTGAGCAATGGTAAAGCAGGAGGCACCTGGCAGTTGCCAAGAACAGGCCTCATGCCTGGTTAGTTCAAGCTTTCCCCTTGTCCTGCAGCAAAATGTCTAGCCCATGGCCCCCAGTGGTTGTGAATGGAGGTCATTCCTGCAGGATGTAGGGCCTGGGTGGGTCTGTGGGTCTTGGAAAGTGCTCTACCCTTGTATTTAGTGATTCCAATGTCAGCCCCAGCTCTGCTGCTCTCAGTCTACCTGATCGTGAGATAATCACATGACTGTTTCCTAATCTGAAACTTGGGAAAGTGAAAACTCCCCCATTGGAAGTGTGTGGCTGGCACATGTGAAGCACATAATTCATCTTCCCTTTAGTGAATTTAACTTTTATTTGTGGAGACTTGAGGTGACCTAGAAAGATGTCCCTTTGAGAAGGGACACTGCATTTGTGCGTGTCTTGACTGTTTCTTGACTTCGTAACACCCCAACAACTTCATATTTCATACTAATATACAGACAATTTTCTGTTTGTCTGAAAATCAATACTTGCTTATTTTTCTGTTTATAAAATAATATTAGAGAAAAACTGTGGGAAAATACAGAAATTTCTAAAGAAACATCCCCCAAATCAGCTTGTGAAAATCACTATTTATGTTGAGATGTATTTCCTTTCAATGTGTATTTAATTTATTGTTAATAAATTAATCGATTGATTGAGTGATTTAATAATATACTAAGAGGGTTTCCTGTAGATATTAAAGAGTGATTTTAAGTCTTTGGGCTATAGTCCACTTTCTCTTTAGAAATATTGTGCCGATTCATAAACCTATGATCACTGAGGGAGAGTTCAAGTCTCATCATATTTCCTACTCATTAAATACATTATTTAAATCTTTGCTAATTTGATAGGTAAAAATTGTAACATAGTTTTTCTTATTTATACTTTTTTGAGTTTTTAGGAAAGTTGAATGGATATGCATTTTGGTCATTGACACATTTTTTCCTAAATTATTTTTTCATGTACGGTTCTTATTTTTCTATTCACGTTTTAGGGCTTTTCTTAGTGTTTATATAAGCTCTCGATGATATTATAACTGTGTTTGTCATGTGCAATATAAGTACCCCGGCCTTTAAAAATTATATGATTATACTAGTTATCTATTGTTTCATAACAAATTACCCCCAAACATCAGGACATAGAACAAGAAACATTTATTATTTCACAAGGTCTGTGGGTCAGAAATTCCAGAGCAGCTTGGCTGTTGGGTTCTAGATTGGATCTCCGCAGCGCTGCCGTCAGGGTGCGTGGCAGGGAGCTGAGGCTTGACGGGGGCTGGAGGCTCCCTGGATCGGCGGTTGGCAGGAGGTCTCAGTTCACCATGTAGACCTCTTCAGACATAAGTTTGCTTGCGTGTCCTCATGATACTCAAGGTGGCTTCACCCAGAACGAGGGACCCAAGGGTAAGTAAGAGGGAAGCCACAATGGTGTTTTTTTATGATCGATCATAAGGAAGTCACATGGTAATAGTTTTGTAAATAAATTACCAAAACTGACTGAAAAGAAAATGTCAGTAGATCTAGAACAATCAAAGAAATAAAATCAATAGTGAGATTGTCTCCACACAAAAAAGGCATTATCACGTGGTTCAACCTGAATCAACTTTTCAGGAAATAGATATTCTTATTCCACATCACATTTTCGGACGAGTAATGGACAGAGGAAGTTTGACAACATACTGTATGACACCAAAAACAAAACAGAACACCTGGATAACAAAGCCAGACACGCATAATACATGGAAGGAAATTATAAGACCCATATCACTAATAGAAACAAACAGCATTACGTATGAAAATCTAAATAAGATATTAGCAAACCAGGGTGCCTGGATGGCTCAGTTGTTAAGCATCTGGGCTTAACTTGGGCTCAGGTCATGATCTCAGGGTCCTAGGATTGAGCTAGCATCCGGCTCTCTGCTCAGTGGGGAGTCTGCTTCTCCCTCTCCCACTCCCCCTGCTTGTGTTCCCTCTCTCACTGTGTCTTTCTCTGTCAGATAAATAAAATCTTTTAAAAAGGTATTAGCAGGGGAAATCAGAGGGGGAGATGAACCATGAGAGACTGTGGACTCTGAGAAACAAACTGAGGGTTTTGGAGAGGAGTTGGGTAGAGAGTTGGGTGAGCCTGGCGGTAGGTATTAAGGAGGACACGTATTGCATGGAGCTCTGGGTGTGGTGCATAAACAATGAATTCTGGTACACTGAAAAGAAATAAAATAAAATCAAGTGGGGAAAAAAAGAAGAAAAAATTGGAAAAAAAATCAGAAAAAAAGATAACAGCAAATCAAATAGAACTTATATATAAATACATTATAATGGAATGGGATTTATCACAGGAGTTTATTAATGGTTTAACTTCAATAATCTATTTTCTGATTCACCATATTATCAGATTTAAGGGAGGTAAACACGGTCATCTTAATATACGTAGAAAATTAATTCAACAAACAATCTAGGATTCATTACTAAAAAAAATCTATTAATGAATTTAAAATGATAGAATGTCTTTAACAGAAATCTGATATTGATCATAAGCAAATATGATATTTACTGGATATGATTTCATTAACATTGAACTCATGGGGGACACCTGGATGGCTCAATCGGTTGTGTCTGACTCTTGGTTTCGGTTTATAAACATTTCCTATAAAACCAGAAAGAGTGCCCACTCTTTTCTGTTCAATATTGTATGGACGATTTTAGAGAAAACACATTTTAGCAACCTTGCCAGGGAGAAGAATAGTACAAAAAAGTAAATTGTATTCCTTTACATAGGAAACCAACATCATATGAAATATTTAAAATATTTCATTTAATTTTATCAAAATATTCCTTTTACAAAACTATAAGATTCCATAAATGTTTTATTACATACATTTAGAATTATACACATATATGTATTTAAACATATTTTCACACACAGTTCACGTTGGTTATTCACGGTACTTGCATTCTATGAAGTCACCATGAACACTGAATTAGTCTGTCCTGAGCCATTGCTCCTATAATACAAGTTAGGTCCCCTCAAGCCTCTGGTCACAATGTCCTTATCAATAGATAGATGCGTAAATTTATTTTGTGTGTGTTTCTGTTTAAAAATACATAATTTGATACGTATTTAATAGATATTTCATTAACATTGAACTCATGGGGGGCACCTGGATGGCTCAGTCGGTAAAGCGTCTGACTCTTGGTTTCGGCTCAGGTCCTGATCTTGTAGGTCATGGGATCTAGCTTCACACTGGACTCCACACTGCAGGAGTCTGCTTGGACATACTTTCTCTCTGCCCCTCTACCCACTCATGCTCTCTCTCTCAAATAAATAAATCTTAAAACAAACAAACAAAACAAAACAAACAAAAAACAACAAAAAATTTTGAGCTCATGACCAATGGCTCTGTAACTCTTATCTGAGTGAAGTTTATCTAATTCACACATTCTCTCTATAAGGCACCTTATAGCCTGCTTGCACGTAGGAACGCCAACCAGCCAGCCATTTCAGCACCATGCTGGGGGTGGGAGGCATTTTAAACAGTGAAATCCCTCACAGAACGCACAAAAATGTCACACTAAATAGACTTCAAGAAGGACACTTGCTTACAGGACAAGTCTGAAGCCGAAAGGCAGGGCGTTGCCTCACTTAACTTCTGCTGAGAAGATCAAAACTAGACATCTCTGAATTGTCACTGACTTGTGCATGCATGTCTGTAAATGACAGGGAGGGCAACATGAGTCTAGATCTGGGAGTTAGAGATACAGTTTAGAAGGTTGGCAAATTTACAAATATGGAATCTGTGAACAATGAGGATCAATTATGTGTATACACACACACATATGTATACACACATCATATTTATAATATACACAGAAATAATAACTATGTGTAATAGAAGACACTGGAACACAGAGGTGCTTGTGGAAAAAGTAAAAACAAAACAAAAACCAACCAGGAATTGAGGAATTCAAGGCGGAGAAACATGCCACGTTCACTAATGAGAAAACTTCATTTCTCAAAGCTGAGAATTCCCTGTTGATCTCTGAATTTAATCTAATTTCAGACAAAATCCAACCAGTAGTTTTTTTGTGGAAAATGACAAGCCGATCTCTGTGTTTCTGTGGGTGAGTTTGGGAATTATCAAGACAGTTTCGAAAAGGAAGGAGGTCAAAAAAGAAGGGAAGTTGATATTCACGCCACCAGATGTTAAGTAAACACCTAAAATCAAGTAAAAGTGGACACATAGCTGATAAAACCTGGCCGGTACTTGTAGGTGAATCACAGGTGAGCAGCTGGAAAGGCCGAGTGACACAGGAAACACTGTCTACCTTTCTAGGTTATTTAAAATGATAACTTTATTGAAATTTATTCACAGAGCATCAAATCCACCCTTTTAAAGCATACAGTTCAGTGGATTTTGTTACATTCATCTGTTGCACTATTTAATTTTAGGATATTTTCGGGGCACCTGGGTGGCTCAGTTGGTTAAGCGACTGCCTTTCGCTCAGGTCATGATCCTGGAGTCCTGGGATCAAGTCCCGCATCGGGCTCCCTGCTCGGCAGGGAGTCTGCTTCTCCCTCTGACCCTTTCCCCTCTCATGCTCTCTCACTCTCTCTCTCCTCTCTCAAGTAAATAAATAAAAATCTTTAAAAATAAAAAAAAAAGATTTTATAATTTTAGGATATTTTCATCTCTCCCCCCCAAAACTCTGTCCCCACTAGCAGTCACCCCCTCTTCCTCCCTGCCCTCACCCCCTAAAAAAATATGAACCTGCTTTCTGTCCCTATGGATTTGCCTATTCTGGACATTTCAAGTAACTGGAATCATACGGTACAGAGCTTTTTGTGACTGGCTTCTCCCATTTAGGGTCGTGTTTTCAAATTTCACCCATGCCGTGCCATGTTATTGGTACTTCATTCATTTCTAAGCCTGAATAATATTCCATTGCATGGATAGACCCTGTTTTATGGACCCATGTATCTGTTGATAGACATTGGGGTTGTTTCTACTTTTTGACTCTTATGAATAATGCTGCTGTGAACATTCATGTACACATTTTTGGGTGAACATGTATTCTTGTTTCTCAAGGGTGTCTACCTAGAACTCGAATTGCTGGGTCATATGGTAAGTCCACGTTAATAACTTCAAAAACCGCCAGAGTATTTCCCAAAGCAGCTTCACTGTTTTGCAATCACACCAGCAATGCATGAGGGGTCCAACTTCTCCAAAACCCCACCAGCCTAGGTCATTGCCTGCCTTTGGACAATGAAGTATCCTAGAGGACAAGTGACATTTTGTCAAGGTTTCTCTTGATTTCCCCAGTAACTAAGAAAGATGTGCCTATCTCCATGTGCTTTTGGGCCATTTCCATGCCTTCTTGGGAGAAATGTCTATTGACATCCTTTCTCCATTTCTCAATCGAATTATTTATCTTTTCAGTGTTGAATTGGAAAAATTCTTTATAAAGGCTGGATACAAGTCAACCTATTCAAAGTTTCTTGAAAAAATTGAAATAATAATGAGCTATTTATACCCATCCAGTGGACAAGATTTAAAACACATGAGAATAAGTGAGAAACTAGTCCTGATTCCTACTGGGCGTGTAAAGTGTTTCACTACATTGCAGAGTAGTTTTGTGATATCTGGTAAACCTCTAAGTCAATGGACCATGGGCCCAGCCATTCTCCTTGTTTGTGTATACAATAGGGGACCTTTCTATATGTCCAAGGAGACCAGTTCAGATGCGTTCTTTGCAGCATTCTTAGCAATAACCCCAAACTGGAAGCCATCCAGAGGCCTGTCGACCGTAGAATGCACCCATAAATTGTAGGAAAGCCACACAACAGAATATTACATAGAAGGGAAAATGAGCAAACTCCATCTACACCCGTCAGCATGGATAAAATGTGGAAGGTGTAATACACAGTCAGTGAAAAAAGAAGTTGTAAAATCATCCTTTAGCAGGACCTGGCCCATCATATGCTAATCCCATTTTCCCTTCCTGAGAGGCTGTATTTCTTAACATCCTTTGCCTAAATAAGGCCATATTTCTGAATTATAGCCAAGGAGATGGGGAGGGAAGTGATGCACGCAGCTGCTGGGTCTGGCTCCAAAACACCTCCCACGCAACCCCCCACTCTCTCTTTGCCTTGGATGTCGATCTTCAAGGGGGCCTTGCAACCCTAGAATGACTGCAAGGAGTAGAGTCCGCCCTTCCCATCCCCAGCCAGCTACCCCCTACTGACCATCTGAGGACTATCTGTGAGATACACTTCAGTCACTGTAAGTCACAAGATTCCGAAGTTCACTTGTGACAGAGGCTGTCAGTAGTGGGAATGTAACAGTTAGTAAACGGAGAAAGGCAATACACTTGTTATGTCATAAAACCATGGCCAGGAAAAAGCCTCACAATCTGAAGGTACTATTTAGCTCTAAAGACTGGCATCATAGTGTGAACTTGGACAATTATCTAACTCAGGAGCCCACATGATTTTTCTGTAAAGGATCAACCAGAAAGTAGGTTATTTAGGCTTTGTGAGCCATGTGCACCCCTGTGGCAAGTACTCAGCTCTGCCAGCATAGCACAAAAGCCACCAAACATAAGCAAATGGGTGTGGCCTGATCTGCCTGCAGGCTGCGGTTCACCCAACTTTGACTTAACCTCTGGAGTCCCCGGTTTCTTCATCTGTAAAATGGGCATGATGACAACAGTATCTACCCCAAAGAGCTGTTTGAAGGCTGAGTTAATACATAAGCACTGTTGAGCAAAGTGCCTGCCACATAATATTCCATAAATATAATAATGACTACTATTGTTTCTATTATTATTTCTATTTTTAACTTCTAATAACTTTTGATAACAATATTTGTTATTTTATTATAAATCTTTGTTACTTTTACCGATGCTGCTACAACATCTATGGAAGTAAGGGAGTGCATATAATATGTAAAAAGCACCAACAGTGAACTAAGAATATTGTGTCCCATAATTTCACCCACAGCAATCCTCATGGAAGTAAGGGAGTGCATATAATATGTAAAAAGCACCAACAGCGAACTAAGAATATTATGTCCCATAATTTCACCCACAGCAATCCTCATGGAAGTAAGGGAGTGCATATAATATGTAAAAAGCACCAACAGCGAACTAAGAATATTGCGTCCCATAATTTCACCCACAGCAATCCTCAGGGGAAATATCATTATTATTTTGCTTTCACAGATGAGAAAACTGACTTGTAGAGTAACTCATTAACTGGTAAGAAATAGAACTATGAACACAGGTCATTTTGACATCTCTTCCAACTATGTGTGTCCAGAAGATTCCACATGAGCATAATTTGAGTTGAGGAGTTTGTCCATGCCTTTCATTTACTAACTCAAAATATGTGGTGTCATAAATGCTTTTCTGGCCATACTAGGGTTTGTGAGTTTACTTTCAAATGAAACTATTGATAATATTGCAAAGGGAATCTGGACCAGTAGCAAGAGAAAAGATTGACCATGAAAGTGCCTTGTTGGTGTAAGAATAAACTTCAGTTTGCCTATTGTGGTCACCTCAACTGTGCCACAAAAATCGTAGAGTAAGAGCAGTTCTTTAACATGCCGCTGGGAGCATATGTCAGAAGGTGGTCAGAGAAGAGAAAGGAGGATTTAGTTCTCGATGGGCCCCACGTGAGCGGTCACTAAACACATCAGAGAATTCCAAACACTCGGTGTGTTGAGCTAAGCAGTTTCTCCTGTTAATTTTTAAACTCATGGATATTTCAAAGATAAATGAAACACAACTTCTAACTTGTTTATGTGCATGTCCTAAAAATGTTATTTTATATAAAAATCTCTTGGCTTGTAGAAGTATATTGAGCATATGCTATCAAAATAGGAAACTTCAGGGTGTGATGCAATCATTTCCAAAAAGCAGCTCAAAACTTCAGACCAGTCTATAAAGAAATGTTCAAGGGTCGAGGGCAAATTGTAAGAGGTAAGAAAAATGTAATCATTTTTCATAAAGACATTTCTTCAATTTATGTAACTTATCTTTTATTCCGACTTCATGTCCTCTTTGTCTCTATGAGAGGTACTTTCTGGTGTTAAAAATATATATTTTTTGGTGTTAAAAATATTCTTTTAACATAGTTGATGTTACCTATTTTGCTTCATCTGTCATTGCATTACTTGGGGCTTTTAATTTTGTTTTCTTGAGCTATTTCCCTTATGGTTACATCTGTCCTCTTTCTAACTTCTCACACTGACCACATAGCTCGTTAATTTTAAGATTTGCTCCTTTTTTCTGTAATGACTGTGATACATATTCCTACTGAAGTCAATATATTTCCTTCAAAATACTGCTCCGTTTTGGGGGTGTACGGTTGTATTTTCATGCATTTATTTTTTGTAATTTAATTTAATTTTTTAATTTAAATTTGATTAGCCAAGGTACAGTACATCAGTAGTTTCTGATATGATGTTCAATGATTCATTAGGTCAGTATGACACCCGGTTCGTGCATTTTTAACCGTCATCCACTTTGACACGTTCTATGAGCCAGGTTTATTTAGAAGTGTGTTTTTAAACTTCCAAATGTTTAAAACATATGTTTTAAGTTAATACCAATAATTATTTCCTATTTTAAGAAATATTGTGCCTAAAGACCATGGTTCCATTATAGAAGTTCTTTGGTATTTTAAAGATCTGCTTTGTGATTTATTATGAGGTCAACTTTCACGTGTTCACAGATGCATAAAAGCATTATGTTCTCTCATTATGATATAGGGGTTCCATGGATGCTAACTACGTAAGTTGTTAATTCGCTCACTTAAAAACTCTTTTTATACCTAATAATTTATTTTATCTCACTTATTTTTCTGAGATGGATGCGTTAAAATTTTCCGTTCTTCTTGCTGATGTTTCAGTTTTAACCTGATAATTTCCTCACCTTAACATTTTATTTTCAGGCTACCTAGTGTAATAAACATAATATCAGAATTTTTACATATTTTTTCTTGAATTATTCCTTTTTCATGATGCGGTAACCCTCTTGATTTCAAATCATGTTTCTTGTGTGTGTGTGTGTGTGTGTGTTTTACCTTAAAGCCTATTTTGTCTGCCATGAATAGCTACATTAGTTTTCTTCCATCTTCTTTATATCTTTACTTTTTGTTTAGTTTAAACAGCATAGTTGGATTTTTTAAATCAAAACCGAAAACCCGTATCTTTTAATTCATAAACCCAGACCATTTTAGTCATTTAAAAAATTAATTTTTACCATGCCCTTTTAAGTTTTATACATGCCATGATTTTTTGCTTCTCTTGTCCTGCTTCCCTTTCTTTTAAAAATTAAGTTCTGTTTTATTTTTTCTAAAATTCCCTCTTGTCTAGTCTTAAAAGTTATATATTGTACTTCTGGACTTTCACTGGTAACACTTAAATGTTCAGTATGCATGCTTAACTGGGTTCTAATGTTAATGATTGTCTCAGCTGTTCTCATGAACTGTAGAACCACAGGGATTCAACCTCAGTCCAGAGCTCCCCCTCCCACATTGTATGCTGTGTTTGTCGCCTGGTGTAGTTGAGCCTCTTCATTATGCTTGTGTTTAGCTGCAAATCTTTTAATGGTCTCTAAATCACTTATAGTTATTTGCATATTCAATTATGTTTGTGGTTCCTACTCAGGTTTTATACAAATAAAAATATATATATTATATGTATATATTTATATAAATAAAAAAGTTAAAAATAAAAATATTATTGGGGCACCTGGGTGGCTCAGTCAGTTGAGTGCCCTGACTCTTGACTTCAGCTCAGGTCATGGTCTCAGGGTCTCGAGATCCAGCCTCGCATGGGGCTCCACCCTGAGCACATAGTCTGCTTGAGATTCTATTCTTGTCTCTGCCCCTCCCCCTACTCATGTTTTTGCTCTCTCTCCAATAAATAAATAAATAAATAAAATCTTAAAAAATAAATAAATGGAAATGTTATTCCATCCTTACTCCTCAAGAATAGCTTAGTTGTATATAAAATTCTCTGCTTATCTCTTAACTCTATTACGTCACTATCTTCTGATCTCTCTTACTGCTTTGGAGAACTCTGATTCACACTACACTAGTTTTGTTCCCTTGTAGTTGGTCTGCTTTTCTCTCTGGTACTTTTTAATATTTGATCTTTGTTACAATGTGTCCTGGGGTGGATTTAAATTCATATCTTCCTGCTCCAAACTCAGTGTGTTTCTTGAGTCTGACTGTCCTCTCTCATTTTTCTTTTTTAAAAGACTTTAACTGGTATTTTAAGTTACTGAGGTATAATTGACATGCAATGTAGTATTAGTTCGTGTACAACATAGTAATCTGACGATTCTGTACATTATTCAGTGCTTGCCCTGATGTCTGTCACCATACTTTATTACAATATTATTGACTTTATTTCCAATACTGTACTTTTCATCTCCATATTTTGTAACTGAAACTGTGTACCTCTTACTTCTCTTTACCCATTTTGCCCACCCCCCCCCCCCCCACTGACCTCCCCTCTGGTAACCAGCACTCTGTTTATCTTTGAATTTGCGCTTGTGTGGTTGGTTGGTTGGTTTCTTGGATACCACGTATAAGTTAAATCATATGGTCTTTGTCTTCCTCTGTCTGCTTTAGAAAATTCTCAGCAATTATTTCCTTGAATTTTGCATCTTCCTTACTTTTTCCATTTTCTTTCTGGAACATCTATAAAACATATGTTAGAGTTATTTATCCTCTCATATTTCTCATTTCTTTCTCTCTTTCTGCTGCATTGTTAGTAATTTTCTCATATCTGTCTTCCAGTTCACTAATAGTCTCTCCAGCCATATCTCTTCTGTTAACTTAGCCTGCCAATTGAGATTTTAATTTCAGCAACTATGCTTTATTTCACAAAGATATAGCTTGGTTTTTCATAATCTGTTTATTCCTTTTTACTAGCATGTTTTTAAACTTTTATCTTCAATCATTTTAAACACACTTACAACAAGGACGACTATCTCTTTCTGTCTGGATTTAGGTGCAAAGGTAGGAATATCCTTAAAAATCTTTGCACCTAAATCCAGACAGAAAGAGGTAGTCATCCTTGTTGTAACCCCGTGCTAACAGTAGCTGATTTTCCAGTCCAGCTGTCACAGTCCAGTCCTAATGGGGTAATCTCAATTCCTGCTCTTGATTGTCTGATTCTAAGACCTCAACTTTTGTCCCTGCATGGGTATTGAAGATTTTGGCTCCTGCATTTCCCAACCCAAGATCCATTCAGGCACCTCTTTTGAGCTTTTTAAAAAAATACTATGTAGTATTTTTAAATATTTGGAGCACAAGGCTTACAACCTGACCTACATTATTCTCCAACCCGATCTCAGGGATGTTTCCTTAGATTCAACACAAAGAACTGAAGGGTTAAAATAGCCTCCTCTGAAAAAAAAAATACTTATAAAAATAAAATTAACATCTCAGGTGTCCCTATTTATGTTCTAAGTGATATATACTTGTGTTTCCCAAATTTTTTTTATCATTTCTGAGACCTCAATTTTCTTGAAAGCCTTGGGCACAGAATAAGGATATTGTGGCTTGCAGCAACAGATGCAGTTCCACCCACACCCAGTAGATGGCATAAATATAACCAGCTTCTAGGGAAAGGCCTCCAGGAGGTTCAGAATCCTAAGAGCACCATTTATCATGAAAAGGAGAGTTTTGGTGAAGGGCTGGAGTTGCAGGAAGCTTGAGGCAGTTGGGGAAGTTGATGTATTTTAATCTCTCCCAAACAACATAGGAAAATAACTTCTGCCAGCGCAACTCTAAATTTTGTTCAACTTTCTCAAGAAAAAAAAAAAAAGTGGTTGTCCCAACAGCAGAGCAGGAGGACAAGGAGCGGAAAATAGCCAAAGTGGGAGAAAGTCTGAATTTAATGGAACATTTTCACCAGGTGATTCTTCCTTTGATGGTAACACAACTTTATTTTTATTTATTTATTTTTTTATTTATTCATTTATTTATTTTCGGCTTACTCGGGTTGATTAAAAGTGGAACTCTCCCTCACACACACACAAATACAAAACAAACAAACAAAAAACCAAGTTTAGTCGATTTTGCCACAGCATGGACTTTCCTTTTCTGAAAAGGAACTTCAGGCCCTACTGAACTGGCAACCCCAACGTTGAGGGAGAGTCCCGCCCTTAGATTGCCCAATGCGCTGGGTTGTGGTAAGACCAAAGCTTGTCCAATTCCTGTCAACTCCAAGACGTGGAAGAAATTCCTTGTGAGACTAGAAAGTCTGCGGAGAAGAGCTGTAACAATCACGGCCCTGATGCCTTCCTTTAGAGGACTTCAAGTTCTCATTCTACCTCGCACTCTGCACGGAGCCACAGAGAGACACACGCAGGTGAGGGCGCACACACCCAGCGTTAGCACACACTCTACGCGGAGGGCTTCCTCGTCCTCTCCTGCTCTCAACACTGGAGTCCGGAACTTTCCAGAGGAACAAGACAGGACCAGTCCGAGTGGTAAGTGTTAAAGCCAAGAGGGGTGCAAAATGACTTTGCACAACAGAGAGCTCGATGGCTAGAGCCCCCCCCCCCCCCCCCCCCCGTTCTCCTAGCTTGTAGCCACAGTCATTCAGGCTTTTGGAACTAGAAGCTCAGCACGAGGGAGTGGGCAGAACTTTAAGATGAAAAAGCCCAAGATAAGATTTAGTCCCAAGAAGAAGAAACAAGGTGATGCCAGGTATTCAGTTCGGGGTGCGAGTGTAAAAGGCAGGATGGGAGCATGACTTTGATGCTATCCTTTTCTTTGGATCAGATAGACTGGAAAAAGAAGTAAGTGCAGGGTAAGGCAAGAAATCGCTAACACAAATGAGCTGTAAAACACTGGCTTTGATCCCTGGCCGACCCGGGGCAATGTGGAAAGCCAGAGTGCATGCGTCAGACCACTTCCCACCCATCCATCGCCGTCCTGATGTCTTTTCTAGATGTCCAGGAGGACACGGTGGGGTATCGCAGGGAGGTCAGTAATGCGAGGACTGCCTGGTTTTGCTATGGGGGAAAAGTCAGTCAATGTGAGACATCCAATGTTCATAGCATGAAATGAGTACATGATGATGAGCATTACTGCTCCGTGGTGAGTAATGTGTTTGTGAGGACGTGTGCATAAACCCGACATGTTTTCCCATTGCATCGGCCTTGGCTCTCCTTGTTTGTTCCTACTGCTGCAACTCGGTGAGGGAGCCACCCGTTCCTTTTTATCAGTGACTGATTCAACACCCTCTTGTCACATTTGTCACATTTTTCCCATTTTTTTTTTCCTCCCTGGGACTCACAGTTCTGATTCTGGCCTCTCCCGGGGTTTCAAGATGATTAATCTTTCTCATTCGTTCCTTTTCAGCTTTGTGTTAAGCAGTGGTAGAATCAATCACATGCCTTCTTGCTTTGCTTGGAAATCAACTGTCGTGTTTTCCAATCACTGCAGTTTTTGTGGGACTCCTTGAATACAGACTGAGAAGTTCACTTGGCTAAGTTGCCAAAAACAATTAAATTCAAGTGAAACATTTTTATTTAAATCTCCATGGAATCCTGCTTATTTTCTTTCTTACTTTGCATAGATATTCATGATATTTACTCTATAACCAATAATAGAATAAAAGATAAATGCATTTTTACTTCTTTAAATAGTTTCGTATTTAGAAGGACCGTCTACTAAACGTGTGGCAAGCAAATTTAACATTTCATTAGGCACAGGCTAAATTACAACTCTGAGTACAGCAGTTAAACAGAGAGACGGCGCAGGCATCAATCTGTGGAAAGTTGCAATCGCACCTGGACAATTTTCCTCACTGCCTTCCCCTTGAACTCCAGGACCAAAGCTGAAAGTAATGAAAACAATCTATTCTTTAGTTTTGTTGTGAGAAATAAGGTGCAAATGTTTAAGTTTCTAGCAGCCGAAAGCATTAGTAAGAGCTGACATGTGGATTTTGTACAATTACTGCTGTTAAGCATGCCACACAATCATTGCACCATCCCCCCACCCCAGGGACATTTGTCAATGTCACAGACAGTTTTGGTTGCCATACCTGGGGGATGGGGGCTGCTGGCTCCCAGCGGGTGAGGCCAAGGATACAGCCAAGCATCCTACAATGCACAGACCAAAGGGATGCTCCCCAATAACAAATAATGATTTAGCCCAAAATGTCAACAGTGACAATACATTGAAAACTGCTCCCATAATGATTTTTCTAAAGAAACCAAAACTCATACTACATGACTGATCTATAAGGATTAGAGCTTATAACACCTTTATTGAGAAATCATTCACATACCCCAAAATGCAGGCATTCGAAGTATGTCATTCAATGTTGTTCAGTTTGCTCACAGACTTATGCAATCACTATAATCAATTTCACATTTTGATCACGGCTCAAAAGTTACATTTTCATCCACTTTTGTCATCATGTCACATCATGTTATGTCATGTGCCATCCCCCCCTCCCCAAGCCCTCAACAGCTACCCATCTGCTTGCTAGCTCTACAATTTGCCTACTCTGTATATTTCATATCAATGTATATTCACACATCAATATGTGACCTTTTGTGTCTGCTTTCTTTCACTTAGCATCGTGTTTTCAAGGTTCATCCGTATGATGGCAGTTGACAGTAATTTATCCCTTTTTACTGATGAATAACATGGTATATAAATAAACTATATCTTAATTATGCCTCATCCATTGATGGCGTTTGGGTTATTTCTACTCTTCGGTGATTTTGAATACTGCTACTAGAACATTGATGCAAAAGTTCTTGGGTGAATATGTGTTTTCATTTCTCTTGGGCCTGTACCCAGGAATAGAATTACTAGATCACAGAAGTCCATGTTTCCCATTTTGAGCAACGCCAAACTGTTCTACAAACTAGTGCAGCCACTCTGCATCCCCACCAGGAACATAGGAGGTTCCAATTTCTTCACATTCCATGTCTTTTTCATGATCATTATCCTAGTGGGTGCCAAGTGGTATCTCACTGTGGTTTTGATGTGCATTTCCCTAATAACTAATGATGCTGAACGTTTTTCATGTGCTTAATGACCAGCTGCTTATCTTCTCTGAAGAAATGTGGTTCAGATCAATCACCCATTTTTTAATTCCGTTATTTGTTTTTTATTATTGAGTGGCTAAAGATATAGACACAAGTCCCTTATCAGATATGTGGTTTGCAAATATTTTCTTTCACTCTGTAGGTTGTCTTTTCACTTTTTTTGGTGTGATTTGCATCATACAAGCTTCCCATTTTGCTAAATTCCAATTTATCTACTTTTTCCTTTTGTTACTTATGGGTTTTTAACATCATATTTAGGGGCTTACTTTCATGTTTCCTCTCAAGAATCATATAATGTTAGCTTTTGCAGTTAACACTATAGTTTATTTTGAGTTCACTTCTTTGTGTGTAATGTAACGAGGGCATCCAACTTCGTTCTTTTGGAAGCGGGCCTCCGGGACTGTCAGCGCCATTTGTCAAAAAGACTTTCTTGGCCGCAATGAACTATATTGACCCCTTATTGAAACTAATTGCTCCAAAATGTGAGACTTTATTTGGAACCTCTATTCTATTTGTTGACCTGTCTGTCCTTTTGCCTAGATTGTCATATTGTAATTTTGCAACAAGTTTTGAAGTCAGGAAGTATGAATTCCTCAACTTTGGTGTTTTGTTTGTTTTTTTTTTTAACTTTTCTTTCTTTGAAGATTTCATTTAAATTCAAGTTTGTTAATGTATATTGTAGTATTAGTTTCAAGAGTAGAATTTAGTGATTTATCACTTACATATTATACTAGTGCTCATCACAAATGCCCTCCTTAATGCCCATCACCCAGTTATCCCATCCCCTCACCCACCTTTCCTCCAGTAAGCCTCAGTTTGTTCTCTGTAGTCCAGAGTCTCTTATGGTTTGCCTCCCTCTCTGTTTTTATCTTATTTTATTTTTCCTTCTCTTCCTTTCCCTACGTTCATCTGTTTTGTTCCTGAAATTCCACATATGAGTGAAATCATATGTTATTTGTCTTTCTCTGACTGACTCAGCCATCAAAAGAATGACATCTTGCCATTTACAACTTTGGTCTTTTTCAGTATCATTTTAGCTATTCTGTGTCCTTTGAATTTTCATGTAAATTGTCAATTTCTGAAACAAATCCAGCTGTGATTTTGATATGCATTACCTTGAATCCGTAGATTGGTTTGAGGAAAACTGCGGCCATTTTAACAATATGAAATCTTCCAGTCCATGAACATGAAATACTTTCTCATTTATTTGCTTTTCTTTAATTACTTTCAACAATTTTTTGTAGTTTTTACTGTATAAATCTTATACTATTTTGTTAAGTTTATTCCTAAATATTTTTTGACACTATTAAAATGGAATTGTTTTCTTAATGTCATTTTCAGATTGTTCATTGCTAACATATAGCAATACAACTGATGTATGTAAATTGTTCTTGTGTCCTGCAATCTTGCTGAGCTCATGACTTTTTACTGGATTCCTTGGAATTTTATACATACAAGATGATGCCATATGCAAATAGAGATAATTTTCCTTCCTCCTTTACAATCTAGGGGGGTTTTCTTCCTTTTGTTTGCGTAATTTCCCAAGCTAGACCCTCTACTATACTGTCAAATACACGTGATGAGAATGGACATGTTGATATTATTCTCAGTTTTGGGGAAGAAGTATTCAATCTTTCATCATTAAGTGTAATGATATCTGTGCATTTTCTGTAGATGTTTTTTATTGTGTTGAAGAGTTTGTTCTCTTCCTAGTCTTTTGAGTGTTTTTTTTTTTTTTTTCATCACGAATGGGTGTTACATTTTGTCAAATGCTTTTTCTATTCTTTTGAAATGATCATGTGCTTTTGTCCTTTATTTTATTGATACGGTGTATTACATTGATTGATTGTTGGATGTTAAACCAGTCTTACATTTTGGAGATCTATTCCACTCGGTTGTAGCGGGTAATCCTTTTTATATATTGCTGGATTCAGTTTCCTAGTATTTTGCTGAGGATTTTTTTGGTCTGTATTCATAAAAGACATTGGCCTGTAGCTTTAAGAGTTTTCTTATGATGTATTTGTTTGATGTTTGTATCTGTGTAATACTTGGTCTCATAGAATGAGTTGAAAATTATTTCCTCCTCTTCTATTTGCTCAAATTTTTGAATAGTTGCTATTTATTCTTTTTTATTTGGATGAGTTGGAGGGGTAGAGGGAGAGAGAGAAACTTAAGCAGGCCCCACACCGAGTGCAGAGCATGATGACGTAAGGCTGATCACATGACCTTCAGAACATGACCTGAGCTGAGATCAAGAGTCCGGACGCTTAACCAACTGAGCCACCTAGGTGCCCCTTGAATAGCTGCTTTTTTTTTTATTATTAATTTTTAATTTTTGTTTAAATGTTTGGTAAAATGAACTGGTTAAGTCATCTGGGCCCGGGTATTTCTTTGCAAGAAGATTTTAAGTTAGAAATTTAATCTTTTTACTTGTTATATATGTATTTTGATTTTCTTTCTTTTTGAGTCCATTGCAGTAGTTTGTGTCTTTCTAAGAACTTATCCATATCATATATGTATGTCCATGGCACAGAGAAGTTCATATTAGTCCCTTAAAATCATTTTTATTTCTATAAGATTGGTAATGATAACAAGTCTGCTTTCTCATTCTTGATTTTAATATTTGAGTTTTTAATTCTTTTTCTTAGTCAGTATAGTCAAAGTAATTTTGTTGGTCTTTTCAGGGAACCAACTTTTGGCTTAATTATTTTTTACATGTTTTTTTCTAATCTCTATTTCACTAATTTCCACTCTAATTTTTACTATGTATTCCCTATGTTTACTCAGCTTCAGTTTTATCTTATTTTTCCAGTGTCTTAAGGTGAAGTTTGGGTTACTGACTTGACATGTTTCTTCATTTTTAATGTAGATGTTTATGGCAATACATTTCTTTATAAGCATTGCTTTGTGTGCATCCTATAAGTTTTGATATGTTGTGTTTAGTTTTTATTCGTCTCAAAGTATTTCCTAATTTCCTTTGTAATTTATTCTTTGATTGGTTATTTAGGGGTGTGCACTTGATTTCTACAAGTGTTATTTTCTCAAACTACTTTTTATTGTAGATTTCTCGTCTCACTCCACTGTGGTTCAGAGAACATATTTACATGATTTCCAACCTTTGAAATTTACTGAACCTAACATATGGTCTATCTGGGAAAATCTTCCCTGTGCACTTGAGAAAAATATATATTATATTGTCAAGTAAAATGGTCTATAAATGTTTGTTAATTCTTGTTTGGTTTTGGTGCCATTCAAGTCCATATCCTTTAGACCCACTTCCTAGTTGTACTATACATTATTGAAAGTCGGGTAGAGGAGCCATCAACGATTATTGTTGAATTGTCTATTTATTCTTTGATTCTGTCACTTTTTGCTTCATGTGTTTTGAGGCACTATTGCTAGTTGCATGTATGTTTTCAATTATTTTATTTTTCTGATCAATTGACACTTTCATCATTATAAAATATCCTATTTATCTCTAGTAATCTGTATATATTTTTTGGTCTTCAAATCTGCTTTCTCTGGTATTATTAGTTCTTCCATGGTTGCTGTTTGCATAGTATATATTGTTCCATCCTTTTTATTTTCAACCTACTTGTATTATTGAATCTAAGGTTTGCATCTTGTGGATAGCATATAGTTGAATATAGTTGAATATAGTTGAATATAGCATATAGTTGAATCAGGTTTTCTTACCCAATCTAACAATTTCTGCCTTTGATTAGACTGTTTAATCCATTACCATTTAATGTCATTATTCATAGGGTTGGATTTGCATCTTCGATTTTACTTTTTGCTTTCTGTTAAGGCTCTTGTCACATTTTGTTCTCTATTCTTCCTTTAATACTCTCTTTTGTATTAAATGCATATTTTAGTGTAATGTTTTAATTCCCCCAGTGACTTTTCAACTAATTTTTTTTAGTTATTTTCTTAGTGACTTAGAGTAAGTTATTTTCTAGGGTTTATGGTTTATGTCTTAACTTATGATATTGACTTTAGACTTGTGCTAACTTAATACTAGTGAGACATAGAAACTTTTCTCTTACACAATTCTTCTTCCCCCCTTTTTTGGTAATATTACGGTTATACATATTATATCTCTATATGTTAAAAGCCCAACAATAAATTGCTGTAATTATTACTTTATATAATTTTATATCTTTTAAGGAAGCTAAGATAAGAAGGGAAAATATGTATCTAAAGACTGTTATATCGATCCTTGTATTTTTCCTTTCTCATTCCTTTCATTTGTTCCTGTAGACTCAAGTTACCATCTGTGTCATCTCCTCACTGCAACACAGCTTTGCTCCTTTCTATTTCCTTTATGCTGTCATAGTCAGATATATTACATTAATATAGGTAATAAATCCTGAATCATATTTTGAATAAAAGTTCTACACAATATGGCAAAGTGATTAGTTACTGCTGTCCTGGGATCCATGTAGACAAAAAAGAAACACCAAAATGGAACTTCTTTCCAGCAAGATATAGGGATGGCCATTAAGGAACTTCGTGACTTTGTGATCTCTTTGAAGGACAGACTAAGTTTGGGTCTAAAGATCTCCAATTCATGGAAGAGTGCTTCACAGCTGGGAACTTTTCTCGAACGGGTGAACAATGGCCTGAAATCATCACAACCGATGCTTCAATGTCTGATATCCCTGTGGTTATAGAGACCCAGCTTGAGTGCTGTCATTAGTATCATCATAGAGTTCCTTCTTGCCTATATAAATAGGCAAATAATCAATAAATAGGGGTTTATGCATAAAGACATCTGCTATTTTGGAAAGCTGAGGACTGAGTGACTGGTTTTTACAATGGTTCATATTTCATATTTCTGGATTTTTAAATTTGTTCAGCATCCCAAGTCTGACAGGTTTAAGAATGAAATGAAATACAAGACTGGCAACAGAGGTGTTTTCTGACTCATGAATAAGCCATCCAGGTAGAGGCAGTACCTGTCAGGCAGGTTGGGTGTGTTGCTAGATCACTTTCTCCATGCTTCAGCAGAGGGTGATGTCCAGACACCCACGTGAGGTAGTTTCCTGCTAAAATCAAGAAATGCTGGGGGTTTAACTGAGAACTTTACTTTCCAGAAAGAAACATTATGGTCAGCAAGTGGTTTCAGTAGATTTAACAGGTTTTTGGACCCAGAGACTCTAGTTTGGGGCCTTTCTTGAAGTAGTTCAGGAAGTTTCCTCCCTTTTCCTTTTGCCTTTGTTTGTTAGAAAATCTGTCAACAAACTGCTTCAAGTTTTGACTAAACTCTCTCTTCTTTTGCCCAAAGAGTTGAGCTGGAATTTGAGCTTATTTGTTAGTCCTGGAAAAGAAGGTATAGACACTCCCACTGCTACCCCAAGCAGGGCTGTGATGGGAGCTTTGCAAGGGGAATTTTTCCTTCTTGTTTTCTTTGATTGTGTGTTCACTCTAGCAACAACACGAATGTTTAGCATTTTGTCTTCGACATATGGACTATCAAACACACTGAGACAGTGAGTACTTAAATCTATTTTTAAAAAGTGCTTCACGTCAGCAGCTATTGGTCTGTGATGCATTCTGGAAGTTGTCTATTATCTTTGACCAACAACAAAGAGAAATGTGAAGATAAAATACTTGGAACTTTGATGAGCTCCAGTCAGAGATGATTATCTCTAGAATAACTATGTCATTTTTGTAAAGATAAGTGATTTAGACTCTGTTAACATTTCTATTTTGCAATTCTGTTGTTACTTCCTTTTGCCTATAAACTTAGTATTTACTCATTTCCTCAAAAAATAAATGCTGTGTTGTTTCATCACAGTGCTTATATGGAAAAGCCACACCATCAGGAGGCATGCTTCCAGCTCTCTCCCTTTCTGCATTACCTTCCAGGACAGGATGGGACCTACTGTATAGCTTACTGAGGGTGGTGATGGGGATCTAGCTTTTGTCAGTTTCCTGTATCTGGCTCACGTGGTTTTCTTCATCATCACTTGCACCGGCCTCTTATGTCAATTTATCCAAATCACATTCTGATTATATTTGAAGAAGACTGTTGTCATTCCCTTCATGACCTTTTAGCATGCTTGCACTAACTTCCTCTATAGGAAGCCTACATTCTCTTCTCTTTGCACATCTAACACATTACCAGAGAAAGAATTGACACTCAATAAGCAGTCCTTTTTCTTCCTGACACTTTGGTTCTCTTAGCTACATTCACAGTAAGAGTTGGAGATATGGGTGGCCTCCCAATCAAAATGTTTGGTTTTTAACTTCTCTCCAAATTCTACTGTAGACCAATTTCCAGACCATTTCCCAGCTATGAAAATAGTTTCTCTCTGTAAGCCTAGATAGGCTTGTTTCTCTCCAAAGAAATCCAGCCCAGAAAATATCCAGTGAATGTCATTGTTTACAGGGACGCTCCACTGAGAATGACTTAGTCCTAGCCGTTTCAAGTATCTTGATATTCACATGCTCACATCCTGGCAAAAGTACTAATTTCCGCTTATGAGGTCAAGACACAACTCAGTCATAGTCCTATACTTGTAACTGTCTTCAGCTACAAGCAGCTGAACAAATTTGTCTTGCTTTCATGACTTGAGAGACTCAGAAGCAAGCAGTGTAGGGATAGGAGAGTAACTCATAATGTCACCAGGGATCTAGGTTCCCTCTTTCTTTCCACTCAGCTATACTTAGCACAGGTCTGCTTCTCCACATTGAAAGGGAGCTGGCTGTTATATCACCAGCAGGAATAGGGAAAGGACAAAAGGTAAAAGTGATATACCCAGTTAAGTAAATTCTTGTAAAGAGGTCTTCCAGAGGTGAATGGACACCGTACCTGAAATTTGACTCAGGTGTTGGAACAGATGAAACCATACACGTGTCCACCAGGAGGGGACGGAAATGTCTACTACTAACATAATGAGGCTTTATGGGCTGAGCAAAGCAGGCTCCCAAGGTGATCCCAAACAGCTTAAGACAACAGAGAAAGGAGACTGCCTTACCTTTTATTTAGGGTAGGAGATGAAGCCAGAGTGAAGTTCCTGCGTGTGGGTAGGAGGTTGTGGGATTGAAACTTTCCACCACATCACAGGAGGGAGCACCCAGGCTTTCTTATCAACTTCCTAGATGTGAGGCAGAAGAGGAAGGGAGGTGAGACTCGAAAGCAGTCAGATATCAGAAATGGAGTCAGACTCTTTATTCTACCACCTAGGAACCTTCTGCTTGTTTCTCATAGGTTACTGAGAAGTGTAGTATTTTAGCTTCTATAATGGAAGCCTGATTCTTCACATAAAGATTTGAAGATGCTGGTAACCTAGGCAAGCAGCAGTCTCTTCCTGCCTATGGTCTTCGTTCAACAACTATTGAAATGGTTCTTCCTGCTGTTCTTCATTTGGACATGAAAAGTGATCTTGGTTGTCCATCAATATCAACGGTGTGCTTGAACACCATTTTTGGTAGATGACCAGGTCCAGTGAACTATAGCAATTTGGGCTTTCCCAAGGCTCAGAGGAGCAACAGGGCAACTCTGAGAAGGGGGCTGATAGCTACCCTTCGGGCCATAGCCAGACCCACACTGTGTGCTCTGTTACAAATACAAGCATATGAATACAGGCATCTTAAGGCTTGATCACAGAGATACCTCATTTTTCTAATTGCAAAGACAAAATCAACACATGTTATTTAAAAACCAGCCTAATTATAATTTCTGGGTTGAAGGTTGTAATGCTTTAAACCCGAGGAAGAAATCCTCTGAAAGATTATTCGTAGAAGGAAAACAGTTTCCCCAGTGGAAAGAAAAGAGGAAAGTAATAGCATAATTAGTTCAAAGTGTTTTCCAATACTATATTGTCTGGGGTTTGGTATGGAAAAACAAGAGTGTAGGAGAAAAACATTTCTCCCTTTGGCTTTCTAAATCTCTTTACCTGTCTTTCCCTTACAAAGCATTTTTGTACTCAGAGGTCACACGCTGGTTAAAGACAACCCTGAAACTGGAAAACAAGTCCCTTGGGAAGTTCTGTAAGTTCAGACCTTAACAGTAGGTTCACGACTGTGACCATGAACATCTAGAGTGTTGCTGAATGAAGGTAATGAGCCACTTCCCACTGAACCATAGAAGCTGCGGTTCCTGGCTTGATGTTACAGGAGGAAGAAAAGACCTTTCCACATGGCATGGATGGAGAAGAATTCAGAACTAGTTTTCTTTTTGTTTTTGTTTTCAATATTTCAGGGAGCCAGATGTTCCTGGAGGTATGTTCACACTTACTACTAAGCATTCAACTAGACATATCTTTGATTTGACATTTACTTTACAACTTTGATATTTGTAGCCATTGCTCAGCTCCCATGAGATTGCTATCTGACCAACCAAAGGTCACAAAGCCACCAAGCTAGAAAGTACACCAAATGTAATAACCACCTAGGGCACTCAGTGAAGACATCCCACTTTCCCAGCGAACCCATGGGCAACCCACAGGACTCCCTTGGCAGGGAATATGAACATATGAGTTCTGAAAAACCTCTTCTGGGTCCTGATTTATTTTTATGTTTTTCCTCCCTCCTGCCACTTTTTTTTTTTAATTTTAAGAGCTTCACACAAAAATAATTTCCACTGTAGCTGGAAAAGCAGAAAAGGTACTAACTCCAACCACATTTTTGGTACCCTATAAAAGCCAAATAAAAATAATAGTTAAACAATGCACAAGGTACTGCATAGATGTGCAAGATCTTTGCAGACTAATGAGCAAACCAAGGGCACAAAAGAAGTCCGCTCCTCCAACCTTATCTCAAAATACAAATTAGAGCTACAAAGGAAGCACCAGCACCAGTGCTCATAGCACAGGAGCTTCCCTTGGGCTCTCCTCTCAACTTGAGGTGAAAGCAGCAAACATTCTGTGTGTCTGCTTCACTGTGATGGCCTGAGAATGGAAAAAGGACATTTTTGCTGTGACTTTATCATTCCATGCAGATGTTTGGCTTCTGTGTTCTGATCTTGTCAGCAAAACTGATGCTAAGACATTAGAATAAGATTCTTGGTTTATGTATGTTTCCTTATGAGGTGTAAATTTGCTCATAGGAACATTATTTTTACTGCAGCCCCTTGCAGAGCTTCTAGTTCTGGGGTATATTCCCTATTTTTTCTCCCTGTTATGAATAAACTCTCTAGTCATTTCACTTCCCCTCACTCTTGTATCTCCAAGGACTACTGTCTTAAAATGTGTTTTATCACAGGGATTGTTGTGTCTCACACTCTTTATAAACAGCCATTAAGAAATGTAGACTCCCACCATGGCATGGCAGATGGCTAAACTCGTGACCTCTGGATTTTTCAAGGTCACAAAAAGTTAAAATAATGGGGATTTCTCAAAGGTCATAGAAGCTAGACCTCCTTCAGAGGGCCTGAGGACTGGATTGGATGCAGTCTGTCCAGTGTTCCTGATTGAAAATTGTTAAAAAGTAGCTAGGAAGTTCTGAAAAATCAGAAGTGGTTACAATAACAAGTTAAGCATTAGCAAGGAAGTTTTTCTTGAGCATGAGTCTTAATGCATGGTCTGGGCTTTACCAGTAATCTTACACCGGTTGTCTGTTTTCCTTTCAGAGGTGGGTGGGAAGTCATTCCCCAAATGCATCTGAGTTGTTGAATATCCATTATGTTACAGGGGAGCTATTCCTTCTTCCAAAACAACTGTAATTTTTATGGAGTCTAAGTGAAAACAGGCACATTTGTTTTCTTATGGGTAAAGTTCTTGGAATGCTCCATTACAAGGAGTTAGTACATTTCTTGACCAAATAACACTTGACCAAACATTGCTTTCACAATTGACTTCTCTTAAAAGAAGAAAGAAAAAAAAAAATTAAAAATGCAAGCATTTGGTCTGTAAACTCAAAAGAGTTTTCCCGGGGCTCAGTTTCTATAAAGGCCCATCTCCCACAAAGATTTCCATGGTCAGCAGGTGGTACCAGCCATCTGTGTATTGCTCACAGCAAAGGTTACACGTGTGTATTATTGTTGCTATTGAATTAAACAAACACACCCAAACTAGTTAATTTGTTCAAATGATTGGCAGATTCTCTATGATTTGCCGGGATTGATGAGTATGGCAAATGCAATGAAAAGAAAAGTCCAGGATAGACAGCATCATGGAACATATTGTACCTTATTGTAAAATAAAAATAGCCTTGGACAGCCCATGGAATGTGTTCTAGCAGCCTAATCAGTTCTTTACTGTGGTTTTCCTGCCAGCCGGGGAGCCCTGCGTCACAGAGAGTGAGTGCCAAGTGTCTGGTTTGCGCTTTGGGAAGACATGTTTTTCTTGCTGAAAATTTTCAGGTTTGCAATTTCCCCAAATGCAAGGCGGCCAGGTCACCTTCCTATGCAGTGGGGCATGGCTTTAGTTCCCGGTGTCTCATCAAAGGCCAGTGTTGGAGCACAGCTCCCCAGTGGGCAGCATGAGCCTGCGCCCTTTGCAATGGGGCCTGCTGGATACCTCCCGTCTCTCTGGATGGCGAGGACAGGAGTAGCCCAATGGAATTTTCATCTTGTACAAATGAACTCGCTCTCCAGATCCAGACTCTCTGTTACAAACAACAAATTTGTGACAATGTGTACAGTGGAGGCAACTGCCTGGATAAATTTGGGCAGAGCAATATGGGACTTTCAACTTCCATGGATTATCCCATCTTTTTAGTCTAAACTTTTCAAGAAAAATTTACTCTCTTTTCTTCCTTGGTCCTAGAGTTGGGTGTAAACCACTTTCTACTGTCCGGGGAGGGATCATCCTCAATAGGCACACACGTACCTGGACCTGTGGTCGCCTCCACCCTCCCCCCATGTGCACGGGCCATTTTGCTTTGTTCAGGCAACACCCAAACGGTTCATTTTCTATGCTCTTTCTTGGTTCTTTACCCAAACAGAAAACGTAATCAGGGCGCCAGCACTTTCGTGCTCACGTGCTCCCAGATCCACCCATAGTTGCTCCAAAATACATGTTGTCCCACTGCTGCCCGTCTGGTGCTTGTTTCTGCCACATGGGCAGCGACCTGGGGATACATGAGGCTGTGTGTGGACAAGGACCCCTCCCCCCCACACACACAGGCACACACATGCAAACATGCACCCCTTGAGTCCAAAACAAACACCCAGGGCAAGGAGTTTAAAGAGAAAGGGCCCCATCCAACATTTGTTACCGTTTTGAGCGCCCAAGCAGCTTCGTTTCAAATTCTTACCATGCCTGGAGCCCCTACAAGGTTTCTTGCTCGGCCCTCACCCCCACGTCTCTCCTACCACACTGGCAGCCTTGCTCCCCTGCACACACCCAAACCTCCCCTTCCCCTGCCTCCCCCTCTAGCACTCTCTCTATCTGTTTGGCCGACTCCTACATCCCCGCAGCCCTCCGTCTAAACCCAGCCTCTTCAGGGTCCCGTTCCCAACCTCCCAGCCACCTCATCGATCCCCATGACCTTCCTTTGCCTTCTTTCCCTCCTGACGAATGAGGCATCTGTGTGCTCACTTAGAAGCTCCAGGGAAAGAGGAAAGAAAATTCAACTGCTCGAAGGGTCTGTTCTATTTATTGCTGTCTTCATAGCTGGTAGGAGAGAGCCTGGTCCATACCAGGCTTCATTAAACTTGGTGAATGTTGAACAAACCAAATCGTGAAGCCAAATGGTGCAGCGTATGAGGAGGAAACAAATAGTTGAGATTCGATTCCCTGCCTCTCCCCCTGGCTCTGTGACCTCAACACAGCCTAAAAATGAAATACAGAAGGACTCAAGCTTCAGAGTCACTTAGCAAGTCTTCATTCAAGGAATGAACGGCCAGCAATGGAAATGCAGCTAAAACCATCCGACGTAAATTAAGTGTAATTCAGAAACATTGAAAGTCTCTTGCCCTGGTCTGCACCATTTGCGAGATTTGGGCTGAATTTTTAGAAAGTTACCATTTGGGGTGTTTTTCATACTACAACATTTTAGGACCATTTATCTTCTTTCAGACATTTTCTACGGGGCTGCAGGGCAGGGTTATAAAGTGAGCATCTTTTTATTCTCTTATATTCCCATCACAGACCATGCTCTTGGTGCTCAATAATTACTTACTGGAAAGAACCCCCCCCTTTTTTTTTCTGGAGACTTTCTGTACATACTGTGACCAGGAAGCTTGTTTCCAATGATTCATTTTATACTGTTTGATCTGCCAGATCAAGGGTTGGCAATTTTTTTTTTTCCAAAAAGACCAGATAGTAAATATCTTCTGTTCTGTGGGCCACACTTCCTGGTCACAATTCTGTGACACTGCCACTTCAGCATGAAAGCAGCCATAAACAATCTGTCGGCAAATGGGCATGGCTGCACTGCTCTACATCTTTATTTATAAAAACAGGTGGTGGGCCCTGTTTGACCTCCGGGTGGTGGCTTGCTAGTCCCTGTGCTAGACGATTCTTACCATAAAATAACCATTAGTAAAGCAGACTGTTTGGAGCTACTGTGTTGAATTGGACTTAAACTACGTGAGGTCATTTCCGTTGCATTCCTATTGTTGCCCATTTGTTACTTGAATGAAGACTTGCTCAGTGACTCCCAAGCCTGAATCCTTATTTATTTCATTTTTAGATGGTATGGAGTTTGACCCACTTAAGAAATGCACCAAGGCAATGCCTTTTCTTTTTTCCTCCTTTTTCTCTTAAATAATACCCCATCTCTGTGACTACCTTGTTTACACAAACCGAACCTGAGACAAAGCTCCTGGCGCTGGCTCGCTAAGCTCTTTGTGGTTAAACTGGTTTCTCACCCATCAGAGTCTGGGAGGGAGAAAGAAAGGACTGTACCAGATTAGATGTATTCTGAGGAGGGATCGATATGTAATATAAACCAGACTGCACCTCCTAATTCTCCCTGAGCCTAGCAACAACTAGTTCTCATATGCACCTTGTACACAAGCAAGGACAAATGGATGGACTTTGGTCCCTTAGTTGAGACCCTAAAAATACCAGGAAAGCAGAGAAGAACCCACTTTCTGGGCGTGGCACAGAAACTCAACCTAAACTGAGTCTTAGGACCTGGCCATAGGCCACGGACCTTTCTCATCTGGTGGTTACCAGACCACCCTCTGCATAGCTGCGTCTTCCACTTCGTCCAAACGCCGCATCTGTTCCACCTGGAGTGGCTTGGAGTTTGTCTGTAGAACTTCTGATTCCCCTGGGTGGGGGAAACCCAGAGCTCCCTGGTCTCCAACTGCCTCCTGTAAATGGATCTAAGACCAACCAATAAGGTCTTCACCTTTGTCTCCACCCATTGCTGCACAACTCAGAGTTCAAAATGACTTAGGGAAGTGGGGAAAGAGGAACATTTATTTTCCTTTGACCCCTGGAAAAGCTATGTCTCATCCAGGCCTTAGGGACAATGGCACAGGTAGCTAATGAGACAGTGGTCATTTGTCTTGTAGCTTTTTTTTTTTTTTTAAGATTTATTTATTTTTAGAGATGGGGGAGGGGCAGAGGGAGATAATCTTTAAGCAGACTGCTGTGGATGGAGCCAGAGGCAGGACTCACTCTCATAACCCTGAGATCATGACCTGAGCTGAAACCAAACCTTGGACACTCAACCAACTGAGCCACCCAGGTGCCCCTGTCTTGTAACTTTTAAGGTAATTATTCTGCAGAACTAATGGGAACCAGTAGGGACTCCAGACTAAAAACAACCTCCATTCTTAAGAAGAGGTCATCAAAGTCACCAGAGTAGTGGACTGGGAGCAGACCAACGGGCCAACTAAGGGACTTGGACACATCTGGAGGCAGATGACCCCATGGGCATTGTGGGTCTAAGATGCTCTTTTCAAGGTTGGGAACGGTACATGGAAAGGTTCAGGGAAAGCCTCTCAGTGGCCATGGAAGGCTCTACAGGCAACACGATCACAAGGAAGGTCTGAAAACAGAAGGAAGTCGCAGAGGGAAGCTCAGTGGGAAGAGAGAGAAGCCTGAAAACCTGGACTGGAAATCTGAATTTACCTTATGCTGGGTCTGTGTTCAGCATCTTTTCTCCGTTTGCCTCCCTGTTTCTCAACCCTGGTTTTATTCTCCTCATCCCAGAATCATAAGCACAATATTGAAGCCTCACCCCAGGCCAATTAAATCAGAATCCTTTGGCCATTTACAAAGTCTCATTTGGTGATTCTAATGTGTAGTTGGGATTGGGGACCACTGTTCTAGTTCATGACCATCACGATGCTAAAAACAGTACTGGAAGGAAGTTACCAAAGGCTACAATTTGCCCCATGGTCGCTTCGCTTGAGAACCCTCTCTTCTGAAACTAAACTGTGAATGAGTCCACTTATATACTCTTTTAAAAAGATGAAGGATGTATATAGCTAGAAATCAAACAGGACTTGTGCCTGATGTCATGTGTTCATTTTTAGGCATTTCTGACTTTTTCATGGTATGACCCATTACTGAGCTCAGTCAACCCTGTTATGACCCACATGGGTTGTGAATTCATGGGTGACTGTAAAATACAGTGATTCAGAGAATGAGCTTTGAAGTGAGGCCAAGATCTGAATCTCTGTGCCTCACATTACTAGCTATTTGGTCTTGGGCAAGTGACTTAATCTAAGGCTTAGTTTTCTCATCTATAAAGTAGAAAGAATAATCTTTATCTTACAGACACTGATTTGCTAAATATGGTAATAGATGTACTATAGGATAAATAACTTAATAGTTAATAATCATTAAACAAGAGAGTGGCTGTAAGACACCTAAATTGAATTCCTAATTCATGGTAAGAGTTCCACAAATGGTAGTTCTTACGATTAAAACTAATATGAATTGTGTGTCTGGACCAGACACACAATTTCTTGTCATATGGGGTAATGGCTCCAGAATCAGAATCATGCCCAGGAATAAAGTCTTGATTTTTCTTGAGCAGTGAGCTCACTGGAGTTTTCTTGTGCTGCCAACTTCAATCAGATCCAGGAGTATTGGTTACTGACGCCATACAATGAAGACAAACATTTGGAGGGATCTTTCTGCAGAATGCTAGCCAAAAATAAAAACTCCAGGGCTGCCTTTTGATTTTCTTTGAATTCACAGAAACTCATATGAAAGATGAGGATATTTCCATATTCCCTACTATCTGCTAGGGGTTAAGAGATGAGTGACAGTAACCAGAATGGCATGTTTCTAAAATCTTGGTTAAAATAAGTGTTACTCACTTAAGGCAAAGTATGAACCCTGTGTTTTCAATTATTAAAAAAAATAAAGCAGAAATATATTACAAAGCAAGTAGAGTTCCAACGTAATCTTTAGAAAAAAAATTGTGTTTCATGTAGCCCTACCTTATGACCACAACACTTACTACCTGGCCAGTATGGTGCGTGTGTGTGTGTGTGTGTGGAAGGGGCACGTATTTACCTACTTCTCTACTAGACTAGTAGAACCAGTCCCACTCCACAGATCTCACATCTGGGATTTGCTATTCACAAGAGTGTAAATGCATGTTTGAGAACCAAACTTGAACTTAGTCCTTTTGACAGGAGACATTTAAGGTGGGACGTTATCCCGAGCTTCAGTTTAAAGAAAAAGAGAAAATTCCATCATAAAACCTGAGAACGCCAGACAGCTGGGTGGATGGTTGGCTGGATAGATAGACAGATGATAGACTTAATAAGCATTGGAGTTAAAAGAAATCCCTGTTACTGTGTACACCACGCTCTTAAGGCCGCCGGTACACGTAGCCTCTCAGTGGAAGGACAACGTCACTGCTGTCATTATTGTCCTACCCTGTGCTGTTTCCCCAGGTGCATCAGGAGCACACACACATGGTTTTGCATGCACAACCATAAAAGAAGCTTTCCATTGCCTGCCACCCTCTCCCTGCGCTCTGAAGAGGGAACCCAACACCTAACAAACACCGGAGAGGACCTTGCCCATGCGGGCTTCCCTCTTAGCCGAAATTCCATCTGCAGGACTCAGTGAACTGACAAGCATCACTGTTCCCAAATGTGGCCTCGGCTGACCCTGCCCACGCGATTTCTACAATCCAACTTTCCCCCGTGTACATTGCTGGTAAGAGCACCTTGCATCATAAGAAAGAACACCATCCATACACCCCCCACCTCTTAACCTCCGCCCCTCCTTGCTTACACGCATCAGCAAGTTAGGCCTATTTGATTCAGCATCAGGTGGAGTAAGCGCTTCAGCAGCAAACAAGGAACAGAAGGGGTGTTTGGGCAACATCAAATATTATCCTAGGTTCTGTAACCAAGATAGGAGATAGATTCCCGGGCTTGATTCCTGGGAACACTGATGTCCCATAAAAGTCAAAAACCAATGTTTAACTAAGTAGCATAAACCTTATAGCTTATCATTACAATGCAAGTCACATCAGGAAAATTAGTTGATAAGACACAAGGTTCCTAGGAATGAGCTAATTAAGTTCTATTTATTCAAGTAATCTAACTATTTGACTACTCAAGTGGTTTTCGATAAAAGAAAAATAAAGCTAATACTCAGAAAACTCTCAGACCTACACTGCTGCCCTTGGAAGAAGCAGCAGGACTTGAGGGAATGCAAATCATGGAAGGGATTTTAAGCCAGCTCAGGGTCTCTGCAGAAGGACTGGTGAAAACACAGGAGATTCTAAAGGAATTGGAGTATCCCGTTTAACTGTCCCACAGTTCAGACACAGAAGAAGAAAGGATAATCTAGGTATTAGAACAGGAATATGCACAGGACCATTAGTGGGTGTGAGTTCCGGCAAAACAAACGAGTATCCTGTCATAGTGGCCAAGTGCAAGGGGCAGGAAGAGTGTCTTGATACCAGCCGCCTTCCCAGTGTCCCCTGACAGAGTGCTCATGGAGTCAGACCCTTACCGACCCCTCTCCCACCTAAATGCACAGGAGCCCAGGAGGTAAATTTGCTTCCCTCTGTTCCCTAGTGAAAAACCAGCTCAGAGAAGTGAGTTAACTTACCCCTGGTCATGCTGTCAGTACGTAGCTGTTCTAGAATCAAACCCACACCTGTCTGAGACTAAATCTACACTTTCCCCTATTATATTGTTGTGCTGCTCGCTGGAAAGAAATAATGAAACACGTCAGCATTCTAAGGCAAGGATGACATTTTGCCTTCAATTCTTCTGTTAAATCTTTCACTGTAGAGTGAGAGCTGACGAGTCCGATAAGATATACCATTAGGCAATTTGAAAAACAATACATGACGGTGTTTGTCCAAGAGATCAGCGTGAGTCTGAGCTGATAATCCAAGCACTCCCACTGGTGTGCAGGCTTCGCTGAGCGATACGTGCTCTTTACTGACTGATACACCAGAACGCTGTGCCTTTGGCATCACCGCTGCCTCGTAAGCACACACAGATTTCAGGAGGGAAGTGAGCTCAGGCAAGTTTTCAGCGATTAGCAGGAAGTCAACCACAGGAATAGTGTGATGAGGAGTGAGTTATCAGTCAACGCTGACTTTGGACCAGGGGGACCGCAGTGATGAACCCAAGCTCGTGGGACAGAACAGATAACGGAGACAGAAATATCCTCCAGCCATCCCGTGGCCAAAAATAAATGTATGAAGGACAAATAACCCAAGGAATATTTCTTAATGGGGGGATAAAGCAAATCTAGTCATGTCATTTCCAGCCTGGATAGGTGCTAGCAGCCGCCAAGGAAGTTGATGGTGGCACAACGTGGTCTCCAGGAGCCCAGGCTTGCCTCAGAATTCTCCAGACTCTCTGATTCAAGCTGGACCATCAAGGAGGAGAACAGAAGGTGGAAAAAAAAAAAAAGCTTCCTTTATTGGCCTTCTTTATCATCTCTTTGTTCTGCTGGTGACTCAGCTGTGTCTACAAAGGCGCTGGATAAGATGAGGTGCCGTGCAAGGACACGAGTGACCATGGACAGCCTGCCCTTTGAGTCCATTTTTTTGTCTAACACATGTGTATGCTTGGAGTAGAGCTGCGCCTTCTCTAGGCAGCGTTTCCCGGAGCAGCATGGACCCCCTCTTGAGGTTGACAGGGAACAGATGGGCTGTACAGCTGGTATTCTGAGTGCCCAATGCCCTCTTGCTACACTCGTATTACATCTCTGGTGTGAAGTCCTTAGGAGTTTGTGACAACTCAGCTGGGATCTGGCACATTGTATAATTTAGCCAATTTACATCACTCACTTTTTCCACCAAAACTAGAATATTTGTCAAAAGGTATAATTCTACAATGGGAAAGATCCCAAAGTAAAAACCTGAGTTGTTTACCCAGCTCTGCTAAGAGTAAAAACCTAAAATGAGTCCTGAGAATTCTCCTAGGCCCTCCTGCATTTATGTCATGTAGAAATAGAGGTATTGAGGCAGAAACAGAACATTTTATGACATTCTTTTGTGTTGTTATAAGAGATAGGAGTTATACGGGCTCATAGGGAAGTGATTCCAGGCGTTATAAATCGAACAGTTATAGCATAATGACATCACTAGCTGCTAACCCAAATAAAGGGCGGGAGAACATGCAACGAGCACCCATGGGCTGAGCCAGAAGCCAGGGACTGAACGTGGGAGAAGTGGAAAAAGCTCTGTGTGTGTTCAGGAACCCAAAACTCAGGGCAAGAAGTGTCAGTACAATGAAGCCTGTAGAGAGGGGATAGTCTCGTGCAGTGTGGTGAGGAAGGGTAGCATCCACGGCAGCAGACGAAGTTGCACACCTTGCTTGTCCTTTGATGTCTCCATCCCCCAAAGAAAGAGGCACCATCAATCAACCTGGTGATTTTTTTTTTTTTTTAAAGCTGAAGTATATAGTTCAGCACTAACCTAGGAGCAATCACTGAAATATGAAAACGGGTAAAGTAGAATAATTCACTGCTTTTGCCTTCCCCACTTGATTGTTAAAATTATTCAGGATGATACTAACATTTTCTGTATCATTCTATTTTAAATATTCTAAATGTAGCTCAGGGGGTCTCCGACACAGATTCAACCTACGATGTGTAAAATACTGTCTTTGGCCATCTGATGGAGAAAGGGTCCATGGCCACGCATGTCTCACTGTCTGGCGTAGCAGATTACCTGTATAGTTGGTTTGGGATTAAGCAACAATAAGAGAGCAACAGAAGAAGTGAAATAATACGTGTAACACATTGCCAGATCAGTGATACGGTTAGGCTTTGAAAGGAAGGTGGCATCATATCAGTTGCAATGACCTGGAAGGGTGAATCTACCCTCTAGATGTTGCATTTCTGTTTACCTGCCCATACTGTCAACACTGAAAACCAGACCCTACAATATACCTTTCACTGATGGGAATTGTCAGGGTTCATTTAGTAAAAGTGGGTCTGAGGCGAACCAGAAACAAATTGTGCATATCTAAAATGAGGTATATGTCTGCATCAGCAACAGCAAAAGCCACGGCGCCCAACTTGAATGAGGCAGGGGGAAACTGGGTCACGGTTGGGTTCATGCCAGCGGTGCTCTGTAACTTGCCAACTCTCAAGCCATGAGACAGGTGGGGTCCTAAATCACCAGCTCACTCCGGTGGAGGTTTAAAGGAAAGTGTTCAGCCTCTATACAGAATGGTGAGCATTTCTTGTGTCTGACTTTTTATGTACACATATTCCTGTTTGACAAAATTGGATTTTATACATGCCCCAGCAACGGTCAGATTGGTGCTAATAAATTAGGATCATGCCTATATAACACTTTCATTTTCAAATCAAGTTTTAAAAATTTAACTACAAAAGAGCTAAGGACACACATGGGAATAGGGTAACCAGCCACAGCAGTTTTTCTGGGACTGAGGGATTTTCCAGGGTATGAGACTTTCAAACCTAAAACTCAGTGAATCATGGGAAAAGCAGGGTGTTTGCTCACCCTCCAGAGGAATAACATGGAGATTATATTTTTGTTAAGTAACTTTTGCGTTTTGGGACACTTTTTGTGCTGTCCCATTAAAGAAGCATGTGAGAAAGTCTCTGTGTTTTCCTGAAGAGGAATTCTTTTTTGTTGAGAATGGTGGTGGGAAGATGGAGAGACCTTCTTGGTCACCGGATGTTGTTCTCAGTCCCTTCTGCTTCTCCACTAGGAACCTGAAGGACAAAGAGAGACAGGTGACTTTGGAAATCTGCTAGAAGAGTGAATAGGGCAAATGATGTATTAGTTGGAGGGGCTGTGTCCTATGGAACCTCATTTAAAAACCAGTACATGATATCAAGTTCAAAAACATATGACCTTATAAGTAATTTGGCAAGGGCAATTCACCTGTTCTATGCAAGAGGTCTTTCTTCCATCAGACAGGGGTAAGTGGCCTTGTCACGGGCTCTGGGAAAACTTTAAAAGCCAGCGTACCTATGAGGTGAGCTTTTCCATTAAGTTTACAGAAAGACAGTTTCTTTGTTTTACTCTTTCGGTTGGAAGCCCCTACGACTTGAGTAGTTGGCTTGTTAAGCTCCTTTTCAGAATTTGTTGTTATTGTTGATAATTTCAAAATCTCTAAATGATGCCCTAACACTTGGCATGTTTGGTCATGATTGCATTCAACAGAAGAGGGTCAAACGTGTGTTTATCTACTTCCCTATCTGTCTCAGCCTCAACTAAGAGAAAAAAAAAAAAAAAAAGGAGTGACTCTGAGTTCTAGATTGAAGCAAGCAGGAAGCAGGAAGTTAATGCCACAGGGACCTTGTCTGGGCCATATGGCTATTATGGGAAGAAGGAACAAAGAGAGAGAATGCTAGAACTGGGAACGATCCTTGAAAGGAAAACAAAACTATTCTGAATCTTTGTATTCTTCAGAGATGTTGTATGTGTCATCAGTCATCAGCCACTGAAGCACCAAAAGCAAAGGGCGAGCTTTGGGATAAGGGCTGCCACCTGCTTCCATTTTGCACTAAATGCCTGGGGACACTATTTTGTTTCTAGCCTGACCTGGTGTAGAGCTTCTCATGCCCGCAACTTCAGAGTAATTATTCTTACTGTTCTACTAACATTCAATCAGCTTGAGCCTCCGAGCCCATCAGTGAAATCCGGGGAGGGAATGAGTCAAAGGGCACGTTCTCACATCCTGACCGCGTCAAACCGATACCTGCTCTCTTTTTACACCAATACAATCTTTGATGTGGGTTTCTGCCACTTGAATAAATTATATGTGTACAAACATGTGTTGAAGTAGGGACCAATATAGTATAGCACAGTGTATGAGAAACTTCAATGAGATGTTGGTGTAGATCCTGGGTTTCAGGATCTGTGGACCCTGTGAAGGTCACTCTCTGGTCTTCTGAGTCAAACTTGAAATATTAAAAGACTGGTTGGGATGGCCTATAAGTTCCTTCGAGCTATAATTAAGCCTCTCTCTGATTCTTCTGCTTACTTGCTTTTTAGAACATAACTGCTAATAAAATCTTCCCTCTCCCTTAAAGCCACACCGTGAGGAGATGTTCAGTGAGAGAGGCAGGACTACAAAGTGGGGAGAGGAGGTATTTAAGTACAGGATGGCTTGGAGAGCTGGTAAGTTGCCCAGATAAAATGGGATTTATGGGGTTAGCTCTGGGCAAGCTCATTTTTGCTTGGTGACTGAAATGTCTGAATGGAAAGTAGAAATGGTAGAGGACAAATGTGAGCTCAGATCACTTAAGCTAAAAAAAAATTAATATTAACCAAATATTAATAATAAATAAAAATGTGGCCTTTATTCTATCGATGTTATTAAAAGAAGGGTATATTTCAGGCTCATGAGGTCATACTAAGGCCAACTTGACCTATATACTTTCACACTCAATGAAACACCCTAATGACTCAATAACGGAATCCATTATTGTTTTTGTGGTTCTTGCTGTCTGGACAAAATTCTGTGAGGCTAAGGTTAGAGCTACATTGCTGAGTGGCCCCGGGGCGAGCTCACATGGCTTGTTTCATCTGCAGCATTATTTGTTCTGTTCCTTCTTTCTGTAATGCCTACAGCCTATCTTTGTCCCTGCCTATGAAAACCTTGTTAGCTGAACTCCATTGTTCCCTCCTCTGGAAGCTTACCTTCCAACTCCAGGGCCGAGTCTACTGCCCTTCCTGTGGGCTTCTAGAATATTTCCATCACAGAGCACTTATCACACTGTTTATGGTCCGCTCTTTCCCAATCTTTCCGCTGAACTGCCCTTCACTCCAGTCTTGTGACTGTGGGGTCTTAATAACCCAGCCAAGAGGAGACACCCAGTTTAGTTATGAATCCAATTAGATTGACGTGATACCAAGAGCAGAGTCCTCTGTTGGTGCTGGAACACCCTGCTGGGATCGTCCTGGCACTCTGAGGAACTGCCCATGTGCATAAAAAGACCGTAGGCATCTCAAGTCAAAGTCTAAATTTTAGTGCTGAGATCCCCAATTTTACTATTTTTAAATTTTTTATCTTTTTACAGATTTATTTATTTATTTGGGAGACAGTGTGTGTGCATGCACAGGCACATGAGTTGGGGAGGAGAAAGAGAGAGAGAGGGAGAAAATGGCAAGCAGACGCCATGCTGAGTGTGGAGCCCAATGGGGGTGAAACAGATGAAAATGAACCGAAACAAGATCATGACATGAGCTGAAACCAAGAGTCTGACACTGACCTGACTGTGCCACCCTGTCGCCCCTACCCAATTCCATTTTGAGCAGGAAACTGACGTAGTGGAGGAGGAGAGTAGGGGTTGCTGAGGGAGTGAGAGTTCACAGAGGAGGGAGGACCTACACTAGAGGGAGGGAGCACTTGCCGCATTCACAGGAAGAGCCTGTGCTGCTGGGGGTCTGCCCGGAGCCCCTCGGACCTCCTCCCCTGCTTCTGGGTGCACACTCGCAGGCTTCCATGCGTACTGCTGCTGATGGCCTGCAGCTGCCCCCCAACCCTCTTCGTAAGGCTGTCCTTGGGCGACCAGTCCCACTTCCTTGCAGAGACAGAAAGCCAGAGGCAGGGGGATACCCCGTTAGCCCTTCTCCTCCTAGCAAAGCTGGCTGGGCAAGAGCAGAGAAGTCCAGCTCCCTCATCAAAGGTGCCCCTTTCACTCCAAAACCCTCACCAGATTTAGGCAGGGAAATGGCCTGAGCCCAAAACTGCCCCCTTACTTAGCTTCCCCCCTCCCCGGCTGGCCTCCATCCTCTCCTCAGATTTTTCCCAGGAGCACTTTAATAAATTGCACATGCATCCTTGTTGGGTTAACTGCTTCTAGAGAGCCACTCCAAGACAAGACTTCAACTTTGGGGCTTCCTGAGACAAGCCTCCCACTGGCAAGGTCAAAGGCAAGCAGGCCTCTAGCTCTGGTCTGCAGAGTCTTGAAATGACCGAGATGGTCATTCTTCATTCTCCAAGGCTCATCTGCATTCTAATAGGATATTTTAAGTATCTCTGGGCCAGGGGCTATGGGAGCAAATAAGGCACGACCACCCCCCACCCCCCACCCCAACCATGTCCTGCCTGGCCCGTGGGGGACACTTGAAGCCAGTGGGGCCATTCACAGCTTCTAAGAAGTTTTAAAAACTGGCAGAATCCTCTGTAAGTAGTCCCACATCTAATGCAACTTAAATAAATCTAGTCAAAGGTAAAAATGTGGGGTGCCTGGGTGGCTCAGTGGGTTAAGCCTCTGCCTTTGGCTCAGGTCATGATCTCAGGGTCCTGGAATCGAGACCCGAATTGGGCCTTCTGCTCAGCAGGGAGCCTTCTTCCCCCTCTCTCGCTGTCTGCCTCTCTGCCTACTTGTGATCTCGATCTCGATCTCTCTCTCTGTCAAATAAATAAATAAAATCTTTTTTAAAAAAAGTAAAAATGAACAATTTTCCTCTTATTTTTTATGTCTCAACTTTTTTCTTTTTTTTTATTTTTATTAACATACAATGTATTATTTGCTTATGTCTCCATTTAAGCCAAGATGAGAATTGGAGGCACTGCAGCATTTTTTTTTTTCTTTTTTGGAAATTATTCTTGGGAAATGGCTCTCTTGAAAGAGCTAGTTCTTGTGATCTTTTCTGTCCAGTTTTCAGACATCACTTCAGAACTTTGGATAAAAATTCAGACTTTAGTTGTATGCTTAAAATTTGACACAGGAAGGAAGGAAGGGGGGGGTAGAGAAGGAAGGAATATTTACCGTATATTCATTCATCCTTATTTTTTATTTTAGGCTAAGAGATCAATAACATTGATCATCTTCAGTTATAAGATGATTAGTTGTTTTTTTAAGTAACCTGATTGTAGATTCTGGACCCTTCTCCTCAGAAGTGGGTTGTAAAGTAGGTTTCACTCACTGGATAGGAGGGAGATTCAGTGACACAAAGTGATTTTCGTCAACATTAATAACTTGTCCTGTTTCCCTCTCTCATGTAGCATTGGAAATACTTAAATCATTCAGTTATTAAAACATGCCAAGGAAAATCTGTCCCCTGTGACAAAAAAATCTCATAGATATTTTTCTAGAGCTTTCTCGCTCACGACTCAACACTTTCTCATGCATATATAATGCCTCGCCTCCTTTCATGAATTCTGTCATATCTACAATCTCAACGTCTGATTGTTGATGTAGCCCCAGACGAAAAATGAAAACAGGTAAACATCAACAACATGAAGCATAGTGTCTTAACCTATAAATGATTTTCCCACATCCACACGATTTTGAACTCATTTTCTTCCTTCATCATTTTTAAGAGTGTTTTATGGAGGATTGTGAGCTCTGCTGTGTACGGTCCTGTAGGAACTAAACCTCGCCAAAGTATTAGCCTGTGATTATCATTCATGTAGTGTGTGGCTTGATATTCAAAGGAACTGACACATGCATATGTATGCCCACAATAGACTAATTTGAGAAAAATGTAGCCTAATGAAAAATGCATGGACTGAGAGAGAGGAGAACTGTTTTGAGTCTCACCCCTCACCCCCTTCCAGCTCTGCGACTCTGAGCACATCACTTAACCTCTCTGGCTTCCACTTCCTCGCCCTTAAACTAATCGTGCCTTTTTGGTCTGAGCATCAGATGAATAACATTTCTGAACAAACTTTATAAATTGAGAAAAAGTATTCAAATGTTAGTTGGCTAATTACAGCTGAGATGGGAAGTACTCATTAAAAGTAAGAAAATAAGAATTAAATTTCAATTAGAACAAGTCATACTGTCCTTTAGTAATCTTTTATCAATCTATTTGAAAATTAACTGTTTTAGGAACTGTGATGTGCCCTGTGTCCCTCAAGGGACACGTAGTGAAAGGACAGTTGCAGTCACATGCTAAATGAAACCGACAGCAAACGATAAAGGGTCACGATAATTTATACAGTGCTAAGTGGCATACGGAGTAAGAGGGGGAACCAGGTAACCAGTTGGGTTGGGGCCATATGAGATGGGCACTTGGACCCCCTGAAGAGGGGCCACTGAGCAAAGTCCTGACTGGGATTTTCTGGGGGAGTGAAGATCTGAGGGAGAATGTTCCAGGCGATGCGACAGCCTGTGCAAACCACCTGGGCTAGGATATGGTCAGGCCTTGAAGCTGGGTTTTCCCCTTCCTGTTATTTTGGACCCCTGTGTTTCCCTGTTTTATATGGGGCTTTCATCACGTCCTCCTCTGATGTACATCCGATTCCATGATCTGGAGTAAGAGCTCCAGCTTGAAGACCTCTGGACCCCACACGTCTTCTTCCTTCTCTCCGGCCCTGAGTCCCCAGGGAGCCCCACGTCTTCTCCGAGGGGTTGCCCCACTCTCACAGGATGAAGAGGAGGCCCCTGCTCCCTGGGAAAGAGAAGGACAAAGGCTGATGCACCGTTCACACTGTTCCCACTGGGAATCAGAAAAAAGGGCATGATTCATGCCAGGACTTGGAGTCAAAGGAGGGGGTAGGATAAAGTAGGCAATTTCACACTTTCCCCTTAAAAAAAAAAATAATAACCCTTCACCCCTCCCTGTACCCATTTAGTTCAAGCCCCTGGAAAGCAACAGCTGTGCCCAGGGGTGAAGTGGAGAGAATGCATAGGAGTGTAGAACCCAGCACTCAGGGGAGGGGAACTATCATTTGCTTCCAACAAACAGATTGAGTGACCCCCTGTCCTCTCCAGCCTAAAGTGGCTGCAGAGCCCTGACCCTGCCTGGGAGCCTGTGCAGGGGACACATGAATGTGTCATCATCCTTGTGACAGAGACCCTTGGTTTCCCCTGGTGCTGCCTTTGGACCAGTGCAGGGGATCTCACTGCAGAAGGTGCCTGTGGGAGAGCCGTCCTTCCTTCGGGGGCTTGCCAGGGTCCGCGTGCAATCTGGCCACAGGAAGGCTGGCAACCTACCTGGGCCTTGGCGTGATGGCCACAAGCAATGGCTTGGTGTAGGGAGGACATACAGCTGTATTCCAGAAAGAAACTCTGCCTCCATTTCCAGAGACGGAGACCTCCCCTTAGACTTCTGCTTCAAGGATGAAAATCCGACCATTTCTCATAAAAGCGTGGACACTGGGTGCAAATGCTGGAAACTGGCTTCAATCCCAACTTCCACGATTCAAAAGAACCCAATTTTACCCATATCTATCCAACTTCTTTATGCTTTTTTGGTCAGGGAAAACAGAGGTTATAGGGAGATTGAGCTAAAAACACAGAGTTTTTCTCTGTGACATTTTGCTCCTATATATTTCATATGTGTGTCATCTGTATGAGTTCGCTTCGCTATTCTCAAGAAGCAGGGATTTTTGTCAACATTCATTTGCAGTGGGGAGAGGGAAGAGGAGGAGGGAACATGGGGTATAAGAGAGCTGGTTAGAAGAGATCATCTGGTTATTTATTTACGGTGTGTTTAGGCAAAAGGGCCTTTAAAAAGGGCTTGATAAGAGTGGCCAAAGTTTCTTCAAAGATTAACTGGCTCTTTTCTTTAAAAGGACATTAGTTTTCTTTCCTACAGGTGTTCAGAGGGCTCGGGACTGGGTGTCCACTAGAACTTTCTGCTGGTCTGTAGATTTCCTTAAGGCACACTGCTGACATCATGGAACCCTCTCTCCCTCTCCCTTTCTCCCTCTGCTTCTCCCCCTCCCTCTTCCCTCCTTGTCCCTCCTCCCTCTGCTCAATCTCTTCCAATCTCTTTCCTCCTCTCTTCAGTTCCTTCAGGTAAATCCTACTCAAACTTGTACCAACTTGTTTTTGACTGACAGCGAGCAGCGAGAGACTTTTCTTCACTTTGAGAGAACCTGAGCACCTATCTTCCCCAAGACAACCTGCATCGACCGATCATTTCCTCGCCGGGTCATAGCTTCCCATCGAGGCAGGAGTCCAGTGCATCTGTCCCTGCAGGTAGGAGGTATGCGCCTCGGTCAACACCGTAGCACTCAGCCGGCTGGAGAGATTTCTGAAAAACTTTACTCCCAGGCAATGAGCGAGTGGTGATTCTCTTAAAACTCACTTAAATCATTCAAAACGTCCAAGCTTATCTGGGGGAAATTTACAAGTGCTGTTTGCATGTGGAAAACGGGTTTTTTACTTAATGATGGGGGGGAAAGTGCTTTATTCTTGCCTGTGAAACAATATCCAGATGTTGTCTTGTTTGCTGTGGGTGTAAGTGATCTAGGTGGAGGGAAGGAATGACTCCGACTTCTCCTTGCAAGTGTTTTTCTCTCACAGTGTCTGTCAGAGCAAGTTTGTTACTGATTTTCAGTGATTATAGAGTTCTGGGGTCTTTTTCTGGCAGTCAGTTTCCTTTGTCCGGGGAGAAGTCAGTGTGGGTTGCCTTAAGATGAAACCTCACCGGAATATTTTAAAATCTGTTACCTATCCTTAGGAGAAAAAAAAAAAAAAAAGTTACGTAAGTTTTCCACGGTAGGTGGAAGCAAGGTAAACAATTCTGACTTTGGCAACATTGTGAACCTTTGTTCACAACCTGTGGATAATGTGTCTTGGAACCTGTGTATGATTTCCTGTGAGTTTAGACTGCTCTCAGCTAAGAAGTGTTCCTCTGGGTGGAATTTCCACGCTGCCTCTGTGAAGCTAGCTTTTTTTTTTTTTTTTTTTTAATCTCCTGTCTGCACTTCCGCATTTAGTCGCCTGAAGGAAACAAGAATTTGTCTTTCAATGAGGTGTTTCTTGATCTCCCAACTTCTGACAGTCACAGGTTAGGACACTGACAACAAATGCAATGTTCCACCCAGGAAAATTAAAGAGCAAAATGATTCGTCCCACTCCATTCACACATGTAGGTTTATGTCTTCTGAATGGAAAATATTTTCATTCTTTTTTTTTTTTACCTGAAGGAATAATTTTGAAAACAAAAATGACAACTGATTTGTAAAGTCCTTTCTCTGAAACCTCCAAATCTCACACACACACACACACACAAACACACACACGCACACATGCACAATCGACTGTTATCCCAGATCTTACCCCATTTTGTCCTCTCTCGTAAATGTTTAAACAACCATGTAATGATCAACAACAGCCTTAGGTGAAAAATTCTCTCAATTTAAAGTTGTCCCAAGAATCCCAAGAAAAGAGTCAACTGCATCCACCACCGCGAGTTGAAACGCCATCCCTCTGTGGACCGGGTCGGGAGGCTCGCAGGGGAACGGAGTGAGCACTTCACCTCGGGCTCCGCTCCCTCCACTGTTCCTTCCCTGGGTTTTAGGGGATTGTTATTTTTTTGTTTGGTTTGGTTTTGATTTTTTAGCGGTTTTCCTACTTTTCTAGCTGAGAATAGAATCAATGACCATGCGGGGAGCCACCCAGAGGTCACATGAAAAGTCTTCAGAAAAGGCTAGAAAGTAGAAGAGTTTAACCAGATCAGGTAATCACATCTCAGAAACGCTAATCAAATAACGGAGCTGACACATCTTCACTGAGCTAAGGAGACGCCTACGTACTTTGGGGGTTTGTTAAGAATAGATGTGGTTGAATGTTGTGATTCTGGTCGCTTAAGGAAAACACATTTTTAAAAAGCCCTCCCACCCTCTTACCACTCCTTCCTCCACCAACAGTTGTGGTCATTTTACGGAAAACGCTATTTCCCCAATTTCCTCTCCTCACGCTTAAACCCAGTGCAGACAGCTTGTTTTTTGGGGGGGAAAGAGAGAGAGACCCTAGGCTTCCCACGCCAGCCGTCGTGAGAGCCAACAAAAGCAGGTCTGTTGGCTCCTTGACACAGGGCTCAGTGCACTCCTGCTCTGCCCTTGTGTGGAGGAAATCTGGGAAGGGCTGTGCTTTCTTTTTTTGAGGTGTGTGTGTGTGCGTGTGTGTAATTATATACCTGAAAGACAGCAACCTGGTCGGTACAAGAAAAAACACCGATGTGTGGTACTGACTGTGTAGAGGCGAATATTTTCAGACATAATCGGTGAATGTCAAGCACTTGAAATACCCTTTCCTGCCTTAGAGACTGAGCAATCCTCTTGACTTCCTCGCATGCCCCACATCAGAGTCCAGAGTCGTTTGTGGACTCTTTTTGCCCGTTGGCCACATCGGAATCTTACAGCCAACACAGCAGTCCACAGAAGGAGCCGTAAGCGTGACGGGCACAGATGGCGAGCCCCTGCTCAGGACATATCAACCTCCCTAATCATTTCCCGCAGTCATTAATAAATAAGTACTTCAGCGACCGTCTCTCCGCCAGCAACAATTTAAGCACCTCACGCTGGAGGAAATGGGGGTGTCTCCAAATGTGTTTTAATTCATCTTTCAAGTCAGAGTAACTTTATTCCAAAACTAGTCCAGGAGCTCTGGCCAGAGTTAATGTTAGCTTATAGGCTTGCAGATAAAAGGTTGTTGCATATTAGTGGGAAAATGCAGGAGACGCATCAGGTAGCGGTTATCATCCATCCTTCCCTCTCCCCTGTCCTTTACTTCTGTCTCATAGAGCCCTGGGCTGTGGGGTTGTGGGTCCAGCTGGAGAATGGAGTGTGGCAGAGCTGGGAAGTGCGTAGCAGAGGAGCAGAGCAAACCAGACTTGGCCTTGCTCTGCGCCCCTCAAGGATGCAGTGCCGGGCAGGGGACAGGTCTGACCCAGCCCCCTGGCTCCTTGCTGTCATTCCGGCAGCTTCCCTGTGCTCGTTTCACAGATGGGGAAAGGGAACTGTGTGGCCAGAAACGACCAGCCCTAGGAATGCCAAACCTTCCCTCAACCAAAGGAAAAAAGGGTAGCCTCCTTCCCTTCCTTTAAAGGGAGAAATGAGGGCACAGAATGAGAGAAAATAACGTAAAATCTAAAAGTTTAATTTTGTAAGTGTCACTTGGTTGAGATGAAAGGGGGAAAATAAGCAAGTCCTCAGGGCGCTCGGGGGGCTCAGTTGGTGAAGCCGCTGCCTTCGGCTCAGGTCACGATCCCAGGGTCTTGGGATGGGGCCCCGCATCGGGCTCGCTGCTCACTGGGGAATCGGCTGGTTAAGAGCCACCAGGCTCCATTGGCCACTCATGCTCCCATCCGCGTTTCCGGCTTCTCCCCCTGACCACGTCCCTGGGTTACAGATCATTGTGGGGCCGTGAGAATACACCAGGGACTCCAAAGTGACGCCAGCGGCATGGATCAGATTCTCAGCTGATTTGAGGACCCGGTAGTCAGGTTTGGGTTTTAATCTACATCCTATTTCGATTGGAGTTGCCCTAGTCTCAGGCTGATAACTGAGATTCTTGTGTTTTCTCCAGGACCTCACCAAAGTCTGATCAAGATCATATGGGGCTTGAAAAATATACAGCTGGGGGGAGGGGCTCTTTAAGGAAAATGAATGCAAAATCATGACTAGAAAATTAGGTACAAGGTTTTGGAGAGGGCTGGTATGAGAGGGCTCCCTGAAGCTTGGTTTCATTGCCTTCATGATAAATCCACTCTGTGTCATACATAATAAAGGCCCAGTCCTTGCCTTTTGAAGGAATGGTTGTATTCACTTATGCAAATTTTAACTGCTGGCTGCCCTCCGAGTAACTGGAAAGTGATAAGCGAAATACCATCGTGCTTATACATATCTAATGATCGGTGATATATGGAAAACTGATCTGGGCGATATGTAGAATGTTTCTCATTTCACTGGAAGGTTGCCGTGAAATGTAGATCCTTGTGCTGTGGCCAAACCTTTAGGCCATAATTGGGCCCAAGGGCAAGATGCTATCAAAGTTCTGTTTTTCCTTCGGCGGACTATGTGGGCATGGGAATTAATGGTGCACATTTTCCATTTGAAAAGCCCCAACTCAAGTTAAAGCCAGGAGAACCTCCTGCTAGTCGTGAGCCTGGAACCGAGCATGATATTAAAGGCATCGAGAATGTGCTTCTCTTCTAAGAGACGGGAGGGTTTGCCCCCATCAAATGTCCGTGAAACATCCATGTGTCTGGCAAGGGACAGCCTCTTTCCTCCATTTCTGTTAACGGTGTTTCCAGGTCAGGCAGCAGGGTAACTGCACCATTTCTTCATATGAATGTTTGCAAAATCCATGCCCACCAGGCCAGATATCGCTCTCACTTAGCGATGTTTATGTCTTCAAATATGGTAGGATGAATATCTTGCTCTATGCAATGCCACTCTGTCAAAGAACACAAGGTCAGCTCCCCGAGTCTGGCTTTCTTACTTCCTGAGTTACCCTTTCCTCTTGCCTTTTGAGAACACATTGGAGAAGTTTATCCTTTGCTTTGAAACATCACAAAATTTGATGTCATCTGTACTCTTCCTAAAAACTCCAGCCCCACATACCTGCTACAGACTGAAGAGAAATATGTGACCCTAGAGCACTTGGTTCCTTTGTCTAGAATTCTTCAAATACTAAGGAATGGGACCCCGCCCTGTCTTTATGTTTGCAACAGTCCACGGAAAGAATTTATACATAAACAGATAGTGAGCCACACCACAGACAGAAAAATATATGCAAGTGACAAATGCAGCAAGGCTGTGCCTTTAGCCCCGACACTGATCATGAGACTATTTGTGTATAGACCAGTGTTCACAACATCACAATACTGTGGTGCCTTATTTCCAACATATTGTCTTTTTTAATGAATTTCAAATCCGTAATTTCCACCTGAGGTCCATATTAAAGATGAAACTTACCCCACTTTGCTATCTAAACAGTGTCCAAAAAAAAAAATGCTGTCATGGTCATATGTTTTGTTTGTTTGTTTGTTTTTTTAATTTTATCTGTTCATTTGAGAGAGAGAGAACACAAGTGGCAGGAGGGGAGGCAATGGGAGATGTAGGCTCCCCACTGAGCAGAGAGTCTGACACGGGGTGCCAGGACCCCGGGATCATGAACCCGAGTGGAAGACAGAGGCTTAACTGACTGAGCCACCCAGGTGCCCATGATGTTGGTCTTAACAACATTCCATGAGAGACTATGGACTCTTAACAACATTCCTTAGGAAAGGAGCTGGGTATTACATCATGTGGCTCGATTTTGTCAATGAGAACACTGGGATAATCCGATCAAGAAATACTCAGGGTCCAGTTTCTGACACCACAACCCACCTGGCCTGTATGAGCAGAATAAGTGGCTTCTCAAAGGCGGCCAAAGCTGCCTTGGGAGGTAAGGGGAGGTGAGGACGCCACTCCAGCACCACCATGATTCCATCTCTGGGAACTGGGAGAGACCTGTTAGGTGCTGGTCCTCTTCTCCTGGCTCAGGGGTCTGGGGGCAGGAGTGGTTCCCTACCCGAAAAGCCGGAGGAGGTCTCCTGAAGCATCGTCTACCCTGGGAGGTTCCACCGGCAAGCAAAGAGACCTGAAAGGGGCTCCGTGTCCCTCCCGCCCTGCCCCAAACACAGCAGCTTGCACTTAGATAGGGATCTGTCATAGTCTGTAGCTCCCACTTGGCCTTTGCGGTCCTCATCAGTATGTGAAAACTCTGCCAAAGTCGCGGCAGAGGCATCCTTTAACTTTGAGTCCCAAGTCATACAACCATGTTGGGCTATAGAACTCCTCCCACCGCCTCCTACTTCCTTACCACCACTATTCACTCCTCTGACTAATATCTCGTGGACCCCCATGGGGGACACCTTCCCGGGCTATGATTGGTATGGGGTGGCAAGGTGTCATGTGGTCTAAGAAAGAACATGTGTGATGTTCACGTGCTCCTTGGCTACGAGTTGTACCTTTGGGACCTGAGCTGTCCCCACGGATGACTGGCCTGCTCTCGGGACTGCAACATGACCACAGGTAGTCAGCCCCTAAGAATGAACTCACTCTTCTCTTCTTTGTTTCTCTACCTCCATCTGACTCCCTTGGGATTTACATGGCTTTTCAAAGGCACATCCACATACTCTCACACAAATACAAAGTGACGTAAAAGTAGATGAGAATGAAAAATACAGGTAAGCCTCGAAGAGGTAATTTGATTAAATCATCTGCTTGCTTTTTATGGGTTTGATGTATTAAAACAAGCAAACAAACAAAAAAAAACAAAAAACAAAAAACAAAAAACTACATGTGTGCAGCCCACAGCCGCAGAATCTTGTTTGTGACTCAGAATTCAACGTGAGTTGTAAATACACTTCCTCTTTGAACCTGGGAATCAGTGAGGCCCTTGCTCTGTCTAGTCTTATCATGCACCACATTTTATAATTCCTTTGAAAGATCATGTCTATTCTCCCTCTTGGAATTTTGTTTTCCTCACTATGTCTATAAATTAATTGTCTGTAAACAAGGGGAAGAATGTCCTCCACTGGCTTAGACGCAGGTCCGGCGCGAGCACCAGGAAGCCATCTATGACCCTCCACACCTGGGCTAGGAGCCCTGTGTAGGTGTCCCTCCTCTCCCCGCACTAGCTGGTTCATCCCACTTGGCCCCACATTACAAGAGCCCATCAATTTGTCTCTTTCGCCGACTGAAGTGGGAGTCCACGGCGAGGTGATTCTTCCACGGCACTCCCAGAGCTTGGCCCAAACAGTCCCTCAGGTGACGTTGTTGAATCAACGCGCATTGACATGCAGATGGGGTTTCGCTATAATTACATCTTCAGTTGAACCGTGACCTGCATTTATGCCAACAGAGAACTTTTTATCCCAAGTGTTTTAAAGATACATATATCTGAAAACTACGAACTGGTACATTTTTTTTTTTTTTTCCCGTGGTGAACATTACACAGTGATAGATTGACTGCTAGAGTTTGCTTAAGTGAGGATATTATGGAAGGGAGACATATATTTAGGAGTTTCTACAGGGCAAACTGAGCCTACAACAAAGTAGTCGAGTAAACCCACACATGGAAAATAGGCGCCATGCAAAATATTTAGGAAAGGAGGAAATTGAAATAAAACTCCATAGTTTTGGCATGGGAGTGAGGACTGAAAGTCTGATCTGAAGGATGAAAACAAGGGAAAGAAAGAAGAGAAGGAATTTGGGGGGGAAGAAGAGGGTGATTTTTATCCCCAGTTTGGCCAATCCAGAGGACCAGGCCCTAACGTCACATCACTCAAGTTGCCCTCAAAGGCTGTTTTGATCTGGGGCCTGTGTTAGCCTACCTAGGGCAGTACAGGTATTTGGCTCCGAATGTGTTTTAAATTTAAGCTGAAGAGAGTTTCCTAAGATTTCCCATTTTAAGGATGAAATATTCTAGGACTAAAATTTACAAGAACCACCTTTCTGGGATCATCATCAAATGCATCTCACTCTGACTGGGAGCAGTCTACGCCAACACACAGTGTTTCAGAGTCGAAGGCTGTGTGAGTATATCTATATCCAAAAATAAATTTTTTAACGATGGATATATTAGCTTGTCTAGTCCAGTCTCCCGGGGATGATCTATAAACTACGCTTTTTATAGAACATTTCATTTAGTTTTCAATAGCTAAAGAAACGGTCTGTGACATACTAGCCCTAAAGTGGGTGGAAATGCATATTTAATGACTTTTTAATCAAATCTGACCAGGATTTTGCATAGTTAGGCTCTAGCCCCAGTCTCCTTCACCCACCCTGTGTGTGCGGGCAGCTTGCTCAGCAGGAGGCTGGATGGCCAAGGGAGAAGACTCAGCCCTTGGTCTCAAGGAGCCCCAGTCTGCTTCTGTGAGGATGTGTGGGTGGGAAAGAGGTGGAGGAATAATAAAAACCACTCTAAGAGCAGAACATCTGCGGTACCAGGCAGAACACGAGAACTGCGGGAGGAGCCATTCCAAACAGCTGGAGATAGTCAAGAGATAAGACCAGATAGTTTGGGACAGTCAGGAAAGCCCTGGGACATTCCAGAGAACACTGGAGAATGAACAGGACTTTGAGAATCAGGATGGGAGGAGAAGCCATCAGTCAGAGAATGGCAGGTGCACCAGGGAGAGAAGGAGGCTCAGTGTTGGCAGTAGTCAAGGTGATGATGCTGAGTGCTCACGGAAGGCTACTTTATTATAGAACTGCTTTAATTTTAACAACAACTGTCCATCCTATCCAGTAGACTTTATTATGAACATTGTTTTCAAGAGGAAAGCAGGGCTCAGAGGTTATGTAACTTGCTTCAGAAGAGGTGAAGCCATCTTTGAAGCAAGGTCATTGGCCTCAAGAGACCATGCTCTTCAAGGCTGAGCCTCCGGAGATGAGACTCAAGGGCAGGCTGGCTGCCAAGGACTGTTTGGGGCTCAGTTTGGTAAGAAGTGAGGAGTCAATGAAAGCTTTGGTTTTAGGGCTCTGAGCTACACTTTAGGAACACCAGTCTGGCAGTGAAGGCCACGTGACTTGTCAGGAAGGGGTTTTGAGAGGCCAGTAAAAGACATGAAGCCCTGGAGCCCAGAGCGACAGCAGAAAGGGAAAGGAAGGTGCTTGTAAGTTACATTAGAAGGCAGAATCTCTAGGCTTGCACAAGATTAGGCAGGAGAGAAGGATTTTACAGACAGGTGGTGGAATGAGGATGGCATTGTTTGGAACCAAAAATCAGGAGAAGTAACCTAATTCAAGGAGAATGAAAAATATGATTTCTGTCTGGGACAAGTCAGCTCTGGGCAGTTCTCTAGGAAAGGTATCCCAGGGGATGTTGGAAACACAGAGTGTATCTCAGAAGAAATGCTGTTGGTCAGCAACAGTTAACGTGATGGAACCAGGCATGGTCCAGAGGACTAGGTGGAGGACACAAGAGACAGTATAAAGAGAAATAAAGGTGGATGAGCATAGGACCTTGGGGAACAAAACTGGTGGGGGCCTGGGGTAGAGAAGAGGGAAAGTCTACCGTGCACAAAGAGAATGAATCATCAGAGAAGCATATGGAGGACTGAAGGAGCGACGGACAGCAGGAACATTCTGGAGACGCTCTTGCTGACACCCTCTTGATTCATTTATCATAGCAGGTGAGAAGCAGGTTTGGAAGTTGAGGGAAGGAAGCTGCCAGTGGTCTGATGGTGCCAAAAAGAAAAGATGGTGGAGAGGGCTTGATGGCTTCTTCCCAAAGCACACCACAGATAAAAAATTAGAGGACCGAGAGATTTCATTTGTCTGGCAAATCAGAGTCCTCCGAGGCCTGAATGATGGCTCCTTCCGAGCCCATTGATAGTGAGTTTCTTTCCCTCCATGCCCCATTCTAAGGGTGACTAGCGCATTCCCTTTCCTCCGAAACTCAACCAAATGAGTCAATAGATTCACCTCTATCGCGATTTTAAAAGTATAGATTCAGTGCAGAAGGAGCTTACATGTGCTCCTGAAGGAAGATTCTAGAAACTCAGGCCCTTTCACACCTGGATGGATACCTGCTTTTTGCAAGTTACAAGCTTCAGTTCCCCTGAGACACTCTGGATAAATGACAAGCCCATTCTTGACTGTGTTTCCAGTAAAAAGGGAAAGATAATGCAGTGTCCAAATTTGCTAATTACTGCAGTGATTAAAGCAAGACTTTTCAAGTTTGTTCTTTCATAAGATCAGTGACCTTTTGAATACAAGCAGGATCTGACAAAGACAGTCCTAACGAGGGAAAAAGAATGAGTAAGCAATGCCAGTTCCCTCAGAACAATTAGCTGCTGTTGGCATTGGACCTGTAGCTTAAAGTTTGTTTTGCTGGGACTACCTTCTGGTTTCTTGGTGCTGTGCTGTGATTAAACAAAAGTTCAGCAAAACATAAAGAGCTTATGAGAGTCATTTAAAAAGAATATATAGGAGAATTAAAAGAATGGAAGCTTTCGTTTTCTTAGCAAAAGTCAGGTGGGTAATGCTTCGGAAACTTCTGGATAGGAGAACATACATATGCAACAAGAATTCTGAAAGCCCTAACAGAAACAGAAGAAGAGTGAGAACAAGCCCCTGGCAGGTAGTTGTTAAGAGAGGCAGGCTGATCTCATGACAAGAGACTTTGGACTTTGGAAGCCGACATTCCTAGATGTGAATTCTGGGCATGCAGACTCCCAGCCACGGAGCCCTTGGGTAAGGCACACTGATGTTCGGAGCCTTCGTGTCTTTTCACAGTTGGGGGCACATGGGAAGACATCAATCAAGCATGCTGTTTCCTTCTGCTTCCATTCAAGGTTCCCATCCCCCATGTGGACCCCTTAGCATCCCTACCACCCCCCGCCCCAGCCTAAGGTGAACACAGGCTTTTCCTTAAGGTGGCTAGAGAGGAAAAGTGTAGATTTGGAGGCAGAAGTCCTAGATTGGAGAGCTGCGTGATCCTCCACCAGTTATCTAACTTCTCAATCTCTCATCTGTAGACTTGGGGCAATTCTTGGGGGAGTTAAATGAGATGCTTTTTGTGAAAATGTTGGGAAGCCTCTTCTGTCTTCTATGAATCAATAGATAACAAGCATTCTCCAAATGACCAGAACAAGCTTACCTTCCTCCCCAGGGACTTACTTCCCTGTTTATACAGTCCTGTTTTTTTTTTTAAAAACTGACTTTATAAAGGAACTCAGAATCCAGAAGACTGGATTCCAGACTCAGAATTCAGAGTCTAGGTCACCACCCTTACAAAATCTTCAAACAGAGTTTTTTATTATTCTTTTACTTATAAAAGGGATTGTACCCCTATAGCTACTCAAACTTGGATGAACAAGATTTAGACTTGGCAGAAGCTGATTTACTGGGATGTTCTCAATGCAAATTCAATCAGAAATTATCCTTGTAATTATTTTTTGACATCCTTCTTTTTTTATATCAAAAACACATAGAAACATTAAAAAGGTAACTTTCTGCTAGGTTTTAGGAGGAGAGGAGAGTGACAAAGAGAAATACTATAAACTTGGCATACAAATGAACCATGCTCTGGAATTTGGGTGGGTCTAGGAAAAAGTACAGACTTCAGTGGAAAACATACATGGGTGTGTGAGAAATCCCTGTAAACTATAAATTGAGTACATACTGCACAGGCTGGTATGGAAAGAAACCACAGTGCTCTCTAAAATCAGGGAAAAGGAGACAGAGGGGAAGTTTGGCACCAAAACACCAGGTGTCCCTGAGAGTCGGGGACATTTGCAGCTAGGAGCAGTCTTGCTTGCAGTCCGGTGGAACCTGACTGTCATAATCGTTGAACGGGTACCTGTGAGCCAGCATTCTCTGTCACTGAGCTCAGGTTCGCACACTCCTCTCCCCTCTCCTCACCAAGTTCCCCTGTCCAGTTGCTCTGGGTTTGTCCTCACCTTATTGCCTTTGCCTGCGTGGTCTCTTTCCTCAAAGGTGCTCATCTTTCCTTATTCTCCCAGTCTTGTTATCCACCTCCGACACCCTTCCTTCAAGGCCCATTCAGCTCGGCTTTTCCTTCCACGGAGGGTCCCCACACCCAGACTCTCCGAATTTCCTTTACCCTGGGCAGAACCAGACCTAGAATATGTCTGTGCCACCAAGACCTCTTCACAAATTGGGTCCCTGAGTGTGTATTGGTTTAGTGCAGGTGTCACCCCTCACCCCAATCAGATGGCAAGCCCCTTACGCAGGGCGGCTGTCACATTTGACCAAGTGACAACCAGCTACCCTCCTCAGCGTCCTGCTTTGCACCTTGCGTTTGGGTGAGCCTAGTCTATTACAGGCCAGCTTTTTCATCTCCTTTTTCTGAAAGAAGGATGCTGGGAATCAGGGAGACTGGATCCTTGTCCGAAGTCACCAGCCCAAGTACCTTCCACAGAGCATTGTCCCTTGTCCTCAGGATGCACCCGGCGGGTGGCCTCAGCACAAGCTTTCAGAGTTTACGGACTTGCCCCCCACTGTCATGCCGGAAGACCTGAGATGTGAACCCAAGTCTGTCTGGCTCCAACCCTGTGCCTTTCCACGAAATCACGTTGTTCCCTATCACCAAAGTGCTCATGACAAAGCTGAAGATGGACGGACATTCAATGAATACGTGGTGATTCATCCAGTTTTGTCAAAATCAAGGGAATATGACAAAAATCTATAAATTGGACCAGAGCGTGTGTGTATGTGTGTGAGTGTGTGTGTATGTGTGTGTACAGAGAGAGAGGACAGGTTTAACACAGGTGAACCATTCCTACTGTCCCTCAACTGTTGATGTCTGTCAGCAGCCCCTTCCCTGAACTGTCATTCCTAAGGGTGGTCCTATAAGGAAAACCCCTGAGGACTGAGCCGAACACCCTCGCAGCATTCTAGTCAGAAAGCAGGGAGCCCGTGTGCTGCGCTTCTCCCACTATATAGTCATCCACACCCTGGCTGCAGGCCTGGTCGTTATTATTCCGTGAAGACAGTCCATATCCTGTCCGGAGGTCACTATGGGAGCAGATTGGCAGGGAAGAAACCTGAATGGAAACGCATGTGGGGGTCATGGAAAACGAAGGCGCATGAGGTCCATCCAATGTCGGGGAGTGTGTTACCATTTGCTTATCATAATTATCCACCACAAGGGTCCGCGTGCTAGCCTGCTGTTCTTTTTGTTTGTTTGTCTTTGTTTTTTACTGGAAAAAAAATCTTTATTCAGAAATGTCAATCATTTATGTAGGAAATCCTATGGAACAAGAAAAGCTATTAAAATTAATAAGTGAGTTTGGCAAGGTTGTGGATATAAGATGGACATAGAAAAAATCACTTTTAGGGGCACCTGAGTGGCACAGTCCGTTAAGTGTTTGCCTCTGGCTCAGGTGATGATCCCAGGATCCTGGGATCGAGCCCCTGCATCAGGCTCCCCTCTCAGTGGGGAGTCTGCACATACTCTTTCTCTCTCAAATAAATAAAATATTTTTTAAAAATCATTTTATTTCTATATTCCAGCAACAATCAGAAATCAAAATTGAAAAAGCAATACCATTTATAATAAGATAAACAAAAACATATTTTGGAGAAAAGTCTTAGCCTGGTGTTTTAAAAACAAGCCACAAAACCTGTGACCGAGCCCCAGGATCAGGCTCCTGACAGAGTGTGAGGCCCATGACAGCTATGAGAGCCACTAAAATATGATTCTTTTTTTGTTTTGTTTTAAATTGTATTTATTTTTTGAGAGAAAGAGAGAGAGAGAGAGCATAAGTGGGGGGAGTAGGGGCAGGCGGGGGGAAGCAGTCTCCCGGATGAGCAGAGAGCCCGACATGGTGCTTGATCCAGGACCCTGAGATCATGACCTGGCCAAAGGCAGACCCTTAAATGACTGAGCCACCCAGGTGTCCCCTAAAGTGTGACACTTGATCAGATGATTTTCCAAGGTTCCATAGCACTCTGAAGAGAATTCAAGAGAGAGAAGGGATTTCTAGTGTCCCCTGGCCCAGCATCGATGAAGAATGAGAAAATGCCATACTACCTTCCACATCGCAGTTCTATTTGGCAGTTCTGTTGCCAAATAACTTAAAAAAAAATCAGACACAGATACCTTTTTTGACAAAGGGACTGTCATTTAGTCATAAGAACCAAAGTCCTGTGCTGGGAGTCCTGGTGGCCCAAGAGCCCTGCTGGTCATCCACCATGGAAGTGGGTGAGAACTGCTCGAACGCCCAACTCCTGCCCCCTGGGGTAGAGGGCAGGTTCCCACCCATTCATTCTCTCAGCTATCACATGAACATGGAGCCCAAGTTTGGACTGTACACACTCTCCCGGAAGCCCAGCATTATTTCCTGCAGAGCCAGGTCCCGTCATGACCACCCTGGATTCCTGGGACCTTCAGCTGAGCTGGGCTCCAGCACCTGGACTCGAGGTAAGACCCCCAGAGTGCTTCCTGCTGCTCACCCAGGGTGGTACAGAGGAAGGGAAAAATAAAACACCCAAACCTCAAAAGACCAGGGAATTTCTGGAAGGTCCAACCAAAATGATTCAGCTTGATCTCAGGCATGACTTTTTCCCGACTCTCTATTCTATTTCATTTCCACTAGTATGAATCTTACTGATTTTTTTTTTTTTTTTTTTTTAAAGATTTTATTTATTTATTTGACAGACAGATCACAAGTAGGAAGAGAGGCAGGCAGAGAGAGAAGGGAGGAAGCAGGCTCCCTGCTGAGCAGAGAGCCTGACGCGGGGCTCGATCCCAGGACGCTGGGATCATGACCTGAGCCGAAGGCAGCGGCCTTAACCCACTGAGCCACCCAGGCGCCCCTGAATCTTACTGATTTGAAGAAAACTTCCACTTTTGAAATGTCTGGTGCTTGACTATATATTAGCACGACTCTATGACATTGCATATAAAATACAGCATTTAATTTGTTAGGAAAAAGAGTGAATAATACTTGTACCCTATACTGTAAAGACTGAAATCCCAATGTATTTGCTTAAACAAAAGCTTTGGGTTTAAAACTGTTAGTAATGCATCAAGCATGCTACTAAAAATAACAATTAGCTCTTAATTCAGATTAAAGTCACAAATAAATAATTTGCAGAATCAGTGCTGGGTTTTGAGCCCTAAAGTTCTTGATCTCAGTAACACAGTATACGAAGAATGCAACTGTGTGAACAGGCATACACCCTTAGGTTTATTTCTTTCAATATCAGGTATCATATTATCCACCAACTGCATTGCATGTGAAAAGTGATAAGATATTCAAAATATTAAATGACAGTGGCTAGCTAGTGGCCTAGTTAGTCTTACTGATTGTACAGGTGATTACATTTTACGTTGGGTTTTTAGGACCTACTTAAGGCCTGAATAGCTCTTATTCACAATTTTTGGAAATGAGAAAGAGCCAACATACATTACTATAAATTCATCTTATCTCTGAGATAACACATGTTCTCACATGTGTATAACTTTATTTAATATCCTTAGCTATTCATTCTAATACTTGAAAAGCACCTTTTCTTTTCTTTCTTTTCCTTTCTTCCTTCCTTCCACCTCCCTTCATCCCTCTCCTTTCTTTCTTCCCTCCTCTCTTCCTTTCTTTCTTGGTATCCTTTAAACAGTGTCTCCCCTTTCCCCCAACATTAACAAAATGATTTTCCCAGCTTGCAAATATGAGAACCTATTCATCTCTAATAGTTTTCTTGTCAGTCTGTTCCAATGTCCTATCAATAGCCTGTCAATTACCCATAATACATGAGATCTCTCCCACCAGAATTTAGGTTGTGTATTTTCATGGGGCAATTTGTTTGTAAAACCAGGATGGCCCGTAAGACCAAGGGCTCAGTTAGCCCATGTCTGGGTTAGCCCTGCAGTTGCACTGTTGAGCACCAACAGTCACACGTCCAGTGTACATGCTAAAGAAGTAAGTGAGTTTCAGAATTTCGCATGTGCTCTGATACTCACCGCTGCCCATGCTGAAGAGAGCTTGGAGGCCATTTCATCCAACCCTCTCATTTTACAGATGAGGAAAACAGGCCTAATTGATAGCTGGCGATACTAAATTATAGCCCTTCTAAAACTCAATAGCAGAGCTAGTAGGCTTCTTAATGTGCTCAATTACCGTATGGATCCCAAGAGCTGATGAGTGTGCTCTGACCTTGAGCATTTACATTCTGTGGTTTTCAGATGTTTATGTTTCTAACGTGGTATTTGTAATCCCAAGGCCCGGTAACCTTTTACCATGGAGGCCTTGCCAGTTCCCTGTTCTGGGCACCTCCCCTCTTCCATACTCAGCCAGGGCTCCCAGGCTGCACAGCGTCTGCAAAGTCACAGCAGGTGCAGCTGAGAGACCGGGTCCTGCATGAGGGGTTCCTGGACCCTGCGGCTGGTTGAACATCCTTCTTCATCTCTTCTCTCTTCTCCTGGCTTCTCGCGAAGCAGCCCAGATCCTTCCACATCTTCGTCCCTGCCCATCTTACTCCAAAGGACCGTACAATCATTCCCTGAACTAAGAGCAGAGTTCATCAAGTTTCATCCTCTATTGCTTAATATTTTCCTACAGCTTTTCCTATTTCTCTTCCCCTTCCCCTCAACTGGAACAGAAGCTTCATGAGAATAAGCATTTTGTCGGTACACCGGTATCCCTTGTGTCTGGAGTAGTTTGGAAAATAGTAGGTGCTCAGTAAATACATGTGTAGTGGGTATGACATTTCCTCTTTCTCTCCTGTCTTTGGGAAACAGGCGTTCCCCTCCTTTCTAGGACTTAGCCTCTCGGAGGGTCAGTGTCTCCTGTCCACCCTCCAATCCTTGACCTCTAGTCATGTTCTCTTTCCTGAAATCTTGTTTTCTTAGTTGTCCATTCTGAAGAACATACATGTCTGTCCAACCATCTGGCTGCCCTTTCTCCAGCTGCTTTGCTGGGAAGTCCCCTCTCCTTCTCCTCAATGCAGTCAGTCTCCAAGATTCTGTCCCCATCTGCCTTCTGCTCTTGGTATTTTTCTTTTATATAGATCTCATTGACCCATGTGGTTAACTTCTGCTCCTTGTGCAGTGATTTCCAAGTCTTCATCACCAGCCCCAAATTTATTTCCTAGAGAGGAGCACCTCAGTGCAAACATGATGAGAACCAACCTCACGATGTTGTTTTCAATGCTCTCTGCTTTTCATGTAAGTCTTCCTCTTCCTCCAGAGACCAAACCCCAGAGACCCACCCGCTCCAGTTCCCTGCCACCACTCCACATCTAATAGTTATGTTGGTTTCACCTGTTAGTAAGCCAAAGTGGCGATGCCCTTGAGTTCATGCATTGCTTGGTGGATTTAACAGCATCCTAAATAATCTATCTACAGTTACTTTCCCCATCTCCCCATGTCTTGCTACATGAACCTGGCTTCTTTTTACTTGTTGCAACTCTTCAGTTTGATCTTCAAGGCCTTTTAAAATCTACTGCCAGGATAGCTTTTAATCTATCCTCATACTAACTTTCTTGAGGTACCACAGTGATTCTCAACCATCAATACCCATTAGAAGCAAAGGGAGAATTTTGGAAAAAGTACCAAAACTCAGGCTCCAAGTAATATGTTCCTCCTTTCCCTCCTCCTAGTAAGAGAGTCTGATTCAACTGGTATGTGGGGAAGCCAAGGTATCAGGGCACTTAAAGGTTTCCCCAGAAGTTTCTTAGATGCAGCCATGGTTGAGAATTATTGATATAACCAATGATCCAATCAAATGAATGTACTCAGTAAAGTACTTTGCCACCACATAATGCTTTTGACTGGGCAATTTCCCTCAAAGACAATTCTCTTTCTTTTATTTCCTCTTCCTATAGAAAATGCATGAACGCTTCTGTGATTCTTTCAGTTGGAAAGAATCAATCCTTTCCTGGATGTTTTTGTATGTTTCTACATGTTACATTCATTCATGTCAACTGGGAAGAGACTGAGTTAGATAAGGACAACATACAGTATTGGAGTAAGACAAAGTCCCTGTCTTCATGCAACTCACAGTCTTGTAGGATAGGAGAAACACGTGAGCCAGCAAGTAACGTAAGTTTTATGATGGAAGTCTATAATGTCCACAAGATAGCATTTAGCCACAAAGGATTCTATTCTGCTTGGTGTTATAATAATTCATGTTTACGTCATCTCCTCCATTAGATGGTATGATTTGAGAACAAGGACAAGACGTAAGACTGCATTTTCTTATAATAGTGTTAAATGTTTGCTGAATAAGTGACTGGGTGACTGAGTGAGTGAGTGAGTACGTGAGTGAGTGAGTGAATGACATGCTGGTGATTAAGCCCAACAGCTTCCAGGAAATAGTAGCTGGGATGGAGGGGTTGTCTCACTAGAGTTTAAAACCCTTGTCATCATTTTTAATCCTAGGCTATGTTTGAGTTTTATAGTTTTCCTCAATCATGCCTTCCATGGTTTATTCGAAATAGTGATAAGAATTACATTAGAGGGGCGCCTGGGTGGCTCAGTGGGTTAAAGCCTCTGCCTTCGGCTCAGGTCATGATCCTGGGGTTCTGGGATCGAGCCCCACATCGGGCTCTCTGCTCGGCGGGGAGCCTGCTTCCTCCTCTCTCTGCCTGCCTCTCTGCCTACTTGTGATCTCTGTCAGGTAAATAAATAAAATCTTAAAAAAAAAATAGAGAAGAGGAGGGGTGTGGCAGGTGGCTTTCGCAGCCTCGCGAAGTATTCTGGTTTTCATCTGACAAGGTGTTTGGCAAATCTGAGTACTAAATATCGGGTGTTTACAAATTATTAAAAAAAAAAAAAGAATTACATTAGAAACTAGGTCCCATTTCTCATGACTGAGGAGGGGGTAATGGTCTGCCCAAAATAATACTTAGCTCCTTTGGTTTTAATAAGTAAATCCTAGAGATCAGATGTGATGGTTTGATGGATAAAGGGAAGAACTGGAGGAGATTAGAAGAAACAGCTGCCTACCCCGTGGATCCATGAGCGTTCCTTCCTTTCCTTCTGTCCTTACGATAGTCTTCAAGTTAAGCCTCTTAAAGATATGGCTGAGAAATCTGCTACGATGGCCGCCAAGTTAATGAAGACAAAAAGGGTTCTGCAGCAATTTCCAGGCTAACGTTGTATATGTGTGTGTATGTGTGTGTATGTATGAATGTGTGTGTATGTGGTGTGCATGTGTGTGCATGTGTGTAGGGGTGGGCAGGGTAAATAAGGGAGGAACCAAAGCACATGTGGAAATAGTGACATTTTTTTAGTGGAAACCTCTCGTCCCTTGAGTAACTACAGGAATGATTAATCATTCCCTAAAAAGAGGACATCCTTGGGGAGAAAAGGCATATCAGGTACTCTTTGAGGACACCCGTGAATCACAGCATAAGGGTCATTGGCGGAGGAAGCTGAAATGGTCAGACCAGCTTCCGGGAGCATCTGAGTCAGGACAGACAAAAGGAAGTGTTTCTTAACCCAGGGAATTGTAGCATGGTGGGAACTCACTTCCCACAGAAGGGGAACAATATGTAACTACAAGTCACTTCAAAGAAGGAATTCAGAAAACATCACATGTACTGATAAATGGGTTGAAACTGCTCACGTGTTTTGGGTCATATATTTGGCCTTTGTTCATTCTTTAATTTATAGGTTGGTTATTAATCCATTTTTTATTCATTTGTTGACATTTATAGAGTCATGAGTATAAGTCATCAAAAACAATTTTTTTGAGCTTCTCCTATATGTCAGGGACTGTGTTACCGTGGGTACAAAGATGAACATGGCTCAATCCCTGCTCTGGGAGAACTCACCATCCAGAAGGGGAGATGGACACATTAAGAGAAAGTCATGATGCTGGGGTGAGGTACTGCTAGCACGTGTTACAGGGGTGAAGGAGAGGCAGGGTCTTAAATGAACCCTCAGTGGAAGGAGTTAGTCGGGTGAACCATGGGGGTTCAGCTGAGGAATCTCTCACTAGGTTGGGCTTCTCAGGCAGCTGAGACACTGGGAAGACAAGGCAGGTAGAAAGGCCTGGGACAGCATGCAGCATGCAGAGAAGTGACAGCAGTTCATCATCCCTGAAGCACGGACAAAGGCGAGAACATCCAGAGATGTCACCAAAATGGTAGCCAGGCATTCTCACTTGGAAAACTCAGACATTGGGTAAAAAGCTTAGACTTTATCATGTAAGAAATGAAAAACAGTTTGAAAGCCAACACAGGAAAGTGATACAGACATGTTCTCATCTTTGAAAGGGAGATCTGCTCTAAGAGGGAGCCAGAGTGAAGGGGGGCCAAAAAGAGGCAGGGACGCAGTGAGGACGGTGAAGGCTTGAAAGGGCAGAGGAGCCAGGGATGGAAACGGATTATTCTGGAGGTAGAGCTGAAGACAATTGGGTTGTGGTTACAGAGGAATGGAGGAAGGGAGGCAGACTGGCATCAGGCGTCGGGGACTGTGGAGCCACTCACAGAAAAGACACAGGGGCAGCAGCAGCTTCCAAGTAGGGGTGCTGCCCTCAGAACGGTGCCCTTCCAGGGAAGGCTGACTTCATACGCAGGATCCCTCCTGAGTCTTCCGCCAGTAAGCAGGGGTATGTGTTACAGCGGACTGAGGCAAAGTAACTTCTCCACTCAATTCATCAATACACCAATACATAAGAGCCTTCATTTTGAGACCCATGGCTGCTTTTTCTAGCACTGCCAGACTCTAAGCTGCCTTTGCTTCGATCATCCATCCATCCATCCATCCATCCATCCATCCATCCATCAACGTTAAGCCCCTGCTGGAACCTTGGCATAAGAACAAGCCATATAAGGTACCACGGCTTATATTCCAATGAGGGACGATGAAGTCTGATGCATAATGAGCCAGATTTTGAGTCAAATAGACCAGGATTTAAATACTGTCACCAATACTCACTAGTCATGTGAACTTAGGTGAACTTTCTAACTCACCTGAGCCCCTAATTTTTTTGACCATTTTTTAAAAATTTATTTATTTTTTATTAACATGTAATGCATTATTTGTTTCAGGTGTACAGGTCTGTGATTCATCAGTTTTACGCAATTCACAGCACTCACCATAGCACATACCCTCCTCAGTGTCCATCACCCAGCCACCCTATCCCTCCCACGTCCCTCCACTCCAGCAACCCTCAGTTTGTTTCCTAGAGTTAAGAGTCTCTTATGGTTCGTCTCCCTCTCTGGTTTCATCTTGTTTCATTTTTTCCTCCCTTCCCCTATGATCCTCTGCCTTGTTTCTCAAGTTCTGCATATCAGGGAGATCATATCATAATTGTCTTTCGCTGATTGACTTATTTCACTTAGCATAATACCCTCTAGTTCTGTACACGTTGCTGCAAATGGCAGGATTTCATTTTTTGATGGCTGCATAATATTCCATTGTAGATCTTCTTTATCCATCCGTCTGTCAATGGGCATCTGGGTTCTTTCCATAGTTGGCTATTGTGGACATCGCTGGTATTGGGGTGCATGTGCCCCTTCCGGTCAGTACTGTTTGTATCTTTGGGGTAAATACCCAATAGTCCAATTGCTGGGTCTTAGGGTAGCTCAATTTTCAACTTTTTGAGGAACTTCCATACTGTTTTCTGGAGTGTGAGTTCCCTCCCTTTTTTTTTTTTTTAATTTTATTAACATATAATGTATTATTTGCTTCAGGGGTATGGGTCTGTGAATCATTAGTCTTATACAATTCACAGCACTCACCACAGCACATACCCTCCCCAGTGGAGCCCCTTATTTTTACTAGAGTTCTTCCAGAGTTACTCCACCATTTAGAGTTAAGGAATAAGAACTACCAATACACACACACACACACACACACACACACACACACACATACACACAAACTACCAACACAGTGCTGGTCACCTGTATGTTCTTAGCTCATGGTTACTGGTAATTTGATAAGTGTTACTGCAATGAGGTATACATAAGGAAGCACACGGATCCCCCACACTGAGGTAAATATTCCTAGAGACAGAAGCACAGGGACTGACTGGGGAACATGTAGGGAAATCACCAAACTGTGAACAGGGCAAGCACCTGCCTAGAATGAACAGTTTCTCAAAGGTAGATAAGAGAAAGCGGGGAGAGATCTTTCTAGCAGATGGCCTGGCATGTTTGGGAGCATCAAATCAGTCAATAGAGGACCAACCCACTGGGGCAACTGTGAGTCATTCAGCCTGCTTGAGCAGGCTGCAGAGCAGCTGGTGTCAAGGCAGGAGGTCAGTGGCCCAGCTGGGCAGGCATGCCACATGCAGAAGGTCAGGAGCTCAGGCCTTGGTTTGTAGATAACACAGGGCCCTGAGCTGGGCAGTGGAGGAGCGCTTTTGGGAGCTCACCAAGGCTGCACCACGGGGAATGCCTTAGAGGGATGGCCGCTGGAGACAGGGACCTGATTATGAGCCTGCTGTGGTCACCAAAGAAAGAATGTGCCTCCAAACCAAGGTGGTGGTGGTGAGAAGGGAGAGGGGCAGCTTTAAGGACACTGAGACAAACTAGGGTATTCCAAGCTTGGCTGCATGATACAAGTCATTCTCCCTAGCTGAACTTTTTGTCCCTCCCACAACCCAAAGACAGCACTTTGGCCCTTCTCCTTCCATGAGGGTCGTTTACCAGTGATCACGAGGAAACAAGAGATGGCGCACAGAGAACACAAGGACGCATTGCCCGGGCTTTGCAACCAGAGTCCCATTCCCAGTTCCACCTTCTGAGAATAGGATCTCTCTTGGAAAGCGGGCTGAAGGCGTGTCCAAGGTAGAACATAAAGAACTGGCCAACTAGGTGTAATTCAGCGGTCAACTCATGTCAAGTGGCCAATGTCATTGCCTCTTAGAACGTCCTCTTTCATCCTTTCCACAGTCTTTATTAATCTGAAACATGTGCTCCCAGGCATGAGGGAGATCGAATCTGAGTCCTATCGGGCTACATTATGTTTGTGGGATGTGGGCATAGGTTCAGAGGAAGCATCATCCTAACTCAATGACATGCCACTTTTCCCTGACACCAACTGCACAGTATAGAAGATGCAGATATTTGAAAATGGGTTCACAACTGCTCCTGCAGAGGACAAGGGGGCTCAGAAATTAAGCTAAATCATGTGGTTCAAATTAGGACAAAGTAGTCTTTTGAAAGTTGTACTGGGACTCACCAACGAGAATGGCCAGGTACATTCTGTGAATTAGGAAAATCATTTTGTTTGTCAATAACGAGTCTATGTGTTTTCACTCACAAATATCCTTTGAGCACTCTACGTATTTTTCTTCTCTTCTTCTGGACAGATAGTATTTGTAACCCACTGACTCTCAACACAAGGGTCTCATCAGGGTGCAGGTATATGACTTAGCTTTCTTTGGCTGACCGTTAGCACCACTGTATCTTTGATGTTAGAAGTGGTCAAGATGTTGGTTTCTAGCTATGCTTCTTGTAAAGGAGGTTCCCAGTTATAAGTCAACACGGGAAAAGAATTGCTGACTACAAGACTGGCTTACGATGCTTTTTAATGTTCTCTTTTTTAAAAACGGAGTCAGCTAGTGACCTTGAACTTTCCCGTAGGTAAAGCTCCTTTCGCAACACAGTTGTGTGAGAGAAATCAGCCTTCCGGGCCCCCACAGCTGGTGATGGCCATCCATGAGAGAGAACAGAGTCCCTGAAATCATTTTCTGTGTTCTGTGTTGTGTCATTCAGACGAGGAACTGTGGTTGCAAAATGCTGATTGCAACCCCAAGTGCAGCAGCTGCCTCGTGCCTGGGGAGTTTGTTAGAAATGCAAATGCTCGGACTTCCACCCAGAACTTCTAAATCAGAATCCGCATTTTAACAGGAGCCCCAGGGAACCTGTCTGCACATCAAGGTTTAATAAGCACTGGCCTAAAGCAAAGGATTGAAAAATGTACAGTGCCCCTCCACACACACACACACACACACACACACACACACACACACACACACGGACATTTTGGGACCTACAGGCATGATATATGCACTTTTTGTCCTGTAGTAATATATAACGTACATTTAAAAATACACACAACATATAACCACTGAAAAGCCAAAGTGGAAACTCAATTTGAATCCTTCTGTTTCTTCCTTGCCCTTGATTTCCTGAGACGCAAAACACCAGAGACTCCCATTCTAAGGAAGCAAACAGGGAGCTATTGCTGAAAGGGAACTTAGAGTCTTCTGTGTGTGAAAGCCAGTGTGCTTGGAACATCATGGAACATGGAACCATGGACAGTAATTCGTTAGGCTTAATCAAATATATTGATGCCTCTCATGCTTGTCAATTTCATCCACGGCAGAAACATAAAATGCATTTTCTCTTCAAGGCGGGATCGTGTAGGATAGTCTTTGAGCTAGGACTCAAAATAGAAAGCCTCAACCTTCATTTCTAGTTGTGATTCAAGTCAGAGGCGTATTTGTGCCCGTCCCCTTTCTGGGGCATCTCACTTTGGACTGGCCTCCCCTCCGACCTACAAAGTCGGTTCACGTATCTCTAAATGAGTCATCAGGTACTAAACCTGGACAGCTGGGAGTTCATTGCTTGACATCTTTGTCCGTCCCATTCTCCCCTCAGACATGAAGTCCCTAACCGTGTGGCAAAACTTGTGTTGGCATTAGGGTTAAAAGATGAGTTAACAGGATGCCTGGGTGGCTCAGCTGGTTAGGTGTCTGCCTTTGGCTCAGGTCATGATCCCGGGGGCTGGGATCGAATCCCACATCGGGTTCCTTGCTTAGTGGGGAGCCTGCTTATCTCTCTCCCTCTCCCTCTGTGTGTGCTCTCTCTCTCTAGCTCTCACTCTCTCTCAAACCTATATACATATATATGTGTATATATATATATACACACATATGTGTGTGTGTGTGTGTGTGTGTGTGTGTGTGTATATATATATATGAGATGAGTTAACACTGAGCCTGGTTTAAGGAGAAACAGAGGTCACAAACACATCACTATAGCAACACTTAAATGTTATCGTGAGGTAGGAACAATGGCAAAAAGCAGTTTCTTCTGGAGCAAGAGAAACTCTGCCTGGAAGCTAAAGGAGGTGATGTTTGAGCTGGGCCTTGAGGGATGAATACGAGGTTGCCAGGCACAGGGCACAAACAAAGGAATTTGGGGTAAAGGGACCTGCCTGAACAAAGGCACTGGGGAGGAAACCTGCTTTATCAACACACCTTTTGAGTGAAATGCAAACCCTTCTAATCCACTCAATTAAAGGAAGCCTTAAGTTGACGTGAGATAATAACCCTGAACACTTCATGAACACTAGGTTCTTGGAGTGGTACATTCTAAATGTCTCTGAAAGTAAATTATTTCATACGGTTTGGCCCCAGCAGTGTGTGGAAAGTTTCTCAGTAGGGCACAGTAAGCACTTCTCCATTACAGTAAAATCTGGAATGTTTGGGAATGGTCTGTACTAGGGAAATTGAATTTTCAGATTAACTCCATAAAAATGGAAAGTGTGGTTGAAAAACCTTCCTAATTTTGTTTCCCCTTCAAGAGATAACTGCTATTAACATTTTAAAGGCGTTTCATCTTACTCTTCCCTGGAGAGGGAAACATGGAGTAAGAACACTGTGTGTCCAGCTTTATCAAATACCTGTTTTTAACGGAACACATTAAGCATTTTGACAGGGTTTTTAAAGACTGTGCAATATTCTGGCTTTTAAATATTTTATAAATTTAAAATCATTTCTATCTTATTGGCGATGCAGGTTGATTTGAATGTTTCAATATTACAACTAGTATGGAAGGCGTGCTTGTACATAATCCCAATGCATGCTTCTTATTAACTCTTAGAAGTAAAGTCGCTGGGTCAAACAGCCTAAAGAAATAGTTTTAAACTTTGAACATTTTGTCACTTGGCACCAGAAGACTCTCTGGCAAATGACTGCCTCAGAAGCTGCATATGAAGCCATTCATCTCTGCATGTTTGTCAGTATAGACCCTTGACACATCTTTAAAAATCCTTGATGACCTGACCAGTGAAAAGCTGTGTTTCTTGGACCCGTGGCTCCCTGGTGGCCTATTTTGCCAGGCACCAGGGCTGCCCAAGGCTCAGGATGGGACTGCTTCTCCCACAAACCTTCTCTGGGTGAATCTCACCCACGTACATGTTTCAAATTTCATTTGCCACCTTCAAATAAAGGCAGCCCTCCTGCCCAGCCCTATCTTTTGAACATCAGCCCAGACCCCAGGTCTTATCTCTGCTTAGACCTGCCCTTTGCTTCCCCCAGAGCTCTCCCTCAGACCTCACCCCTGGAGCTTCTGGATCTTCCTTCTTTCTTGAGATTCTGTGCCAGAGTGAGCTCCACACACATATAATATCAAAGTGTTGGAACAGCTTGGGGATCTGAAGACATAATGATTTTTACTTTCCAGAGTTAGATCCAGTGTTCTATGAAACAGTATGTTCTCTTTATGTTTTGTTCCCTGCAAACACATAATGATAATAGCTTTTATACAATAATTAGTGTGAGCAGGCAGAGCACTGTGATGCTGTATGTATTATAACTCACACTACCCTTTCATGAGTAAGAGTTCTTGTCAGTTTCTGCAGGTGAGAAACTGAGGCGCCGCAGGGTTAAGTAAGTTGTCGAATGTCCCACGGCTACCACTAACAGGAGCAGGACTCTGTTCTCTTAGACTTTATGGTGCTTCTGAAGAAAGGCTTTTTTTTTTTTTTTCCCCCAAGTACAGAGGAAGTAATATTCAACCTCACTTTTAAAGTAGAGGTGGGAGTTAATGGAGAAGGGGGAAGGAGAACCTTTAGGAAGGAATGGCTTGTCCAAGACAAGGAGCTCAGAGGGCATTAAGCACACAGGGAATAGGCAAGTACGCACCCAGACGACGTCCTGAAGGGAACAAAGATAAAGAGGGAATAAAAGCCCAGGCTTAATCGAGCCCTTAGCTTTGCAGAGGTGTGCAGGACTCGTCCTGTCAGCAGTGAGGGTTGCTGGCGGATGTACAAAGGGGAGTGTTCACGGGGTGACTACTCCGTAGATGAGTAGTTTTCTTTCTTCCTGGTAAGAATGAGGAGGAAATCACGGTAAGATAAAGCCGGGTGCGTCTGAACAGCATACTCGTTGTCAAAATCCAGCTTCACAATTCTGAGAAGTGCAATGTGTCAGGCTCTGAAGACAGAGGGCTGTGTGTGCATCTGAGCTGTCTTTTCCTCCTTTGTTTCCAGTGTAAGAAGAAACTGTACCATCGCTTCCAAGTAGGGGGTGTTGGGATGTCTCCCCAGGGGTACTGTCGTTCCAGTCCCCGTGCACCCATGCATGGTCACTGCCAACACTAACTGTGCAGTGACAGCATGCTGGAAAAGAAGGAACTGTGGTTCTACTTGCTAGGGATCCCAACTATTCTTCTAAAAGAGACAAGGATTGCTAAAAATGTTAAGAGTATCTATGGGGAAATCAGGCAAGAGGGATTCAAGATGTTGGCCTTAGTTCTGTGACAGAATCAAAAGCACTGTTTTTCAGAACCTCATTCACAGCAGGGTTTAAACCCAGGTGCATGGAGCCTGGAGAGGTTAGGGGCAGAATTCATGGGTATCCATGACCTAGGCTGGGGCAGGGGGAGGAGCAGTTTGTTGTCAATCACCTACAAATAAAATTTTATATATATATATATATACACACACACATATATATATGTGTATGTGTGTGTATATATATATATATGTGTGTGTGTGTGTGTGTGTGTGTGTGTGTGTATATGAATGGGGAACACACTGTAATCCTACCAGTCCCAATTGTGACCTGGTCAGAGCAGGAATCATGGTTTTCCACTTCACAATGCATTTGTTTCACATATGTTGAAATAAGGTTTCACTTCAGTACACCTTCAAAATGTCAGTGCTTATTAATTAATGCTTAAAAAAGAAGTTCAGTTTTTTTTAATGTTTTAATGAGTGTGTTTTAACATTCCTGGTGTCTTCTGTAATCCTCTTTAGCTTATTTTTATGTATTTAAACCCATTTGGAGAAGGCAGTCTGACCCAAAGGACCACAACACAAAAACGGTCAAGGACCTCAGAGCTGAAAGATTAAAAATGAGACTAGTTAGCTAGACTTTCTGACTGCTCTGGAGAACCATGCATGAAATGGCCATACTCTCATCCCACAATGATTACGTTTGTCTTCAGTGTTCCTGGTACTGGGAGAGTCTGGGTGGTTGTTCGACTGAGAACATTATCAGTATATGAAACATTGTCCTTAAATTTTTTGACCTCCTGAGCTCCTCTTGAGAGCATCATTTGCTCCTCCCTAGGGATGCCAGATTCAGTAAATAAAAACATGATTCTCCTTGGGACCCCTGGGTGGCTCAGTGGGGTAAGTGTCTGCCTTTGGCTCAGGTCTCTATCCCAGAGTCCTGGGATCAAGTTTCGCATCAGGTTCCCTACTCTGCAGGGAGCCTGCTTCTCACTCTGCCTACTGCTCCCCCTACTTCTGCACTGGTTCTCTCTCTCTCTCTCTTTCTCTCTCTCTAATGGATAAATAAATAAATAAACTCTTTAAAAATATGTAGGTCTCCTTTATACTATATCTATATAGTACATATAAATGAACTTCAGACAAAAATGAATAATTTTTAGTATAAGTATATATCAAATATTGCATGGGGCATAGTTATGCCAGAAAATTACTGGTTGTCCATATGAAATTCAGTTTTGACTGGGCATCTCGTATTTTACCTAGCAACCCTAAAAATAGGAAAATTGGGCTGGATTTTGAAGCTTGAGATTTTCTTATTATCATTCAGTGATGATAAGCAACTATGTTTTCAACTTTGGGGCCAGCAGACAACTCAGAAATATGACCAGCTCTTTAAGTAACTGACCACAAATCCAAGAATCTGGGTATAAACTGTGTCCCCTTGCGATACTGCAATATCCAGTTTCTCTATCAGAGAATGTGGTCCAAGTTTAGATCGACAGTGAAACTGAATTTCAAAACCTTTTGACACTCGTCCCACTGTTAAATAACCTGGTTCCAAATCAAGCAAAAGTCCAAATTTCCTTTTTCTGAGACGAGGTTCCAATCATGATAATAATAAGCATGGAAATCACCAAGGACAAGAATTCCACTCTTGTGTCCAGGTGAATCACAACAAAGGCCATTAATCATCGATTGATAGAGACCAACAATTCCAAATTAATTCTAAGCAGAAGAAAAAGTAGTCAGCTTACAGCCGGAAAGACAAGCCAGCCTGAAATCGGTATGTATATTTATAATGTGATACTCTTTCTATATTTCTATGCCTTTATTAGAGTAAAAATATAAATGCGAGGCAAAGCAAGACGTGAGAGGTTAAAGGTGGTCGATCCAATATCTTGGTGACTGAGAGACTTATTAAGGGGAAGATCAACTTGAAATTTTGCAAATTACATAATGATACATTTAACAGCACAGTGCTCTAGTCTCAAGCGACTTTTCAAGCAGGGAGATGAAGGTTCGGGAAAACGAACATCCTGGCTTGCTTCCCGTTTTTCTCTTCCTCTTTTAATGCTCCAACTATGCTCAATTTGAGTTTTATTAAACAGAATACACCAAACAAAATACTTGTTTCTCTACAAGCACTGTCTGCAAAAACAGATGCCTTCCGTTCTGATTCATTCCAGGTTACGTTCAAACAAACCCAAATGCTCTGCCTTTTCTTCTTCTTATCTAAAATCTGAAGGGGACAATGTTGAGTCACCTTCTCTGTGTTACATTTGAACTAATCCAGACAAGAATAGTGAGTGTCCATGAGCTAGTTAAAGAAATGTCTTCCCTGATGAGAAAATCGGGGGTAATGTTGTTAGAGAAGCTAATGCAACACAATTCGCTTTGGGTTTTTTTTTTTTTCCCCCTCAGACATAAATTTTCCTGTTTTACCAGTCATTCCACAACAATGCATGTCCAAGCCATGCTGTGATTAGAGGGGAGAGTATGCTTATTACCCAAGTTCTTCACATGTTGGAGCACGGAGAGATCAAGGGTGGTAAACCAAAGGAAATTTCCATTTGCTGTTTAGCTGCTGCACATTCTTACTCTATAGGAAAGTTAGCTGTTATTAAGTAATAACGTTCAGCTGAAGTTGGTCACTTGTAACAACAGACAGATGTACAATGTTTCATTTAGGTTAGCCAGCTCTTTCACAAATAAAGGGCTTGAAATTAAACTGTCTTTACAAAAATATTCTGCAAATGATACCTCTGCCTTATTCCAGGGCTCAGATTCTTTGCCATGGAAAATGGAAAATGAGTCTCCTGTTGAACCCTGTGTCTGTTTAAACTTGTTTTTGCCGAGTAGAGAAAGGTTGATGTTCTACAGAATTTTAAAAAAAAAAAATTAAAAAAAGAATCTGCATTGAGGAAGAAAGGGTATAACGATGAAAACCACATTTAGAGATGGAAACGGATTTTTTTAAGTACTTATGGAATTTGAAACAATAATAATGGAATGGAAACATAGAGAAAAGGCTAAATATTTGACCGCAGAGGCAAATTGGATCATCAGACACTCACATGCAATGCAAAATGTGGGATTTGTCTTTAAAGGAATACTCCTTGGTTTCCAAAAGGAAGACCTCGCCACCAAGGCATCACGGACAAACTCTGGCCACATAATCCTTTGGGCAGTTGGGTTCTTTTTAAGACAGGTTTTGGGCAGCATCTGCAAAGCTTCTAATTCAGTAGCTGAAGTGTGAAACTTAAGAATTGGCATTTTAAATGAGCTTCTAAGTGATGCCCATGTTGCAGTTGTTGGGGGGAAAGATTCACCCTCTCTATGATACCGTGTCATTAGTATCCAGTGAGATGGAGAGCTCATCTCAAGATATTTCATGACAACAACCACAGATACCTGCCTGTCAAACGGACTGAGAAGCACAGAGACTTGCTTCCTCCCCCAATCCTGCCACTATTACAGTGACCTTGAACAAGTCACACAACTTTTTGGTCCTCTTGTCTTCCAGGTACAAAGTGCAGAGTTTAGACTGGATCAGCACTCCCCAGAGTGTTCTCCAATGTTATGTAAGTGCCAGCTATAGCTGTGCAGGACTTCTCAGACCCTGCAATATACAACCAGGAGGCCTCCATCTCCAGCGGGTGCGGACTGTGAGCTGTTAGGATGTTTCATAGGAAAAGTGTCCCCAAATCACCAGAGTACAAATCCCGTTATTTGTGGAATGCCTGTACCACACAGCTGGGTGGAGACTTAATAAAGGAGAAGGAGAGCTAAGACCCTCCAGCTCCAGCTCCCTCGGCGAGAGAGTCCAGGTTCACTCCTTAGGCCTCTGACGTTCTTGGCCAGTGAACCCTAAAATCCACTCTAGGAGGATACCCACCATCCAGGGAAGACACTTTCCCTTTTCCCCCAAATTTCTCATTTTCTCATAATGTGCCTGAACTTCTATCCCCTAGGACACTTCTGGCCATCAAAAACCCTACCAGGCATCTATCCTACTTGTATATTTAACCCCATTGACTTTCTCTTTTTTTACTTACACCAAAGGGCCCATTTCTTTGAAAGAAATGAGACTGAACTTGGAGACAACCCAATTTATGTGCTTGTGAATTTCTATGTATTTTTATAATTCATTAAGTGGTGCATAGTACAGATAGATCATGCTCTCAAAGAGTGTTCCCGAGAGCAGCAGGGTCAGCATCCCTTGGAAACGCATTAGAAATGCAGATTCTCGGACTCCACTCCAGACCTACCGAATCAGAAACTCTGGGTGGGGCCCACTCATGTCCAAGACCTCTGGGAGATTCTGATGCCCTTTGAAGTTAGAGAAGTCATGGTTTAGAGATTAGAGACATGGGGTACAGGCTCAAACAGTCCTTGTGCTGTATCATAGTTTCCTAACCTGGAATACTCAAAAATTAACAGTATCTCTTTCAGAATCGATGTGAGAATTAATGTATGATACCTCTATAAGGTCTGGCATAGTATCAACAATAAAGCAAATATAACTATTTATTCTGTAATGGGTACTCACATGGAGTGAGCAGGAATTTACCTCATCCTGCATCAAAGTTCATCATGAGTAGAGATGCTTTTTGTTAGTTGAATTTGATGACCGAGGGGCACAGTGGCTAGACAGGAACACAGCTATAGAGACAGACAGATCTGTCTTGCCAACAAGGTCTTTCATGCACTAACTCTATGAACATGTGTAAATTATCTCATCTCTCTAGGCTTCATTTCCTCATTTAGAAAATTGAGAAAATACTTTCTTCACAAGGCAGAAAGAACGAAATACCATATTGTCTGTAGTTGCTTTGGGAAGTTCCTTTTAAGTATCCCCTTCCCGAATGAAAGCTGTCACTCATATAATGTGTGTCTCTCATCACCTTAACTAAAGGCCTCTTGTTCAACAGAATATTAGAGTGATGACATCTAAGGCCCTTCTATCTCGCCCTGAAAAGTTGTCTTGTCAATATAAACACAAATGTTGATTTAGAAGCAATTTAAGGATAATTTATTTGCCTTTCCTGTGTTGTCTTAGAGGTCAGGCAGATCTTTCTCCCTAGTTGAATCTTGTTAGATTTGGGTTTCTTTTTCTATTTAATGCTTAGCCATAGGCCAATATTCAAAGTTTACATTAGGGTATTTCAAGATTTTCCATAGTTCCTTTAAAATACAGTAACTTTTAGATCAGGCATATAACCCTAAGACACAAAAACATGTAGTAAGGGTGTCCCTGTGGTCAGGTTTTCAATAGATTTTTCCTCAGTAACAATCACTTCCAAGAATCCAGTGACAACCAGTTTTTTTGTCATTTGTGTTGCAAGTCAGCTTTGGCTCAGCTACAGCTCACCTGCAGGTGCCTCCCTCTCCCCATTCCCCAGAAAAAGGAACAGCCCTTCTGAAACCACCTGAGACCCTGCCACAAGTCTGACACCTCTGTTCAGGCATGGCGTCAGCCACTTCAGCTTACACCCTATTAGCCAACACAGTCACATGACTACATCTGACAAAAAAGGATGAAAACAGATTCTCCACCCCTTGACCCCCAGGAACAGGCCCAGGGAAGGGTTCCTTGTAGATGGACCCAGCAGAGAAAAGCGCAAACACCTGGAAGCCACAATCAGCTACAACAACCGACAATGACCCTAGCTTTGTCAGTTAGGATCCATGTTCTTAGCCTCAAAACACAGAGTGAGACAGAAGAAACTCAGTAGCAAATCTCCCATCATCTCAGCTGGTGTTTCCCTTCAGATCATTAAGATTCTTGTGGACAAGAAGGACCAATTCCACAGCTTCCCAGAAGCTGTCATTCCTCTCAGCCATCTCAGTCCTCAATGGCCTGGTGGGAAAAATGGGTTTGCAGAAGAAAAGAGTCATTTCCTCAACAGAGAAGAACCAAAGAGCCACCCTTCGGAATCTGCTGAGAGCCAACTTTGTCCACATTCTTGTTTTTCGGTAGACATGCCCATTTCTGAGGCCACCTGGGCAAAGTCAACTGTGTCCTCAGCTGACAAGGATGGAGTTGATGACTGCTTTAAGAACAGTCAGACCAGCCACTAAAGAGAGTTGTCGACTGCTTTGAAGGGCAGGGAAGAGGATGGCATGAGGCCAGAGCCAAAGGTCCCAGCACATGTATTTGTGTGGTCACAGTCACAGGATCCAAAGAAAGGAGAGCCAAGCCTCATGGATTTTATTTTCAATTATTTTTAAACCTTTTGAGTTCAGTGAACCCCAAGTACATTCTTGTCGAGCATTTCTTTTTTCTACTTACTAGTTAAACCCATGGTTCCTTAAAGTGAAATTTAATCCAGGTATTTTAGATTCATAGCCAAGAGACAGATCATGCAAAAACTGTTTTGTTAGAAATACTTGATGTCCAAGAAAACTTTTGAAGCAACTTTTCTTACAAACAAGAAGCTGTTTTGATAGAGCTTTAAAGTCAGATCCCCTCAAATTGCAATTCTGGAAATCCAAAGTTACAGTTTGATTTGGATTTCATTACTTCATGCCTCCCTACCCCTTTGCAGGGAGGTGAGATAAAGTCACTTGAGCTTTCGCTGACAAGCTCCGCTGCCTCCCTATTTTGTTATTAGCAATTTTTCTGTAGATGGAAGTTAGTTATTTTTCTGACTACCAGGGAACACAGAATGATTTTTTTTATCATGATGGGCAAATTAAAAACTCCCAAAATTTGACTCAACAGAGCACTAAGTTTTTAGAAGGAATCAGTGGGTTGTACTAACTGGGGGAGGGGGGGAATCGTTCTTTAAAGCTTTAAAAAATCAATACTTACCACTGGCCCACTAGGTAGTTGGCATTCACCTATGAGGATGGTAGAGACAGGACATTTCTGAAAATGAACAACCAGATGTTTTCAGTACCTATGTGCAACAGTGTTATTTTAGAATACTTAGGGACAAAGAGGGGACAAGGGTTCTTCTCAAGAGGGGAAAATCTCTTGATATTATTTGAATTGTATATCACAGTGTGGTAGTTTTCAATGTGTGTGTTCCTGGAGCAGCAGCATCACTTGCAAGCTGTTAGATGTGCAGGTTCTTGGGATCCGTCCCAAACCTACTGAAATCAGAAACTGACCCTTCCCAGTGATTCTGATGCAGCTGAAGCTTCAACACTTTCTCAAGGGGGCAGAGATTTCAGGCATGGGAGCTTCACAGGGGCACTGCTACCCCATGCCAGCTGTTAAGAGCCTGAGTGAGTCACTTAACCTCTTGGTGCCTGTGTTTTCCTCATGGGCTTAGTGATGGCATTTGCCTCTTGGAGTTGGCATGAGGGTTAATTAAGTCCATGCGTGGAGGGCACTGTGTACAATGGCCGCACACAGTGTTGTAGGGTTATCTATTGATGATGAGGATGATAATTATAATATCTCAATCTTTATTTTGTTATTGTCATTGTTATTATTCATCAGCATCTTTCCCCCATTGGGCCACTTTCAACTCTATTCTGACTGTATTGATGCTTATTACTTGAATGCATATTTCTTCTAACTGGTCAGTGGCTTTCTGGGTCATTTGTAGATTGATTTCTGCCTGATAGGACAGAATGTCCCAGGTCAGTGTGGCTGATTTCTTTGATCATCCATTCTCATAGGACCCTCTTTCTTTGATTGAATTTTTCCTCTCTGAGGAAATGATGGGAACTCCCTTTCATTTTTCTATTCTCACTTTTTTGTCCCCAAGACTGGAAGTGTAGTTCTTCATATAGCTAAATACCCTTTTCAATGTACCTACTCTTTAGATCTGTTTCAAAACTATGTTTTTTTTTTTCCTTTATCTCCAGAAAACAAATGTTCCACAGCACAGGCAATAAATGACTTCATTCCGTGTGTGTGTGTGTGTGTGTGTTATTGGCTTGACATAGGAGAGGAATGTTGACCTCTCCATTCAGCAGTTTCAAGGACTTCACTATAATATAGATATCACCATTCTAAGATCACAATTCCACCCACAGGTTGGAACAATACAGTGAAAACTGGAGAAATAAATACAGTCTCAGAGGCTAAAGAAAAGTACACTGGCTTGTATGGAATAGTGTTTATTGGTGGGACAGGGGAATTTAGAGGAGCGCATCTTTCAGTGTTCTTTCCATTCTTCACTTTTGAAAGCTGCTCTTATTTCTTAACATGTTAGAAGTGAACCCAGGTAGATTGCAGAATCACTAAGGAAAACAATCCAAGGCAGCGACATAAAATTATATGAAATGAGTGTGGGTGTGAACAATGAAATAGACTTCATGAAGTCTGCTGCAGAACACAGTACTGTACCTTCAGAGCGTATGATGAAATGTAAATGATAACACACACAGGTAAGATTGATGGGTACAGAGAAGGCCATGCTGGGTCTTCACAGATGGTGGTTACCGTGATAATAGGTGCAGATGCAAATGCGTAAGAGATCATGGGCCAAACGCCGTGAACACACTATGGGAATCGAGGGTGTGAGAGGCTACCCAGGTTGGTAACAGGCACTCTTGGCACGATCAGAGAGCACTTATTGTAAACTATACAATACCTGGTGGATCCGAAAGGAAGTGTGGAAGGTATGTATACCCCCGGGTGTAAGACAGACAAAAATGTGCGGAGATCTGCAGATATCTGTCTTAGGAAGAAGTACTCCAGAAAAGCAGGAGCCGAAAGAACCTTTTGAATTTAGACCAGATTACATTAAACCCTGGAGGCTGAAGAGGCCCTGGTGGTGTACTGATGAGCGCACTCTGGTGCGCTGGTCTAGCTTTTTTTTTTTTTTTTTTAAGATTTTATTTACTTATTTGACAGACAGAGATCACAAGTAGGCAGAGAGGCAGGCAGAGAGAGAGAGGAAGGGAAGCAGGCTCCGTGCTGAGCAGGGAGCCCGATGCGGGGCTCGATCCCAGGACCCTGGGATCATGACCTGAGCTGAAGGCAGAGGCTTTAACCCACTGAGCCACCCAGGTGCCCCACGCTGGTCTAGCTTTTAAGGACCGGACCCTGTTCTCCCTGCCTTGAGCCATCTCTGTGATGCGGACCAGTCACTCCAACCTCCAGGTCTACCTCTTTGTTTGAAAACTGTGTGTCAGATGCCTCGGGTTTGACAATCTTTTCAGCTCTGATGTTCTGTGACTCAACAGTAATAATGCATTTCCACAGGCGGTAAAAATATTCTAGACTCTTCCCTTCCAATGCTCACTGTTTACTTCCTCTGCACTTCCCCTTCCTGCCTCCCTGTTTGCCGGTCAGTTGATAGTGGGCCTCAATGGGGGTGAGTTAACCCACACTTTCCAGGGTGTTTTACTATCGAGCTCCCTCCAGAGGGTGGGAATTCTGTAGGGAGGGCTCTGGCTGGGACTTCAATTTAATTCTTAAAACAATTCTTGAGCCTTTAGTCTATTCTGGGCACCATGCCAGATGATCAGGGATTGGAAGGTGAATGCTAGGGCCCTAGCACTGGGGGTGCGGGGGGACGGTTAAGGGTCAGTTTCACTGGGTCGGTCTCTTTGTAAACACCTGTGAACTCCACGCGTCCCTCTTTCTTTCAGGCAGAAGCAGAATCCCATGGTAGCCAGGTGGGTGAAGGGGAGCAAGGACATCTCACCTGCCTTGAAGAAGACGCCTTCGGACCTGCTGAGGGAGTGACAAGGTAGTAAAGAGTCCGAGGGCACAGGGTGTTGAGAGGGAGGGAAGAGGTGTTTACCCTTTAAAGTGGTCCACCAGCCACTCTTTTCCGCAGACGGATACTAAAACCGAGACCTCCGCTCCAGAGGCTCTAGGTCTTGTTCCCCCTTTAAGACCACCAATCTTGGGTAGCTACTGGTGTCCTTACCTCTAACACCAGACATGCAGAAATGCAACAAAAGAGCTTTCAGCAGAAAGAGGGAAAAGATCCAGCTCATCCCAAGCCTGGCACATTGTCCCTTTTAAAGAGAGGTTAGAACAGAAGCTTCATGGCATTGCTTTCATGTAAACAGGGCCAAGTTTTCCAGAATCTGGCAGACAGCTGAGCTTGGAGCTTTGCTCTCATGCCCGCAGGACACTCGTGTGTCACTCACACTTGAAAAGTTAAGCCTCTGTTTTTATTTCCATGGATTGAATGGCATGCGCTTTCCCCTAGCAGTTTCTCTCTCTCTTTGTAAAGTGCATGTGTTTACTTGTACATAAGCTGCATTTGTTTTTGGCGTTGCTCCCGTTCTGTGCTTGACCTGGCGTTGGGGCACGACGGCATGGCGTTTTGTTCCCAAGCTTTCGTGGTGGGTGCTTTCCTCTGAGTCACTGAGAATCGCTGCTGAGGGGCTGATGAAGCCTGAGCTCATCAGGTAGATCCTGGACTGTTCTTCTAAATTGACCTCCAAATAAGTGGTTAGGCTTCAACAAGAAAAACAAATTGTGAAGAGCTTAAGGTCCTTCTTTGCAATGAAAACGAGAAAGTAACTTTCCTTTCCAAGAAAAAAAAAAAAAAACATTTCGAGGGCCATCCAGTAAATGACACACTCTTAATATAACAGGAAAATTAAAAAGTGCAACAACTCCTGCATCCCCAAGAAGTGTTAGCCTCTGATGGATGGTTTCAGTTTCCTTGAAAGGGTTTGCCCAGAAGATTACTTCCAAAACTCCTATTGAGGTAATGCTGCTCTAACAGCAAAGATTATTGCATGAATCACAGACCACTGTATCCAGTTCCTTTTTAAATGGGGGATTTTTCCTTTATCCTTAAAATACCAAAGAGACAAAAAAAATGCCAACCAGGTAGAGTTACCCTGTAATCACTCACATTATCCTTTTCAAAGAATGTAGGGTGACTGATTTCAGTCACCAGGCAGGTCGTATAAGGGGATGTACAGCCTCACACCCAGCTTGTTCTTGTCTGTTGATGCAGGAGGGAACATTCCCTGGGACTCAGCCTGCAAGCCCAGCTTCTAGGTGGGTCTGTTCTGCCACAATGTCGGGTGCCTGTTCTTTAGCTTTTTACAAGAGATTCCTATGTTGGTTCTAGTCAGTTCTAAAGCAGTGAGGCAGAAACTTTGTGACACACCTAAATGTCATACCTAATATGACATTTTGATAGCCAACGTATCAGCCAAGGTATTAATAATGTGTAATTATTTACTATGTGTTTGTTGTATTGGTTGGTTGATAACTTAGTCTTTTCCAATGTCATCAAGAACTAAGGGAGGTCATGGATTCTAAATTATTCATGGGATTGGGGAGGAAATGAATTTCTGTTACAGAGAATGCCACACAAAAGGGTAAGTTTTAAAAAATTTTATAATATTACCAAAGTTTTAAAAATATGTATTAATATTCAGGGCACCTGGGTGGCTCAATTGGTTGAGCAACTGCCTTCAGCTCAGGTCATGATCTCAGGGTCCTGGGATCGAGGCCCACATCAGGCTCTCTACTCGGAGGGGAGCCTGCTTCTCCCTCCCCCTCTGCCTGCTGTTCTGCCTACTTGTGATCTCTCTCTCTCTGTCAAATAAATAAATAAAATCTTCTAGAAATATGTATTAATATTCTCTACTGCGATATCAAAACTGTCTTATAGATGGTACATTTTAGTTATAACAGTACCGACCCTATGCTCAGTCAACTTATTTTTAAATTTTCTGAAATTGGAAATCTGTGCTATCCAGCTATACATAAATATTCATAATCCTCACTGGGGTAGATGCGTGTGAGTGTGATCTTGCAACGAGAAGATTGGCATCATTTTTTGATCATAACGCTTTGTTTTGGCACTTTCTAGCTATTATCTCGTTCAACCATCACAGAAACCTGAGGAGTATGTTGTATTCCCATTTTACAGATTAGGGGCCTGAGATCCAGAGAAGTTAAATAGCTTCCCCAGGGCACACAGCAAATAAATTGGAGTCTGTGCTCCTAACTCCTACTGTCTTCCTCATGTACTAGTAGACTAGTCTTGCCTTCCAAATTCTCCTATCTTATATATGTCTATATACTTTCCTACATATTTCACGTGATTATCCTATTTCTGTTTTCTGGATGTTCTACTACATGTGACAGTAAGGAACATCTTTCTTTGCCATTTCCTTAGGTGGTCCCAATAGCCTGACAATGGACGCCATTCACATCAGTATGTCCAGTGCTCCCCTGGTGAAGCACACGGCAGGAGCTGGACTCAAGACCAACAGACCCCGAGTCATGTCCAAGAGTGGGCACAGCAACGTGAGAATTGACAAAGTGGATGGCATATACTTACTCTATCTTCAAGACTTGTGGACAACCGTCATTGACATGAAGTGGAGATACAAGCTCACCCTGTTTGCCGCCACGTTTGTGATGACCTGGTTCCTTTTTGGAGTGATCTACTATGCCATTGCATTTATTCATGGCGATTTAGAACCAAGGGAGGATGTTTCAAATCATACTCCCTGCATCATGAAAGTGGACTCTCTCACCGGAGCGTTTCTTTTCTCCCTGGAATCCCAGACAACCATTGGCTATGGAGTCCGTTCCATCACGGAGGAATGCCCTCATGCCATTTTCCTGTTGGTTGCTCAGCTGGTCATCACAACCTTGATTGAGATCTTCATCACGGGCACCTTTCTGGCCAAGATTGCCAGACCCAAAAAGCGGGCAGAGACCATCAAGTTCAGCCACTGTGCAGTCATCACCAAGCAGAATGGGAAGCTCTGCTTGGTGATTCAGGTGGCCAACATGAGGAAGAGCCTCCTGATTCAGTGCCAGCTCTCCGGCAAGCTCCTCCAGACCCATGTCACTAAGGAGGGGGAACGGATTCTTCTCAACCAAGCCACTGTCAAATTTCACGTGGACTCCTCTTCAGAGAGCCCCTTCCTCATTTTGCCCATGACATTCTACCACGTACTGGATGAGACAAGCCCCCTGAGAGATCTCACACCCCAAAACCTAAAGGAGAAGGAGTTTGAACTCGTGGTCCTCCTCAATGCCACTGTGGAATCCACCAGCGCGGTCTGCCAGAGCCGCACATCTTACATTCCAGAGGAGATCTACTGGGGCTTTGAGTTTGTGCCTGTGGTTTCTCTCTCAAAAAATGGAAAGTATGTGGCTGATTTCAGTCAGTTTGAACAGATCCGAAAGAGCCCAGATTGCACCTTCTACTGTGCGGATTCTGAGAAGCAGAAACTCGAGGAGAAGTACAGGCAGGAGGATCAGAGGGAAAGGGAACTAAGAACTCTTCTGTTACAACAGAGCAATGTCTGATGGTAGTGGTCGCCCCGGCTTTAACTCTCTGAGCTCTTTCCATGTCGGAGCTCCCTTTGAAGGCAAATGTCACTGTGCAAATGAGAATGTGTGGATCCTTTCTAAAAAATCATACAGACACACAAAATCCATTTTTTTTCCCTTTGATCTGGCACTTAAGCAAGCATTTCCATGTTTGAGAAGGTTCCTTTTTAAAATGCTTTGTCTGAAGCAAACTCTCAAAATTGCTACTTTCTAAAATGGGGCCATATTTTCAAAAACTTGGTGTAGGGCAATTAAAATCATGTCGTGTCCAGTGGACAGACATTTAGCCATGCTTGTGTTGAAAGGATATGCATTTCTATGCAGTGTATCAGCTATAACTTAAGGTATTTATTCAAAACAATTATCAAAGACGTTATGGCTGAAAGTTGAAATGTTGTGAAATCTGAAATGTTGAAAGTTCATATCCTTTTATGCCGTTTCTTTACAACACCCTCTTTTCAAGCAGGGAAATGCTATCTTTAATGGAGGCTATCTGGTAACAGAGTCAAGAGGACTCTGTACTCACACAAAAAAATGTCCATTCTTACCTGTTTTTCATCAGATTTAATTGTACAGAGTGAAATTGGACAAATCAGGAGTTAATAGTTCTGAAAATATATACGAATGGAGTGGACTTTTTTGTTCACAGTAATTTTCTGTTTTCTTTTCAAAACGTAGTGTACAACCCAGCAGCATCAGCACCATCCGGGAGCTAATTAGCAGTATCGACTCTCAGGCCCCACCCAGACTTAGAGAACCAGAGTCTGCCTCTTCACGAGACCTCCATCATTTGTACACAAATGAAAGTCTGGAAAGTGTCCACTCTGGAAGGTTTTCAAGGGAACTTTCTGAAGCCACAGCACGCTCTGGGTCCCAAACCCACATGGCCTCCAGACCTGTCCTTCTTTCTTCAGCTTATTATTATGGGCCAATATTGTTGTCAGCCACCTCATTCTTTGTCTGTTAAAATACCTTGTTTGCCAAAGAACTGCCCCTGGTACCCCAAGATTGAAAACAATTGCTTGAGAGTCATGGTAGTCTCACTCATGCTAAGCACATGTTTGTGGACTATAGTGAGCACAAAAGAAAAATGAAGCTGCATTACAATTGGAAATTTGCTCAGATGTTGAAATCCACAAGGTTGAACAGGGCCATAAGGGCCAAGAAGAGCTGAGGAATTCATATACTGATGACTCCTTGAAGCATGAACGAAGTTTGGTAATCTGATGATATATAAAGAACGCCCTCAGTATCTAAATAAATCTCATGCAACCGATTGGAACAGGGTAACATTTTGCTCTTGGCAGAACTTAGGGGCCAGGAGCCACATTTCTTAGGGCAAAGAATATGCATGGGTGGGGATTGGCTGAATGTGTAAAGGGCGAATTCTCATTTCATTCAGACCAGGACAGACTTGTGTATTCACTCACGAAGAATGTGTCTGTAGGTGGGTAGGCACTGCATAGGCGTACTCGGGAGCCCACATACATGTACACACAGGCACGCACACACACATGCAGGCACATCCTGGCTTTTCAAGCATAATTGTGGAAGTTGAAAGATGTTTGCAATTAAGAGAGCAAGTCCTCAACAAATATACTCACATATGTTTTATTCTATAAAAATGGGGATGCTGGGGCTCTGAGAAAAAGGGGAAATTAATCTGGGTTCAGGTTATCAGTGAAAGAGGGTTTAGCTCAGTGGTAGAGCATTTGACTGCAGGTTCTCAGTGAAAGGATACTATGGATTATAGCTAACGTGGTCCTATCTTTAGGCTACCACAGTTTCAAACGTCCTTCCTTGGAAGAGAAGGTGTGGCTGAAACCTCTGACCTGGAGCCGAATGTCCAACACAAATGTCAGAACAACAGGGGTAGAACTAGTTCTAGGGGCTTAAGGGGCAATTTCAAAGCACGAGAAGCTTTTTCGTTTATTATTCAGGAATTTTTTCTCTCTTTCTGTTGATAATTTAATGGCAGATTGTTTTAATTTCTTAAAAAAAATTATGTTAGTTTAGTTAGACATTAGCTCTTTTAGTTATCATATGTGGCTTTTTATTGTTTCTTGTGCTATAATCGACGGGAAAATAATGCCACAGGCATGTTTACAGGCCTTCTGTTGCGCTATGAAATTCCTTACACAGGATTTACATCAGTGCTAATTTGAATGTGATCAAGATTAGGAATCTTGCATACTTACATTGTATTTGGCACACGGATGTAGTGTGAGATGGAGAAAGCTTTTGTTTACTCATTTAGCATATCTACTTCAGCCAAATCTGGAGGACTTGATCATTTGATCTTTTGCACTATACACAAAACAAATATGCAGTATCTTAAAAGCCAATACTTGTACAAGTCTATAAATCATATTGTAATATAATATTCTGTAAATAGTCCTAAACTTACATCTGGTTTGAAACTTAACATTTCCTTACTTATTATTTCTTTATACACAGTACTCTTGTGTTAACGTACTAACAAAAGATATTGGATGGCAAACATTTGATTATATCTGGAAGTCTTTTGACTGAAACAGATGCTTGCTCAACACCTAACTAAGAAATAATCAAACTAATGGAATATTGTTGACCCAAAAAGGCTTTTGCATTTTGAAACATCTCCAATGCATCAGGCCTTCTCAGGGAGACCATTCAAAAATGTCATGTTCCATTCGAAAAACCACAAAGTAAATAGCAGCACATCAGTGTAATCTGCAAGCTGTGTCTTATTTCAATAAGAAAATGTATTATACGTGCATGGTACCTGGTAGTCAATGGTCCCAGACAGCATAGTCAAGATTCACTCACTGATCCTCGCAAGAAGCCACCTTTGGAGTCTGGGTGGAGTCATATATTGGTTCTCTTTCTCACGCAGGGGGGAATTACAGTACCAGACAAGACTCCAGAAATGTAAAATAACTGGTTAAAAATGAAAAATGCCTTGAACAAGTGGACCAGATTTTGAGATGACTTTAAACAACGATTCATTAGATTTTTCTTTAAATTGAATTTTCTTTTTAAATTGATGGTGATTTTGATACCATTAAAAGTACATTAAGATCTGAAGAAGTGACACTTCTACTCCTGTATGATGCTCTCTCTCTTCCTTGGATCCTCAGCACTCGTATCATCTGGAGAAAGAAGGAAAGAAACGCAAAAAGCAAGGAAGGCACGAGGCCTCTGCACTGGGACCTCAGTAAACTATCATCCTACCTTTCGGGCTTGATTCTGTATTTTGTCACTACAGTCAAAGGGTCAGGCATTTGACCGTGGGCTTCATGAAGACTGCTAATCTCTCAATCTTGGTTTTTCAATCTTTCTTGACATCTCTTTACCTGATAAACGTTTGAAGCGAGTCCCTTTGAATGTAGGCTATTTTATCAAAGCTTTCTGGGATGGTATTTTTTAAAATGAAATGTTAGCATTTCAAGTCCTGATTTCCATGTTCTGTGGTGGGCACTTGAATCCCAGCATTTGACTCTGGATAAATCCAAGATGCACCTAGTTTTCTTCCTCCGGGAAGATATACTTGAAAGTCTAAAGTTTAACATTTCACTTGTAACTGATTAACTGCCTACATTTAACCCTCTGTGAATTTCAGTTCATCTTTAATCAGAATGGGCTGCCCACCTCGCCTTGGGCTTCTGGACAGCAATTTTCTTAGCCTTTAAGAAACACTGATGGCTTAAGTCCAATTTTTTCCCCCAAAGTTTTCCTCTGAATACCTACTGAGGAAGAAACTGGAGTCAGAAACAAGGCTTCAGCCAGTTCACTTCACCTTCATCCTCTGTTGGTTCTGCCGAGCTCAATTTCCTTTCCATTTAACGTGTGCTTCCCTGGTTTTTCTTCGTCTTTGTTATCTGCCCTATCAAGTCAAATTATCTTGTGGGTTAAAAAGAATTAAGTCAAATTAGTCATTTGGGAACATTCAGATAGCCAAAATTTGGGGACAGGGTTTTTATGTTTCAGTGGGTATGTTGCTGGTGTAGAAGAAATAGAAAACCAAGAAACAGCTAGTAATTGCAGTTGACAGTTAATTCCTGATTAAATTGCAATAATTGATTGTGGAAGTCAAAGGACAGACTGATAGAGGAGTACAAAAGCCAAAGACGTCGTGTGTGTAGGGAAAGCCATGTAACTCTGCATAGTGATGATAATACCAGAGTGAAGAACGCCAGGCATGCTGTGTCTACAGGATATGTCTTGTATTTAATGATTTTTGTCCTGCATCCTGTATGGACTTTATTAAGAAGCCGTAAATGTTCTGTATTCATCCCCCCCCCCAAAATGACAAAATTGCACAGCCGATTAGTAAAATACTTTAAATTTAACCAAATGTCTTGTATTTTTATTTGCTAAATCTGACAGCCCTGCACAAGAGTACTACATAGTCCCAAGCTATGCCCATCTCTAGAAGAGCAACAAACAGATGCCCCGTCCTTTGGAAGCAACAGTTTTCACACAAGTGGCAATAAAGAAGGGGAGTATTCTAGAAAGATACTCTCCTGGTTTGCCCCCTTCATAAAGGTAAATTTCAGCAGAACACGGAGGGCCCCGATACATTCTGTGCGGTGTGAAACAGAATGTGCTTCAAGGCCATCTATCAAAGAAGGGCCTCGATGATGGGTTCAAAGTCCTCGGCCACAGGGTGTACAGGAGTCCTGGCTCCCAACCCCCGCTGGAGAACCAGGCCGATGGTTAGGGTGGATTCCCAATGACCGCTGGGTAGGCAAAGCCAAAATTGGGGAAGTCAGCTGAAAAGTCCATCTCCAAGGTTTACTTAGCAGCTCCCGCTTCATGATGGTTCACTTCACTTCACAAGGGCTCTGCTTCATTCAAGGCCAAACCATATCTAGAATCCAGGCCTTCCTACCCCCAGAAGATGCCCAGTTTCAAATATATTTCAAAAATATATATTTCAAAAATATTCAAGTAAAGGTAGAATCCACTCAAAATTAGACTCCAAGGGAGCTACCACAATTGATTATAGAGTACGTTTCCCTAAAATAATAATAACAATAACAATAATAATAATAATAATAAAATAACAGAAGTTGTTGACTCTGAGCTAAGAAATATGACCTCTTAGCTTATCATTACTATTATTGCAAATTATATTACTATTATTACAAATGTCCTTAATATTATGGAAAAAGTAAAAAGCTTCCAAGAAGGTGATTGGAGGGGAATTCAAAAGAGTGATTTCTTTTTCGTTCACCATAATTAAACTCTATACTTTCATCTGCAATCAAATCTTAAGATTAAGGATGTTGTATTAAATCAAATCATTACAGGAAGCATGACTATATCAGGGACTTTTTACAAAAACAAACTTCCAGATCACCAGAGGAAGCTGTGTTTGTGTGCTGACAGAGTATTAAATAGCAGGCAGGACAGGAAGGCAGGATAACAGCCAACTTGGATCTATTTTGGAAGAATTATTTCTGTAGGGTGTCATGGAATTGTAAGTTACAAAAAGTATGCTTTGGTAAACAGACATCTCCATTCCAAAAGGACCCACTCCAAAATACCACTCAATTAAATTCACGAGAATGTTATGGAGGTCAAAATTCCAAACGACACGCAGATTTTACAAGCAAACAGTCCCACCACTTATAAACCCTGGCAGTATGTGCATCGCAAAATCTTGGTCACGCCTCAGTCTTTTGCTACATACAGCATAACGTCTGATTACTATACCATGCCACAGGATGAGTGTCCTTGCTTCCCTCTGACTTTTGAACCAGTCTTACACTCGGATTTGCTTAAGCAGAATCATGACTTACATTTCTCAGGATTGGGTTACTGCGGGTGGATGTTGGAAATCTCACACGAACGGATATGTACGCTATGTCACCACCAAGCCCAATCGGAGAACGACCCATCAGCCTGAAATATGCACTTTCATATTCTCCGAACCCACACCTCTATTCGTCAAGGCATTTCTTATTTTCATAGGTATCTCCTCCCTTTCCTGTTTACGTATGGAATCTCACTAGTCTGTGAAACAATAGCAAGGTCAACAAAGCTCATTTTACAGTCTGGAGTTTCTTTTCCTTTCATTGGAATGGTAATGGTGTCACAGTCGCATTCTGGTGGGGAGAGACCTAGTGTTTCCCTGGACAGCTCAGAGACTGTTTCCAATGACAGCAACTACAATACTTTGGGACTGAGTAGGTCCTAAAACCTTGTGAAGATGGGGTTATCTGTCAGGGCCTGAAAGGATGCATTATCCTTCCTTTTTAAAGAAAAGGAAATAATCCTAATTCTAACCCTGTCTCCTTTCTTTCTTTTGCCTAAATGCTCTAGTAATCATTTCACTTTTGTCACTGATTAAAGATCAAGTAACTATTGAACAACATCCTTTCAGCACCTCATCCCTTAACAAAGTCCCTCATGTCCCATTGCTCTTTTATTTTGATGGATTAAAAGAAAGAAAACGCATGGTTATGTAACTAGAGACATCAGTCTGGGTGTAACTGTGGAACAACACAACGATTTAAAAGCCACACAGCACAGATAGGCACTGGGGACAGCTATTGTCCTGGAAGCACCTTGCGGGGAAAACATAGACGCGCAAACAGCAGAGTAGCATCCATGGCTCCAAACCCGCAACAGGTGTCTCTTGGGAACTTTCTCTTTTGGAATCTTGGCCCATCCACTTCAGTGTTCTCAGTGGTGGCAAGACTGTTCTTTGGGCAAGAACATGATGGTTGGAAATAAAGAAGACTGGTGTATAATAGTAAGAAGTCAAATTTGAGGGTGCTGTCTGGGCAAGAAAACCAAATGTTTTCCAGAAAGTGCACAGTAATTTGGAACACAGTAATGAGATTCAGAAGCAGGAAATGTTTTATTAATTTCAATTTGCGCTGAATTTCTCAGACCCATATTTTTTCTATCCCATTATCTCAAGAATCTTCTTGCCCTTGTGGGGTCAAAGAATTGAGCTCTCCTTGTCCAAGGCATAAGATAGCTTTGCCTTTACCACACCATATCCCTGGGGCAGTGAATACAGGCATTTGTCACAGCAACATGGGAAACTTTGCTTCTGGGCTGGAAACAAGGCATCCTGGCAGCTCTCATTTCTCTTCTCAGAAATCCTGGGTTATGGTAACCTGCCTTCAAAAATGTCAGACAAACAAATTTAACGGTTTAGTGTTTCATGTAAAAGTCCATATTCTTCCTGGAAATTCTTATTCTTTTGAGTTGTTTTGCCATGTTTTCTCTATCTTTACTTGAATTTAACATATTCCTTATAGTGCTTAGCCTGTAGTATATCTAAGTGTCCCAAATGTTATTTTCACCTGAAGACCACTTTCTGTATTTCTTAGTTGGCCTTTCTGAGTCTGTCAGAAACTCTTGCTCCTGACAGCACACATTCCTATAAACTCCCTTGACATGTGATTTAAAGATCTACCACAAGTCTGCTACAAACAACAGACTCAAATTTTACACCAACACAGAACACTGTGGGCTTTTCCTTACCCTCCACCCAGTGCATCTGGCTGACCTGCTACATGTGAAGCATGTTGTAGCATGTTCTATCGTCAGTATGTTTCTTTGGCTCACACAATACACACATGGCGTGCGCGCGCGCGCACACACACACACACACGCTTCATGACTTCTGGCCACTCCTTGAATTTGCAGAGGATAAACCATACTATGCTTGTAGGGTTCTGAACACTTCAACAACGTTGAACATTGACTAGTCCACTATATACCCAGTGAAGGATATGTCTGGTCACCTCTGATTTACCGGAGAAGGACCCCACGGCTCACCCAGTGTGACCTAGGAAGTCAGTTCAGCTATCTATAGCTTTGCTTCCCGCTCTCATGTACATTCACCTAAATTTACAACATAGAGTGTCATTATGGAGCTGGTTTTCATATGGCGTAGGTCAAAATTGGGCAGAATGGATCACTCAGGGGAAGCATAAGGCTGGGAGTCTGGTTGAACTCTGGTTGAACTCCTAGCATGCTGCAAGGGGCCTATTATTCAGGAGCTGAGCACACAGGATAAGGATCTGGAAGACAGAAAGGACATCCCGCAATCATGCTGGAAGGAAGGGACAGAGGGGTATGAGTGCCACTCACCAAGACTGAAACAGAAGCCACAGTCCTGCTGCTCATCCAAGTAGGGACAAACAGCTGAAGAATCGTTGTGGGGGTGGCCAGGATTAAAAAATCCTGAAGGAAGGTCATGGTGACCAAGCAAATGTACCTCGTTTGATTCAAAGTTCTTTATATTCATTGTCATAATGAATAATTTCATCATCTCTCCTTAACATAGGTAAGCATTGTTAGGATCTCCATTTTACAGAAGATAAAACTGAGGTTCTGAGAAATGAAGTAACTTGCCCAAAGTTACATAGCTAGTAAGTGATAGAACCAGGAATAAAATCCAGAACTGACCAAAGTGAAAGCCTGTCTTCTTCCCCAGGCCCTATCCTGCATCCTGGGTGGGTCCTTTCACTAGACATCTGAAGGAGCCTGGGGGATTTAGTCGTTGATGTTTTTGGAGCAAAGCAGCATTTGCTTGGCCCTCTAGTGTTCTTGCCAAGTGAAATCAAACGCATGGTTGAGCTGCTGTGTCACCACAGCCCTGGCCTATGAGTGCCAAATTGATGCTGAAGAACAGCAACTCAAATCATCAGGGGTTTTTCTCAAGAGTTGACTACCGTGGGTGGGGCGGTAAATAGCCAACCGGGTTTTTTGCTGAGTTCTAAAGACCTGAGGTGTAAGAATTGATACTGGGGTCTTCAGTAACTTCATATGCCCCTGAAACTCTAAGGTGTATAATCACTTCAAGATCTTGGCTGATGGAGCAAGAGACAAAGACAGCTTTGTAGGTATCAGCAAATACTACAGAATCAGCGGAACACTCTGGAACCTGATACTGAGTAAATGGGGCTTGTCGGGGACAAGTGAGCGGCCCCAGCACACGCCATCACCACTGTAAAAATGACCAGGGTTGGGGTGGGAGTGAGCCAGACCCAGACACCAAGAAAAGTTAGAAACACAAGATCACAGGGGAGTCCCTAGGAGTGGACTGTGGAAGAAGTTCCGATGGATGGGTCCTGACACCAGGGAAGACAGGTGGACAAATCTCCCCATTTCATGGGCAAATGGGGGTAAAGGGTGGTATGAATCCACAACAGAGGATGAGATCAAGGGAGTGAGGTTTTAGAAGCAGGCCCCCAGTCCCAGGGTCTCCAAATCAGGAGCAGAACCCTGTCCTAGCAAGGAGGCAATGAAGAAGAAAAGCAAGACAAATCTTATTTCTGGAACAAAAAAACTGAGGCTGGAACTCCAGAACAAAGAGTATGCCCGAGCTGGGAATGAAGCTGGTAAAATATTGTGGCTTCCTCCCTAGAAAGAAGGGTTCAAAGCGAGCAGAACCTGGGTCAAGGTAGACTTGGTGAGGACCCAATAGCCCATCATATCTTCACTTCCCCTGAGTAAAAGTCAGAGCTGGAAACCAGAGTTCATGCTTCAGAGCTCCCTAAGGCAACGCTGGGAGGCCGGGAGGCAAGCCACACCATTCCAGATACGCTGTGTAATTTACTGATAGAAAAAGTGGTTCCTTGCTTCACTAAATATTTGCTCAGCCAAGCCAAACACTTTAATAATCACCTGATAACAAAGCCACGTCCTTGGAGTGTTATGACCTCCACATTAGTATTGATTTGACAACATTCCTTGCACTAAGGAGTTAAAAGCAGATAGCTGAAAGAGCCACGCTTTTCATATTCTTTTCCTAGGGCTGCAGCAACAAACTGCCACAGATTTGGTGGTTTAGAGCAACAGAAATTTGTTGTCTTGGTTCTGGAGGCATGAGTCTGAAATCAGTCGTCAGAGCTGTGCTCACTCTGTAACCTGTAGGACAGTTTTCTTCCCGACCTCTTCCAGCTTCGGGAAACCCCAGAAATTCCTTGGTTTGTGTTTGCACCTCTCCAACCTCTGTCCTGTCTTCACATGGCCCCTCCCTGTGTCTTCATATCTTCTCAATGTGTGTCTTTCCCTTTTCTTTAATGGCACAAGTTATATTGAATTAGGGACCACTTAGTGAACTCATTTTGATTTGATTACGTTTGTAAAGACCTTATTTCCAAATAAGGTCACATTCTGAGGTACCAGGAATTAAGACTTCCACATATCTTTTTTTTTTTTTCAAAAGTACTTTACTTATTTGGAGAAAGCTCATGGGAATCATGCATCCTGGAATGTAAGCCTTGGGTTAATTTAGACTGTCATTTCCACATATCGTTTTGAAGGGAAAATTCAACCTATAACATTCTTCTTTCCTATCGATTTCATCACCAGCTTGTCTATACTCAACCTTCCTCTTATTCTCCTCTTTGGATGAGATAAAGGCTCCCCTCAGTTATACTGACTGTCCTGACTCTCATGGTGCTGCGTAACAGACAGACCAAGCAGACCTCTAGCAGATGTTCTGTGGTGATTTGATCATAGCTGTGTGCAAGCTATGGCAGGAGACACTCTTAAGACTCTCCTTCCAGGAGGGTTTCTGGCTCTCAGTGTCGACAACAAGAAGTCTTCCTCCCGGGAATCCTTTCCACTGCTTCATACACAGGAAGACTTTTTGACACTGGTTTTCAAATAGTCAGAGACTAGCTATAGCCTCTACCAGTTCCTCATACACTGGGCTCTCCACCACACCAAGCACTATCACAAAGAGCTTGCTGGTTTCCCAAGACTTGAAAGTACTTGATTTTTAGATGCATTTCAAAATTCTGTGTCTGCAATTTTTTGGCATTTTGTGTATCCTACTACAAAGGTTAGGAAAAACCCTCCTTTCAATTAAGGCATACTTCATGGAGGCAGCTCTACAGGGACCAACAGTATAGAAGCTAAAGGACATCTGATAGGTTCTTGCACTTGGCATCATTTTGCTGAATCAAGTGACATCACATGTTCTGAGAATGATGATCTTACACATGTTTTCATTCCCAAACCATCTCCTCCTCCAGTGCTGGAAACCTGAGACCCACCTTGCTTCTCCCATCTCTCTCCACCAGCATCTAATCCATTGCCAGTCTCTGCCCACGGCACCCCTGACATGGCTCTCATTCTATCATTCCACCCTTCACTCAGGCCACCATCTTCTCTCATCTGATTTTTCTGAAAAGTTTTGCAGTGGCTGTACTGTCTCTAGCCTTTTTCCTTTCTATAATCCACCCAGCAGCAGTACTCAGGGTGGTTGTTCTAGAATGGATGGCAGTAAACTCTGATCATATTACATCGCTACACCAAACCTGACTCTTCAAAATAAAGGTCATGTGTCCTAAAATGGGATTGATGGCTTTCTGAGGTCTGGCTCTTCATAACCTCCCCCATTGTCATTCCTTTGCTTTGCACTCTGTCTTCAAACTTCCTGAACCATGCTCAGTTCCCTGAATGCTTCCTCCTCTTTCCAGCCTCTAGGCTTTTGGTTATGCTTCTCCCTCTGTTTGGGAAGTCCTTGGCCAAGTCCTGCTAGGTCGGCTCACTGCCTTGCATGAACAACTTTCTTGACAATGTCTATGATATTGATAAGGGCTCCAGGCCACTCTACTGACTCCCCATAATGCATAGCTCCTACCTCTCAGAAGTCTTCCGTGACAAGTGACTGAACTTACCATGCTCTAGATAATAGTCCACAACTGCCCAGCTATATCTCCAGAGCCAGGCCTTGCAACTGGGCTGTTCCCAGTCCTTGGGTCACTAGATAAGTGACTCAACATGGGTTCTTCTGATAAAACTCGGGTGGGGTGAGGTAAGATAATGAGACATTTGCCTTGCGTGCTAAATGTAAGGGGTGCTGAAAAGCTAAGTAATCCAGACAAATATTTTGAAGCAATGTTTTTCAAAATTAAAATTAATGCAAAAAATCTATGATGGACAAACTATCAAAAATTTAAATAAAGATAGCATCAATAAGAGTGCTCAAAGAAAATTCTGTAGCTTTAGGTCTTTATTTTAGAGAAGAAAGACCTAAAATCAATTATTTAAACTCTAGCCTCAAGAAGTTAGAAAAAGAATAGTAAATTGAACCCAAAATAAATGGAAGGAAGGAAATATCAAAAACAAGACAGAAATCAATGAAATAAAAAAATACACAAACAATAGTTCTATTTGAGGTAACAAATTCAACCTCCCACAGATAACAGCTATATGTGCTGGGAAAAAAATACATAAAATCAATTATCCAAGGAGTCTACAGAGTGAACGGAAGCACGTGAACCCTTGAAGAGAGTTGAAATTCACAGGAAGCAACAAACATGGGGGAAGTTCCCATCTTTTCTGCATTGCCCTAAGGCAATTGCAGTTGTGGTGTGTCATAGGTCAACTAAAATTTCTACAAAAAGTAACCATTATTCTGGCTCAGGAGAAAAGAGAAGTTGCCCAGGGGAACCAGGGTTACTGGAGGGTGGCAAAAATCTAAGAAAGGAGGGAGCATGGAATGGGAATCCTTAACTGTGTGCATAAAATCTAGAAAAGTCTGTGGGAGACCACTGAACCATTCACACATGGGGCAGACAGCAAAGTCCAGACAGAGAACATAGGCACCGCATAACTACAGGTGAGATCAAGTTTGAAGTGTAATCTTAGACAAGTTGTTGCCTGTTAAAAGAAGAGCATCAGCACACTTTATAAGAACAGAAATCAGAGTCTTTACTACATGTCCTTGACAATGTTCAGGATACAGTCCAAAATTAAATGACATATGAAGAACCAGAAAAATGTGACCTGGACTCAAGAGAAAAGATAATTAACAGAGGTTAACCCTGAGATGACTCAAAATGTTAAAACTGCTCAATGAGGTAGAGAAAATACAATGGTGATGAATGAAAAAATAAGGAACCTCACTAGTGACATAGAATATATAAATAAGAACCAAGCTGAAATTTTGGAACTAGAAAAATAAAATATCTGAAATAACAGATTTATAATGACCTGAATAGCAGAATGGAAGTGAAAACGAAAAGGATAGGTAAACTTGAATATTTCACAATTATCCAAACTAAAGAAAAGAGAGACAACAGACTTTTTAAAAAGTAACAGAGCCCAGGGACCTGTGGGGTAATGTTAAATGCCTACTGTAGAGGCAAGCAGAGACCCAGTCATTCCATTTTTAGGCATTACCCAAGTGAAATGAAAACCTACATCCACTCGAAGATGTATACATCATTGTTCATAGAATCTTCATTTATCATAGCCACAAAATCTGTGAACAGCTTAAATGTTCATCAATAGGTGAGTGTGTTAACAAAATGTGATCCACCTGTACAACAGAATACAATAAAAAATTAGTGCTCTACTGATGAAGACAACAATGCAGATGGATCTCAAAGTCGTTATGATGAGCAAAAGAAGCCAGATAAAGAGAATACATACTGTTTTGTTCCAATAAAATTCTAAAATATCCCAAATAATATAGAAACAGAAAGATAATCAGATGCTGCCTGGGGTCAAAAGTGGAGAAAGAGACATAAAGCAAAAGGGCATGAGAAAACTCTTGGGGGCAATGGAAATATTCAGAATTTTTGTTGTATGGGACTCCTGGGTGGCTCAGTCAGTTCAGTGTCTGCCTTCGGCTCAGGTCGTGATCCCGGGGTCCTGGGCTCAAATCCCATGTCAGGTTCCTGCTTCTCCCTCGCCTGCTCTGCCTTTTCTTCCTGCGGCTCCCCCTGCTTGTGCTCTCTCCCTCTGACAAATAAATAAATATTAAAATCTTTAAAAAAAAAAAAGGATTTTTGTTGTGATGATGGTTCATAGTCTTTACCTCAAAACTAAGTCTTGGAGGTCTGCTATGACATAGTACCTGTAATTAACAATACACTACTCTGAAATTTATAATATGTTAAGAGGATAGATCTCATGTTAAGTGGTCTTACAAAAAATCTCTATAAAATAGGACATAAGGAAATTTTTTGAAATAATGGATTCGTTAGAACTTGGGCTCTGGTGATGGTATAATGTGTGTGCACATGTCCAAACTCATGAAGATGATGCATTAAATGTGTGCTGTTTTGTATGTCAGTTATACCTCAGTAAACTAAATACACACACATAGACACACACACATACCCCAACCAGGACAATTTAAATGAATGAAGTTATTATATCTTAATTTTCCACAATAAATAGGATTAAAGAATTAGTGTGCATGTTAACCACTAGCGAGCTAGTTGAAATGAAGATTCTGATTCACCGGACTTGGGATGGGTCCTGAGATTTTTCATTTGTAACAAGCCTCCCAGTGATACGGACACTGGTAGCCCAATTCTACACTTAAGGGACCCTGAGACTACATGACTAAACCTACATAAGATACCACCAAGGATTATTTTATAAATCCTTTCCCCATGCGATTAGCATCACCTGTTCCGTTCTTATAGAGCTGTGACATGTCCCACAACTTCTCCTATAGAGTCGAATCAATCTGTGAGACTCTAATAGAAATAACAATCATATCTGGCATTAACTAAGCACATACTAAGTGTTAGATACTGTTCTCACAGCTGCACAGGAATTTACTCATTTAATCCTCAGTGCAAAGGCAGGTGCTATTATTATCCCGTAACAACCAATGTCAAGACCAAAGCACACAGAGTTTAAAGTACTTGTTCAAGATCACCCAGCTCATACCCAGAGGAGGCAGACTCAGCCCCCGGCACTGCTCACATAATCATTGTGTTTTATGCCTTCTCCTCAAAAGAATTATCATCTTCCAAGTGCGGCAGGTTCTGGCCTCAAAGTCAGAGCTGCTGATTTGTGCCAAGAGTCTTCCCACTTCGCCATTCTTTATGGAGAGTTTGCTATATAAACATCAAATATTTCTTGAGCACTTACCGTGTGTCAGGCTTTAGGCGCAAGATGGTGGTGGTCCTGGCGTGGTCCCCTGAAAGTATGGCATCCATTGGCAGTTTGCTTTTTGAGCAGTTGCTGAGAATTCCCACCGGCATTCCTCGCCCCTTTCCCATTCTCCTAGTTTTGGTGCTGTGTCAGAGCAGAATCAGCAGCACGCTTTTCCCTAGTGTCTCCTCAGACCAGAGCCCAGGCTGTGGGAGAGCCATGATATGAGCTTCTGGGAACTCGGGCTGCCCTTTTGATCCCTGCTATCCACGGAACGGAGTGTTTGTGGATCAGATATCAGGAGGAGACTGCTGGGTCTCCTGAGAGAAGTCAGGGAAAACTCTGGCGTTTCTTCCTAAAGGCCCATCAAACATTTCCATCCAGACAGTATCCAGGGGCAGAGCTCACACCCTGGGCTCATCACCCATCCTACAAGAAGTCTCCTGATTACAAATTATTAAAATTTCCTCTTTTCCTATTGTCTCAATATGGCCACAAATAGGCTATGAGAACCGCACCCAAGAAACCAGGTGCACCAGGGTGATAACGCTGGCCTCTGCCCCAAGTTCCCTTCTTTGCCTCCCTGACTGTGACCCCGTGACATTCAGATGCAGCAGTAAAACCCCCTCACAGCTTTTGCTGGGGTGCCCCACCTGACGGCACTAAAGGCACTTGTCCACAGGCGTCATTCCCTCTGGGGTCCCCACCTGCCTGGTTGAGCTCACTCCCTGGGTGTTTTCCCATGTGGCCCCTGTAAGCTGTGCCATGCCATGCCCCTCTCCTCCAGGACCTGCAAGTATAATCAATCCTTTTTACTTTCATGTGCCTCTCTGCTGTGTGATTCTGCGTCCCCCCAGAACAGTCACCAAAGAAACCCATTTTAAGTAATATAGTTATTCGTTAGAATACATGGTTCTTCTCCTGCCTGGACTGAGGGTAAGAGAGCTCCAAGTTCCCTGGGTGAGCCTCTAGCAGCAAAGCTTACAGAAGTTGGGAACTGGGAACGGTGTCCAGGGACATCTGAGGGAAGCACTGACAGTGTCCAGTTCAGCACAGGGACCTCTCAGGGCAGCTGGAAGGAGGAATTTCCTGAAGGGCCAGGTTGTTGCTGGTAAGAATGCATCAGCAAGGAAGACAGAACCGAACTGGAGTAACGAGGGCTCTAACCGTAGATCTTTCCCGAGGCAGGGGCCTGGTCTCTTGACCTCTCCAAGCCCTCACATTTCTATGAGTCTACCTCGGAGAGTTTTGAGTCTGTTAGGACTTTGTGGGTTCCACAAAGCGGAATATCAGCCGACAGAGAAGCTGATCCAAGGGGACGTTGGCCAGGTCTACTTCCCAGCTGAGGACATGGCTTGAAAACAGCCTGGGCAGCTTCCTGGTAGTCCCGTTGCTCTTACAGAACAGTATTTTGGTGAGTTGAGTGTAAATGAATGAGAAACACATGGATTTAATTTCCCTTAAAATTAGGGAGGGGTGAGCCCAGCCACAGTGTGGAATTATTGAATGTCTCAAACTATTTTGTTCAAGTGCTTTTGGTTCAGAAAAACCAACACCACGGATCTGTAAAGCATGTATCTCTTCATTTATATGAGCCTTCACGTATTTTAAAGAGAATTTGATCTGCATATTTCAACTTCTTTATACTCTACTTATCAAGATGTTTAATAAAATTTCTTGGAAGTCTGAGAAATACTTTATAACTTCTTTTTTTCAAACACCCAGCTTAGGAAAAGGAAATAATGGGAGAAGTTTGGGGAAAATTGTATACCAGAAAGTGTGGGTTGGGGTTAAAGTTCACACTTTCGAGTAGTTCTGGGACCCAGAACTACATACCCATTAGGTGCACAGTCATAATGTGCTAAAGGAAAATATTCAAAAACCTCTTGGAAAGTGCAGGGAAACACGGGTAAGTTTGATAAGGACAAGCTTGAAAGAGACTGGAAAGTGTGGTGTCAGATCACTCCAGGTTCCCTCATCTCTATCTGCCAGGCTGTGTATCCCGAGCAGCCATAATTGGATGGAGCAGAACTATGGCTTCTTAACATCACCCACCAGCATGGATCTCCACCATTCTCTGGGAATCTCTTTGTTTTATGACATGTAATAAAGAGTTGCTTATGGGCTGCTTAGGAGTGGATGCATGACCAGAGATGGTGGGAGAAATGTGTTATAGGTGGTGGGTGTAGAGGGGGAGGAGGTGGGGGGAATGCCAGCAACATCTTTGTTTCAGAGATGTGGCTCCAACCAAAGACTCACTAGTCCTAAAGAGCTGTTTTCATCTAAAGCTCAACTTGAGGTACCAAGAGACCAAGTAAGACACAAAGGGGAGAGAGGCAGTTGTCTCCCCTTTCATGGAGTAGTCTGTTTCCCTTCTGTTGGAAACACAATACTCACTAAGCCCTAATGGATCTATTTATGTTCAAAGTGGCATGGGCAGATCATGGAGTGCTGGATGCTGCCCAGCAGGAGAAAGGAAAGAAATGGCAGACTCCTTGGTTATCTGATAAAATTTGTCTCAAGTGCCCAGGGAGTCTCAGAAAAACAATTTGTGGTGGGGACTTTATGCAGGAAACAATAAAATTTACTGACAAAATCCAAAGGATAAGATAACAAGGTGTATTATGGTTAATATATCCCCCATTTTAATCCTCAGGCTGTGTAGAAAGAACATACCTCAGATTACATACCTCTTTAAAACCATGTTTACTCCAGCTTTGAAATTAGAAGACCCTAACGGGGCCATGTGGCAGTGGCAATAGCAGCCATCAATATTCTTAGACTTCCCAACATTTCATAGTCTTCTTTGTAGCTGGGTTGAGGACATGTGATTGGTTCTAGCCAACAGAGTACCAGTATGAATGATGTGTGTTTTTTTCTGACCAAGGCAGTTAATTCTTCCATTGCTTTCCCCCTTCACTCTGTGATCTAGGACTGCAGATGGTCGTGCAGATGGTTTAGCTATGTTGGACTTCTTGCAAAGGAGAACGAAGCCTTTATTCTGGTAAGTCACTGGGATTTGTGGGTAGGGGATGCTTGTTTGTTATAGTAGCTGGTAACAACTAGCCTAACTAACACAAGCTGTAAACTTTGAGTTTCTGATGTAAGACATCATTATGATGCCCTGACATTAATAAAACTAATGATTTTATGCTAGATTCTTCAAAGTTTTTGAAAATGCAACGGGGCCTTGTGTTAGATAGCAAATTACTTTGAAAGGCGGTGCTTTATAGCAACAAGCATTTGTTACCTCAATGTTTTTGATGGTCAAGAATGTAGGAGTGACTTAGATGGTTCTGACTCCAAGTACCTCGTGAGTTTTTAGGCAGGAGCTACAGTCATCTGAGGGTTGAAGAAGATGTCATTGATGGGAGAACTCAAGTTTTCACTGGCTATTGGCTAGAGTTCTCACTACTTCACCAGATGGGCCTCTGCACAGTGATTCCCATGACATGAAAGCTAACATCTTCCAGGGAGAGTGATCCAAGAGAGAAAGCAAATACAAAGACACCGTGCCTTCAACTGCCCTGCCCCTGATGTTGTCCTCTGTCACTTGTGCTTTCTTTCCCTGTTTACTAGCAGTGAGCCACTAAGTCCAGCCCACGCTCAAGAGGAGAATAGGCTCCACCTTTTCAAGAAAGTGTCAAAGAATTTGTGGCCATATTTTAGACAACACACATCCCATCACTTCAGAACAGGTTAGCTGAGGAGAATGGAACAACGGGCTGTACCTAAGGTTGCGGGGGAGGGGGGTGTTCAGTGATCCACCATAGATCAGGCTAATGGAGTTTAATTACATGACTACTCCTTTCTTACTACATTCCCTGGTCTCATGAGCTAAGAAAGAAGTTCAAGCCATTCTACTGAGACTAGATAGACTGAACCCCTAACATGAAGCTGCATACCAAGATGCCATGGTGAGCATAGAAGGCTTGCTGGTCATTTACCCCTGTGAAACAAGCTACCTTTGACATGATGTGGAGGAAATGGATTCTCATGAAACAGGGACCCTGGTTGTGTAGTCAAGTGGCGATGCAGTTTCTCGCTGACATAACCACAACGTCCCAAATTCCCAGTTTCCCCAGTGTGATATAACATGCTGCTTACTGGTACAAATTCTGGAAGTTTGCATAGGAGGATAGGATAAAATAGAATAGAATAGGATAGGATAGATAGAAAGAAATGCTTCCTTTTGTACAAAACATGGCAGGCAGATGAAGCTGGTCTTGACTTCAGCTCAATGGCAGGAAACAGCACTAACACTGGATATACTAGCTCCATAGGATTGGGATTTTCCTTTTTTCCTCCTATATCCGTGGTGTCTATGACAGTATACCCTACATAATAAGCACTTTGTTGATTTTTTTTTAATTCATTGAAAGACAGCATTCCTCATGGAGAAAGTAGTGAGATTCAAGTTCTATGTCAGGTTGTTGATGTCAGAAACGTCATCACCCTGGACATATTGGTGATGGGGGAAATTGTTGTGTGTATGCCTATATAGGAATTACACTGGGATTTAATCTAATTCTGTGATGGCTCATCCTGGGCTAAGCTCACTCTGGGATCTGCTCTGAAAGGCAGGGCAGAAGCCAGAGATGAAAGTTCAGTCAAGCCACACGTTCTCACGCTGGTGGGGTCTCTGCAAGCCAGGTACCATACTTTGCCCCAGCACCCATGGAAAGCAGCCCCTGGAGACAGCTGTTGAGTGTGGTCAAGCTGGCTATGTTCCACTAGCCTGCCAGGCCCTAGGAACTACTGGTGGTCATGAAAAGGGGATATTGCTTTAGATCTGCCTCCTCTGCCCCCACACCAGATGCGGCATCAACATCAAACTCTGGGGACGTATCAACAGTACAGCAGCCCTCATTCTGAGTCATCAATAGCCAGGTTGGGAAGTCCTCCAGCCTCAAGGGAGCATAGCTGAGTTTGATCTCCTCTGTCTAGAAACAGACAGATAAGAGGCCAGGGAAAAAATGGGCATCCTTCTCATCTGGGCATATGCAGTCCTCACTGCTAAAGTTTGAGACAACAGACTGATGAACTAAAACGTCATAGTTTGAGTTACAGTTTTATTTTAGCTTTAAAAGGACTTTGTTTGTTTGTTTGAATATCAAGAGAAGAAAAAAACAGAGCATGATGTCACAGAAGCCAAGGTCACTGTTAACAGTCTCAAATGCCACTGAAAAGCCAAGAAAATGAAGACCAGAAAGTTTCCATTGACTTCACTCTCATGGAACTCACTGATGATCCCAGGAGAACTTTTTTTTTAAGATTTTATTTATTTATTTGGCAGACAGAGATCACAAGTAGGCAGAGAGGCAGGCGGGGGAGGGGCAGAAGCAGGCTCCTTGCCGAGCAGAGAGCCCGATGCGGGGCTCGATCCCAGGACCCTGAGATCATGACCTGAGCCGAAGGCAGAGGCTTTAACCCACTGAGCCACCCGGGCGCCCCAAGTAACCTAGTTTTATACCTCAAGGAACTAGAAAAAGAACAAATGAAGCTCAAGTTTAGTAGAAGGAAATAAAGAACAAAGATAAAAGCAGAAAAAAAATTAAATAGAAACTAAAGAGACAAAAAAGAAGATTCTGATCTTTTTTTAATAGTTCCTCTCTGTTCCTTTCTTCTCTTGCTCTCTTCCTTCGTGGTTTGATGACATACATTTGTGGTATAATTATGTTCCTTTTTCTCTATCTTTTTATATTTACTATAGATTTTGGCTTTGTGGTTACCATGAGGCTTACATGTAAGCAAGTATTAACAGACCTAAAGGAAGGAATTGACAGCAATCCAGTAATAGTGGGGGACTTTAATACCCCACTGACACCGGTGGATAGGCATCAGGACGTGACTGCTTGGGGCAGAGAATCCTGTGAGGGGCAGAGAACTGGATGAAACCCGCTACTCAGGGAGAGGCAAGAAGTGCACCTGGTCCACTTGATAAGAAGTGTTGCTTCTCAGGAGGACCTTAACTGCGGGAACAGAATGGGAGGGACTAGAGGTTAGGTCATTTGAGGGTCCCCTGATTTGAACAGATTTAAGTCAGTACATAATACTAAGCCTCAGTTTTAGGCCTGATGTCACACACACACACACACACACACACACACACACACACACACACACACATCAAGTAACTTCATCAACGAACACTCCTATGAAATATCATTGCACCGTTTTACAGATGTGGGATCTGAAGCTTAAATCTGGTGCTTAGCAAACTGTCCGACTTTGGCCGGCTGGTAAGTGGCTGAGGTGATACTCAAATCTGATTGTTAACACTGGAGCCTGGCCACATAAACCATTGCTTCCAGGGTTCACCCTAGAATGGTAGTAACAGTCACCCTAGAAGTGGACTGAGACAGGGGAAGAGAAAGAAAGGAAGGAGATCAGCAAATACACCACACACCCTCTTCCCCCAGGACCTATGAACCTCCATTTAAACACAGCCTCTTCCTCTGCTCACCACCGTTTGACTTTTTCAGTCCCACACCACCTTCCCAAAGGCAGCTGGGTTAATAACACAGCTCCAATGACCATTAACAGCCAGGCTCTACTTCGCATGTCCAACTGGTCCTTTAATCAGTGGCCCCTGAAATGCCTATAAGCCCAACTGCTCCAGACACAGCTCTGATTACACAGTCCCAGGGAAGAGAAATCACCCAAGCAGACCAACCAGCTCCCAAGTACTTCAAACTCCCAAGCTAGGGGCCGCCCTGAATTAGTTGCCCTTCTGCACAGGCATGCTGGGCAGGCCAATGGGTTTGGGTTTCTAGAATAAATTCCTCTGCACTAAAAGAAATCTTAAATCTCATCCAATCCAATCCCTTCATTTTACCACAAAAACAGAACAAAACAAACAAACAAACAAAACTAAGCTGAAGTCATATCCTCAAGGTCACAAAGCTAATTAGGGCAGAACCTGCTTAAGCCCCATTCTTAGACCTTTCACCAACTCACTCCCTCAGGGAGCCCTCTCACCAGAAAGGTCAAAGGAGGTAGTTGCCCTCTTTTTCACAGGCCTTCACAGTTCAAGTGACCACATGACCCAGTTCCAGACATGCCATGAAGAAATCTGCTGGAGAGAATCTGGGAGAGACTTTTCCTCCCTGATAGAAGAAAAAAGCCAAGCAAAGAGAACTCTTTGTTCCCTGGCCACCTGTCTGGGACTGAACTCTGCCACCCCCAAATTCTGATGCTGAAATCCTAACCCCTAGTATTTGGAATGTGACAGCATCTGGAGGCACAGTCTTTAAAGAGGTAATTAAGTTAAAATGAGGTCATTAGAGTGGCCCTAGTCTAATAGGGCTGCTATCCTAATAAGAGGAGATTAGGTCACAGATACACACAGAGAGAAGATGACATGAGGACACATGGAAAAGGGAACATCTATGAGCCAAGGAGAGAAGCCTCAGCAGAAACCAACCCTGCCTGCTGATCCCTTGACTTCGAACCTCCAGCCTCCAGAGCTGTGAGTCAATAAGTTTCTTTTGCTGAAGCCCCCCAGTCTGTGGTACTTTGTCATGGCAGCTCTATACCCCAGCCCCTATTCCCTGGTTTCTGTAACAGACATGATGCTTGAAGCCAGAGAAGGTGTCTTTCAACCATGAGGAGAATCTCAGAGATGCTACGCAGCAACTTGGCCTGAGACCGCATCTCTGGAAACTCCCAGGGCATGCCCATACTACTGGTGCTCAGACTACACTTTGGGGAGTGAGGCTCTAAGGCCCCCTTGGTCTGTTGCCTGCTTGTTAAGCCTTCTAGCTGGTGGATCTGCTCTAATGTCATGCCCAGACATCATTGTACTCACGAGTTATCATTTCAGGAGTCAGACTGTCCTGACATCCCAGCAGCATTACCACCAAACCTCAACTCCTGCACCAAGCCCATGCCTTATACTCTGCTTCTCCAGGTCCAGGAATTATCATTATCAATCACAATATCGCCTTCAATCTTTCATGCTTTAGTCAAGTCCCAGGGAGCTTGACTTACAAAAAGAGAAGTATTTGAAGGCAATGTGGACTCTATGGAGATTAGTTCAAAGTAGGGTACCGGGGTTCATGCACTCCAGGATTTCTGGAGCCACTGGGGACCTTTTAGAAGGACCTTGGTCCTAGGATCACCTCTGTTATGTTATGTCAACCCCTCAGGCAGACTCAATCCAGCACTGTGCCCGAGCCCTGTCACCCGTTCAAAGCCCGCCTGACCCAGCTCACTAGGCTGCCTGCACATCTGTCTCCTGCCTGGGCCAGCCACTCCAATCCCATCCCTCCCACCCATGGAGAAGGCTTGTGCCTGCTGAGAGCTCTATTCCCTTGAAATATCAGCCTCACCTTTCAGGTACCTCTTGCGACTCTCCTCCCCTCCTCCCTTCCCTGCCCTTCTCCCAACCTGCTCCTCAAACCTGAGCTTTTGCTCTCCTCCTCGCACTCAAGTTCACCTTCCGCCTCCCAGGCTGTGCAGTGAATTCCTCTCCCTGCCTCTTTCCCACCCCCCTGCCTCTCTTAATGCCTTCTACAAGCCTCCAATCTAGAATATGCCCAGTGCCACAGTCTTTCCTCCTTTAGAACATGTTTCTCTCTTCTCAGTACTTGAGCTCCTTGAGGGCAGGAACCCTGTTCATCTTTGAATCCTTGCTCCCACCCAACCTTTTCTGGGGCCCCACCCTGTCCAACAGCCTCTCCAGGCACCCAAAGGACCTCAGAGGCCAGCAGGCACAGGCACACACCTAAGTGATATACTTGTTCTTACTCGTCTCTTTGTTTCGGCCAACCTTCCGATCCTGGCGGCCAGAAGCTGTGATGTGATCAAGTAAAAAGTGAAATCTCAGATTTATTGATCACTTCAAAGTGCTGAGCATGCTGCTAAGGATTTACATGCACCCATTTTATTAATTCTGGTGGAGCTATTATTACTATTTGCACGCATGATTTCCCACCTTACAGATGCAGGAAAGAAGTCTCAGGGTGGGTGAAGGGAATGTGGGAATATTGCCCAAGATCGCACAGCCAGGAAACTGTGAAGCCAGCAGCCCAGAAAGAGAGCTCCAGGAAATGCCAGCCCAAACGTGATTCTTTGCTGCCTCCTCAATTTCACTGGCAGACAGGTTGTGTGAAAGTGAGGGTTCCTGATTAAAAGAGAGTGGATTACTGAAATGTCTGAGCTCAGTCTCCCTCTCCCTTCCCTCTGTCAAACTGTGGGTTTGCACTGCAGGATCCATGAGCCAATGCCAGCCTTCCATGGGCCCAGGATCTCAAATACCCCTACCAGGGAACACTCAGTCAGTCAGGGAGCACTTTCTAATACTTCAAGATATCTACATATGTAAATCTCATGCGGTGTATTCTCCTACGCCTGTATTTTAGGTTTGCAATTGAGAATGTATTTTAGGTGATGTGTTTAGCGTAGAAAATGCTTGAGCTCAGGACTTGGCTAGAATAACAAGTGCCCAAAGTGAAGGCCCAACTCATGTGCCCATACTATGTGGATGGCCGCAGGCAGATGCCAGGCAGACAGGAGGCTCATCCCCCAGATCACCCTCAGAGGCAATTCCAACCAGGAGCTTGACTGGGGTGCTCTCCCACATAACATAGACGGTTCTGGAGACCAAGTCCCCCCAGGAAGCCCCAGGACTTCTGGAATCTATGACTCTGCAGCCCACTTTGAACTGAATCTCCACAGTACCCCAAGTGCCTGCTTTATCGTAAGTTTAGCTTCCTGTGACTTAGGTAAACAAGGGATCACTGATAGTAGGCCAAGTTATGCAAGGGCTTTGGTGTATATGGGACAGCATTTCTTAGAATTGTCTACTGAGTACCTCCCACTGTAAAGGAGGTGGATAGACACCCAGGGTCTGGAAGGATAGCTTGGAGTTTCCCATAATGAGCATGGGATGTCACTGAAGTCTTATATTTACCTTAATAATCATTGAAAATTTTATGTCCCACTCCATATACTAATGTCTGTTCTATATTAAATATAATATTAGTGATTGCCAAAAACCCCCCAAAAATTGATGCTCCATGAAGCTGTGCCCTGTGGTTTCATGCTGTTTCACTGAGGCCTATGTGCCCTGGGAGTAAAAATGCCCCAGTTTGAAAGCAAGTTAATATAAGACATTAACTCACTGATTATTCCAGAACCTTCTCTGGCACATGCTTAGGAAAACCCCAGGCAGCCAGAGGCATGAACTTAAACAAGGTGTACAGAAGGTAAAACCAACTTGAGGGCAAATTTTTTCAGGAGATATTTGCACATAAGCAATCATTTCATTTTCAGGCATACACATATGTTGTAAGTATGGGTTCACCTTTCTTGCCCACACAGCCCCAGCAGCCCCACTATCTGAGGATTTATAGAATGCTTGATCCATAGAGCAGGGATTTCAAACAAAGATAGTGCTATCTATCCTATACAGCACCCACCCAGAAGCTACCGGCCTGAAAGACAATGGAATGGTCTCCTGAGGTTGAGGCACAGACTTACAGAAGATATGCTTCAGAGCTAGGGTGCCATCATGCAGGATATGGTACACCCTAACTAATGACCATCACATTGTCCTCTGTCCAGAACAGGTCCAGTATCCGAGTCTGGGACCCAGAGGTTGGGAGTAGAACGGACCTGCTCTCACCATCACTACTAATGACCAATGTAAGGAATTTGTGCTTTGATGTCCCTACAGTTTGAGGATTTCTGTGTCTAGAGGACCTATTTCCAACCACTGAAATGCTTCCTCCAGGAGATATGAAGAACCTCACTGAAACTTAGGCTACGGCTGCCATCCAGGGACTTCCTTATGCCAAGGGGACAGCAGGTGAAGAAGGGAGGTGCCGCACTGACAGTGGTAAGTCCTGGTCTTCAGGAGATGACAGTGCTGCTGCTACACAGTGGGCACAGGAAAAAAAAAATGTGTTGGGCACTTAGGTAACAAACTAGGACTTCTCTTGATGCTCTTATGTTCAGTTTCAAAGCTAAAATTACAGCAGCCACGGACCAAATGGGTATGGTTCCCAGGGACTTAGGTTCATCAGAGAGTCTGGATCATCTTACCAGGTGATCTGTCTACAGCAGCAGAGGTATAGCTGAGCAGGAGGGAATCAAGACTGGGAAGTGGATAAGAAGGACAATAAGCATCAGTTCAATTGTAGCTGTTGAGTATCAGCCCCTCCTGCTGTTCACTCTCGTGTCCAGATGTAGATCTCCTCAGAACACTCCCCAGTAAACTTCCCCATCCAGCTCTCTGCGTCTGTTCTCAGAGGACCTATGCTAAGATGGTACCCTTACCTAAGATGTATCCGTCTGAGAGTGAACCTTCATTCAAGATAGTCCTTTTCCACTATAAAAATTGGTGTCCCTCACCCCCTTCAAATATTACTGTGGTTCATTTCCCTTGGCTGCAATACAGCTATGGCTCATACAAAAAGACTATTTTGATGATTAAACATTAGACCATTGAGCTTTAGGGCCTCCAGTCTTTCCCTGTCTAATAGATAGATATTTCTGTTAATGGTAAAGCTTGGTATTAGAAATGGCATATTGACCTGTGTTGTGATACTCTGAATGTAGAACAGCCAAAGCAATTCAGGTCATTGTCATTTGTTCTTGTATGTAAGCAGAATACTTTATGGAATGAGGAAATTCTTCAAGATACATCATATAAACTGGGCAGAGAAAAAAATCTATGAGATTTCTCTTATAGTTAGTGGACTTTCTTCAGTAAAATAGCTGAAAGCTTATTTCATCAAGTCACATAACATATATTCTAATCATAATCGATCATCACCTTATTTCACCTTATAGAATATTGTGTATTTGTCTTATTTATTGCCAAGAAATAGATTTTTTCAAACTTATGATAAAAACATTTAGGTTCTAACTTACAAATATACACAGGAGTGGATAGATTTTTCATCTTTCTTTTAAGTTGTATGTGAATAATATGAAGTATAACTACAAATAGGAAAAATAATACCATTCATACCTGCCATGTTTTCAAACAATTGGTAAATAAGAAAAGAGAGGAAGACAAACGAGGGGCCAAAGTACATAACAGACATCCTTCCACATGGTGTGGGGAAGAAGCACCACCTCACCCACAACATGACAGCCACGTCTTAGATTTTCTGGGCAGACCCCAAATTCTACTCTTTTTTTTTAAAGGTTTTATTTATTTATTTGACAGAGAGAGAGAAACCACAAGTAGACAGAGAGGCAGGCAGAGAGAGGGTGGGGAAGCAGGTTCCCTGCTGAGCAGAAAGCCCGATGCGGGGCTCGATCCCAGGACCCCGAGATCATGACCTGAGCCAAAGGCAGTGGCTTAACCCACTGAGCCACCCAGGCACCCCAATTCTACTCTTTTGATCAATTACCCTTAGAAGAGCATCTAGAGCAGTCGGATAAATTGTCCTTTTTGGGAAAGGGGTATGGAACATACAGTCCTCATAGGAGCCATGCTCCTTCCTTTCCAGCTTACAGAACCTTGACACACAGAGGCTTCCTGTCCTTGGCTTCCTGACCAGGTGCTCCTGGCTGGCCCTTTCTCCGGCAGTTCCCAGCAGACCTGGTTGCTGGCAGCTAAGCCCATGTTTTGCTTCCAGGTATACCTTTGCCCGGAGCTGCAGATTCCTTACCATATGTCTCCGTTCTTTTTCCCCAAGGATCCTCATCGGTTTTCGTAAGGGAGGGTTTTCCTTGCCCACTCCTGGTGTTTTAAGTCACAGCCAGCATCTTTGCTAGTGGTCCACCAGTCCACTCTGCTAACTAACCAACATCTCTGTTTTTGCCTCTGAGGAAAGGTGCCTCATGTGATCATCAGAACTTTAGCCAGAGGATGCATGTGGGCAGAGCCTAGACTAAGGGCCAAAGGCAACAAGCCCCAGCCAAGAACAGAGACATGAAGTCACCAACAGTCACTGCTGCTCCAAACACAACCATGGTAGTGCCTAAGGAGTCCCTGGAGTGACCAAGAGTTCCTGTTCCCTTGAGTCAAGAATCTTAGCCTTGGAGAGGTCAGTAGGCTTAAATGGACACAGCTGATGTTGAGTCTCTATTGTTGCATCTTGACACTTGGTGTTGTACAAGTAGTTAAGCATGAGAAGTCTTACACTCAGATCTCTTACATTCTCCACCAAAAGGTTTGAAGCCTGGTAGGGCATGGACATCCCTCTCATCACTGTTTTATCCCTAGTACCTAGATCATGCCCGGCACCAATAAGTGCTAAACAAATATTGACAGAACGAACAACCACTGTGATTTGAAAAGGCATTTTTCAAGCTCTTAACCCCAACAAACGCAGGATACCATTGATTATTGCTTCAGAGTTTGCAAAGATTTCTTGGCAAATCTTGATCACTACCCCCAACAAGATACAGGGATCACTCACCTACGTTACCTTTGATCCTGAGCACCCGGGCTCGTCAGTGCATCTTCAAAAGACCCTCTTCTAATCAGAACCAGGTAGACCAGAAGGATCAGAAATTTCCAGATTCTTGGGTGCCTGAGTGGCTCAGTTGTTAAGCATCTGCCTTCAGCTGGGGTCAGGATCCCAGGGTCCTGGGAAGGAGGTCCGCATCGGGCTCCCTGCTCGGCAGGAAGCCTGCTTCTCCCGCTCCCACTCCCCCTGCTGTGTTCCCTCTCTCCCTCTCTCTGTGTGTCTCCCTCTCTGACAAATAAATAAATAAATAAAGTCTTTAAAAGAAAAAAAAGATTCCAGATTCTTTAGGTGAGCTTGTTTCTATAGGATCATGAAAGTATGAAATAGTATTCACCCTGTTTTTCACCCTGATTTGCTCTCCGCTTTCTGAAAGGCCAGCCTCAGAACTTCTCTCAAAGTAGATATTAGCCCTTGGACCTGGGAGAAAATTTCAGGTCCTTATTACCAGGGTTGTGTCTCCAAATATGCTACTCAACGACCACCTCATTAACTCTTACCCACTGGTGTGACATGGGTTAAAACTCTTCCATTACCTCGCTCACCCAGTTGGTCTCCAAATGCCATCAGGAATATATAAAGAGGTTCATCTCAGGAGTTCCTGAGCTGTCAGGGAGGGAGCAGTCCCTCCACATCCATCTTCTCAAGTTCATTTTCATTCTCCCACCTCAGAATCCTCATTTCCCCAAAATGATCATGAAATAGAATTTAGGATTAAAAGGTCTCTGTGAAGCACCAGGCCGTCTACCATAATACATTGTCATCAGCATATTTATAGTCATACTAACTATAGAGTACTGGCCTTGCATTTTCTGGAGAGATGCTGACCTCATAAATCCCCCCAAACCATTATAGCAGACTAGAGTTAAGAAGGTTTTTCAAGAATGGTGGGAATTGTATGAAGATTCAAGAATCAGCCCCTTTAATCGGACAGTCTTGGTAACTTAGACTGTGAAACAATCCTCCTGTTCAGTCTTTCCCCCTTCATACTAATCAAATAGTTCCTTCCTCAACCTCAATGAATTCAAACGCAGCAGCTGTATACAGTGAAAGAGGCCACAGTTGACCAGGGTGAGAAATGCCCTTTCCCACCTGTGAAAATGGCCCCACAGTGCATGTAAGCTCTGGTGAGCCCTATGCCTGCCATAAGTGAGCCCAGAACAGATATTTCTGCTGACGCTGCCATCACTCTCTCTCCCCAGGACACTTCCTCTGTTATCAAGTAGAGCAAAGCCAGGAAAAAGTAAGTGAATCAAGTGTTTACTTGGCTGTTGAGTGTTGATAAAATGTTGGCCTTTGTGTGGTTCTGGACGACGCATGCACTCCACAACCCAGCCAGCCCCAGGGTACAAAGAGAGCCACGGAGCAGGTGATAGTCCTTAAACAATGCCCGGTTCCGGGTTTCCAGCCTGTGTTTGTTCACTTACCCCAGAAACTTGTCTCATGAGGGGCTGTGTTTATGCTGAGTCTGTCTCAGGGTCACTCCAGCTGAGTGTCCACGGGTGCAGGTCCCCTAGCCAGAGACCGAGTCCTAATGCCAAGAGAGATTAGGAGCCTGCTGGCAGAAAAGAACAGGGAGGGACAAAAAGAGCAGTCCCAAGGCACAGGAGTTGCCAGCTTGCTAAGCTGTCGTGAGCTTGTATGTACTTGTGGAAAATTAAAATCAGTCTTTAGTCCGGCTGAAGTAATCTTCAGACTGTCTGAAAACATAGACCAGGGAATGGATTTATACATATCTTTTCAGATTGCGAGTGTAGAAGAGTAGAGAGTAAGTGAGACAAAATAAGGAAATGAGAGCCAACTTAACGCTTCACTCAGTGGAAACTAGAGCCCGTCTTTCCAGAAAGGCAAAAAGAAAAAAAAATCATGATTACTAGTGTTACTATAATTATTGTTATTATTATAATGATTTAATGATCATACATTAATAAACATCCACTGAGCTGTTTGCTCACTTCTGTTGGTGTCTACACTTTCTGGCTTCCTTGAGATTCACTGGTGCAATGTGGCAAAACCTGGGCCCTTCTGAACACCAAAAGAAAAAAAAAAAAATTCTTGGAAATTTAAAGCCTGAGTAATCTAATTGGACAATAAAAGAAATCTAGATATTTGCACAAAAAGTAAACTATCAACAAAAGGATATTCCCCCTGTGACTGACCTCGCTCTCCCTAAAAAGCAGAAGAGCGAAAAGCTCTCAGTGTTGAGAAACCCACTGTTTTCCTCCTGTCTCTGTTGTGAGTTGGCGCCATGGTCCTGAGCATGGTACCGGCTTCTGTATGTCCTCTCAGGTTCAGGGAGGGTTTGATATTTCCTGCGCTTGCCTTGATATGAGAAATCAAGCACACACGGAAGCCCTCTGAGAAGGGCAAGAGACTAAAGAGTAGCAAGGTCAAGGGGCCTGGGTCCTCTCACAGCTGGGCTTTTTGCAAGGATACGCGTTATAGAATTATTCAGCTTTGTGGAAATTACCCTCGTAAGAGTATGAATTATGGCTGGAATATAAAGCCTCAAATGGAAAAGGACAAGTAAGTTCCTTTTGCTTTTGTTCTTTCTTTGGTTTTAATTCCTTAAGCTCAGCAATAATTCTAGTGTCAGGTACCATAGATCAAAAATCCCACACACTCAGACACATAGCCACCCCAGGATCGTAGGCTCGTATCACTAAAGACTCATGCAGGAAAATTCCTCCAAGACTGATGACTGGCTGAACGCAGGGAAAGAGTAGGAGAACAGGCACAACCATAAATCAGGCAGAAAAAAAAAACAAAAACAAAACAGGAGGTAGGGGCTAGCTGAGCAGACATGATGATGTCCTGCCCAGGTTCCTCTTTAATGGAAGATATAGTGCCCCAGCTGCCAGGATGGTTACAAGCCCTCCCTGCATGGCCTCAATCATAGAGCGATGGTCCACAACCAATGACAGATGGAGGAGGGGGTATAAAGGCCCAGCATTTGGCTGTTTTAGCTCCCAAGCTCTCCACAGGGTCAGCTGGAGCTGCCTGTCCTGCACCACCACTCAGCTTCTCCTCCAGCCCACCCATGATTTTCTTCCTTTCCCTTCCTCAGGTGTCCATCCCAAGTTCAAGCTTTTTAAACATCTTCTACCCTAAACGCCATCTCAGAGTGTGCTCCCAGATAACCCAACTTGTGACAACTAGGAAATAAAAAGGATAGACTTCTCCAAGACAAAGAGGAGAATGAGGAGGACAAGGGGCAGACCTCCTTCCGTTGTACCGTTGTCACCAGTCCTTGTCTGGGCTCCTAGGGTGTCTATATCACCCTAGCTCTGTCACTCACTAGCTGTATAATCCTGGACAGATCAACCTCTTGGGGCCTCTGTTTACCCACTGGCAAGTTGGGACACTCATGATCCCACCTGCCAGTTGAGTCTTTGCCTGGTCTGGCAGGGTAATGATGAGAATGAGTAAAGGGAACCACCACGTTCCACCGACTAGTGATCATTTCTCTCCCCTCCAAACAAAGCTTGGAAATTCAGTAGGAACTTGAAAACAATCACCTAAAAGGAAGTGTTTTTACTCTGCCCTTCAATTCCTAAGCTGGCAAGGTGATTACAAGGAACACTTGGAGGCTGGAAGTGATGGGAAGTGGGGGGCATTGTTGTCTCATTAAACTCTCATGCAATAAGGTAAGCTTGAGTCCCTGCTACCCACCAGGCATCAGGCCAGTCCCTCATACTCTGCATATGGGTGGTCATGGACATTAAGAATCTAACACACAAATAAAAACCTCCCGCATGGAAATGAGCCAAGTACCAGAAGTCACAGAAGACCTCCCTGAAGAAGTGGCACTTGAACTAAGAAAAAAAAATGATGGGCAGGAGTTGCACTGATAAAGAAGGGAGGGAAGGTGATTCCCAATCTGAGAAAATGCAAGTGCAAAGAAATTTCCATGACCAAGAGAGCAGTGAGCCCAAGATCTGGAAGCAGGAAGGTGAAGCCTGGAGAAGAAGTAAGGGAGTGAGTTGTGGGGCAGGACCCGAGAGGTAGGTGAGAACCACATGGAGCAACCCCTGGTAGGTGGGTTGAAGACTTTTATCTGTATCCTAAGTGCAAGGAGAAGCCATGCAATGGATTTACATAGAGCATTCGAGTAAGTATTCTGGGTACACAGGGAAGGACAGATGAGAGGCCAGAGTGGGTAGTATTAATGACAACTAGTACTAGTTGATTTAGTTTGCATCTGGCACACTCATAAGTGTTTAAATGAGGTGCCTGATGAAGCAGATACTATTATTATCCTTATTTTAGCTGTGAAGAAATTAAAACACAGAGAATAAATAGCCAGTATTCCATCCAGGTTATCTGGCTGCAAAGTCACACACTTAATATCTACATAGCACTATGCTATGGGTAGACCAGATGGATGGCTTTCAGTCATCTACACTGGGTGGAGCATTGGAGCTGGGGAGAAGTAGATATTTTCTGAAGATACGTAGGACATTAAAAGAAAAAAAAACAGAGGGATTAAGAGTATACTTGAGTATACTTGTGATGAGCACAGAGCAATGTATAGAATTATCAAATCAGGGGTGCCTGGGTGGCTTCAGCCGTCAGCTCAGGTCATGATTCCAGTGTCCTGGGATCAAGTCCTGCATCAGGCTCCCTGCTCCCTGCTCCCTGCTCAGCTGGGAGCTTGCTTCTCCCTCTGCCTCTCTCTCTCTCTCTCATGAATAAATAAATACATTTTTTTTAAATTAAAAAAAAAAAAAAAAGGAATGCCTGGGTGGCTCAGTCAGTTAAGTGCCTGCCTTCAGCTCAGGTGATGATCCCAGAGTCCTGGGATCAAGTCCCACATCAGGCTCCCTGCTCAGAGGGGAGCCTGCGTCTCCCTCTCCCTCTGCCTGCTGCTCTGCCTGCTTGTGCTCGCTCTCTTTCTCTGTCAAATAAATAAATAAAATATTTTAAAAAATAAGAATTGTCAAATCACTATATTATACACCTGAAATGAATATAACACTGTCTGTTAATTATACTTTAACAAAAACTTTAAAGAAGAGAGAGAAAAAAGAAAGAGATCAAAATTCAGTTACAGATGGGTCAGAGAGATGTGAAGGAGATGGTCTCAAGGTTAGGGCTAGGGTGGAATTGGATGGTGCCACTCACTGAGATGTGGAGCATAGGTAGAGAACCAGGGTTGTGCTGTTTTGGCACAGGGGAAGGAGGTAGGGGACAGCAAGAGTCCCCTTGGACCTGCAGAGCACTGAGGTGCCTTAGGGACATATCTGATAGAACTGAATTCTCAAAGGTGACATGGTCCTGTCCTCTCCCAAGATTCCAGCCCTTTCTGCTGGCTTATGATCCATTTGACCTGGCATGTTCATTTGTTAATATAATATAACTAGTGTGGTCACAGGGGAAGAGGCCACCATCAGCCTTCAAGTTTCATTCTTGGGGCAAGAGAACTCCTGTAGGCATCGGATATCAGAGCTAAGTTATCCCATCAAGCACAAAAGTCCCTACGATGCGATGAGGGGGCAGCTGAACACAGGAATGGTTAAGAGTAGAGAGTCAGGCTCTGTGTTAGTCAGCTCAGGCTGCCGTAACAAATACCACAGACAGGATGGCTTAAACATGAGGGCTTTGTTTTCTCATTTTGTTTTCTCTGAAGGCTGGAAGTCCAAGACCAAGGTGTCTTCATGGTTTATTTCTGGTAACTGTCTCTTTGGGGCTTGTAGATGGCCGCCTTCAAAATATGTCCTCACACAAACTCCCCCCATGTGTTTGGAAGAGAGAAGGTCCCCTGGTGTCTCTTCCTCATCAAAGGATACCAGTGCTTGGGTGCCTGGACGGCTTAGTTAGCTAAGTATTTGCCTTTGGACAGGTCATGATCTCGGGGTCCTGGGGGGGGGGGGTCCTGGGATGGAGATTCCCTGCTCAGCTCAGTGGGGAGCCTGCTTGTCTCTCTGCCCTCCCACTCACTAGTGCACTCGCACGTTCTCTCTCTCTCAAATAATTAAATAAATTCTTAAGTAAAAAAGGATACCAGTCCTATTGGATTAGGATAATTCCCACCCTATGGCTTCATTTAACTTTAATTACCTCCTTTAAGTCTCTGTGTCTGGGTATGATCACAATGGGGGTTTGGACTTCAACATATAAATTTGGGGGAAGGGACACAGTTCAGTCCATAACAGATTCTAAGCCCCTCACTTATGACTTGTGAAATTGCATCCTTGTACAATGTATTTATCTTTCTAAATCTCAGTTTTTTCTATCTATCAATGTAGCTACTGAGAAGATACATTGAGATAATACACATAAGACATAGGTAGCCCAGAGCCTGACAGGCAGCAGTCAATCACTGATAGAAATTATTTTCTCTAGTGGATGTCACTCTCTGATTGTTCTGCGTTTCAGAGCTTAGATCCCTGGACCACAGCAATCCCCTTCAATGACCTCTTGTCCTTATTCTTTTAATCCTGTGGTCTGACTTGCAAAAATAGTGATCATGTGCTGTGAGGACAGTCCTGAGGTACCTTCCCTGCCAGGACTGCTCATCACCGCAAAGATGGTTTGTCCCTTTTTAGGCACAGCCCTGTGTGGCATTTGCTGCCTTGCATGAACACAAGCTCCACCTATGACATTTGCTCAGTGAGAGTTTAGGGCAGAGGGGGACGGAATTTACTTGAAGAGCATCCCCAAAACTGACGTGAATTATGCGTAGAGCAATCCCCTGTGTAGGGACTCCCTCTTTCCTCACAGCAGGCTCCCAGGGGAAGATGGCCGTACTGTCTGTGACCCAGGATGAGTCTTTCCTTGGGAAAGAGGCAGCAGTGCTGTCTTGTTTCTGTTCAGAGTTTCCTTTGCTGAGGTCCCCAAAATACATCTGCTCTGAGAAGGTGGTGGGTCCCATGGACGGTGGCCCCTCATGGGGGGTGAGGACAAAACAGGCAAGTGAGTCACCCATTTTCTTGTCACCCAGGACACAGGAGATCTCTCACTTGGATGGTAGGATAGGAAATGAAACAGCTCAGTCCCTTAGACCCTGGTTTCACAGTCCAATGGTCTGAATGAAAGAGGGATTCCTAGATACCCCAGATCCTGGGAGAGCAAATGTCCCTGCTTAGGAAACCATGGGGAGCGCAACCATGCATGATTTGGGGACAAGGATTCATAGGGAAGGGAAGACAGGCAGGCCCTCCCCTTCCCTGCAGTCCACGGCACCAGCAGCTCACAGGGAAGCCTGTCTCGTCCGTTGAGATGCCTCAAGATTCTACCACTGTTTGCATTAGAAGTAAGTAGCTAAGTTTTCCAGTAATTCTCACCATCTGCACCAAAAAGGGAGTAAGAACTCATGGGAGTGCAGTTTTTCATAGTTTTCTTTCTTTTTTTTTTTTTAAACAACATTTTTCTCAAGAGAGAAGGGGCAGGGAGACTGAACTTAGACTTTTCTGCACACTAGAGGAAAAGCAGGGAAGCGACAACAGCAACCGCGCGCCCGGCCCCTCGCTGCCCTTCCTCAGCACGGGACGTTCACGTCTGGAACCTCGCAAGCTAGGGCTTCACAAGGCACCCCTGCGTCCCTGTTTCCTGGAATCTGCTAAAAGAGAACGGCAAACCGGCCAAGCTATTTGACTGAGGTTTGCTAAGAAAACATATTCTCCGTTTGGGTTGTTTTCTGAGGGGAGGGTCGGAGATGTGGTTTAAGTAAGAAAATTGCTCATGGACAGTTATGGAAATAATGACTCTCTTCACTGCCCCGCATGTCTCTGGCTAGAGTTACAGGAAGCAACGTGGAACAGTGTTTTCAAATTACCTGGGGAACGCGGGCAGGGGAACAACCGAGTGAGAAGACCAGAGCCAAGGAAACAGCGTTCTGTGTCAGAGATCAGGGTAATTCCGCAGCCGGAGCATGTGGTTAGTTACTCTTCAGTGGGAGGTGGGAAGGTTCTGGATTCTGGAGCCTGGCTAGACTTTGAAATGAAAGGAGAGAGTCGACGTCTTCTGACTCGTTGCCCGCACTCCCTAGAGAAGAACGTAGCTCAGGTCTCTGATGTCTACCCACCATGAACCTCAGAGGACCTAACTTCCTGCTCTTTTAATACGGTCAACCTATCACACGTCAACCAGACTGTTAGACTTGAAGATGGTTCTAGGTAGCTACAGTGTGTAGCATAAAGGCATGAACAGTTTCTGTCGCCCTGGATCAACCCACAGAGTAATCAAAATGACTGGGACATGTGGATAATGTTAATTGTTTGACCATTAGAATTAGCTTTTTGTTTTGTTTTTTTTTTTTTCCTCCCTCTGGTGGATTGTTGTGGTTACTTGTGTGATGTCCTGTGTCTCTAACCCTCTATCAATTTGGAGAAAGAAAAACAGACGGCATGGTACATTTGCTTTTATATTTTGGGTTAAAACCTCAAAAGTTTTACCTCTCCTCCCTAATCAGAGGAAAATCCTAAATCCCTGGAGGTCTTGAAGCTCCAGTGGTCAGGATGGGTCACTCACGACACCGTACTTGCTCAATAACACGGTCGTTCGCCAGCCTCTCACGTGCGTTCTGTGCTTGCAGGACGCCTGGTGCTGGGCTAGGCTTTGGGCCTGGCAAGGTGTGTCCGACCCCTGCCCTGGATTCAGAGAGCTTTCCAGCCACAGGGCAGGATCTATAGCACCATGGGAAGTCAGGGGAGGAGCAGCAGCTCCTTCGGCAAGCTTCCTGAGACACCGTACAGAAGACAGCTTGACTAGTTTGGAAAGAGACACTTGCAGAGCTGGACATGACCTCAGTGAAGGAGGCTCTCAGAGGCAGGCATAGGTCCGAATCACCTGGGCAGAATGACAAGGGAAGGGGCAGCCGGGACCCACCCCTGGAGGTTCAGGTGCAGCCTGGGGCTTCCTTTCTCCCTGCACCACACTTGGTGGAACCCTCATCGCCCATCCTGAGTGTTGTTCATCCTCCTCAGATCTGAGGAGTTTGAAGCCCGGCAGGTCTGAGTTGGTGTCCGGCCTGAGAGGGGCACCTCCCGCCTTCCCACACCCGCCATCTAATGAGGGTCTCCCAGCAGGATGGACATCAGCTTCCTTGGCCCCCTTTCCACTTGTCTCAGCCCTTCTTCCAGAACCTGATGAGAGCCTGTTGAGCTCAAAAGATCCCCAAGAGCCAAGATGCAAAGCTGTAGCTTTCAGAGTAGCTGGTCTGAGGGGCACAGAGCCGGCTGTCCTGGTGCCACCAGCAGCCCTAGCTGGCCAGGCCTCACCAGAGTCACTCAGCAGCCCCTGCCAGGCCCTCACCAGAGCAAGATGGCTGGCCATGTGCATCACTTGATCCCTGATGCCTCCTCCTGCCTTTTTGCCCAAAACGTCACACAGCAGCAGCAGGGGCTAGGGGCTTGCTGGAGATGAGAACCTCAGGCTCACCCCAGACTTGAACAAGGACCTGAAGGGATTTATTTAAGAGCACATTAAAACTTGAGCAGCTCTGGTCTCTGCCTCCTAGGCTGGCTGTAGATGGCGCTCTCCCACCCCTCCCCTATCCCGGGGTAAAGGAGGAAGGGAAGGGTGGGGGAGGGAAGAGAAGGAAAGAGGAAGGAAGTGAGGGAGGAAGTTGGTAGGCTGGGGGGGGGGGGAATGGAAGCAGGGAGGAGAGAGAGGGATGCCAATGTCCAGACCTACTGGCTTATGTGCAAATCGCATGACACACCGTTTCTTCTTCTTTCTCTTTTTTCCCCACATAAGCTTTGATGATGCAAACTAGGACCAGAGGGTGGGGAATTTAAAGAAATTTGAAGCAAGTGACCTCTTCTGTTTGCCTTCCACTTCCTAAAAAGGAAGGCCTTATTCACCGTTCCTGTAAGAGATATGAAGCTGTGGGGATTAGGGTGACTCGTCACCCAGCCATTCGGAGCAGGAAGTACATCAGGCCCTAGAGTGAGTCTGCACGCAGCTAACTGAAACCCTCAATTAATCGGATTGGCGTCCACCTTTCAGGGAAAAGCAAACACTGAGAAAACAAATTAGCACCTGGGATTTATCCTCTTTTTGTAACATGCAGAGTGCCCTGGGGGTTGGGCGCAGGGGCACAGACATCTACGCCCCAGTGCTCTGAGGCAGGGTGGGGTGGTGGGAAGGGACTTGGCATCAGGGTCCGGGTTTCCATCCTGAGCGGCCACACACGGGCCCTGTCAGCTTGGCAGCTGCTTACCTCCCAGTCTTGATTTCTTGGCCCATGCACTGGGGATTAAAAACATAATAACCTATTCAGTAGAGCCATTGTTGGGGAGATGAAGGCTTTATGGGGCTGCTACCTGGTAGACACTCCATGGGAATGAGCACCCTTCTCAACTCCTGAGTACGCTCGTTGAGGTAGCGAAGATGTCAGGGTTCAGAGCCCATGGCCAAGAAAGAATTCTTGAGATGTCTTTGGTGCACGTGGGTGGTTTTCATAAAGCACCGGGACAGGACCCGTGGGCAGAAAGAGCGGCACTGGGGTCATGAGGAGTGACTGATGATATACTTTCAAGTTGAGAGGGGGCCAGGAGAGCGTGAGTGTCTAAGGAAGTTTGGAAGCAAGGTTTCCAGGATCCTGAGGGTTGGCTGTTGCTGGGAAAAGGTCATTTACTGCTGTCTAAGAAAACCTGAGCTATGGGAACCTTCAGATGTATATCAGTGGGTCATATGCTTGGAGGATGATTGCCAACGTGAATCTTGGAGGGTAGAGACAAAGAATGTTTCCAAAGGATTTCTTTTGTTTTGTTTTGTTTCAACAAATTATATTTTCTTAAAGATTTTATTTATTTATTTGAGAAAGAGAGAGAGAGAGCGAGCACAAGTGGTGGGGGGGTGGAGGGGGTGGGGGGAGAAGGAGAATCAGACTCCCCGCTGAGCAAGGAGACTGACCTGGGGGTGGGGGGCCTCCATTCCAGGACCCTGGTATCATAACCCCAGCCGAAGGAGGCACTTAACTGACTGAGCCATGCAGGTGCCCCTCCAAAGGAATTTTTATATGTTAAAGTAGACTTACAGGATCCTGGGAGTCGGGCTAAGACTGCCTTTTGCCCTTAGCAATGTATTAACGCCAAGGCAGCAGAGTTCCTAGACGAAGGTCACTCTGCCTGTTCCAAGGACTTGTCAGTGGGCTATAGGGAGTAGGGAAATTTAATTTTTCTTTTGCCTTTGTTTCCCACATCACTGTCTTTGCAGGAGGTGAAGGGCACCCTGGGCTGGCCCCAAGGCCTGAGACCTTGGCTCTGCTAAGAGAGTTTTGGTGATGGCCCTCCCCCCGCCCCCGTCCAGCTGACACCTGCAGGAGGGTGTTTCCCTCTGGGGGGCTGAGGGGAATCCCAGGAAAGGTTTTCCTGTTCTAAAGCAACAACACACAGTAAACAGGAGACTAAGCACTTCAGGGGGCCTGGAAGCCAGGCAGCCCTCGGGCACCTCCCTTTTAGGAAACACAGCGCCATCTCTTGGAGGAGAGTCGCACTGACTTAGTTCGGCTGCTTTCTCTGAGCCTCTCACCTGTGCTTACCCCCGAGAACCCCAGGGCTCCTTCCCAGAGAAACATTCTTAACTATACAAGGGTCTCAGATACCTTTGTTCCCCTCCCTTCCAGCCAGACTTTTCCTTCCCTCTAGGTTCACTGGGTCTTCAATCAGTATCTCCAAGTTTCCGTCCTGATTTCTAAAGTTGTAACTCAGTCCAAAGTTTCATAGACTAGCTCTCTAAGAGGATTACAGTTATAACCCAAAGCGTTCTCCTTCATGCATCTTAGCAGGGGCACGGAGCATAGCAGTTAAGATCCTGGACTTGGTGGCCGGGCTGCCTACGTCATGGTCCCTCTCCTGCTGTGTGACCTTGGGCAAGTTACTTAACCTCTCTGTGCCTCTGTTTCCTGACCTGGAAAACAAGCTGCTGGCAGAAAGCCCCTCAAAAGCTTGTTGTAGCATTAGGGGAGTTAAATATGTAAACCACTTAGAGGAGGTCCGTGGTGGATGGAGAGCTGCGTGTACACACCATCAACGGTTTTCAGTGGCTGTCCTCTCATGCAGCACTTGGCACGCGGGGACATGATTTCACTCGATTTATTGGGTCACCCACCAGCCCAGTGTTTCTGTGGAGCATGCCATAACATTAGATTAGGGCCACACTCGGGAATTTTATTGCTAACACACGGACATTGTTAACACATGGTGATTTCGATACCGGAGGTCCACAGCCTCATTTGCAGAATGGCTGTTCCCCCTGGAAGCCCCCTGGGGCAGGGGCTGCCCTATCGTTCCAGCCCCCCAACACCTGCACAGAGAGAGCACCAGGTCCCCTGGAAGGAAGTGCTTGGTTCACGTTGGTTTCCTCCTCCATCTCCTTAAAGAAACGGTTTCTGAATGAACAAATGCCAGATGGACTGGCCATTATGTTAAAATAACAGGACATTTCAGGGCAGCGGGGCAACTGCGCACTCCCCGCTCCTTTTTACTCCATTAAGAACACGTGTGCATACATTTTCCCTGTTAGAGCTGAGCCGTTTTCACGAGCTCTGTCTGAAAAGGAGATGAAATAATAAATGGGTCTTTCACAACACGAATCTATGGACGGGTTATTGGCAGGGGTGACGGGGATTCTGGCTCGGAAGGTCATGATGTTTTACAACAAAGGAATGTCTCCCTGTTGCATCAACCACCACACGTGGACTTGTTCTTTAAACTGAAGGCCGTCTGACCGAGGAACAGGGGAAGAAAACTACCCTTCACAGAGCGTGCCGGTGCCAGACTCCTAATGCACGCCTAAGGGGCGGCTGGGGCAGTTACAGCAGGGGACCACACCTGCCTGCTCTCACCCAAGACCCACTTCGGAAGACCCTTCTCTGTTCTTTCTTGGGAAACGTGAGCATGACTGCAGCCCTCAGCCGATAACCCAGGGCTCTTCTTGGCAGCGAACACCTCCACCCCGTGATGCAGGAGAACACAGAGCCCACGCGCAGACCCACAAGGGACCACGCCTGTGTCCTGAAGTCACAGCCAGAGCAACGTCCCCGGGAGGCTCCTGGTTCCCATGCCTGATATTCCCAAACCCCAGGGGCCATCGGGAGCCGGCTGACCCAAAGCTCCCCGCGCTGGCTCTTCTCGGCGGGACCTGCTCCAAATTCTCCCCATCAATCTGAACTGAGAGGATAGTTCCAGGGCGTCAGAGCTCTGGGACTGCAGCCCACAACACACACAGACACACACATACACGCACACACACACACATGTGGACACACACAGAGACTCTGCACCACACACAGGCACACACAGACTCACAACACACACATAGAGACTCACTACACACACACCTACACAGACTCACAACACACACACACAGCCACACAGAGACTCTCAACACACATAGGCACACACAGAGACTCTCAACACACATAGGCACACACAGAGACTCACAACACACAATAAACACACAAAGACTCACAATAGACCCACGAAGACTCACAACACATACCTGGGCACACACAGACACAGCACACACACACACACACACACACACACACAGGGACATTCAAAAAGAGAAGTGTGTGCCCATAGGCTTAATCCCAAGTCTCTCTCCAGGCCTTCCCAGGTTCATAGTGGGGGGCTGCACTCAGCACATGGCCCCTCCAGATTTTGCATATTCCAAACAGCACACCCCTGAGCCCTGATGGTCAAGCTCCCTGATCACGGTTCTGCCCTCCTCTTTTGCCAGCCTCACCTAAGGATGGATGAACACAGAGAGGGTGTGGGGAGGGGAGAAGGAGAGAGACAGTCTCTGTAAACAAGGGAAGAGCTTGGATATGAATTCTTTTATAAATATTTCCTACATCCTTGTGAAGCCCAGGGTTTGTCACAGGACCACTGGGGACAAGAGAGAATTCAAGGGTTCTCAGGTGTCTCCCTCTGGGCAAGGAAGCTGTGAGCAGGCAGGTACAGGCACCCTGACAATGAACGTGGGCCATGCCCGGTGAGTGGAGCTGCTGTATACTGGAGGCCAGGGAAAGGATGGGGATTGTTTGAGGCAGAAGGCCGTCAAGGAGGGCTTAGGTGGAGAAAGTGTCCATTGGGCTGGGTCCTGCAATGTAGGCTGCTGAGAAGGGTGCCTGAACCAGGCCAGCACTGACTCCGCCTGCAGAGCTGGGCCGCGCGCTGTGGGAGCTGCACCTGTCCTGGGGGCTGGACCAGGGGGACAGCTAGAGCAAGGCAGTGGTTCTGCCCAGATATGGGTCTCAGGTCCTGCAAGAGGGAGGCCTTGGGGGAAGGGAATGGCGGCAGTAATGTGAGTGCCCAGTCACACTCCCGTGGCTCTGCTTTAAGACGGGTTTGCGTGACTGGCGCCCACTTAAAGCTCTAATTCCTGTCTACCCCCGCCACACGACAGGTGCACAGGTACCCCCCCCCCACCTTGCACCCGCCATCTCCAGTGGCACATAATATCCAACCTTTGGAAATCAGGGCCAATATTACAATTTTTTTCTAAAACCCTGCAGAATGTGCTTTCATCAAGGCGATCAAAATTCGATTTACATTTATAATCTGAAGCAGTGAACTGAGGCTCCTGCTGTCCCCAGACACGGTGCCGCTGGGCCTCTGTTTAAAGGGCCATAAAACGGAGTTTGGGTGCCTTGGGAGTGCCGGAAGATGACCTAACAGGTGGCCTCTATATTCCAGGAAGATGAGCGATGCCGTAAAAATAAAGCGTTCCAGGCTAGGAAGGCAAACCAGGCAAGACTCCGGTCTTGGGTCCCCGACAGAAGCCGCGGTGCACGCGGCTCCAGCGCCCCCTGGTGGCAGGACGAGGTTGGTCCGGCCCTCGGGAGCCCCGCGGCTGAGCGCCCCTCGGGCAGGTGCCCTCCCTGCGCTTAAATACCTCTAGCGGGGTCTACCCTGGGGCCTTCTCCAGGAAAGAGGGGGAACGATTCCAAATTCTCCCCATCGATGTGAACTGAAAACATGTTTCCAAGGAATTAGAACTCTGACACTGTAGCCCTCAAAACACACACGGACACAGACACACAGGCGTAGGGATGCACGCAGATACATGCGGACACGCACAGAGACACGGGGACACACACACAGACACACACACATACCTACACAGGGATACACACAGAAACACAGACACACACACTAACACACAGACACGCACACAGGGACAAATGAAGACACAGAAACAAAACGCACACACGCACACACACAGACATTCAAAAAGAGAAAAGTGTGTGCCCACAGGCTGAATCCCAAATCGCCACAGCCCACTCCCCACCCCAACCCCCAAGATCTTGCTCTATTCTAGAGTGGGGGAGAAACATTACACTGAGGAGCCCTAATGGCCAAGCTGCCCGATCATGATCTTTCCCTGGTTTAAAACTGAGTCTCCTCCTCTGCCAACCTCAGTTACGGAGGAGGGTGGTCAGTCCTGGGGGGGGGGGGAGTGATGGAACAGCCTGGGCTTCTCCAGCTCTGAGCCAGGGAGGGTGGCTGATGGTTTGCATTCACGTTCTCTGCCTGCCGGGCCCTTACCCAGGTCATGGCAGGAGGTCCCGGGGCAAGTCAATCCCCACATTCCTATCGGGAGGCTGCTGGCCCCCCAAGCTGCCGTGTTTCCTGCTGAAGCCGGTGAGATAGGGGGCTGGTAAGTCCCTTTGCAGGCGAGCGATGACAGCCCACCCTTCAGAGACGGGCGGACCCTGCAGGGAGCTGAGGTGAAGGAAGTTACTAAGTTGCGAGAGGCCAAGGAAGGACAGGATTTAGAAATGATAAAGGAAAACAGACATCCTGACAGCTGCAGGGGAGGAAATTGGTCCCATCTGACAGGAAACCTCAGCCCCCAGGCCTGGATGTGAATCTCTCGCACTTCTGAGCTGTGCGACCTTGGATGTGCCTCTTAACCTCTCTGAGTCTCAGCTTCTTTGTCCACAAAATGAGGATTTTGATAGGGTCTGCCTCCTAATGGTGACCGGATGAGCCAGCTGTGTGTTTACCTGAGGAGAGGGCAGGCTTTCCTTAGCAACATGTGGAACAGATCAGGAGTGGAATCCACAGCCCTTGACAAGGAATGTGGGCCTTTCTTGTCACTTGAATGGGGGGGGGGCAGCGTGGGGGGAGGTAGAACTACGAAATACACAATTCAACTAAATGTATGACCTAAACATTGTAAAAACCCTTTAGCCATGTTTCTTGCTGAAGTTTACACAGCAGGCGGTTGTCCTCAACCCCTCCTTCCTCTCCAGTGTTCCCCCCACAAATGCTTTCCTTTCCACGCATTCTCCATCTTCCTCACACTCATGGTTCTCAGCCTTGGCTGTCCATTCAATGCACCTAAAAAAACTCCTAAAAGGACCAACCCTTGGGTCCCACCTCTGACGGGTGAAATTGGAATTTCTGGAAGCTGGGTCAGGGCATCACTAGTTTTTAGATGCTCCGAGGTGATGTCATATGCCTCCAGGGTTGAAATCATTACTCTAAATATTTTTAAAGTACCCCTTTGAAACATGAGTCCATTTACCACTCTGGCTTCTGCTCATTCTCTTCCACGTATCCAAGACCAGTCATCACAGTGTTGTTTGTATAATGAAGAAGCTGGAAACAATCAGAAATTCCTTTAATAGGAGAGAAGTCAAACAAAATATCGCATGTCCAAGCACTGGAATATCATGCAGCTATGAAAACAAACCAGGCAACGTCCATGGAAGTATTGTACAATGTCTCTGGGGTACATTTGTAAGTGGAAACAGCAAAACATACAACAGAATACAGGGGACATAGTCTGCTAAATTTCACAGAAAAAGGTGAAGGAACATAGAGGTTTAAATTCATTTTTTTGTATATTCATTTTAAAAACTATATAAAAATACATAAGAATTGAAGAATAGTCATTAAATGTGAGGGTGGTCTGGGAGGGTGGAGGACAGGGTGAGAAGGAAGCTTTTCACTGTATGCTATTTTATATTGCCAGTTATTTATTTTTTTTTTATTTCCCAGTGCTTGAATCATGAGAACATGTTATTCAATAATTAACGTAACCCTGCTGACGATGCGCTTAACCATGTGAGCTGCTTTGGCTCCAGGGACATGAGCAGAAGCCACATCTCAACAAGTGTCTTAAAGGCCATTGCCTGATTGGTTCTTTTTTCTTCTACAAGAATGGAAGTCCCAAACTGGGGGAGAGCCGCCCTTCTTCAATCCAGGATCTAGAACCAGCAAGCACAGGGGCCAGGCCAGGCGCCGAACACCGCTGCTGACACGAAGTGTGAGAGAGAAATAGGGGCTGTCAAAAGCCTGTCCGGTTTGGGTGTGTTTGTCCGCCAGCAGAGCTGTCCGGGGCTCGGCCTGTTGAGGCCTCGCACTACGGAGGTGTTGCTGAAGGCCATGTGACCTGAACTGATTCTCCACACGTTCTGAAGATAGAACCCATCGGACTTGACTTTGATGCATGGCAGAATAGGGAGCCTGGTTTTGCTTGGTTGGGGGCATGCTAAGTGTGAGGTGGTCCTTGCGCACCCAAGCAGAGAGTGGAGCCCACGGAAGGGGTCAACTGGAGGTACCCCTTGGGAGCCATGTATTTGAATTTACACCCTCAGCAGACTCAGATAGTACCTCAAGCCATGAGATTACACGAGCTCAACCAGACCGGGGTAGGAAGAGAAGCGTTCTGAAGCTTCGACCTGGGCGCTCTAAAACATGTAAGACAGAGAGGTCTGAGAGGGTCCTGGAGCGAGGGAGGAGCCCTGAGCAGGTGGCTGTATGGGCGGGGCATTCGGGATGTGCATGCGCACAAAGATCAGCTGGAAGAGACAGCGAGGTGGGTGGTGGAAGGGTTCGTCCCTTCATTCTGGCCCTTCACTCTCCAGAAAGCTGACCCTCCCATCACTTATTTCTTCGTCACTCTGCGCTGCTTGGAAGCATCTCGATGGGTTCACTCTTGGTGGGCTAGTTCTCATGCACCCCAAGACTTAAGTCTCTCCCCACAGTGACTGGCAGCCTTTCCCCATCTTGATTCAAACACAGGCTTTATCACTTCCCCTCTTATGACCCTCTTATGAGGGTTCGTCTTGTCCACCCTCAGTTTGATCAGTGTGGCCTAGCCTCACCCCTGCTTCTCCAGGAGGGAGACTGCTTTTTGTCCCTGGAGTTTCCACCTGATTGTGAAAGGCATGAGATTTGCCCAAGACTGCTCCCCCGCTGTGTCAACCTTCCCTGTCTTCAAGGTCATCATTACCTGCCAATGTTCTGGCAAGAGCATCCATCTGCACGTCCTGGTCCAAGGGCTATTCTCTCCACTTGTGTCCAGCACTCCAGGGAGTTGATCAGCCTGTGGACCCTGTGCTGCTCCGGTCTCTCCGCCCACTTCTCCCCTAACCCAGATCCTTCTCCCCCCAAGTCAGAGAAATCCTGCTAAGACACAAGAGTTGCCGCTCGCATGCAGCCCTTCTGCATTTCCATCCATTAACTCCCTCGGAGCTGCTTTCAACCTCACTGAGACCTCAAGTTCCTTGACGCCCCATCACTCTTAGGGTGTCTGGAACACTCTAGAAATATTAGGAAAAGTATGTCTGGTTGTTCTTGCCATTATTGGGTAGGAGAGGAATTCTATATACCCACGTATCTCCTGTTTCCCGGCAAATTGTGGGGGGATGGGAGAGGAGCCAGGAAATGGACGCAGTGGGGGATTGAAGAGAAAAGAGAAGGGACAAGGGGCTATGTTGGGAGGCTAAGAAAGAAGGAACAAAACCGTATGAACTGTGTGATCCAGGGACAAAATTACCAAAGTCACAGAGGTCTTGAGAAAACTACTTATACTCTCTTTAGTGTAAGTCCTTGAGTATACACAGGGATTATGGTGAAAATCACAGCAAAGCTGCTCTTCCCAGCAAAGAGATAGCCAGAGCCATTCCTCAGAGGAGGAGGCACAGAACAGGTCCTACCTGCATAAAGGGCAGACGTTGGCTTTATGCCCGTCCACTCACACTGTCTCCCTCGTACCCCGTGAAGTCAACGGTGTCCATGTGTAAAACACTCACCAAGAGGAGCCAAAGACATCACCGAGCAGGACCAAGGGGCCACATGAGCTCAGCATCATAATGCAAACAGGTGGCACGTTTGCATCTGACCCCATCATGACTTCTATTTCATGTAAGTTGCTACAGGGCTGTTTCTCTATACAAAAAAAAAAAAAAATTTAAAATAAATACATAAATGTATGAATCCATCAAACAAACAAACAATTCTGTTGATTTAGTGCCTGCTACTACTAGAACCACTCATCACCTGGATTTTTGTAGCCTTTCAGGAAGGCAGGCTGGCAGGTGCTCCTTACCTCCCTCACAGAGAACACTTGGGTTTATGTAAACTAATCTTTCTATTTTCTACTAACTGTTATCATAGTCAGTTTCCCATGAGTGAACTATGGGCCCAAACCAACAGATTTCAGGTATTTGTTTCGAGCACTATTTGGTAAAGCGCACTGACTCTTCCTAGGTCTATACTCGGTTTGCTATTAGAAGGTGTGAAACTCATCTTGACGAGTGCCGTGAAATGCAGAATCAGTATATATAAAATGTAGAATCAGTATATCATATGCCTGAAACTCACATAACACTGCATGTTAACTGTCTTTCAGTTCCAAAATTTTTTTTCACCTTCTTTTCTTTTTTTTTTAATTTTTTATTTCTTTTCAGTGTAACAGTATTCATTGTTTTTTCACCATACCCAGTGCTCCATGCGATCTGTGCCCTCCCTAATACCCACCACCTGGTTCCCCCACCCTCCCACCCCCGCCCCTTCGAAACCCTCAGGTTGTTTCTCAGAGTCCATAGTTTCTCATGGTTCACCTCCCCTTCCAATTTCCCTCAACTCCCTTCTCCTCTCCATCTACCCGTGTCCTCCATATTATTTGTTATGCTCCACAAATAAGTGAAACCAAAATTTTTTAAAAATAAATAAATTTTCCATTTGGAATATTCATATCAATAAAGCTATTCAAAAATATATAGGTGATTTCTGTTAATTTTCTCATCTGATTAAACAGGGAAAATTAGAATAAGCACTTTGAGGACTTTGGAAAAAATAATCTTTTTAAAAAGAAAGGCTTGAAACCAGGAGTTCGGTTTCTAGAACAATTGCCTTTAATGTCTCAGAGTGAGGGTATATATTTGGGCATTCGATGGAAGAAAGGGATCATCTCACCAGGAAAAATAAAAGCAAGGGATTTTGCTACGCAATGTGGCAAGTACCCAGCCCCAGCTAAGGATCTGGCCTCTATGGATTGAAGTACTGAAGTCATCTGCACTTTGCTAGAGCCTGATGGCCCCCATCACTGGGCATGAAGCAAACCCAGTGTAGACCACTGCGTGTGTGGGAACAGCGATGTGCACTCTGGAAGAGACTTCCTCCAGACCCCGCAATAACTCTTCCCTGGTGGTTGCGGTTCTCTCACTCCCCTTTGGGTAACATCCCCTCCCTACCCATCAAAGGTTTGAGTGTGACCAAGCTGACCCTAATTCTAGGGCACAGACTCAGACTAGCTGGTCTGTGCATCGCCAGTGTTCAGCTGCGATGACAGGGTCAGGGGTGGCCACGTGACCTAAGTCAGGGAGTGACAGGGTCAGGGGTGGGCATGTGACCAAAGTCAGGGACTGGGCCTCGATTCTGGCTGCTCCTTGTGTAACTATTGGAAAAAAAGAAGTGCCTTTTCTTTTGGAGTGGTTACAAGGTCATGATGTAAGCCAGGGAGTCTCAGCCAGGGGTAGACTCTGTTTCTCGTGGCTCCTTGGGAATATGTCCGGAGACCGTGCTGGCTGTCATGCCAAGGAGGGCGCTACTGGCATCTAGTGGGTAGAGGTCAAGGGTGTTGCTGACCATCCTACAATGCACAGGACAGGCCCCACAACAAAGGATATTTTGGCCCAATACATCAACGGTACTGGAGATGAGGGATCTTCTGGAAGCCTGGAGTTTTGTTTTGGCAACTACCTTGCTCTGACATAAAATGAGCCTGCCCGTGGCAGAGAACGACCACCGTGGAGAGATGGGGCAGGACCAAGTCAGAAAGACCCGAGACACAAAGACCTCGGCGTAGAGTCTCTGCCTGAACCTTTCAAATCTGCATCATCTACAAGTACACACATCCTTAATCAGTCCACCTGCCCAGTGCCAGGACTCTCCTTTGCGGAGGTTGCACAGGGATGATGATGATGATGATGATGGAAAACCAGTGTGTAAGAGACACCACCAGTGATAAGGGCCCAGAGAACCAGCCCTGAGGCTGGGGGCCTGTGCTGGGAGGCCTCCCTGAAAGCAACAGGACAAGGGAGCCTGCTTTGTGAAGACCTGGGAAACAAGTGCCCAGGGGAAGGAGAGGGGCGTGCTGGTGTGGCAGCCTAGTCGTGGAAGAGGCCCTGGGTATGAGGAGGAGGAAGAAGGGCATGGAGGGGCAGGGGAGCCACGAAGCTGGGGCAGGAGATAGGGCGAATCACGTAAGGCCTTGCAGACCCGGTGGGAAGTGTGAGTTCTACTCTTGGCCTGATAAGAAGCTTCCAGGATGAAAAGTCCCATACAGCTCACTTGTGAGAAGGAACTGAAAAGTGAACGTCTTCCATCTATATCCCATACAGCCCATTCCATACAAAAATGTAAAGTACACAGTGCCCTGTATCCGGCTTTCCTTAAAAAGCGTGGTTGCAATCATGCCATCAAATCCTTTGCATATCTTCATGAAGTTCAAGTCCAGAACCCCTCCAGGATTGCCATTCATGCTGCTGGATGGGAGAGAGCATTCCTGGCCTGCAAACGGGCAAGATGCCGGATCTTCATCCGGTGCTCTATCCCTGGGCTGGGGCACAGGACATACACCCACGACAGAGGATTTCCAGCACGTACTCCCATGTCTGTCCCAGTTTCTGAAAGGACCATGGTGTGTTTATGTTCAGCAATTGTCACTTAGGCCGGCAGGGAGGGCAGCTGGCTCTGTGGCGACGGCAGGGTCCCACAGGACTGGGCTGCCTGGGTAGAGCAGAAAGGCACACCCCCACGGGCAAGTGGAACCTCAGAGCCTGTGCTCCCACCTCCCAGCCTTGCACTCTGGCCCAGGGATGTCCTAGGGAGGAGAGCCACGTTATTGTGCATTGTTGGCCCAGGGAGGTTGTCTGCCCCGGGCAAGTGCCTTCTAGTTTGCACAAAGGAGCCCTTTGTGTTGGTAGAGGCTCTGCTGGCAAAAGCCGATCTCTTCTCTTGCTCTTTCTCGGTATTAATAGAGCGACGACTGCATTCCTCAGAGCCCCTGCTGCAAGGTCCATCAGTGGGAAGCAAGCACATTCATCATGTGCTGGGTATCCCTCGTCCTCTTTATCCCTTCATCATTATAGCACTGTCTGGACAGCAGATGCTAGTTAACCGAGGATGAGAGGCCTGATCACACACACTGGGCCTCTTGGAAAGCAAGAATTGGAGAAAATTCACAGAATCAGAAGCAGAAGCAGGTGCATGGGTCACCTGTTGGAACTTGTTCTGTGGCAGGACCTGAAGGACAATCAGGGCCTGGCATCAGGCTGCAGGAGGGGGACCCCGACCCTTGAGGGGTTTTAAACTTGCCTCTCCCAACAAGACTAGGAGCTAGGGTGCAACAGCGGTGAGGGTGGCAGGACTTCATCTCTGGTCCTGTCCCGGCAGCTCAGATTCATGCTTGGGGCGCTCTGGCCCCTCCTCTGGTGAACCAGGGCTCCTGGTGCAGGCCTTGCAGAGGTAGTTTCTGTGATACGGCAGAGGGGACCTGATTTGCCCCCTTGAGCACTCAGCGGTGGCTGTTTGTCATGGAGCTTTGCAGGAGACCAGCTAGTTGGAAATACATCTTAACTAGACTTGAAGCCTGCAACTGTCACTCTTGGCAGCTATGCAAACACCAATCCAAGTGTCACTCTGAAGGTATTTTGTAGGTGTGGTTAGCATCTATAATCAGGTCACTTTAAGGAAAAGAGGATTATCCTTAATATCTGGGTGGGTCTCATCTAATCAATTGAAGGATCTTAGGAGCAAAACTGAAGAAATTCTTCCCAAGAGTTTCCAGCCAGCTGGTCAGCCCAGCAGACCTCGGACCTGCCCAACTGGATTCCACAATTACAGAAACCGATTCCTTGAAATACACACACGCACACACACACACATTTATATGCTATTGGTCTGTTTCTCTGGTAGAACCCTAACCGATATTTAGGCCAAGTTCAACTTTTGTTTTTTCAATGAATATTTTGGAGTCAGCGCATCTGTCCTTGACCAGAATAACTACACCTGGTGGAACAACAGACAAAAATATCCTGGGATCCTGATATCATGGATGTCATACCAGTGCTAAACCACCTACCTCTGGATTTTGACATGGAGAAGACGCAAAATTCTACCTGGAGTAAGCCATTGTTTTTCTTCATTCATAGCCAAACTGAATCCTACGTGACATATATTTACTGAGTGATTATTATTTGACCAACAGATGAGGAAGGAGAACTTCCAAGGGTATAATGCTATACCTAAAGTCAAACAGCCAGCAAAGGGTAGAACTCAGTGCTTGCCTGTGGGTTTTGAAAGCCCACACTATTTCAACTACAATGTGCAAAACCCAGAATTTCAAAGTCCTAGGTTGTTATAGTGTCCCTTTATCATTGGGTCGGAGGGTGAGGGAGAAAATATTTCTTTTACATAATATTATTTAGTCTCAGAACACCTGAGAGCCAACAATACTTTGTCAGTGGAATGAGTTAAGAGTCAGCTAAAGATATTTCAGAAGCAGAGGGATCACCTTGTAGATCTGAGGTCAACCCAGGCTGTAGCACCTAAGCAATTCTTCAAGTCCAAAGCAATATACTACCAGGCTGGGACCAAAGCCATCCTGAGAACAGTTATCTACTGCTGTGTAACGTAGTTCCCCAACACATAGTGGGGTAAGGCAAAGAACATTTATTACCTCACAGCTTCTGTGGGTCAGGAATTCAGAAGCAGCTTAGTGGGTGGTTCTGGTTCATGTTTACTTGAGAGATTTCAGGCAAAGTGTTGGCCAAGAACAAGCTCATCTAAAGACTTTGTTGGGACTGGAGGATTAGCAATTGGCAGGAACTCCTCACCCCTGGGACCTCTTCATAGTGGTGCTTGGGTGTCCCCATGGCATGGCAGCCAGCTTTTCCCCAGAATGAGTTATCTAAGAGACAAGGCAAGGAGAAGGTCACAATGCCTTTTATCACCTCATTTCAGAAGTCACACCCTGGCACCTCTGCCACACTCTGTTTAGTAGGAGCAGGCTAGTGAGTCCGTCCTACACTCAAAGGGTGGGGGATTAAGTAAGCTCTGTCTCTTGAAGGGAGGACAATCATAGGGGACTTATAGTAGGGACAGACAGAATGCCGCACAGACATTCAACAGTAACTAACCAACAGACAGCATTTGGCAGAGGAAATAAGCCTTCCGGGGAATACCAAAACCCATTGTGCAAAAGCAAACTCTGAGCCACTGCGCAGAGGAAATGCAGCATCCTCTGGGAGAACAATCAGAATGCGGCATGTTCCCCAAGGCTGCTAAACGTTGCTCTGACAGGAGCCAGCTCTTAATGGGTGTGAAATTGAACTGAGTCTGTGTTTATCCTCTTTTTGCCATAGCATTTGAACGACATTTATACTGGAAGATAATCATAGGTACAGATGAATGGATTTTTTTTTTCAGATAAGTGTTTAAAATAACTACACATAGCAAATAAAGAAAACATCACCACAATGGGAAATGAAACACTGTCAGGTCTTTAAAAAACCCCATCTCCTTTCTTCCTGCTCACAGGTAATCACTGTCTTGACTTTGAAATGTTCAGTCTCTTGCTTTTATTCATATGTTTAAAATGCCATTACATGATCTCTTAATAATATGTTGTTTGTCTTTGCTTGCTTTTGAACTCTAAATAAATGGAACCATATTGTGTAGGTTTTCCTGTTATTTGCTTCTTTGGCTCAATATTAAGTTTGTGAGTTTTTGTCATTATGTGTATTCCCATTATATAAATATACCACAATAGTCTTATCTAATCTAATGTGGATGGACTCTTGGGTTGTAACCAGTTTTGATTATTACAAGCCTGCTTATAATTGACATTGTGGTTCATGTATCTTAGTGGGCTTGTGGGAGATTCCTGGTTTTCTATGGAATTTCTCTAGCAGAATTTTGGGTATACACTTCATCTGTTCTATATTGAATGCCAAAAAATGCCAAGTGTTTTCCAAGGACATTGTATCAGTCTCCACTCCTACTAGCAGTGCATGAGCACTCCCTTTGTTTTCCATCAACACCGTTATTGCTTTTGATTGGACTTTTTAATGTTTGCCAATATGGTGGGTGTAAAGGGACACCATTTTGGTTTTAATTTACATATCCCGGATTACCATGAGCTTGAACACCATCCATACATTTATTGTCCATAATGTTTCGACTCTTGAAAAGTAAGCTTTTCAATTCTTTTACATATCTACTTTTTTTTTTTTCTTATTGATTTATAATGGCTGTACATTCTGGATACTAGTACTTCACAGGTTATATGGGTCACAAATATCTTCTCCCAGTGTGTAGTTTGTCTTCACTGCCACCAATAGAATAGATGAAAAATCCATAAAAAATTCAACATGCATGAATACCTGATATAATCAGAAATGCTAGTGAAGATCAGTGCACAAAGAACGAGCTTTTAAATAAATGGGGCTAGAACAATTGGAAACCATATATCAGGGGAAAAATAGATTGAAGCACCATGTAATACCACACATAAAGATCAATAACATGTGGTTAAGAACTAAAATTTAAAATGCAAAATATAAAGGTTTTCAAAGAAATTATAGGAAAACATGCTCATGACCTTGAGGTGCAAAATAATTTCATGACAAAAACTACAAAGTATAAAAGAAATATATTAAAAGTATGAAAGAAATATAATATTGAAAATAAAATTCTCTATATTAAAATTATGAACTTTTTTTCATTCAAAGATATCATTAAAGACAGTGAACTTTGGGGAGTTTTTGACAGGAATTGCAGTGAATTTCTAGGTGATTTTGCAAATAGACATCTTTGTAACACTGAATCATCAAATCTATGAACATGATCCTTCCCTTTTTTTTCTTTAAATCTTCTTTGACGTCTCTCAAAGAAGTTTTATTATTTTTTCATAAAGATCTTGCATACCTTTATTTATTCTTAGACATTACATACTTTATGCTATTTTAAATAATACATTTTAAGCTTAATTTTCTAGTGTATGTGTTAGCATGTAGAAACTCAATTGAATTTTTATTCCAACAGCTTTTCTAAAACTCTTATAAATTCAAAAAAATTAACCTAAGGATTAATTTGGATTTTCTATATGCACAGCCATATTTTCTGTGAATAATGAAATAGTCATCACTTTCTTTCTAATACTTAAATTTTTCCTCTTCTTGCCTTAGTATTCCAGTGAGAAGCACTGAAACTATTTTGAATAGAAATGGTAATAGTAGGCATCTTTGGCTTGTTCTTGAAATCAAAGAAAATGTTTTCAATTTCAAACCTTTAAGTTTTACATCTGTTGGATGTTTTCTATAGATACCCTTTATCAGGTTAAAGAAGTCACATTGTATTCTCAGTTTGTTAATAGTTAATAATTTATGGAAGTTTTATTATATATTTTTTTAATTAATTTATTTATTTGAAAGACAGAGATCACAAGTAGGCAGAGAGGCAGGCGGTGGGTGGGGGGCGGCGGGAAGCAGGTTCCCTCCTGAGCAGAGAGCCCGATGCAGGGCTCGATCCCAGGACCCTGGGATCATGACCTGAGCCAAAGGTAGAGGCTTTAACCCACTAAGCCACCCAGGTGCCCCAGCACTTTTATTATATTTTTTTATAAGTTTTATTATATGAAATAATTTTCTGTATCCATCAGATGATAATATTTTGCCCCTATGGTGTGCTCATGTGGGGATTACACTAATTGATTTTTCCAATGATCACTTGACTTTGCATTACTTGGTAAGCCCAACTTGGTTATAATGTATTGATTTGTTATATGTGGCTGAATTCTGTTGCTAATATTTTGTTCAATATTTTTGCACCTTACATTCAAAAGCGTGATTGGCTTTTTCGTGCTGTCTGTTGATTTTGGTACCAAGGTTGTGCATCAAAAATTATATTGAGGATTGTTTCTTCTTTTTTTATTCCTTATAATTTGGGGAGTGATTTTTGAACTGTTTGCACCTTGAATATGTGGTTGATCTCACTGATGAAGCCATTGGCTTGTAGGTTCTTTTGTGGGAAGAATTTGACTACTAATTAGATTTTTTTAATGGCTGTTAGACTATTCAGGCTTTCTATTTCTTCTTGTGCCATGTGTGGTCTATTTTATTGTTTATTAGAATTTGTCAACTCCATCTAATTTTCCAATAAAAAGGCATAAATTGGTTTGCAATACCCTCTCATATTTTAAAAGTCCATAACAACCTTAGTTTTATTCCCTTAGTCATTTTTTAAAAAGATTTTATTTATTTATTTGAGAGAGAGCAAGAGCACAAGGGAGCAGGAGAGAGCAGGAGAGAACAGGAGCTGAGAGGAGGAGCAGAGGAAGAGGGAGAAGCAGACTCCCCGCCAGAGCAGGGAACCCAGTGTGAGGCTGTATCCCAGAACCCTAGCATCATGATCTGAGCTGAAGGCAGACGCTTAACCCACTGAACCACCCAGGCACCCCTCCCTTAGTCATTTTAAATTATTACTAAATTTGCATTTTCTCTCTTCCTTAAGCAATTTTACCACACACTTTTCAATTTTATTAATCCTCTCCAAAAACAACTTTTGTTGTTAATTCTCTATATTTTAACTCTGATCTTCACTCTATGCCCTCATGTTTATAATATCCCACTTTCTACTTTTTTTTGGTTTTGTTTTTTTGTATTGCTGTTCTTGTACTAACTTTGATTTATTTTTTTAAATATTTTATTTATTTATTTAACAGAGATCACAAGTAGGCAGAGAGGCAGGCAGAGAGAGAGGAAGGGAAGCAGGCTTTCTGCTGAGCAGAGAGCCTGATGTGGTACTCGATCCCAGGACCCTGGGATCATGACCTGAGCCAAAGGCAGAGGCTTTAACCCACTGAGTCACCCAGGAGCCCCTGTTCTTGTACTAACTTTTAAAAATGGATATCTGGTTGACATTTTTATCCATTTTTCTATTTCAAGGTAAATATTAAAGACTATAAACTTCTATATGCTGCTTTAACTACATTCCACAAATTTTTGGTATATATTTTCATTTTATTATGTCATAAATATTTTCCAGCTTCCATTTTATCTTTTTTGAAAATACTACTATATTTCTTGAGTATAATTTCTCTACTTAAATGTTTTAATGACTCATTTTTTAAAAATATTTGAGTCAGAGAAGGTACTTTATGATTTTAATCCTTTATATGTGCTGAGATTTGCTTAATAAGCCTACAAATGGTGATTTTTATAAATGATCCACATGTGTTTGAAAACAAATTCTATTCTTCAGTTGTTGGGAACAATTCCTTTACTTAATTAGAGCAAGTATGTTGATCTTAAATCTTCTTGCTTTTTCCACATGTGTTATCAATAACTGAAATAAGTATATTGATATATTGATATATACTTATATATATTCTTTTAAAATCAAAACAAAATTGACTCCACCAAGAGTTGGTGAGAACTCTGAATCCTTGAGTGTCATCATCACCATGGGCACCTCCATTTCTAGGTCCTGGAATTGAAAGTTTTCTTGTGTTCAGTGCACACTCATTGCCCTAAACTGTAGAGAGTCTTGTTCAGTGGCAAGCAAGGTCCATGATGGAGCTGGAATCCCCAGGCCTGGGCTCCAGCTAGCTCTCTAGGGGCTCCATTCAGCCACATCTCTGAATTCCTATCACTTTCCAGGGCCTAAACATTCATGATGGTGCAGGTCCCCATTGTTTGTGAATCCCACAGAGCATAATCTCCCATTTTTGGGTAACTCCTCCCAACCTCCCTCCCATCTTAGCACTCCTATCTCTTACATGTTGTTCTCAGTAGTTCTTCCCTCAAGAATCTTCGTAAATTCAACTCCAGCGACTCCATCCTGGACCTAGTGTTGGAAGCACGAGGTGCTGAGAGTTAAGATCAGGTACTTGTACTAAGCAAATAATAATAATAGGTATGCATCATTCCACCAAAGGTCAGCACCTGTGTAAATATACTAACAAACAGCTACCCGGCTTCATAATGTTTCTGAGTTGAGTTCTTGCAGCAGTGAGTGGTTGAAAGTGCACCTGGCAAGCATCACAATGCTGAGCTCAGTCAGGCTCTACTTGTTTCTTGCCCCATGTTTTTTTGTTTTTGTTTTTTGTTTTTAAGATTTTTTTTTAAAAATTTATTCGACAGAGAGAGCAAACATGAGCTCGGGGCAAGGGGCACAGGGAAAGAGAAGCATACTCCCTGATGAGGGGGGAGCCCCGTGGAGCTCGATTTGGGAACCTGAGATCATGAACCTGAGATCAAGACCTCAGCTGAAATCAGATGCCTAACCAATGGAGCCACCCAGGCACCCTACCCCTTCCATTAAGAAGTGTATTAGTTTCTTAGAGTCTCTTTCATCTTCAAATGAGGACATGAATTCCATAAGACTCTGAAGTCTATGAACACAAGTCTAGGGCTTGTGTTCCACTTACTTTTGAGTCTGCTGGAAGTAAGTTCATATCTGCTCTTGTAGGTCAGACCTTTGTTTTAAATGAATGAGTTAATGAATTTCTATCTCCAAGGTAGAGAGGGTCCTTCCAGGAAACTGCATTGCTATTATCACATTTCTTTCATATCTCACAACAATTTGAGATATCTTCAAATATCTTTTCACTTATTCCAACCTCAAGTCTTAAGATAAGCTCTCAATATTTGTGTATTTTTCAGAAATTGTTAATATAAACTCAGCCCAAGGAAAAGATAGAGGTCTCTTGAAAAAAAAAAAAAAAGTCCTAGAAATGTTTTCCCAAACTGCCTTTCATTTGAATACTTATATTTTAAGATGTGTGCAGAGTCCATTTTTTATTCTCTAGTGCCTCAACCCTCCTTCATACAATAGACCATAGTAGGCCAGACCCATAAGCATCACGTCTCTTCAGATGTGGTCCTCACAGATTCAAGAGATGTCCCATCTCACACCTCAGATGTCATCATTATGCACAAGAATGAACATCCTATTTGACATCTCATTATTTTATAAATCAAAATGTCCTTGATTTCTCTGTTTCATTTTCTCTATGGCTGGCATGTTTCTTTCACGGAGGTTAATTTTCTTTTAATCCTGCTCTTTGCTCAAGAAAAGAAAATCTCCTTGCCTAGAACACAGCATATCCATGAAAAACCTCCCCCTCCTGAAATACCACCTCCTTTAAGAAGCCTTCCCTGATCAGCCCACTTAACACGACCTCTCCCTCTTTGAAATGTTCATGTGCAGTCATATACTGCCTAGTTTCATACTAGAGGCTTACATGTACCTTTTCCTTTCCTTCTAGATTATAATCTCTCCAGGGCCAAGAACTCTAATACCTTTCTGTATCTTTCACAGTGCTGTGCCACCAAAGACACCGTTACATGCTTGTTGAGTAAATGAAAGCAGACATTCTTGCTCTTTATTGGTTTATGTTGAACTCTAATAATCATGGTAACGTTCTTTCCACACACCACTCCTAAAAAGTCTGGTCCACTGTTGGAAGCAACTGGGTTGAAGAACTAGACAAAGAAAAGGCAAAATTCTGGTGGGCTCCCAAGTTGTAAACAGATAGAGCACCCTGAGAGGGACTTCTCAAGGCAATTAACAGAAGACGTAGTTTCCAAGAATCCTTGGAAAGATATTCAGTCTACTGAAGCTGAATATTCTGTTGCTTGGACTCATTTGGCTTGATTTTGCATCACCTACTGATGTGATTTGTGTGACATTCCGTAGGAAGAACAGGGTCCTTTCATGCGGGTTTGTCATGAAGCCTCCATTGATAATCCCAGGTCAGTCTCTTGCTGGCTAGAGTCATCCCGGACAACACACACACATCTGAAGGTCACACATTCACAGCTCAGCCTCCTTCCACCTGTCTTCCTCTCCTAATAGCTTTTCCCTCCTTCACCTGCCTTCCTACCATCCTGTGAACCAACATTTGTATGCCTGTCCATCCTATGAGGTTTCCCCTTCATTCCGCTTTCTCTGAGAGGTAGAACACTGCAGCACCTATGCTCTGGAGTCAGAGATTCTCATTCAAGTCCCCTTTCTCCTGCTTTACAGCTATTTGAAATTGAATAAAATATCTTAAGGGCTCAGCTTTAATTGAGTGAATGCTATAGAACGCATCGGTGTTTTCTACTTAATTGGAATAAAGCAATTAGCTGTAATTATGGACCAGAGAGCGTTGGTTTAAAACCCAGTGACTGGGGTGCCTGGGTGGCTCAGTGGGTTAAAGCCTCTGCCTTCGGCTCAGGTCGTGCTCTCGGGGTCCTGGGGTCGAGCCCCAGATCGGCCTCTCAGCTCAGCGGGGAGCCGACCTCCCCTGTTTCTCTGCCTGCCTCTCTGTCTGCTTGTGGTCTCTCTCTCCTCGTCAAATAAATAAATAAAATCTTAAAATAAAACAAAACAAAACAAACAAACAAAAAAACCAGTGACTGCTGCATAATCCCACTTCCAGATGCGCATGGCCAGAGGAGCACAAAGGATTAGCAGACACGCACCCAATGTCGTGTCACGAAATAGAAGGAGGGGCGCCTGGTGGGGGGCGGGGGCGACTCAGTGGGTTAAGCTTCCCAAGTCTTAATTTCACCTCAGATCCTGATCTCAGGGTTCTGAGTTCAAACCCCTTGTTGGGGGCCTGGCGTCTCCTTAAAAAAAAAAAGAAAAAGGAGAGCAGGGATTTCTTCTAAGGAAAACCGTCCTACTGACCAAGCTGAGACTGGTTCCACTGTTAACGGGGAACAATTACTCTCCACCAAACGTGAGTCTGGTGGTGGAGCAAGGGAGTGGAGACCCTCGGTACTCTTGCTCTGCCCCGCCTCTTCCGCTGGCTCCCACAGGAAGAGGCGGGACCTGCCCTGACCGGAAGTGGGTGTTTCTTGCTTGGCCTGTCTTCTCTAAAGAAAGCCGTTCATTTCCTCCCATCGCTACTTTCCACCAACTTATTGGAAGATCCTTACCTTCTAGTCGGGAGACTTTATAGCTTCATAGCTTCTACCCCGAATTCTTTCTTACAGTCTAACTTCTGCCCCTACCCCTCCTTAGGCTCTTAAGAGGCAACCAGCCGTGGCTGCCGGCCTCCAGTGCCTGCTGAGAGGCGAAAGCGTTCGTCCGCGGCTGGGCTGAGGCTCCGGGGACAGCCTGACGTGCTTATAGCTGTGCCATGTCTAATGCTGAGCAGGCTGTGACCAACACACCCCACCACGGTGCGTGACTTCATGAAAAAGTGCTGCGGGAGGCTGGTCTTCTTTCCCGGCGAGGACACGGGGAGGGGGGAGCTCAGCGGGGCCGCCAGCGGGCCGCCTCCGCCCCTGCACCCAGCCCTGCGTCCCCGACGGAGAGGACGCGTGTTCACCTCCGAGCAGGGTGGTCTCCAGTCGACCCGAAGACACAGAGCCACGTCGCGAGGGGATGGGGGGATTCTAGCTCCTACAGGACATCTAACTCCCAAACGTACTCGTCCCTTAGAAGGGAGGATGTGCAAGAGGGAGGCTGCCGAGCTGTCTGTCCTGCATCTCTGTACATGCATATATGACATTTAATCATTTGGCAGAACCCGAATTGCATAGGAGTGAAAAGGTCCTAAACAGCTAAGTGGTCCACTTACCCAGTGTTGCTAAACATCCGGTAAATAGTCACGTGGCCCCTAGCGAGCACACCCGCATCCAGGAACTCCCGGGCCAGGGTTGGCCATTCCAGATGCAGCTTCTCGGTTAAAGACTTCTTCCTTGAGTCTGGCCAGTGGGCACCCCACTGAGTCCACTTTTGGTCCACACATTACCTTTCTGGATGTTCACTCAGGCGCACAGCTGAAGACATTTACTGACAGCCTAATGTTGCCATGCACCATGCTGGGTCCTGGATTGATGGACCGTAAATACAGCCCCGCTCCCATGAGAGCCACCGAACCGTGCCTCCGTCATTCCTCCATGGCATGGTCGTGCATTCCTTCATTCCCCTCGTCTCTCTCCACTGGACTTGCTCTAACTGGCCTGTGTCCCTTGGCAAGTGTTATGTCCAGAAATGATATTGGAATCAGTTCAAAAATGGAATAAATAACTCCTCTTTTACATTCCATTTTAGAAAAATGCAACCTAGGTTTAGGCAGTCATGAGGAAAAACAGATTAAGGGTAGAGGTTTAGGAGTCAGATAGTACAGGAACAAGTATCAGTTCATCCACTTATCTTGGGTAAACAAAGCAAATTGTCAAATCTGGATGTCAGCAGCTTTACTTTTAATTCGTATCACCAGGGCAATTAGAAGGAGTCAGGAAATAATGCATTTGAAGTGCTTTGTATGGTGTCCAGCCCTTAGCTCATTAAATGCTGGTTATTCTACATACCCACAAAACCATGCATTTCTTTTCACTTGTGCTTCTGATCCCAGGTATTTTTGACATAGTGCAGGTCCTAACATCGTTGAGTTCTACCAAGTTTGTTAAATTTGCCCTGTTCCTTCAGCCTGCTATTTGGAATCCTGCATTCGTCATATAACCTAATGTCCTCGTGTAACCGATTCATCAAATAACCCATCAGGCTTGTCTTCAGTGTACCTTCGAAGTCCTCATCCTGGGAAGGTGTGGATAACTAAGGTCAAGGGCAGAGACCTGGAGTCTGTCTGTGGAAACTTCCTTCCAGGTGAGTGTTACCTTTTAGTGAGTATTCTTTGGCCATGCTTATTCAGCCAGTCATGACCTTGTAAAATCTCAAAATCATTTTATGAAGTCCTCCCAGGTTGAAATTTGACTACCATTTTGAAAAAAATGTTGTGTGTCTATGGAACATGAAAAACTCCTCTATTTCTTTTTTTCATAAACTTCTTTCATTTAACTTGCTTCCTACGTAAGTCTGTAATTCAGCATGTCCTGGCACAAATCAGAATCAAATAGTATTATGGCTTGCCTCAACAGAATAATATTTTGTGAAAAACTTTTATGAGAAAATGAATGAAGCTGTTCTGCTTTCTAAAATTAGTTTAAAATAAAAAGGATAAGTTAGGAAAATATGCATGTTTCCTTCTATACAGAAATAAGTTGGGTTGCTTTTTAGATAGAATTAAAAAAGTATGTAAATATTGCTGAGCAATTAGCATTAGCCCTTACGGTTTCAACATAAAGTTTTTCAGATTGGTCAGAATAAGACCATCAGACAAGCTGAAGGAGGCCCACGTTACCAGTGAGAGAGGGAGCCACGGAGCACATGGTCTCAGAGATACAAGGCTACTGAGGTGTGGCTGGTCTACTGGGCAATTTTAAGGAGTTTTGATTGACCAGAGGTACTTAAAACAAGTTAGAAGACAGGCCATATATCCATGGTGTGTAAGCAGAATTCTAATTTGGTCCCCAAGATTCCCATCCCCCGGTGTACATGCCCTTTCCAAACCTCTCTACTGAAGTGTGAGCAGGACCTGTGAATATGATGGATAATTTTGTGTTAATTTTGAGAAAGAGGTTATTCTGGGTGGGCCTGGTCTAATCGGGGGAGCTTTTTAAAAAACGTCCAAGAGATTCAAGATGAAAGAGAGTCTCCTGCTGGCCTTGAAGAAGCAACTGCCTTGCTGTGGAAAGGGTCATGCAGCGAGGACTTTAAGTGGCCTCGAAGAGTTGAGAGTGACAGCCAGTAAGGAAATGAGACCTCAGTCCTATAAGTGCAAGACCTGAGATCTGCCACATCCAGTGAGCTGGGAAAAGGACCCCAGCCTCAGATGAGATCACTGTCCTGTCTGACTCCTTGATTTCAGCCTGGTGAGACCCTGAGCAAAGGACCCAGTTACCTTGTGTCTGGACCCTTGACCCACAGAAAGTGTGAGATGATAGATGTGCATTGCTTCCAACTGCTGAATTCATGGTCATGTGTTCCTGGGTGGTAGATAATTAATACACATGGGGACGAATTAACAGTAGGGAGGAGAGCTGTTCAGAGGACCTATAACTCAGGAGGACACGTCCAGAGTCAACTGGCTTCCCTGATGGTGGGTTTTCATGTGGCCACAAGAAAACCTGTACAGGACTGATATTTCCCACTGAACATTGCACATGGAGACATAGATTCTCTTTCCCTCTGCTGCAATGGTTTTCTGACCTCGGCATGCATCAGAATCACCCAAAGGGCTTGTCAGAATGCGTGGCAGGTCTCTACCCACAGAGTTTCTGGTTCAGGAGGTCTGAGCTGGGGCCTGGGAATCTGCATGTCTATTACATTCCCAAGTGAAGTTGATGCTACTGGCCCTGGGACCCCACTTTGAGAACCACAGCTCTCTGATAAAGAAAGAGGTCCTACTTCCCTTTAATATTTGACTTCTATATCCAACTTTTTCCTCATTGGATATAAAAACATTTTAACACATTCTTAAAACCAAGGTTAAGATAAAGAGAAGGAACAGAAATCGCTGTAACTTTGAGTCGTCCGAAGTGTTTTTTCTTCTCGGAGTAGCCATCCCAGAACTCGTAATCAGGTGTAGTGATGAGAGACCAATAAAACAAGGCTTTTTAAAATGCCGTGTTGTGTCCACAGTTAAAGGCCCATTCGGGGGCCTACGGGACATCGGTGTTTTCCCTCTTTGCCATTGCCTCCCAGCTCCAGAGCATCAGGGGTCTCTGCCACGCCCCCATCCAAGGCAAGGCCCCTCTGGGCCCTTGTTCCCAGGGGACAGGTGCTGCAGTGACACAGACAGGTGCTTGGGATGGGCAATGACTCCTCTGAATGCATTAGTCCTGACGGGCTTCTTCACCATCAACCTCGTGAGACTTGGCAAAGGCATTCGAGTGGGAGCAAAACTGAAGTCTTGCCTGAGATATGGGAAGAGCAGAGAGGCCTCCAGGTGCCCAAAAGGCTATTGCAGGGATCCCACCAATGACAAAGCCCCAGAGACCACAGAAGACAAGAGTGGACAAATCTCTCGCCAGGAGCCAGGAGAAGTGATACTGCACAGGGACAGGGACCGTCCATGAAGGCAAACCCAGAGACGGGAGAAGCAGAGGGAGAAAAGTTTCATATTCACTTACAAATATGAACTAAAGAGTGCTCTGGAGTCGGACTAAGACAGGAGCAGAGCTAGTGTTATTTTGAGATGTAGTGTAAGTATTATTTATTTGGGGGAACACAGCATTATCATGTTATCCAAAATTATCCCTGTGGCTTACACTTGCCATAAAGCTTGCTAATAATCTGGGTTGGGGAGGGGTGTGTTGGAGAACCTAACTGAAAACATCTGCTAAGATTGAATATGATAATCAGGTCTTCTTTTTATTATTTTGCTCATGATATAATCTTGGAGGAGTGGAATTGAGTGATTATCCCTGTAAACTGGTATTTATATGCAGACTGTAGGTGTCCTTGACTTTGCATTCCAAAATAAAGATGACTGATCTTTTCCATTAGAAAGGTTTGGGTCACCCCAGCTGCCAGCTTTTATGCTTTTTTTTTTTCTCTCCCTAAGGAGATACAGGCACTTTATGGACCCTTCCCAGCTGCTGCAAAGTGATTGATGGTTGGCCTTCTTTTAATCCAAGTAATGCGGAGTGTCTGAAACTTTGGTAATCGGATCCTACTGACTTGAAGGACCACTGCCAAAATATCCATAGCACAGAGGTTTGGCAACTCGATTTAATCATAGCAAAAGGATTACAAAGTGCAAAACAAGCCCCAAAACAGCTATGAAATGGGCCAATTCAGAAACTGACTCAGGCTAAGAAGTTGTTCAGTGTTGCTGTCTCTCACTTGCTTCGTATCCTCTGCTCAAACTGCCTTCACCTTGGCCAAGGTTGGAGGCATCTGTGACACACAGAAGAGAAAAGATGTCAAGGGAAATCGACACGAGATCATAGACACCGTGTCTGGTGACATGTCAGGCTCAGGGCCCGTGAATTCCCAGCGGCGACTCTCAGGTCCTCCCGGTGCGGGAACACCTGGCAAGGTCCTCTGCAAGGGAGACCACATGGCAAATTTAGATGCTATCCCTCCTTTCTTTAGAGCAAGAAATTGTGGCTCTCTGTGACTCTTTATTTACCAACAAGAATACAGTTTGTACTGAGAGCCGTGGCTTGTTTGCCTTTCAACAAATGTATTAGGATCACAGAACGAATTAAGGGAGATTTTCTGACCAGACATTTATATGGAATTTGTCAGAGCCCCGGCTTCAGAGGCCTCTTTCCGTTCTGGGCACAAATACGGAGGTTCCAATGTGAAACCTTCGGTCCTTCTGATCCAGGAGAGGCTGGGATAAGAGAAGGTCGGCACGAAGAGCCTGGAGAGGCCGGCTCCATCTGGGCGCCTAACGCCCTGTTTGCGTGGCTCTCACTTGCATGAGTTCCTGGACAAAACAAAATTCTAACGCAAAACCCAAAAGTTCAGCACACGTCTCTATTAGGCAACTTTAGTCACTTAAAAAAAAAAAAAAAGTGCAAATGCAGACTCCTGTGTAAATCTGATTTGCCATGCTAGGCCAAGCTTGTTTTATTACATACATTCTGCATCCTAAGAACTAATAACTTCATATTGTAAACATTAAGCATACAGAGTTAAAAGTCAAGGCCACATTCTATCGTTGATTGTCTCTTTTGTCGTGTATCTTTGGCTGGCCGAGATCAACTCGTAGTGTATAAATGCATAAGTTATATAATTATTATATAAAAAGGAAAAAAAAAAAACATTGACTTGTATACTTCATTCTGACAAACGCACAGCGTTCGCGACTCGACAGGGAAACCGGAGCCTCTGCTTAACCCAAATGCCTCGGTGGTTTCGGATGGCAACATCCAAGGAGGCCACCTCTTACCTGACCCTGTGGGGACAGGAAACCCCACCTTGCGATGAGGTCCCGAATGTTTCTTTTAAATATCAGACAATTCCAGTTAAAATTTTCTTTTGACAAACAAACAAACAAACAAAAAAGAGAGAGAGAGATGCATATTTTTGTTTCGGGAATCCTACGGCTCCCCCTTCCTCCGCTGTGCGGGACTCTTAACACTGCGTTTGGTAGAACACTGACCGATTAACCCACAAGTCTCCTCCACTCGCTTCTCCAAGTCTCTGTACTGTCCTAAGTCCAGTCTCTACTGCCCGACAAGTGTCTCTCCCAGCCCCGTGGCCTCCTCCTCCTCCGCTCCCTCCTCTTCCACCTCCTCCAGCCCTCCATCTACACCCGCACGCTCACTGTCCGCACACACGTTCTCAGCCCCGCTGCCCCGCCGGGCTCACAGTCCCCACAATACTGTCCGGGATAAAGCTGGCAGCCTTGGGTCGTCTTCAGGGGTTGGCGAGAGCTGGTGGCTCTCTACCCAATGGAAAGAATCCGATTTCCCACCAAAACAGCACGTGTTGCTGAGTTCCATGTGGTCGTTGGTCCATGGACCACAGTCTCTTTTCTTTCTCTTTTTTATTTTTGATATGTTTCTATTTTTAAATACAGGTAGTTTTCCTTACAATGACATTCCATTGGTGTGTTAGGTCAAGGCTGCGTTACCTCTATCCTTTTACTCTCATCCCCCCTTGGCACCAGCAAGACCCCAAACTCTCCTCAGAAGTTTGTACACTTCTCAAGAACACTTTCTTTGGCACTTTGTCCTTGTGACGTCATACTTCTACTTACAATGTCTTTTACAGGTTTGGTCCACACATGATATGTCTGTATACATTACATTTGTAGCATCCTCTTTCTTCCTGTAGAAATACTTTAGTAATTCCCTCCCACCAAGAGTCTTTGGATCTCTTCCCTGGCTTCCTTCCCCAGCGCCACTCAAGCTACTTCACTCCTCTTGAGGCACTTTTGATTCACGTTCTCCAATAGAGTTTGTGGCAGTTTCTTGGTGATCGTATGCTGTTGGGAAAGGCCTCCCTCCCGGCTCTAGTAGTAAGTGCCCAGATGTGAGGGCATATGGCCGGCCGGAAGCCTCGTGTTGGGGTATATACCTCCAGTTGGCGAATTCCAGTAAGGGTTTGGGGTGGCGAAGAAACTGGACGACGTCACAGGGAGGGCCGGAGGGTGGGGGGCCACAAAGTTCATCTTCTGAGGGTGGGCGTGATAGGAGCCCATGTAAGGGAGGTCCGAGGGGTACTTGTACAGAGATGATTCTGGAGGGTGGGGCTGTAGGGCCTGGGCGATCCCGTGGAAGTCAAACTTGTAGGCATAGCGCTTCCCGTGGACTTTGGTCATGATATTTTTGTCATAGTAGTAGCGGAGGGCACGGCTGAGTTTATCGTAGTTCATATTGGGTTTGCTTTTCCGTTCTCCCCAGCGCCGGGCAACCTCATCAGGATCGGTCATCTTGAATTCCCCATTGGTGCCTTCCCAGGTGATGCAGTTGGAGTTTGAGCTGTCTGACAGGAGCTCCAGGAGAAACTGCCAGAGCTGGATCTGCCCGCTCCCTAGCGAGGTGGGAAAAGGAAACGGGACACCCGTGAGGACAGGCTCTGAGCAGAAGGCATTGTTTCTTCAGTGACAGAAGTGGGTGCTAGTGGTGTTCCGCGCAAATCCCTTAACCCGCCCAGGCACCCGTCCCTCCATTGCTGGCGGTGGCCCCAGCTCTCATCCCACAGCCTTCCTCTCTCTTCTCCAGAAAACGACCCTTGGCTGAACAGGAGTTGTTTCACCCACTCCAGGGAGCCCATGGACGGAGGGGCTGACACCATGGACGAGAGGCTTATCTCCTTGCCCCAGGGAGAGGCCAACTGTGTGAGCTGCTCATATTCCAGATCTCCCCATGGGATCAGACCATGGCAAGGTTCTGGGTAAGGCCATTAGCCCCCACAGCCTGACCCCTGCCCTCTCCACTTCATCATCACTTCTCTCCCAGAAACACACACTTTACTGATCACTTCCATAAGTATATCCTTATCCCAAGCCCTGCGTCTAGGGAACCCGACCCAAGGCCAGGATCCTTGGTGACTATCAGGCGGATCCGCAGATCCAAGTCCTTTCTGGAATGCAAAGAATTCCTATGGGGCCAAGTTTAGGTTGGTCCCATCCATTTCTGACTTCCTTAGAAGACCAGCCAAGTCCACTTTGCATTTCAGGGGTGAAAGGGTTTATTTTTCCTATTTTGTGAAGCAGAAAGTGCCATTATGTCGATGGCAATAATGACTTAATACCATTTATATTGGCAAGGTCAAGCGAAATAATAAAAGTCAGATTTAGGAAATGAACTTCTAAAAGTTTATGGAAAAACCTAGAGAATGGAAGTAAACACCGTTATTTCTAACATAACATTTTGCTGGCACCCAGAAAGCAATTCTGTCAAAACTTTTCCTAGAACAGAATTAACCCACTCAGAATGAGGAAGTTTAGAAAAAGGTTGGCTCTTTTTCAAACCAGATCACCTATTTCCAGTACTTGGGCAACTGCATCGTAATGGAAATCCACGGGTTGCCCCCGCTCTGCGATACCAGTTGTGTTCAGGAGAGTTTCCCGAAGAAGAAGGGTGCGTGGCTGCGAGCCTTTTAGGGGCCAAATGAGACTCCAGCTTTACCTGAGATCTCATGTAGTTTGGGGGCATGGCCAGAATTTTTTTTTATCTCATTGGAGACGTGTGGATGTGGCTTTTAGGTTTTAATAAATTCCGAGAGACATCCAGGCACATCGTTCTAGTCACCATGTTATACCACTATAAGATGATTCACAGTTCCCCACAGGAGAAAAGCATGTAAATATCAACAGCAGTATTGAGCACGGGGAGAAGCTAAGATATGCTGAACAGATTTGAGAAGCTTTGCAAGCAAATAAGAGGCACGTCTTTTCCTCCCAAACTCCAGCTACAGCACTGCCTTGGGCTTATACCAAAAAGATTACTCTTTATTACACGTTCAGTAAATATCAATATATGTGATAAAATGATTAAAGTAACTTTAACTGGCAACTCTTCAGGGAACTGACGTTGTGCAAAAATCAATTATAAATTTGCTTTTTCCTAATTCTCCCCCCCCTTAGCTCCCTATATAAGCTGTCCAACTCGTAAATCCTTGTTTCCACATTGACTACATGGAAATGGATATGTTTGTGAATTCATCCATACAATAGCATCGTGAGAAAGGTCAGCCTTTTCTGAATGTGTTCTGGAAAATTATCATTTTCAGTCTTGCAACACATTTGAAATATATTAACAGCTTGTCGTTCATCTCAATGGAAGCCTATGCTTTTTCCGAACCACATATTCAAACTGTTCCCAATCAAGTTCTGTTGCCCCCAACATCTCATTAATATGCATTTTTTAAAAAAATACCAAGAATGGTATGAGAAAACCATATGGTTTTAGTATATATATTGTAACCAAAGGATTACTACTTGAAAAAAATTCCATATCGGACCTGGGAATAGGGAAAAACATGGATTTTTTTTGTTTTGTTTTTTTATTTAACATTCCAACTTATGCTTCAACATAAACACATAGAGTTGTCTGAAAATAAATATTCACTGTCAGCCTCCTCCCACAGAGAGATTAATTCCACGGATCTTGCATAAATACACAGAACTTCCTAAATAGCCAGAAAAATACTTGGTATTTATTCAAACCTTGGCATTGCTGTTAAGAATCTGTCCCTTGCCCATTTCCTTTGTAAACGTGTATAGGAGAGAACCCGTGGACAAAAGTGGTTTCCTATCTCTCCTGCTCCTGAAGAACTAGAAAGTCAGGGACCTAAATTCATGGCTGGAAATTCAAAGATGAGCAACCTCTTACTAAACCATTTTACCCAGCAGCCTTGAAGACACAGGGCTCAGGCCTCTGAGCATTTCAAGGGCCTATGGCAATCAGAGATCTATAAACAAAATTCATCAGCTTCCAAACCTGAGCATAAAAGCAAAAATGGAAAACCAATTCCTGTTTAAGTAAATGTTACAAAATGCAACACAACGTCAAGCTCATTCGTTTTTAAATTTAATATTCATAACAAAATCCGCTGTATTCCCAGTATAGGGCAGGTTTTCTCACTGTGAAAGAACTGTCAAGGATGCACGTGGCTGCTGAGAACTCAGCCAGTGGTAGATTAACTGAGATCCTTGTGGCCACAAATTTCAGAGCAATTGCAACAGTAACATTTGATGCACAATAAAGGTGCATTTTAGAATATGCAACAGGGAATCCAAAACGGGGATAGCTAAGGTTTAGGAAGCTTTAGAGGGGTCTGGGTTGCTCACTGGCCAAGACAGAAAGTGAAAGAGAAGCTCTTACATTTGGGATCTGCCCCCCAGAAGCCCTGCCACCTCTCTCCTGGTCCATCACCTTCCTTCTGGAAAATGCTTCACATCTGTTTTCCTGCCCTGTCTTGGTAACAGCCTTGATTTTGTCTAGGGTAATTAACCAAATAGCCAGGACTGGTGGGAAAAACAAAGACCTCTCAGCTGTCCCCCCACAGGAGAGCCCAGTGGGATGAGAGGGGGAGGGGCACAGACTGAAATAGAATGAATGAAAGGCAACCCTTTAATTTCTAGAAGGAAAGTGGTCTCTTAATGCAATTAAAGGAGAGAAGAAAAATAACAGTAGCAAAGAGGGTTGACTGAGCAGAAAAGGGCAAAACATCTAAAAGGCTTGCAAAGCACAGAGAAAAGCAGACCTGGGAATGACTCAGCAGCTGTGGGTCCGGTAGGAGAGGTGTCCCCAGAGCGGGGCACCATGTCCAGCACCTGATGGAGGGGCAGAGCAGAGGGGGGCCCAATGAGCACAGGGTGGCAGCCCATTGGGGCCACTTTCTACCGCAGCAGGCCATGCTGCAAAGAAATCCCTGTGCACAGCCTGGCCCCTCCACCATGTTAGGCTCCAGGCAGCAGGTGCGTCCCAGGGGGAAAACTTTGCCCCAGGCTCTGTGTGGCTCCGGCAGGACTTGGTAGAGGACAGGGCAGTACGGTGGCTGCAAGCACCACTTTGGAATCATCACTGCCTCTGAGGACTCCTGGCACTGGCACATACAGGACCTTGGGCAAGTCACCCAGCTCTCCATGCCTCAGTGCCCTCCTCTGTAAAATGGGGGTGATGGTAACGGTACTATCTCGCTGGGTCACAATAAGGATATATTCAGTACCTGAATGTTTGAGATGAAAATCAAGAGTTTAAAGAGAGGCACACACCTTGCCTAGAGCTATAAGATGACAAAAGGAAGCCAAGTGCCCCCACCCAACCTGTGCACACATTTCCCTGCACACCGCCCCCTGCTCCTGGCCCCCTTTGGCCACGAAGAACAGCAAACAGTATTTTCAGGGCTGGCTGATGGTCACTGAAAGCCTACTATGCACCAGGCACCGTTCTGAACATTTTATATTTATATAAAATCGTGTGAGATCCCATTGTGGCGCTGAGGACATTAGAGCCTAGAGAGGTAGAGTGACTTATCCCGCCCAAGGTCAGCAGGGGTTGGAACCCAGACTCCAAGCCTACATGCCAAATCACGGCACAAATCCTTGCTTTCGGGCCCCGCTTTCTGCATGCATCTCCACACTCCTTACCCCTCTCCCGGTTGTCCCTTCCCTGGGCCCACAGCTTGGGAAGTCCCCAGTGGAAGACCGGACACTCCCATCTCCAAACAGATGGCAAAGACATCCCTAACACCAGTGTCCAGGTGCACGTGACACTGGATACGCTTCATGCCCACCACTGAAGAGTATCCCGTTAGCATCAAGGGAGCCACCCGAGAAAGCACGTTCACAGAAAAGTCAACTTCAGTTCAGTAGAGAAGCCATCTTAAATGTGCAGCCGTTCTAACGGGACATAAAGCTGCTGCGTGGCTTATCCGTGACCCATCACATAATTCTGCAGGGACACACCTCTCAGCAGGAGAAATACAGCCCATCAAATGCACATCAGATGAGTATCTGGGACAGAGACACTGGGATGCTCTCATTATCCTGCCCACGTATGCACGATGATGTCACCTTTCCATTTAAAATGATTAAGAAGAGTCTGCACTGTACAAAGAGCAAAGGCAGCAATTTTAAGTGATGAAGGATTTATTTACCAGAGAATGGGAAAATAGAATCAAACAGGAAGAGGCATTCTCATTCACAGGAAGATAAAAGACATTCCGGGTTTGGGGTCAGAAGGCCACATGAACACAGCTGACGTGCGGCCCAAGGAGAGACGGAGAGAAGCCCTAATTCATTATAAACGGGGTAAAAGAAATCTTTATCCTCCAGCCCTGAGTGGGGATGTTGGTGCCTTCCCCAGGCCCAGGGAGGATGGTTTTGTGACACAGAGCGCGGTCTTCGCCCCCAGGGCAGACTTGCCGACCTGCCCACCTGCCAGGCACCGAGACGTTTCCCCAGTGTCTGAACAGTCGTAGAACTAAATGGAAATCCTTCCTTTCTATTCTCTTGGCCTCCATTCTCCAAGCCCTTCTTCCTCCCTCGTGCTTACTCAGGGGCGGCGTAGGACGAGAAAATAAAACCAGACTTGGGTGACAGTCAGGGCTCAAATTTCACCTCCCTTCTTATTGGCCATGTGACTCTGGGAAAGTTACCTAATGTTGCTGGATCTTTGAGTCCTCTCCTGCAGAAGGTACACAATAACCTGTCTGGGCTGTCACTTGGCGGCCCCACCAACATGAGAGCCTGCCCGGGCATTACGCAGGGTTGGGGGGTATTTGTTATTTCACACGATTCTATTAACGTCCCCAGAGTGCTTCTGCTTCCGTTCCTTTCCTCGTTCTAATCTATCCTGAACACCGCGGCCAGATCAGTCTTCCTGAAGCATGACTGATAACAGTCATCTCAAAACATGGTAATCATTTTTAGTTGAACAGTTATGGAGCTGTCATACGTGATCACAGGGACGAGGGGGGACCAGAGACCCAGGAGCCTTGGCCACCAGTTGGATGCTCGCTGAAGGGAACAGAGCCCATGGCTCTGTGGACAGAGGTTGTAACCACCTGTGTTCATTTCTCCACCAGAATGTCAGGTCCGTGAGGGTCAAGGACAGTGTCTCCTTATTCCCCACATTCATTTACTCAACAAATAATTATCAAGTGCCTGGTCCAGTTCCCAGGGTGGAGTAGGAAATGAAACAGTCCCTTAGTTCAAATGCCTAAACGTATTTGCTGAACTAGTGAACGTTACCTAAAACCGAATGTCAAAGCTTCAGACACTCAATAATGATGATATTTCATGTTCTCAAAATATAGATTCCCTTGCGGGGATGCATGCTGATTGAATCTGGACTTTTCCATTCCCAATCCGATTTTGGCCTCAGTGTTTAGGAAATATACATTCCAGCTTGTCCTTGCAATATGCCTGTGTCATCTTGGCATCTGAATGTGCTGTTGGGAATACTAAGCATATGCCGTGAATTTCTGAAGCTGAGGCCAGCACAGCTGGCTTTAATCTGAGTACAAACAAATAAAACAGTTTGGTGGGCATTGAAATGTGATGACAGGTGACAATCCTTGGCAAAGTACGGGTCACAAGGGGGCCAGTTAAGAATGCGCACTTTCTTCTAGCCTCTAAAAAATCAGTTCATTGACGATGATCCTAGATCTGAAGACTTACAGTGGAAATAAGGTTCTCCTTTTCAAGATATTACTTAATTGGTTTGTGGGATGGGTTCAGTTGTGTCCCCCCAAGATGCCTATGTTGGAATCCTAACCTCCAGGATCTCAGAATGTGACCTTATTTGGCAATAGGGTCTTTATGGAGGTGACCAAGTGGAAGTAACGTCAAGGTAGGTTCTAATCCAATATGACTGGGGTCCTCATAAAGGGAAATTTGGACACAGACAGACCCACACCCTCAGAGAAGACAGGTAAAGAGATACACAGAGAAGACAGCTATCTACAAGCCCAGGAGAGAGGTCTGGAACAGATCATTCTTCACGGCCCTCACTTGACACTTGACATTTGGACTTTGGACGTCTGGCCTTCAGCCTGTGAGGCAATAAATGTCTGTTGTCAGAGACCCAAGGGAAGTGATACGGCTTACATTAGCTGATACTGCTCTTTGCTGAAGCTAATGTCTTAATTCCTAATATGATCCATTTTTTCCCACTTAGGCAAATAATCCAACGAGATCTAAACTCAACTTTGTTCGGGTGAAGGAATTTCTCACCAATACAAGTTAATCTTACAAAACAGCCACAGCCAAAAAGGATAACTTTGTTAGTAGCAAAACCACCAGCATGATCTCACCTGGGTTTGCAAGGCGGCTACTTGTTGGTCCAAGAATCTGATAAGGATCTACAGAAAAAAACAAAACAAAACAAAAACAAAAAAAAAAGAAGAAGTAGTAGTCAAATCCCCAAGACCAAAGACCGCATCATGACTCGGTATCATGTCACTGCAGGCGTAATGCTAACCCACTTGTGTTTCCAGATTTCAGAGTTGAATGTACCCGCCCCATCCCCCACATACACCAAGGCACCTAGAACCACTTCCTATATTGAGTAAAATGTCACATGGAACCTGAGAGAAATTTCTTGCTAAAGGCCTGTTAGCTGGCCGCCAAGTGCAGGTTTGGCTCAGGGTTCCCAACATCCAGCTCTCTCTAAGTCCCTGGACAGAAATTGGGCAAACGAGATATGTCCCCACTTGGCCCCGGCGCCATGCTGGCCATATTGCTTGGCATACTGGCAATATCCACCCTCCAGTGCCCTCCACATTGGACCTGGCAAAATGCTGGCATGCAGCACGTGACCTGAAGGTGAAATGAGAACTCATCCGTCACAAAGAAACAGCCTGTGTGCAACAGAATGTTTTCTCCGTATTCACTGCATAGACTTCGGAAATGTTTTAGCAAAATCTCAAGCTATCCCCATTGAATAGACCAATGATTTGGTCCACATTTTAGAAACGGAACCATGATAAAGAAGATAAAATCTCATTAATTTCGTTTAGGAAGTGACACATTTTAGAAGTACGCGCTCTAAATCTACTTTTTTGATGGCCAGCAAGACGTTCCCTGAAAACATACCTAGCTGAGGACGCTGGTCTTCAGTTTTGGGCACTGCGGAGGGAGACGGCTGAGCAGCTGAAAATCCAAAAACAAAGGACAGAGTAGCTGTAACTTCTGTTTGAACCATTAGTCTTTGATGGTGTTATAGCACCATTCCAACAATTATTTTAGTTATTAACATGTCATCTTACTCTTATACTAAGTCGCATTTAATGGCAAGAAATTTCCTTTCTAATGAAACCAAATATAGAAATTGTAGCAAAAAAAGAGAGAGAGAGAGAGAGAGAAGGCACTTTAAATTATTTTTTAAAAATTATTTATACAACACTGTTTCCAAAACTAGAAAAAAAAAAGAATTTGAGAAACAGTTTAAAATGAATCATAGTCTAAACGAAACAGAAAAGGGGAAATCACCAGGAAAATAAAGTTACAGATACTTTCAAACATGGCCAAGATTAGGAAATCACCCAGTATTTAATCTGTGCCCAGACATCTCATGAGACTTGCCTTTGTCCTTGTTGAAATACATTACATCATTTGTTTCTTTTTGTTACGGAAGTATGGAAGTAGGCATAACCCCAGTAGAGAAAGAATCATTGCATTTAAAGATCAGTTGCACTTTGTTGCCAATGGAACAAACACTCTATGCATTGAAAAAGCACAGATTTGTTGCAGAAATTGTTATGTGTTCCATCAATGGTTATCTACTGCCTTGTGACATGCAGACTCAAGCAGCTGGGCCAAGACTGTACCTTTCGACTGGGGGGTGGGGTGGCCGTGACTAGTCCAGGCTGATCTCCTGGGTGGGTCATAAGGTAAATCTGCAAAGACAAATAAATCAACTAAAAGATCAATAATGTAATTTATAATGGATATATTCTGTGTTTTTTGTGATTATCATAATTTTTGTGTTTATTAGAATAAATATGGTGGATGGAAATCCAGTAATCCATAGAAATCCCAAACCTGTATTCCATTAGGTTTGGATTTTACTTAGAAATTATCATTTTGTTTACTCTATTGATCTAACATTTTCACCCACTGATCTGACAACTCTTGACAGATTCTTGCAGTTTGCTGAGTCTACCAAGGAAACTTCCTACAATCACCATAGGTCAAGACCATGTTGCGTTTCTCACAATCTACTTGGACCTGCTTCTACCTACGACTGACTTAAATTCACCCCTTTGTTATCTTCATGACTCATCCAGACCAGTGTTCACAGATTTGTGAGTGCACCAGTTCTTGCTCGAGGCCTGCCCCTAAGTCCAGCAAACCACACTCATGTTCCTTTCTCTTCTTCTTCCCTGGAAACGAGCATGCCCACTTATCCTCTTGTTGGCCAGCTGCCTCTCTCAGTGACCCCTCATTTTCTCTTTAATAATCTCACCCAGTTATATTAAATCAGTCTTAAGCGCCCTGTTCTTTTTCTATGTAAATATCTACTTTTTCTCTTACTCGAAATGAAATTAGAATTTCTCTAAAAGAACTGCATGAAATCAATCACAGGACAAATAATATTGCATGTTAACAATGAGCATAGGAGCTGAAGCCTAGGGGCGTCTGCGTGGCTCAGTCAGTTGAGTGCCTATCATTGGCTCAGGTCATGATCCCAGGATCCTGGGATGGAGCCCTGCATTGGGCTCCCTGCTCAGTGGAGAGTCCGCTTCTCTGTCTGCCCCGAACTCCGCTCACGCACTTTCAACTAAATAACTAAATGTTTAAAAAAAAAAAAAAAAAAAACAAGCTGAAGCATAAGCCAGTAATTTCTTTGTATTTCTAATGCATTATCATTTGTCTCGTAAATCATCATTGCACTTCGCAATGCAAATTTAACTATACGTCTGCAACCTCAGCACAAGTTCTATTAACGATTATGAAGATTTTAAGTCATTTCAAGGTTCTTTCGAAAATATACTCCAGAACCTTACCATGTATATTCTTACTGTGCATACAAAAAGTGATTTCTACACAAAATCCCATTACAGATCCACTTCAAAACTATGCCTTCTTGGATTGATGGGGACTCAGTTCAATGTCATGTGTCATTCTGAGCCAACTGAAAGCCACAGCCAGATACTTCAGCACACCTGGATATTGCTACAAAATCTCACTCGGAGGGCAGGGCAAGTCAATGAGTTTAAAGCCTCTCTTTAAACAGATGAGTTGACCCTATTTTAGATTGGTAATCTGGTGGGTCCATCTTCAAAAAGTTTGACTGCGTTGCTAAAGATGCGTCTCTCCTTATTTTCAGATCCCAAAGAGAATACCACTGAAATGCAACGTGAAATTCAACCCAGAGTTGCCTTAATTTATTTGGTCTGTCTGGCTACAAGCACCTCGACCAGTGTGGTCTCTGAAACCCTACCCTCTGTGGCGCTGGTTGAGTAAGATGATTTTTTTCTTTTTAAACTGCTATTGCTCACCCCTCCTTCTCTGCTGGCATTTTTGCAGTTTGGACCAGAACCTTTTCCCACTCAGCTCCTCAGAGTCTCACTTTTCTGGTGCTGGGGTTGCACATGGGAATTAAATCTGCAGCTGCTATCAATTTACAACTGAATTTCAACTTAAGTCCCTGGGAGCCCTTTGCACACAGACCCTCATCCAGTCGCATTTTGTCTAAAAAAACCTGGTCAGCCAGGGTTTCAGTGTCAGAACGTCTCAGAAGGAGACCAGTCTACTTGTCTACTATAGACAAGTCTATATATAGTCTACTATGTATAGTCAAGCCTACTATAACTGCATCGAGGTGAACTCAGGAGGTGACAGGCACATCTTGACAAGGGGCTTCTGTTGACCAAATGAAAAAGCAAGACAATACTGAAACATGTTCTAGATCCTAGATCTCAAAGTGTGGTCTGCAAGCCAGCAATGTTGGCAACATCTGGGAGCTTGGGAGAAAGGCAGGATCTCAGTCCAGAGCTACTGAATCAGAATCTGCATTTTGACAAGACCCCAGGTGACCTGGGAACACACTGAACGTATTTGAGCAACCATGTTCTAGCCAATTTCCAGTACTTGTTTCTAGGCGGGAATCTGTGTTCCTACAGATAGGGATCTCAGAACTACTATCTGAGTGTGTCAGTACGAGTGAATAGAAGTGGCAAAGAGCTCTACTTTGGGTCTTTTTTACTGGAGAGAATGCTAACAGAATGAACAGCAAATGTCAGCAGGCTGGTCCACTCCCACTCGGAACATAAAAGCGTTGCTCATAAAATTGTGACTGGAAAAAATTAAACACCCAACTACTAAGAGAAAAATATTTTGAAACCCTTTTTTCATAAATCCTTCTTAGGATATATAGCCATGTTCCATCCTCCCTTGAAAATAAGTCAGGACCTAAATAACACCAAGTCTGATTTTTAGCCAAGAATTTGTGATGTTTATATGAACGATGATTAACATGTTCATAAACATATTGCCATGGAAGATAAGTAGGCTTTTGTTTTCGTTCATGAAATTCTGGTCCTGTGCTTCCTTATCAGCTACCGCTCACACGCTGTGGGCACTGAGCCTCCCTCCTGTGGGAGGGGACACTGGGCAGGACTGAATGAAGCCACACTGGGACAGGAGGCCACAGTGGGGACCCCTCCAGCCACACCACCCTGCAGCATGGCTGCCTCTGGGCTGCTCTCCTCTTGGGCTGCTTGAGAAATTATGACTCCACGAGCATTTGCCATGTGTCCCTTACTAACAGTAGGACACAGACCTTCTACTAAAAACAGATTTTACATTTAATTTTTGGTATTCGGTTCAACACGTTCTCCATCTCTCTTGAACTGTGTGATCTTTGAGGTAATTAACTCATACACTTGGCAGAAGGGCCCGTGTCAGAGAAGGGCTGCTTTCTGGCATTGGGTCTGTTATCTTTTCTGTAACAGGCTGTGTATTTAGAAACCAAAATTTATAAAAAGTGTTTGGGAGCAGCTTAGGGTTACCATAGAAGTGTGTTTTATGCCATGATCCAGATCAAAAAGCACGAAACTGAAAATATAGAGTTTGACTGGCTTTGGGTCCTTCCATACCAGCACCTTGATTTATCTCTTGGGAGCTGGGATCAGTTTCTGCTCCTCTGCACCCACTCCCTTCCCTGGGCATCACTGAATCAAGAAAACATGTATATTCTATTCCCCTTCCTGCAGGGTTAGGTCCACCAAGTTTTGTATTCTGTTTTCATCAAGCTTAAAGATGAACATCCTCTAGCCCTCAGGACATCCACCCTCCCACTTTATATTTAATGGGCCAGAACTTGGACCACAGGAGAGCTCGTCTGCATTCTGCAGGATCCATGCCATGTTTGCAAAGCAGAGCTGAAGGGCCCTAGCTGGGCTGGGGGAGGGAGGGAAGGATGAGATCTGCCTGCTTTCAATGAATCTAGATGCTAATGAGAAGACAGAAAGACAGCCAGCTATTGCCCAAGACCAGCTGATAAACCCCTATTCAATGGCAGGAAGTTTTAGAGTCAACCCTAATGTGATTAAGTCACTCTCCCTTGTTTTCCTCCAGACCATCCTCCAGGCTTCTAAAATCCTCTATCAAAGACATGGAGATCTGGGAACATCTTGTATTCCTTAGCCTCCTAGCTGTGTAGGTTGCTCTGGTAGGTCTAGCCAGGAGAATGCAGAGTACATTTTTAGCCATGAGCTGGGATATAGGCTTTGCATAGCACCTGATGTAGGAAAATGTACATTAGCTGCATTGTTTTTCCACTCAATTGGTGACACCAAACGTCACCAAGTTGTGAACTCCAACCGTGGAATCATTTAACATCCTGAGAAACCCCTGAAGATCACCAGCTGAAAAGTCGAAGTCAAGGCTGCATTTGCTGATTCAGCCCTGCAGTCCCTTTTGAGCACATTCTAGATGCGTGTCATGATATGTGGACTGTGTGCTGATGGAAGAGGAGAGACAGGATTTCAGAATGTCCCTGTTGGCATACACCAGAGCTTTCCTATAAACTGCCCATAAGACGCCAGGTGGGGTGACACATCGCGAGGTCAAAAACCAGGATGCAATGTTTGATGAGTCGGACCTGTCTCGTTTATGTCACTTGAGACCCCAAGGGGCCATGGCTCCAAGAGGCATGTGTTCAGCAAGGAAGGAGGGTGCTTTCAAGAGAGGTGTAGAAAGGGCTTCTGGTAGTTGTAACTGACACAACTCAGGAAACATGAAACACCATGAAATCATGACCATGAAAACTAGAACGTAAAATGATACACCTATGTGCTAACACTTTATGAGAGTAGGGGAGAGAAGGCTCTACATGTTAACTGAGCAGCGGGATCATGAAGGAGGTGCATTTTGAATCAGGAACCTTTGGACAAAGCAAATAGGAGCAAGCCCGGGAAGAGAAGGGAGAGGCATGAACAAAGCAGTGAAACGTCCATGTGTGCATTCATTCAAGGTCGAGCCCTGCCTCCACCTAGTAGAGAAGTCACTCTCTTCTCCAAGGTTTAACGCCTGAATCTGCCTTTCAGCAAATAGTGCTGGCTCGTTGGGTCTGATTCAAACTCTTTATAGTCATATCCCAATATGTGTGTATCTTCCCTGACATTCACAGTAGCAGTCATCAAGACAGACATTTTTGATAGAAACTGAGTCTCAGAAACATACTTCACTGGTACGGAGATATGGAGCTGTGATCTCTTCCAGGTCACAGATCACGGCCCCAAGGCAGAGGCTTATCAGAGCTATGCAAGGTGCATCTGACTTTGCTGCCTGTCCTCCCCGTGACAAAGCACAGAGGGATGTCCCAGCCATCACCTCCCAGCCTCCCCCTCTCCATATACCTAGGAGGCCATATCTTCCAAATCTACTATATCCTAAAATATGAAAAAGGATACACTGTCCTTTGTAGCAATGAGCAACCAGCTAGCTGGTCTGACCATTGGGCTGTACCAATGGATTTGGCCAACGCTGTGATCTTTTGACAAATCTCCAACACTAGCTCACAATCTCTGGATTTTACACCTCAGTCAGGGGCACCTACGAGGCAGCTTCAAGCAAACAAGGAAGCAAGCAAACAAGCCCTGAACCCCCATTTTAGAAAGCTTTTACTTTTTAAAGTTTGGATGGAAATGTTTTTTAAATGCTCACAAAACCATTGTTGTTTCCCTACACTTCCACTTTCCCAAGGATGCATTTATTAGAGGTACATGGTGGGGTTCTTCAGGGTCTAGTTCACTCTAGACCCTGGGTCTCGTCCCCACTTAAATGGCCTGGGAAGTCTCTACCAGGACAGAGATAACCAAGCACTCTGGCCAAGCCTTTCCACCATGTTCCCCAGGAGCAGAGCAACAATCCCCTCCTCCGAGGTTTGAGAAGAAGATAATCAGCAGCCTGATGGCACTAAGGTGGTACCAGGGCAGTGCTGGGGTGGGAGAGACTCCAAGAAGCTTCTTTACTCATGCTTCTTAGCTCACTGGTCCCCAGTCTTTCTCACTGGAAAGAAACAGTGGTGCTAAGCTTAGCACCCTGGATGAGTTCCAAATGAGTCCTGTGCAGCCTGGACGTGAGCCAGAGGTCAAAGGGTGACAGCTTGGGTCTAGGAAGACATGAGTCTCAGATCCATGAACTGCTATGGAAAAACCAGCCCACTGTCCTGAATCACCATGTTATCGTTGTAAGTCCCAGTGAAGGGACAGAGATCTATGCCATGCACGTGCTCCCTCTACTTGTCCACCTGCAAACATCTAGTCCTCCACTGGCATGTGGTCCTTCCCTGGAGAGCGTCCTTTTCCTTCTACGGGAGGTACATTTGCAAGCCTTGCTGCTCCTACAGTCTCTGCTGTTAGAAGCAGCTCATGGGTGCGTGTCTGTCTCTGGCTCTGTGATGTGTATGAGGCCATCTCTGGCTCTCGATGGCTCTACTGAAACATTGAGAAGTTTGGGCAAAACATGTATGTGAGCCTGTGAGCTGGGTCCTTTCTACCTCTGTGGCCGGCACGCAGGAGGCGCTCCCCAGACATCTGCGGAATAAAGAGCCCAGCTTTCTGAGGACAGGATGCTTTCTGAAGCCTGACTCCCGGCGTGGAATGGTTGCTTGTCACTAAGAAGCCTTGGATGATACTTATTTTTTCATGAACGATATGTCAATCAATTATCTACAGAAATCCTCAGGAAAGACATAAAGTAAGAGTCTGATGTAAATTTTATCTATTACATGCTTGTGCCCTGAAGGACGGGCTCCTGTGACATCCAGGGGATCCACGCCTAGTGCTAAGGGGATGCCTCCTGCTTCGTGTGCTCCCCCAAGGACGGAAGTCACTCCATGACCCCGAAAGCAGAGGGATTCCTTGCTGCCTGGCATCCGGCGACCATCTCTGCCCATCTGTCTTTTAAAGTAGCTTGTGAAGGGGCTGATCTGCTCTGAATTCTGCAGTCCAGGACCTTTGGTGTGATCTTTGAATGAGAGGGTCTGACCGAATTTAGGCTCCTTATCCACAGAGGAAGAATGAGACTGCTCAGGACTCTCTTCAAGACCCAGGATCCGCTCCCTCTGACTCACGTGACTTAGGTCACGGATCTCACGGGCCATCCTGGGATGTCTCTCAAGGAACAGATCACACAGGGGGGGTTTCGTACCTGGCCTAGTTGTAATTCTTTGCGTGGCTTCAGGATATACTGAAGTATTTGGGAATATAAAAGCTGCACCCCCTGCAGACAAAAGGAAAGACAAAACATGTGAAGGTCTGTTGTTGTGGTTGTTGATCTCAGCAACCGTGCCAAATCGACTTTGCCCTATGACACCAAAGGGAGGCGCCCCCCTCGAGCCTGCTGTTCCAGACTTTGGGGAGGAAGGGACAGGCACAAGGGGCAGAAACTGACTCTGACTACGGAAGTGGGTGGCAAGCTGTCCTGTGCCCCATTTGTGATAAAGTGTCTCCTGTTTTGGTCTTAAGCTTCTTGCTGAAGCCTGTCTGTGTGTGTCCCCCTCCCCCGCCAGCAATCTCATTTTATTAAAAAAAAAAATATTCTGTGGTGCTTATTTTCATTTTTAAATTGCATAAAAAATCCACAAAACATTTGACAGAGCCCTTGGAAAGTCATACCAAAAGATTATAAATATGTTGTCAAAGACTATATGGATCTTATTAAAACGGATTCCCCATCTCTATTCAAATGCATGTTTCCCCACCTCTCTCTCAATCAATGCCCTTGTCGTTAGCAGAAAAAAAATGTCCTTTCTGCAGTCCGGTCCATTTGGATTTGGTTGTCCTTTTCTTCGATTGTTCAATGTTTCACAGTCACGAAAGTAAGGAAAACAGAGCCTTTTTGAAACTTTCCCTCAGTGTTATGCATTTTTTCAAACAACTGCGAAATTATCAGAAAATGTGTATAGCTCAAAGGTGTTTCCTAAGAGAAGGAAATTACTTTGTCTAAGTTATTTGTTATTTCTGGCCACAAGGTCATTAATAGGCTGATGCGTGTAACCTCCGCTGAAAAAGCACAAGACTGACTCGAAGCACTTTTTTTTTCTTATTTCACATTAAAAGCACAATGTTCTGAATGTTGAGGACCAAGATTAAGCAGCAATTTCATTGTAACACTCAGACCTAGACTCACACACAAGACACATTTTAGAGTAAACTGGCAAATGGTTGGAACATGGCTGTACTTCCACGTGAGGCTGGCCATGAACTGGCTTCTTGGCTTACAAGCCGGTGACCACGCCTTGCCAGAACATGCAGGTTTTCCCCCTAGCCTGGGTGGTGGCGGAGGGTCCCCACAGGCTGGTACAGTGGGGTGAGCAGCCTGTGGCCATGCTTCTACACTGGTCTCTATCAAGAGGGAGACAACGGAGGCCAGCCAGGAGCACATTCATCTGCAGAAAGCCAGCTTCTACTATAAGGGGAGGTGGGGAGGGGGGAAGGTTAGCAGGGAAAAAGCATCCTGTTAAAGTCTACCAGGCTCAAGCAATACGCAAAGAGAATGCAGAATCCGTGGTTAGAGATAGAATAGCAGGGATTGGGTTAGCCACTAATTTCATATTCTCCAAAATTATTATAGCTTCCCTTTCAACAAAAGCTCACCAAAAGTAACACATGAGCATTCCTTTCTACTACTGCCTTTTGCAAATGTCCAAAGTCTGTGCAAGAAGACTAAAGTCAAGACAAGTTAAATGTCCTAAAACTTTTCCTAAACGGGAAAAATAAAACTCCTGCTTGTCCTAGTACACATTCCTCGAAGAATAAAAAAAGGAAAAAGAAAAAAAAAAAAAGAGTACTAAGGGCCCCTTCATATCGAACATGCTTTTAGTCTCTATAGTCAGCACAGCACGTATTTGGGGAATAATAGCAGCAGATTATAATCCAGCAAACTTGAGCTTAGGCTATGGCTAAAGGCTAATTCTGCACATCTCAAGTCCTTTGATCGTCCTAGGGAATGGGCAGTGCTCAGAAACCAGAGGGCGCCCCCTGCCTCTAGGCTCTGGTACCTCCCGCAAGAGCCTCCTGCCTTCAACTATCCTCTGGGTTCTGCCTTCCTGATGAGCTGCCCATCCCACCTGCCACCTTGAAAGCATGCAGCCTGTGGACAAGAGCCTGTGTTCGTCCTGTTGGCAAGGGGCAGGGCCAGCATTACCTGTGTTTCTAGCATGCATTAACCGTGGAGAGTTTTGTAAGGCTTTATCAACATCATCTGAAGTCAAATGTGGAAGAGGAGCTACAAAACAAAACAGAAGCAACATCAAAATGAAAAAAAAAAAAAAGAGAGAGAGAGAGAGGGAGAGAGAGAGAATTACCTTCCTTTAAAAAAATAAGAAAGAAGGAAGAAAAACACCTCCCCACTCCCGCCCTCATATCCGGGGATGTTTGGAAATCTCTCCATGGCCCTGCTGCTGGTTAGCGTGTTAAACCCTAGGTGGGTTCATATCCCATTCAGGGAGTAAGTGATCAGGATGCCAGGCAAAGCATTTACACCAGAGTTCACACCACCCCACTACCGCGCCACCTCCGTCTCCTGCTAACCATGCTTGACGTCTGACAAATTAAAGCATGCAGCAAACTTGGTGAATTCATGCCCTCAATCGCCAATATGCCATTCCCGTTCTGTCAGGTGAAGCCACATCTCATGATCCCAAATGGAAACTTCCCTCCTTTTGTGTGCAGGTGGGATCGGGAGGGGGCTTGGTTTAGCTTTAGGGAGGATAAACCCCATAATTCCTACGCGGTAGGAGCCTTTCCGTTTCTGTTTCAGTGTGGGGCACCATGAAAGCTCAACCATGTGTGACCAGATAAAGCTTTGGTTCCCTTTGCCATGTGATCTGCTCAATGGAGGGGACCGTGGTGGAGAGAGCAGAAGGCTAACGTGAATTTTTGGCTTCTGGGAAAAGCACTGGCTGCTTCTCACCACGTTCACCTACATCATCGCCTTGTAAGCAGTTGGTTGTCTCAGACCCTAAATGAGAATGGGTGAGGGCAGGAAGAAGCTGTCCACAGACTGTTGTGAACTCTCTCGGCTCAGGCTCGCCAGAACCAGCACGCCAGTGATCTCGGCCCCAAGCGGGGGCCATCTTACTCTCTCTGAGGTAGTGCAGGTGCGAGAGAAGGATGTCAGCGTTGTAGCTTGGGGTGAGCCTCTGGAAGTCGTCCTTGGTCATCTTGCACAGTTCCTTCCCATCAATGTTCTGGAACAGCAAGATGTCGACGTCTGGAAGGCCGTATTCTTTCACTGCCCACTCCAGCCACTGCCGGACATGGTCCGTACTCCACAGCGTAGGGTCTGGAAGGGGATGGAACATAACTGATCAACTCCCGAAGACAAATTTCTAGGGCAGAGCTACCTCCCAGGCGGGATCCCCAGCAGCCGCAGCTTTCCAGAACGGCCCTTTTTCCCACTGTCCCAGAAGAAAGGCCTCCAGCCCAGCTCAGTGATCTGTCAAAAGAAGGTGATGTGGGGGAAAGGAAAAAAAAAATGCCAACTGACTCACACATAGTGATCATTGGCTTTAAAGTGAATTGTTCTGGAATTCTAGGATTATTCACACCATTGCCCTTCTGGTTGTTCAGAAAATCTAAAGTTTAATGTGGGGACAGGTTTGTTTGTTTGTTTGTTTGTTTAATTATTTATTTTTTTCCACTTTTTTTCACTCTTATTTACTGATTTAAAAATGAAAAAAAATATGGCAACATTCTTTCCTTATTAAACCATGGGCATCTTTATATGAAAATAAAAAGTTCAAGACACAAATCAGGAAAATGTTTACTATCACACGAAAAAATGTATTTGTACAAAATACTGGAAAAAAATAGCCATAAAATTGGAAATAGAGTGGAGGTAAACCAAAACCCCAGCACCTCCGATGAGCTAGTATTTCTAAGAGAGAGCTGTCAGTTCCTTGATTTTCCCTCAGAGAATTTGGTTTTGCACCTACCTGGCACCTGCAGGGGGAGGGGACAGGCTGGGGGACTTTCACACCCCACAACATGCTGGCAATGTCATCACGTTCCACTGCTATGTGTTGGGGGGTATCTGTGCCCCCAGAGGGCACAGTCTTGAGGAGACAGAGCAGGTGATCCTTGATGGAAATACAGCTGGGTTGTCCCACACGTACACTCTGGGTGGAGGGATATTTAAGGCCCCCAAATGCTGTTAGATGGGAGACACCCAGGCAGGAAGTAGGAGCCCAGAGTTTAAACCCCAGGGTCTCTCAACTTGCTGCAACCTCCAGAGACTGCTTCTCCTTTCTATATCTGTTTTACATGGAAAAGGAGAGCCTTGACCTTAGTTCTCTGGGCAGGCCCTTAGAGATCGGGCATGCCAAGATGCTCTGATCATAATGAGTGAGAATTTGGTGTAGGGATAAGTCATCCTTTCAAATCACTTCATAGCTAATAGCTTTAGAACCTTGTCTCATCTTACTGATATTTCAGGCTACCCAAGAATGGGACATGCATGCCATTGGAAGATATTTCAAGTTTGCAAAAGTAAATCACAGTAATAGTGAAAAACAGCCAGAGAGTCGCACCACCAGAGTTCTCACCTCTTCCCTCCCTTTCTTCCTTTTTCCTTCCGTCTCCTTCTGTCTCCCCTAATGCTGCATATCTATTTTAATTGAAAGAAATAACTTCAAATCCAATGGAGTCCACCCCCTTGCTTTCCCCTCCTGAACACTCAGAAGAAACGACCATTCTGAACTTGATACACTCATCATCTCTATGTACATTTGAATACTGTTGCCATATCAACTATGTGTACTGTCTGTGTTTTTAAACTTAACATGAATGATATCTGAGTTTTCAAAATGTGTCCAAGTTCATCCATGTAGGACTATTCAATCAGGTAAGAAGCTCTTGGGCACCCTCACATGCATAGACCCAATTTACTGACCAGTGAACATCTGAGTGTCCATCTCCCCATGCACATGTGAAGGCATCTGCATTGGTCCACAGCCCTGAGTCTATCTATACTGGGATCACGGGGAGAGGGAAGAGCTGAGCCTGGTTTCATCCTGGGAGATCGGAACTATTAAAAACTCCCCAGGTAATTCTTACGTGCAGGCAAGTTTAGACCATCACCCCCAAGGCCTCACTGCTCAAAGGGTGGTCCTGGGATCTTGCAGCATTGACATCACCTGGGACCTACTTTGAAATGCAGAATCTCAGGTGCCACTCTAGACCCACATTTTCATCAGATCCTCAGATGACCCACCTGCAAGCACGGGGCAGTGCTGGCCTGAAGAGAGGACCTAGATGTGGAATTGTTGGGGTATAGTGAATGTACCTGTTCAATTTTTCTGGTTAGGATGGGATGTCCACCAATTTTGTGACACTCACACTCTCAACAAGCAATCAGTGCATAGAATCTGAAAACCAAGGAGAGTGCTGGTTCTGTGCCATCTGCAAAACCTGAAATGGCAGTGTTGACAGGAAGGTGTGTGCATTCCTGTGTAATTCAAACATACGGGAACGCTTTGTTAGTCTGTGAAAATGGAGTGTGTATACGGAAGTTTAACTTGTTCACCATTGAGTTCAGATGGCTATTTGCCATTGGGTCAGGATTTGACCTTGGGGGATAAAATGGTCAAAACTCCAGACCGTTTTTTATAGAAGATCTTCTCTCTTCTTTTTCTCATGGCCTGTTATAATTCCTCATTATACAGACACAGATCATATTTAATGATCCCCAATTCAAGCCTTCGTGCCCCTTGGTTCTGTGGGAGGACAGTCATGGCCTCTCAGACAGAAGATCCTCTTGTTTGCCATGCTCCCCAGCTCATTTTTCTTAAATCCCACCACCATTAGCCAAACCTTTCATGATTTTGTTTTGTTTTTGCCTTTAACAACGTAGAAGAACTCTTCTTTTGGTGGGGAGAGGGAGCTGGTATCTACTTCCTAGAAATCAGTTCATTCTGGGAATGCATTTTCTTCTCTTAATGGTTTAAATAGATATTCTAAAAATGATATATAAACATCTTCCCGAAAGTCATGGGCTTCATGTTGAAATGGTAAAATGATATATTAGGAAGACAGCCAAAAAAAGAAGTCTAATCTCTCTTTGGTCCCTTGGTGTGCTACTAATTTGTTTCCTTTGCTAAGCCCAGGGCTGTCATGGCTCATTCAATTTTCCTTTTAGGGACTCATGGGCGAGACCCCAGGGACCAATTCCTCAACCTGCATTGTTCTTATTACAAACATTCTTGCTTTGGGTTGGTGAAACAGCCGTTCTCCTGTAATGCTGGCATAACTATAAATTGCTACCACCTTTCCAATGAACAATTCGGCAATACATTTGAAACGTCTTTCCAAAAAAGACGTGTGCATCGTTTCTGAACTAAAAATTCCACTTCTAGAAATTTATTGTAAGGAAATAATAGAGGATGTGCGCAATGATTTATTTTCAAGGATGTTCTTTGTAGTGGTGTTTATAGTAGCATAACATTGGAAACACCCTAAATGTCCAACCAAAGAGAACTAGTTAAGTTGTGGCACATTTAGGGATGTTCCTGTGATACTTGGAAACTAAAATTATACCACTGAATATATTGATAGGAAAAAATGCTCAAAGTGGATTAAATTGAAAAGTTTGAAAACATTATTGAAGCATAATTAAACTTTGCTAAGAAATGTAAATATATCCATGGAAAGAATTTTGGAGGGCCCGGCAGTAAGAGGTCAGCTGTCGCCTCTGGAGAGAAGATGATGGAGATTTTTAGATTTTTTTCTTTATCACTGAACTTTTTCACTAAACTGTATTTTCTGTTTTTCTCTCCAATAACATGTAGTACTTAGGCTAAAAATTGTCTATAAAAATGTATTCTGCTCCATTTCAAAATCCAAACAAGATCTTACAAAGAGTTTAAATACACACACACATACACACACACATAAATAAAGAGGGTATATGGTGTGATGAGCCCTGGGTGTTATACACAACTGACAAATTATTGAACACTACCTCTGAAACTAATGATGTACTATATGTTGGCTAATTAAATTTAAATTATACACACACACACACACACACACACACACATATGTTAAACTGTTTTTATAAAATGTTCAAGGGTACAAAATTTTAATCTCACTTTCTTATATGGTTTATCAATGGGTATTGCTTCATTTGAAAAGAATAAAGTTACTTGAAGTTGTGTTACTCCTATTATCTCTTTTGGGAATGGATCTCTATATCCCCCACTCTATAGGGATCCCCACCCTATAAGCAAAGAATATGAAAAACAAACGATGTCCATATGATAGAGTAAAAAAGGTATGATAGAGTAAAGAAGGATGTTCCTTTCTGACCTGTCCATGGGGTGCCATTATTCTGGACCTGGAGGTGTCATAACAGAGAATACTTTTCAAGAGACAAGCCCATTCTCCCCCACATGAAGTACAGGACCCTAAGTTTGCCAGACTCCACTGTCTTCTTAGGTGTCATTCCCAAACACTCCCCATCCCCTCATCCTACAGCCACACACAACTGCCTGCTCTCTCCTGAACCAACACCCCATAACTGTGCCCAAACACCATCCGTTCCTTGTGGGATTAGCCCCTTCTTATCCCCTCACTTTTGCTTACCACCTCCTTTGGGCATCTGTCCTCAATGCTCTTGAGAGCTAAGCACTTCTAATGACCCTCTGGGGCCGCGCCAATGACAGGCCCAGAGTAAGCCCCACAATCCCCAGTACCTGGGCCCAGCACAGATGCCACAGCCATAGGTAGTGTTTTGTGGAGTTCAGGTCAGTGTTGAGTCCCAGCTGAGTCCCAGCTCTCCCTTCAACTCCACAGAGAGACCAGTAGAGTCTCTCCGGTCTCCTCCATGGCCCATGGTATGTCAGCAAAGCTTTCTTCTTCTGCCCCATGCTGCCATCACAGAAGGGGGCTCACAAGGCCCCACAAGATTCAACAGAGCTCACCTCCTTCCCCGACCCCTAACTATGCATGGGAAGGAGAAAGGAGAGGGGGCCACAGAATGAATCCCAGCCAAGCATCACCTTTGGCTATGTTAAAGGCATGCCATCCCACACCTTTGGCCTCCAGAGAGCAGTGCGACTCAGGACCCATCACCAGATCTCATGATGGATTGCTTTCAAGGACATAAGGAATGACTCCCATAGGAGAAGGACTAAGATTCCTTTGACTCAAGTAAGAATTGCTGAGAATTTACTGTATACACAAATACTATGGGAGATTCAGAGGTGGCCAGGAAAGAGAGATATGCCAAGAAAAAGGGTAAAGTTTTCACCGGAAGGGCTCGGCTCGAGCCTGCATCAAGGAAAAGTATTTGACAGAATTCGGGTGAAAGGAGCATGGAGAAGCCCTTTAGTTTAGGCAAACAACGGGAGCCCAGCTTCCAACCCGCTGAGGCGTGAAACCCTTGTGGTGCTGAGGGAGAAGGAAGAAATCAGGTGTGGCTGGAGTAGAGGGTTTGAGAGGGAACACACAGACGTAGACGGACGGAGACGAAAGTTGGGGTCCCATCAAGGGGAGCCTTAAATATCTTGCTAAGAAGCCTGGACTTTACGATCCAGGCATTTCAGAGTCACTGAAAATGTCTGAGGAATCAAATTACAATTACATCAAGCCCAGCAAACTTGGTGGTAAAATAAAAGGCTTTATTGGGAGCCAGAATACCAATATTTGGGTTCTGATTCAACCATTTACTAGATGTAAACCTTAACCTTTCTGGAACTTGTTTTCTTTTTCTGTGGGTAATTAAGTAAAATGTTAGGGGAATAGAAAAGTAAATGAGATAATGTATGTGAAAGCACTCTGCCAACCATAACATCGCCAAGAAATAATGCGTCCACACAGTGGATCTCACACGGCAGAGTCCGTGGAGTTGAAATAAACAATCTCCTATCGCAGGGCCAGCCTCTTCCTCTAAACACAAAAGTCTGATTTACACTTTATTTTTGAGAAGCTTTTGGAGGTGCTTCTGTCAGATGAATCACAAACCGCTGAAGATAAGTTGTTTTGTTTTCAGCCTGCAGGCCAATTGTTTGGAAAACAGCTGTGTCATCAGTCCACATTTCATGGACATCAAAATGGTAAACCCCCGAAGTCCAAGGGAAAAGGGAAAAAGAAGTCATCTGTCTCCGAAGCCTCTTATTTGTATCTTTGATTCCATGGTTAATAGCCACAAGTTTTATGAAGGTTATTTCAATAAAGTTGAAATGAAAAGAAAAATAATAAAAGCAAAGCTGAGAGTTCAAGAGTTGCACCGTTGGAATTACCATTGGGGGTGGGGGTGGCAAGGAGCGCGTGGGTGGAGGGTTGGAATTATTTTTACATTTCCCTGAAACTGTTTTCTGACCTAGTAGCATTCCACTGCTGCCAGGAAAGTATTAAGTAGATATTTAAATCAGGCAAAAGGTCATTGCATTGCCAAAGACATAAGGAATCTTCACGAAACAGAATACTTCATGCAGGCAAACATCCTGTTTCAGAGATTTCCCCCCCCCCCACCCCACCCCAGAGTAATGAATTAAAGTCAGGTTAAGCAAGAGTCAAACCGGTGAGAATATCAGCCCAAGTGCCACTTTTCTTGAACAGTATCCCCGTAAAATATTGTCTTCCAGATCGAAAATTCACCCTTGTTTAAGAAAAAAATACCAGTAGAAAATGTACCTCTAAGCCATATCACAACCCTATGAAGTCTTTGTTTATAAAACCAGGCCCTGGGCAAGTCTGCCAATCTGCTGTCCAAGACACTCAAAAGCCTGCAAAAATAAGATTTAACATTTTGTCTCCTTGCAAGGAAAGACTTTACATTTACAAAGCAGGTTCAGCAGAGAGAAATGGCTTCACTTTGGGCTTCCCTTGACCACAAACTGAAATCTGAACTCAAAAAGCCTATACTCAAGGCTGTTTCTGAACCTTTTAATTCCTAATTTATAGATGAGGTTCAGTTATCATTTGGACAGTTACTGATTTCTAATTTTTTGGAATTGATGAATTAGTCAGTGAATGAGGTCCGCACAAGACTGATTTTCTTTTATTCTAGTTGTTCTTTTTTTGGTGGCGTACTGTATGGTCAGTTTCTGCAAATGCCCCTTGAGAGTTTCAAAAGAGTGCATATTCTCTAACTGTCAGGTGCAGGTTTCTACAAATAACCATTGGATCAAAATTGGTGACATATACCTGATTTTTAGGTCATTGATCTATCAACTGCTGAGAAAGGGAAATTGAAATCTCTCACCTGAAGTGGATTTGCCTTTTTCGCCTTACAATCCTTTATGTATTTTGAAACTATGTTATTATGTACATACAAATTCATCACCGTCATATAGTTTTCATGAATGGAACCTTTTTTATTGTGTATTAGCCCTCAGTTACCTCCAATAGTGCCTCCTGATTCCTCTTTCCACTGTTGTCAGGTTTGTTTTGATTAGAATTTGACAAGTACATCTTATTCCATCTGCTTGCTGTCATTCTTTACAGTGTTTTTGTGAGCAGTGCTTAATTGTCTTTCGAGTTGTTGTTGTTGTTTTTTTTTTTTTTTAGATCTAGTCTACCGCTCTTTCTTTAACCACAACTTTGGCCTACTTACATGTATTGTTACTGATCTATCTGATTTCTGCCACCTTGTTGTGTTTATTTGCCTCACTTTGTATGTTCAAGTGTCTTACTAAATCGATCTATTTTTCTTCATTTCTTTTTTTTTCCTTTCTTTACTCGTTTAGCTATTTAACATTCTAGATCTGTTTCCTTACTTGTTAATCTTTAAACAAAATCCTGAGGGTTTTGAAGGGGCGGGGGGTGGGAGGTTGGGGGAACCAGGTGGTGGGTATTAGGGAGGGCACAGATTGCATGGAGCACTGGGTGTGGTGAAAAAACAATGAATACTGTTACGCTGAAAATAAATAAAAAAATTTAAAAAAATCCAAATTTAATCACCAAATATATCATTTTCCCAAAGAAGGCAAGGAATTTGGATGTCTTGAGTGCTCATCACCCATCCTTCATCTTATATGATATTACCCAACGTTTTAATTTTACCCTATTGTTATGTTCCCTACTTAGGAGGCTGTGGTTCTTACTGTAGCCTTTTCTCTTGAGATCTATTCTTATTATCAACCAATTTCATTGCTCCCATTTCCTTCTTACCTCACTCCTTTCTTCTAGAATCCATTTTCTTTGTTTATTAAATCTTTCATGGTTTCCTGAAGTGAGGGTCTGTTAGCAACAAACTCTGACCGTTTGTTTGAAAGCATCTACTTCCCCTACAATTTACAGAATGGGTTACAATGCACTCATAATGAAGTTTTTCATCATATCCCCCTGAAGTTTATTTTAAAGGACACATTGGTTTCACCAAGCAACTGAATGAGTCTGTGGCAAGGAAAAAAAAAAAAAGTTAAGAGCCCAGAAGAGAGCTAGAATTGTGTCAGTTTCTCCAAGCTCACTGAAGATTTTCTTCTCTTGCCTTCAGTGTTCCATGTTGTCGTTGAGAACCTTGCTGTCCCTATAACTGTCATTGTTTCTAGATAGTCTTTTTTCTTTGCTGGTTCTTAAGTACTTTGTCTTTAGTGTTCTGTGGTCTTGCCAGAACGTGATTACTGTGGACTTATTCTTATTTTTCTTTCTCTGTCTGGTGCTTCCCGTATTTGGAAAATGGTCTTGTTCATCAATTTTGAAAAGTTGGATTTTATCTCTTTGAATGTTTCTTCTTGCCCATCCTCCTGATTGAGTCCTTTCTGGAACTTCTATGAGCTCTGCGTGGCCCTTATCCTTGACCTTCAGTCATACTCCATCTCTCTGTCACTGTCCTGCACCCTGAAAACAATTCCAAGTCTACTTTCCTTAATTCACTCTTCAGCTTTTTCAAATCAACTGTTTAACCCATCTATTGAGTTTCTGATACTTTTGAATCCTTTTCTGTAGTTCTAGGAGTTCTCCTGCTTCTTCTTCAAAATTATCTGTTCTTTTCCATAATGTCTTGCTTCTCTCTTTCTGGTTCCTTCTGTTGTGTGTTTAACCACGTTTAAATCTACTTACCTTATATTCCCAATCCCATGCTTCAATTATCTAACACTCTCGAGGGCTTTATCATGTTGTCTGTTGTTTCTGCTGAATCTTGATCTAGGTAGATTGTTTCTTCCTGTTTTTGTAATTTGGAGTTACAGAGTCATCTTCAGGGAACCTTTATATGCAGGAACTCTATAAAGTTTAGACTGAAGACCAGTCTATCCAGGAAGATCTACTATGTCCTTCTACCAGGTGTCTGAGGTTGTCCTCAGCCCACGACCACTTTGCGATGCTTAATTTCTCAGCCTGGCGTTGCTGTGAGAAACACAGTTATGTGCATGTGTGCATAGGAAGAGATCAGGTCCAACTCCATGGTTTGTGCAAGATCAACACCTCATCTATTTCCCCTTTAAAACTCAAATCTGTGTATTATAGACACTGGTACCCCCCCCATCCATGCCACCTGTGACAAGGAGGTGACAACAGGAGGGGGAATTACTCTGTTCTCATCTCCTCTCTTGTTTCGAGTCATTAAGAAACTCACTTTCTTCCCACAGCTAGACATATGAAACGGTGTCAGATTCCATGCTACATTTCCAGAGGCTCTGCAAGAGGGATGCCTTAAATTCCTTTTAAGCTCAACATTTTACTAGGACCAAGAGTCTTCTCAGCTTATTTTTTACCTATTTACTTTAAAACTTCCCCATTTCCAGTGCACGTGGTCAACCAAGCTCATGTGATGCTCTGTTTCATGCACTTATTACTTAATCAACTGTCAAAAAATTAATTGTACATATTAGTCATGAAATACCCTACAAAAGAGCCAGACACTGCAAGAAAATATGCCTGTCTTCAGCCTGCTTGAGATTCAACAATTTCTTTAAGTATTTTATTAAAAAAAATACATGATTAAATTATTTTTGCTGGGCTCTAAACATACTTTTGACATTCTGACATACCAAACTATTTCACTAGATGGAGTCATTCTCAACTCTTCTAGAGTGGATTATCTAGGTTATGGATTTTGTGTTCCTTCATTTCTTCCCCCTCGTGCATCTCCTTGGTTATACCATGACAACACAGCTTATGCTCATGATGTCTTAGATGCAATGACCTGTCCTACTTTAAAGTTTCTCCCTGCTTGGCTTCTCTTTGCACCTCTTTAGATGTTGGTGTCCTCAGAATTTTGTCCATGGTCCTCACTCCATAGATCTCCCTGGACTTCCTGTCTACACTCATGTCTAGTTATAACATGCATACCATATTAGTTTCCAAGCATGGCCGTAACTGCATACCACAAGCTAAATGACTTAAAACAACAGAAATAGGTTGTCTGAGGCTTGTGGAGGCCAGGAATCGGAGAGCAAGCTTCAGCGGAGCCCTGATCCTTCCGGGGCTGTGGGTAGAATCTTTCCCTTGCCTCCTCTCCCTTTTGGTGGCCGTCAGCCATCCTTGGTACTCCTTGGCGTACAACTGCACCAGTTCAATCTCTGCCTCCATTATCAGAAGACCTTCTCCCTTTGTCTGTGTCTGTGTCCAAAGTTTCCCTTTTTATAAGGACGCCACTCATTTTATTAGATGCACCCTCATGACCTCATCTTGACTTGATGCACTCTAAAAATACTCTATTTCCAAATGAAGTCATGTCCTCAAGCACTAGGAGTTAAGGCTTCAATGTACCTTTTTGTGGGGCCACAATTCAACCCACACCATATGCATATGTCTGCAGATCTCCCTCTTTGAGTCTAGGGATTTCTCCCAAATGCTTGACCCGAATGTGAAAAGAAAAGCTACAATTTTTGAAGGTCTTACTATATCCTTGGCATTGTTCATGCACTTCACATGTATTTTCTTATTTAATCTGTACAGTGTCATACAAAGTAGGCATTACCATCCTCCTTATTTTGGTGCAGCTGCAGGCCAAAGAACACCAAAATTAAATGACTTTCCAGATTCCAGAGCTAGAAAATGACAGAGTTTGGGATCCAGGTGTGGTAACCCCTGATAAATGACTCTTAACCCTAAGTTCTACACGGCCCCCAGACAGCCTTGTGGGTGGGTGTCCCATGGGTAACTTAAACATGAAATAAACTGAACCAATTCATCTATCTAAATTTTTTTTCTATATTCATTAACATCCATCTAACCACTCATGCTAAATCTAAGCTATTTTCAATGTCATCCCAGAAATGTAACACTTACGTGCTGAGCAACACAGTACCCTATTTTGAACATCTCTTCTAGTCTGTCTTTCTTTCTTTCTTCCTCTCATCTCCTTTGAAAAGCCCATTTCAGAATCTCTGAACAATTTAACAAACGCTTCCCACCATTCTGTGTCCTTGTATTCCTCCCTGGGTAATTTTGATAGGGTAGCACAGGAATAAGAACTCGGAGTCAGACAGAACTGGGCTTGAATCCTGGCTTTCCCAAATTATTGGCTGGGACATCCTGAGCCATGATCTTGGCTTCTCTAGTTTTAGTTTCTTTATCCGTAAAGTAAGAATAATAAATAATATCTACACCATAAGGTGCTTGTAGGATTTCAATGAGATAATACCTTTTCTATAAAGTGGATGGCCCAGTACCTGACAACAGTGTGCACTCAACAGAGGGAAACTCTACGATCTTTCTGTGTTTTTGGCTTCAGTCACACATAAAACCCCAGGGCAGTTTCCTCAATCACTATTCAGCTTATCGCTTAGGAATATAATTCATTTTGACTTTAGGATTTCAGCTTTAGCTGGTTTGTTGTCTGGTTGCTTGATTTGGTGCAGAGAAGCAATTTAAACAGAAGCTTACAGAAGCACACTCCATGATGTAGACATAGTGGGAGAGATGCTTGGGAGCGTTTAGTGGTGTGATGAAGTAAAATGAAGACATGTTGTCTTACCAACAAGTTCTTAGGTAGACATGAGCTCATGCTCTGGTCTTACCTACCTGTGCAAGCACCCCTGGGAGAGGTGCGTCCCTTCCTTCCAGGGCTCCATGTTCTCATGTGTAAAAGAAGACGTTTGTGATGGTTTACTATGTCAGCCTGACTGGGTCATAGGACGTCCAGACATTTAGTTAAACATTATTTCTGTGTGTGTCTGTAAGGGTGTTTCCAAAAGAAATCAGCATTTGAATTGGACAACTGAGTAGAGCAGTGTGCCCTCCCCTGTGTGGGTGGGTGACATCAACTAACCCACCAGGGACCTGAATGGAAAAAAAAAAAAAAGTGGAGAAAGGAGGGAAGGATTTTCTCCCTTTGCCTGGCTTTTGAACTGGGACATCCATCTCCTGCATTCAGGTCTCTGGCTTTCATGCTTTAAGACTCAGACTGAAATCTACACCATTGGTTGTCTTGGGTTCCCAGTTTGTAGACAGCAGACTGTGGGCTGTGGGAATTCTCAGCCTCTGTAATCACGTGGGCTAATTCCTCATATTATATAAATAAATGGGGAAAGAGAGAAAGAGAGATTGGTTCTGTTTCTCTGAAGAATCCTGACTAATACAGAGTTGAACTAAGATCATCAAGAGTCTCGTACCTCCAACTCCTGTGACTCCACGATTCTTGCTAACTAAATCAGGATTACCATTAACTCAATAAGTGCACATTGACTGACCTCTGCACACAGGCCACAAGCTTTCTGCTGCCTCAACTGGTGATTAAGAATTCAAAAGACATATTCTTCAACTTGCAATCTAATAGAATAGACAGGCTCATAAATAACTAACTCTAATAAAGATTCAAACATAATAGGTTTACCATCTGAGCTTGGGCAGTAAGTATATTCTACTATCACTTGTTATTCATCTGCTGTCAAAGCCCAGCTTGGAGATATTTAGGTAGAATCATGAGAAAGCCATATGAGCCTTGTGCCACTCCAAGAACTCAAAATCTTGACTTTACAGTAAGCCAGACGAGCAAAGACTCACATTGGATATATGGCCTCTGTCTGCATAAAGCCGTTCTCTAATGTAATTCACTCTGTTTATAAAGGATATCCACAAGAAACACACTGGTGAAATGGAGCTCTATAATCACAGCAGAATGATGGGCATCTCTACAGCCTCGGTGGACCCCAAGGTAAAGTCCAGGGATCCTACGTGTAGGGTTCAGAACTGAGGAAAACATCACCTTCCCTGTGAAACTTCTTTGCAAAAACAAGGATTATGTCCCACATGACTTTTTATTTTGGCTGCCAGGAAGCTCACAGCCATACTGGAAACATGGCTACAATATCTTGGCCAAGCTCAGGGTCAAATGTGGTCAAAATGGCTGCATTCTTCTTTCATGTGATTTTGGTTTTCCATTAATATTTTTAATTTCCTCAGGACTGATTCCTAATTTCTTTTTGATCAGTAGTTTGGTTCGCATGTTTATCAGTAGTCTAGTTCACAAGGCATCTCAAATCCTCCATGGGACTAAATAGTATATGTGTATTTAAGTAAGAATGGAATGTATTCTAGAATATAATGTGAAACGAAATAAAGCATGGTGATAAAAGAATTGGTAAGATGTCTTATGTGAAGCAATTATGTTGCCAAAAGATCAAGGTTGGCTTCCTAGACAGGGGAGTTTGCCCTGAAGAAGGATTTGTGGGCAGAGAAAAGAGGGCTGGTGGGGGGCAGGATGTGGCAGAGAGAAATGGTGACAGGTGCAAAGGTATTTGGGAATCATATCATAAATGGTACCAAGGAAGTATCTCTTGACCTGTCATGTTTATTGTCATCTACTTCCTCTGATATTTTGAAACATTTGTCTGAATCAGTCATTTGAGCTCTTAATCCCACACTCTTCTGTTAGGAACTACTGACTTCATGTGGATGGGTCTAATCTATTTCTGACCGGCTCTGGTCAATTCCTCTGTGACAGGCATAAGAGTAGCAAGTCTTCACTGAATTGCCCATGAATTGTGAAGGGACCCTGTGAGGAGGGTCTGAAGAAGACGCAATACCAGGAGTTCCAGCTATGGGTGTTGTGGGAGTAGGAATAGGGCGTCTTAAATCATGTAAGAGCTTTTATTCTTGGTGACTGAAATACAGTAAGCACTCAGTGAATAAATGAATGAATGAATGAGTGAGTGAATGAATAAGTGAGTGAGTGAATGAATGAATGAAGCAAACAAGCGAATGTGGCAACTCTTTATCTCTGAGACTTCTGATTGCCAGGACCCCTCATACTCAAGATGGATATTTAGAAAATAAAAGTAGAAATATTTGACTGAAGAATCATTCAATTACCTCTGAAACTAAAAATACACTACATGTTAATTAACTAAATTTAAATTTTTAAAAAAGAGGGCAAAAAGTTGAAATGTTTGAAAAGTCCAACACTTTTGCACCCATTTTAGGGAATAAAAACAGAGCAAAGAAAAAAAAAATCTTTCAAAATGATGTAAGCTGCTAAAACCCGATGTCCTATTGCATTTTGGCCAGCATTTTGCAACTTTTTAAAAAAGTGGTTGAAGACTATGCCTTCCTCTTTGTTAGCCCTGTTGGTTAGCACATCACCAAGAGCATTGTCAATATGGAAAAAAGCTACAGGGACTGCCAGAGCTATACCTAGAGGGACAGCATCCCTGATGGCAGATGCTTCATGAGATGTCATGAAACCAAGGTGCTTCAGAATACCAGCCCCATGGTGCAGTGGAGACCATCTGTTTCTCAACAGTGATCTGTGTTCACAGACTTGACGAGGCAGATGTGGGAACACCTGGAAGTCAGATGCTTACATCGTGCCCAAGTCATCTTGGCTGTTGATAGGAATGCAGCCCAATGCCTACAGGCCTCATACTTTGCTTAGTCCAGGCTGTCAGAATGGAGCCTGGGGAGCCACTCTCACACTGCCTTCTATGCCTTTAACTGTCCTGGGTTTTCCTGTGGATGCCTTGATGCATGGTCTCTGCATATTTTATTTTATTTTATTTTATCTTACCTTATTCTATTCTATTCTATTGATTTTATTTTATTTTTCTTTTTTATTTGAGTATATTTGTCATGCCATGTTACATTAGTGTGCTACCAATGATAGGTCCCAAAAATACATCCTTAAGGAGAAGCTTTAGGAAGACAAAATTGCTTCCCACCAAATGGGTGACTCTTCATTTTTGAAATTATTTGGGACATCAGTGTGAAATTGTTGGTTATTTCCTATCTTCCTGGCCACTCCCACTTCTAAAAGTAACCCAGCTTGCGTTTAGTAAAAACGGATGAGGTGTATTCATGTAAAATTTATTTGGTGCCTTCTATTTAGATTAGAGTGTCTCAAGCCATATTATGCATGGTTGACCTGGAAAGTGTGTCCACAATGTGGGATCCTCGACCCTCCCCACATCCAGATTAGGAATGGATTGGAAGTGTGCATTTTCAAATCACAAGTTCCCCCTGATGCAAGTGGTTCTGTTCATATATGGAGAAACATTTTTTAGTTGACGCCCAAATCCAGTTGAGCCAACCAACAAAATGCCATTTCACCAGGCCACATGTGTTTAGCTCCTTTTAAGACTGATTCCACTTAATGACATTCTGATCTACAACCATGTCAGGAAAATCCCAACCCCATGAGATGTAGACTTAGACATACAGATGTATACCAAATAGACAGGTAAATAAAAAAGTACAAATGTGATTTATTGTCCAACCAGTGAACTTTGTGAGGGGGAGGCACACTCTACAATTTTTCCAGATCAATAGGCATAAGCCAGGGCTTTCTGGAATGTCCGCTGGTCTCACTGATTATTTTTTTCATGACTTCCCTGCTCCTCTCCTACAACAAACCGAAGAATACGTTTTCATCCAGACTCAGAATGAATAGATGGGCCATCTTTCCCATATTACTTTCCTTTTGATCCTATGCACTCTTAATCATGTACTGAAACGAGGCATCCCCTTCTCATTGCCTGCTGACACCCCGGAACCAAAGGACACCCACCTTTTGCAACTGTGCAAGATTTAAAGGCCTGCATTTTAAAAGCAGATGCTTAGACATAAATAATTTTTTCAACGATCTTTATGATTAGCACTTCTGAGTGTCCATCGATGTGTTTAACTAGTAGGAACTCTATGGGCCAGGTGGAACCAGGTTTGGAGAATGCCGTCTGTGTGTGCAGAGCACTCTCTGGCCAAGATGTGCCTGCAGGAGGTATCTGAGTCCTGGGTCCCGGAGCTAGGGCTAAAGGTACAGACCCAGCAGCTGACAGAGCTGCCCCCAGAGCTTGCAATCTCATGGCCCCATTGGGGAATTATCTGGATTGTGCAATGTGGCCATGTGTGTGTGTGTGTGTGTGTGTGTGTGTGTGTGTGTGCATGTCTGTGTGTGTGTGTGGGGGGGGGGCAGGTGGGTGGATGGGTATGGGTGGATGGGTGG